>NC_060147.1:137231812-137840562 GCF_021461385.2 Schistocerca piceifrons
GTGTGGGCTTCGTGTCTATCTTGGCCACAATAATGCGTTCACTATTTTTTTATTCATTATTAAACCTACTGCTGCATCACCCCTATTTGATTTTGTATTTATAACTCTGTATTCACCTGACCAAAAGTCTTGTTCCTCCTGCCACCGGACTTCACTAATTCCCACTATATCTAACTTTAACCTATCCATTTCCCTTTTTAAATTTTCTAACCTAACTGCCCATTTAAGGGATCTGACATTCCACGCTCCGATCCGTAGAATGCCAGTTTTCTTTCTCCTGATAATGATATTCTCCTAAGACGTCCCCACCCAGAGATCTGAATGGGGGACTATTTTACCTCCGGAATATTTTACTCAAGAGGACGCCATCATCATTTAACCATACAGTAAAGCTGCTTGCCCTCGGGAAAAATTACAGCTGTGGTTTCCCCTTGCTTTCAGCCGTTTGCAGTACCAGCGCAGCAAGGCCGTTTTGGTTATTGTTACAAGGCCAGATCAGTCAATCCTCCATACTGTTGCCCCTGCAACTACTGAAAAGGCTGCTGCCCCTCTTCAGGAACCGCACGTTCATCTCGCCTCTCAACAGATATCCCTCCACTGTGGTTGCACGTACAGTACGACTATCTGTATCGCTGAGGCACGCAAACCTCCCCACCAACGGCAAGGTCCATGGTTCATGGGGGGAGGAGGCAGTGGGTAGCGAATTTCACACAGATGTAACATGCATTCTTGAATGCAAATTACAAAGGCCCTCATGGAACGCGGTACTTATTTGTAGAAAAGAAAATGAAATTGAAGTAAGGGTTCCGTAATACAACACAACATAAAAAATAACAAACACTGCTAAACCACTGAGGCTGGACCAATCTGCATACACGACCTTCGGTGCAAAGTGATTGTTTGAGACTTAAATTAGTCCACGCGTTGACATGGCATTGTTAACTTGTGTCTGTCTGTGTTGGCCAGTTTGATGAAGTAATCTGTTTCACTTAGGAATGCCGCCGACCTCCAAAAAGCAAAGATGTAAATCCACGAAAGACTTGCAAAAAGAGTTAGTTTTTTACAGAGCTGTTCAACATCTTCCTGAGTACGGTCCAGTACACTTCCGATGAGTAAAATATGGCTATCAAGAACTTGCAAGTGTTTGTGGACCTTCCACGCGATAAGTCACAATCAGAGTTATAGATCCATGAACTTCTAAATTAATTCAAAAAGTATTTGAAAAGAGGTTTCGCTGTGTCAAAACTAAGTGCTAGGCAACTGTAAAGAGTGTGATTGCACCGTATTCTTTAGACAGCCTTAAGACAGAACTTAATGATGTCCCGTTTATCAGCACGTGTACAGATACTTCAAACGATAAAGATGTCAAAATATTTCCAATGCAACCGCAGTACGTTCATCCTACAACTGTAATTAATGTCAAAATATTAGATATCCTTAATTTACCTTGTGAAAGTGCAGTCATTATATATGATTCAATAGACATTCTTGCAAAACATGAGCTTCAAGAGAAAGTGACTGGAATTTGTGCTGACAATGCAAATAGAAATTTTGTTGGAGTTCAATGTGAAGGACGTTTTCTTCAAACTTCAAGAGGGCTTAGGAAGAAAGCTGGTGTGAGGTGCTCGGCATACATTGCATGCAACACTATACAAACATCAGCAAGTTTGTTACTAGTGGACATCGAATACATTGCTACGAAGATATATTCATTCTTTTATATACACACAGTACATGATGAAGTTCTCAAAGATTTTTACAAAGAGGCAGAGATGTGTAGAAAAGAAATTTGGGATATAGTAAAACAAGGTGGCTCGCACTTTTGCCAGCAGTTGAGAGAATCTTGTAAATGTATGTACCATTGAAAGTTTACTTTTTATTGCAAGGAAAATGTTCAACTGTACTACATGCATTCTTCTCTATTGAATGCTCAGAGCTGTGGCTAAAATTTGTACACGTTCAAGCTGCATTATTTAACGATTCCATGAAAATGATTGAAGGAGACAAAAATTAGCTTAAGGGATGTTTCTCATTTGTTTGTGGATCTGAAAAACATATAGACAAACTACTTGGAAAACGATTATATTCCTCTGAGCATACAAAAAAAGATACAAAAGCTTGTGGAGAGTGGGCAAGTGAATAGAAATTATCTTATACAGTATATATTTACTTCTGTCACATCTGCATCCATTACCTACAGAAATATGTTCATCAGAACAGTGAATTCGAAACATATAATTGGACTGAGGTAAAACAGTATCTAAAATGGGCTGACGTAGAGCACACTTACCAACAGCTAGTTAATGGTGCAGATGCCTACGACAGCAACGACAATAGCAGAAGATAACTTACACTACTGGCCATTAAAATTGCTACACCAAGAAGAAATGCAGATGATAAACGGGTATTCATTGGACAAATATATTATACTAGAACTGACATGTGATTACATTTTCACGCAATTTCGGTGCATAGATCCTGAGAAATCAGTACCCAGAACAACCAACTCTGGCCATAATAACGGCTTTGATATGCCTGGGCATTGAGTCAAACAGAGCTTGGATGGCGTGTACAGGTACAGCTGCCCATGCAGCTTCAACATGATACCACAGTTCATCAAGAGTAGTGACTGGTGTATTGTGATGAGCCAGTTGATCGGCCTATTGTGATGAGCCAGTTGATCGGCCATTGACCAGACGTTTTCAATTGGTGAGAGTTCTGGAGAATGTGGTGGCCAAGGCAGCAGTTGAACATTTTCTGTATCCAGAAAGGCTTGTACAGGACCTGCAACATGCAGTCGTGCATTATCCAGCTGAAATGTAGGGTTTCGCAGGGATCGAATGAAGGGTAGAGCCACAGCTCGTAACACTTCTAAATGTAACGTCCACTGTTCAAAGTACTGTCAATGCGAACAAGAGATGACCAAGACGTGTAACCAATGGCACCCCATACCATCACGGCGGGTGATACGTCAGTATGGCGATGATGAATACACACTTCCAATGTGCGTTCAGCACAATGTCATCAAACACGGATGCGTCCATCATGATGCTGTAAACAGAACCTGGATGCATCCAAAAAAAAGACTTTTGCCATTAGTGCACCCAGGTTCATCAGTGAGTACATCATCACAGGTGCTGCTGTCTGTGATGCAGCATCAAGGGTAACCGCAGCATGGTCTCCGAGCTGATACCTCATGCTGCTGCAAACGTCATCGAACTGTTCGTGCAGATGGTTGTTGTCTTGCAAATGTCCCCATTTGTTGACTCAGTGATCAAGACGTGGCTGCACGATCCATTACAGCTATTCGGATAAGATGCCTGTCATCTCGACTGCGAGTGATACGAGGTCATTGGGATCCAGCACGGCGTTCCATATTACCCTCCTGAACCCACCGATTCCATATTCTACTAACAGTCATTGGATCTCGAGCAGCAATGTTGCGATACAATAAACCGCAATCGCGATAGGCTACAATCTGACCTTTATCAACATCGGAAATGTGATGGTACGCATTTCTCCTCCTTACACGAGGCATCACACCAACGTTTCACCAGGCAACGCCGGTCAACTGCTGTTTGTGTATGAGAAATTGGTTGGAAACTTTCCTCATGTCGGTACGTTGTAGGTGTCGCCACCGGCACCAACCTTGTGTGAATGCTCTGAAAAGTTTATCATTTGCACATCAAAGCATCTTCTTCCTGTCGGTTAAATTTCGCATCTGTAACACGTCACCTTCATGGTGTAGCAATTTTAATGGCCAGTAGTGTATTTGTGAAAGTTTGCTACATCTCACTTTATGTGGACCACGATGTTCTGAAGAGACGGGAAGAGATCTAGAGCAGTATGGAGCAAGGGTGGTTAAAGGTGTACGAAATCTTAATGAACGGCAAATACCACATAAAATCTGTCTGGCCATCGTCCAGTGCCTACTCTGTCTACCAGGGATGAATGCACCTAACGAACGAGTATTTTCGTTGATGAAGGCCATGTGAACTAGGAAAAACCATGACTCAAATTTGAAACGCTACATGCAATCCCCATTGTAAAATTTAACATGGGAACTTGTGAAAATTTTTATGGAATTCTAAATCAAAACGCAGAATTAATCAAATAATGTCACTCACACTACAAATATGAATTCAAAAGTAAATTAATACATTAATAACTTACATTTCACTTCTAATTTCAGTGCAATGAAGACACTCAATCACCTGTCCTCAGTCCCCACCAACATCCACAAAATGTCTCACATTGAGATTTCGTATAGTTGGTCGCCTTAAGGCGGGATTCCTATGCAGTATCTGCCGCACTGTACTGCTACAGACCAACTAAACACTGTGCGGCTGCCGCTCTATAGGTTTTGTATCCCGCCTGTAAAGCGGGGCGTGGGTCTGCTCCTGTAAACTGAAGGGTAGGCCAAATGTAGGAAGTGAGTAGGAGCAGGAAAAGGTAAAACACGTCGGTACTGCGTGTTAAATTACAGATGTTTACTATAGACCAAAAACAAGTTAATAAATGGTTACATAACTTTGCACATATGAGCGAAGCCTTAGACCTGTCGTTAGTACAAAGTCTCAATAGCAAGCCAACACCCTCTGAAGTTGAAGCAAAGTGTCCCGGCCGTCTGCTCTTGATCAAATAGGGTGAATCCAGAGCAACGCTCGTAGAGCTCAACAGCGCCGGCTAGAGGACGCTTTTGTTGGTGTCTCGTAGTGCCAACTTATGAACTTGCACCTACACCGTGGCATCGTTGCTATCGATACCACAATAGGAATCGCCAGCTATGCGTCGGCTGCACTATGTCAGATGCACAACAGCTGCCGCATGCGTCAAACGCGGCATAGGAATCCCACCTTTAGGCTATAGGGTCCCACAGGTGAGCGACTGATCGCAGTAATCCATCGTACGGGCGACCGATCGCAGCACAGATTGCACGCTTATAGGTAAATTGTGGCAACCAGTCTCTGATCGCTGGTCACTTGGAAATCCCAGGCAAGCTGATGGATTACATGCAATTTGTGCACGTGACATGTCTGCCTTGTTAGTTAGCGGTGATGTGTGGCAATATGACTGTGACCCGTTTCTCTATTTATCAAGCATAATTGTGCAGTTTTGTTTTGTTTTGCTTCGCCCACATTGAGTAAGAAATTTACATTAGAATTTATCTTGGAACCACAAACTACTCTGAGAAGTGATGTGGAAGCCGGAGTTGCCATTTACATTAAGAAGTAATAAGGAATACATCATCCAATTTTGCAGTGATTAGCATTTTGAAGCTTGTGCTGTAGTAGTAGAAGTGATGGAAAGTTCATAGTAATAGTCGTGATACAATGGGCTCCTTCTTATGATTTTGTGTTATTTAGTAATGATTATATGCATTTTTCTAAACAGAATGATATCAGTATCTACTGTACTGTTATGAGCACATTTTAATTTAACCCTCGAGAGGGAGTAGCGATTTTCATAACATGAGCGAGTGCGCAGCCCACTTTATACACATGTAAAGAATAGCTGTCTTTACCTTAATAAGGTAAACATGTATAAGCAAAACATAGTTTAATCTTAGATTAATTAAACAACAGTAAAGTAAATTTATGCATGTGCTAAATCATTGTTTAATTATAGAATAATAAAATAAACTTTCATTGCATCACCCTGTTGCATGAAACATTAGCAAGAAAAGAGTAATATGCTTATACCAATAAAACGTCATTCACAAACAAATGTAAACCTAATAAGTGATCACAAGAAAGATAATAGATGTCATAGTGATGCAATAGGCCATTTCGTGTATTTGTTAGAAACTTAATGGTAGTGGTAAATACCACCCTTTGGCCTTGGAGAAGGTACTATTTACCTCAGATTCTGATGACAAGCAGAAAATCACAAATCTCAAGCTAGTGGGGAAAACAGAATTTGTACTGATTTATCTACAAGGGAGACTGCAAACTAGTTTGTAGAGGACTACCCACTACATCATAAACAGACGTCAGTATGCACGCAGAACACATCAGCAGGAAGTTATTAGAAATGTAGATACCAAATTAACAGAGTTATGACTGAAGGACGCTATTCAATCTACAATTACAGTCACCCATGTATGCAGAATGATCAAGAGAATAAGTTATTTAGAAATGACGAGCTACATATACTGCCAAACGTGTCTGGTCACATTTGCTTCGCAGTTCTGTTGGAATTGCGCGAACAATATATTTCGTGTGAAACGGCAGCAAAGTGCATCATGTGGAAAATAACAGACCTCTCTGGTGCTATTGTACACTCTGAGTTTTACATATGTAATTAAATGTTCCTTGGTTGTTGTGTTCAATGTATTTTACCTGAAAGTGCAAATATAGTTACTGGCACTAAATGTGTTTTACTCACTATTTCTTATTCACCTGTGTCAACTCTAAAGGTTATGGGCCCAGCGATGCATCTGGAATAAGTATATACATAATATAATAGTGATAGAGTATTGGAAAAGTTCCGAGTAGTACACTTGCATGAAGTACGAGCTATCCTTACAAGATGGACGCAACTCTTTTATATTATTCTTCGATATTATTCTTTTCATCAAGAAAGATCAAAGTTACCGTTAAAATGAGCATGGCACAAATTTCGCAACATGGAAATTTGCAGTAGAAGTGTACTTACATTTAGATGACCTATGGGATGTGGTGGATGATACAATGAAACAAATCCACAGATCAGAATTATTCAAGTAAGGATAGGAAAGCAAAATCAAAGTTGATATTACTAGTTGACCCAGTGAATTATGTTCACGTTGAAAAAGCTGCAATGACGAAGGAAGTCTGGGACAAATTACGAAGTGCATTTTAGGATGGAGGTCTTACAAGGAAAGTAGGATTATTATGTGAGTTAATTAGCACTCATCTGGACAAATGCAAGAGTGTAGACGAATACATCAACAAAATAATAGCCACGTCGAACTGACTAAGAGGTTGGGTTGGGTTGTTTGGGGGAAGAGACCAAACAGCGAGGTCATCGGTCTCATCGGATTAGGGAAGGACGGAGAAGGAAGTCGGCCGTGCCCTTTCAGAGGAACCATCCCGGCATTTGCCTGGAGCGATTTAGGGAAATCACGGAAAACCTAAATCAGGATGGCCGGACGCGGGATTGAACCGTCATCCTCCCGAATGCGAGTCCAGTGTGCTAACCACTGCGCCACCTCGCTCGGTAACTGACTAAGAAACATTGGGTTTGAGATCGCTGACAAATGGATAGGGCACTTCTGTTGGAAGGACTGCCCAAAAGGTATGCACCTCTGATTATGGGGCTGGAAAGCTCAGGTATACCCTTCATTGGTGACAGTGTTAAAGTGAAAATCCTACAGGATGTAAAGACTACTTCAAACTGTCATGTGTTGGAGAAAGAATCGGCATCTGCTCTTTATTCAAAAAACAAAAAGAAGAAATCAGTGAGGTGCTATAGATGTCAGAAGAAGGGGCATATTGCATCTCAGTGCAGAGAAAAAGTAAACCCAGGGTCAGACACACAGCAAAAGAGGTATGTTGCTGATAGCCCAAAAAGAGGTACCAATAATAAAGGTAAGGCACTCTCATGTTTTTATTCTTTTGGAGATGTGGGTAACCATCAACTGGAATGGATTTTAGACTCAGGTGCATCTGTGCATATTGTTAAAGACGAATCTCTTCTTTATGATGTTAAAGATAAGACTCATATGGGAATATCTACTGTTGATGGCAGCAAGCTTCAGTGTCATTTGGCTGGGAAACTAGACCTACAAGTAAGCATAAATGGTGAATCCGATATGGTTACAACACATGATGTTCATTATGTAAAAAATGTTGCAACTAACCTACAGTCTGCAGGGGAAATTGTCAAGAAGGGAAATACAGTGCACGAAAATGGTGAAGTTATAACTACAGCATGTAATGAAAGGAATACTATTAAATTGGATACCATTGACAGTAAACATTGAAATGTTAGTCATTCAGTATACTCAGTGGAAGATTTTGTATGGCACCGTAGACTTGGACACCTCAATAGAAAGAGTATGTCTTTAATGAGGGATATGATGAAGGGAATACAGAATTATAGTGTAACCAAGGATCCTTGTGTGATATGCATAAAAGGAAAACAAGCAAGACTATGTTTTAAGACTAGTAAAAGTAACTCTACAGACGTCTTACAGTTAATCCATACAGATGTATGTGACCCGATGGAATGCGAATCCATAGGTGAGAGCTATTCTTTTCTTACGTTTATTGATGATTATCCACGATATACTCATGTTTATTTTCTTAGTTCCAAAGACCAAGTGAGTGACATTTTTGAGGAGCATTGTAATATGGTCGAAAGGTGGACAGGAAAGAAGATTAAGATCATCAGCTCTGATAACCGGAGAGAATATATTAACCAGAAACTGAAGACACTTCTGGCAAAAATGGGAATCAGGCATCATACTACCATAAGGTACAGCCAATCTCAAAATGAGGTTGCTGAAAGGGCTAATAGGACCATTGTCGAGAAAGCAAGGAGCATGATAACTGATGCTGGATTGTCAAAATATTTTTTGGACAGAAGCAGTATCAACATCCATATATTTGAAAAATAGATCACCTACAAAAACATTAAGGAATAAAAACCCCTATAAGATATGGGTAAGAAGGAAACCTGACCTAAGCAATATAAGGGTTTTGGGGTGTGATGCAAAGGCACACATTCCCAAACAGCTTAGAGAAAAATGGGACCCGAAAGCTGAAAAGTATATTTTTGTAGGCTATTGTGAGAATTCAAAGGGCTACCGATTAATGGATCCATTGAATAAAATGATTGTTAGAAGCAGAGATGTAGTATTCTTTGAAAATAGAAAGGACTCTGTAGAGGGCAAGACTACTAAGTTAACTGCACCTAATTCCAAGAGTGAAACCGTATGTGAAGAAAGAGAACCAAGAGTGAAACTGTATGTGAAGAAAGAGAATGAAGAACAGGAAGAGGACAGTAAAAGGCAAATAGAGACTATTTATGATGACAATGAGTTTGAGGACGAACAAAATGAAGAGAACAATGTAAGGCATCCTTCTCGCTGATGAAAGCCGAAAGACTATCCGGATTTTTAAATGTATGAAGACCAGTGTTTTAATGATGAGACAGCAACAGCAGAAGAAGCAATGAGCGCCCCAAACTCTCAAGAATGGAATGTAGCGATGGAGACAGAATTGGAATCTTTATCTCAGAACAAAACCCTTGAATGGGTAAATATGCCAGCAGATAAGAAGCCAGTACAGGGAAGATCGGTATTCAATCTGAAGAGCTCCGAAAATTCATCACCAAGATATAAATCATGACTTGTAATAAAAGGATATTCACAAAAACAATGGATAGAGTACAAAGAAACTTTTTCACCCATAGTCAAGTATGTCTCTTTTTTTTTTTAGCATTGGCAGCAAAATGAAATTTAACAATTCATCACACGGATGTAAAAACAGCAAATCTAAATGGGATATTGAAGGAGGCGATATACGTCGTTCCACCAAGAGAAGCTATGAAAACCAGAGCAGGAAAGGAAAAGATTTGGCGTTTGAAAAAAGTATTTATGGACTTAAACAGAGTTGACATTGCTGGAATCGATGTCTACATAAAACTCTAATAAATTTGAATATGAACCAATCTAACGCAGATCCCAGTATATACTATAAAAGTGAGAGAGAAAGGACAATAATAATGGCAATATGGGTGGATGACTTCTTATCCTGGCTGAAAACGAAAGTCAAATGAGAATTTTTAAGAAACAGCTGCAAACCAAGTTTAAGGTGCATGATTTGGGAGAAGTTAAACGTTATTTAGGTATGCAGATTACTAAGGATGAAGACAGACAAGAATTGAGAATAAATCAATTATCATATACAAACAAAATCTTAAAGAAATTTGGCATGAGTGATTGTAACCCCATAACTACTCCAATGGAAGTAGGAGTGAAGTTAAATATAAATGATACAGATCTGGAATGTGATAAGAATGTTCCATATTTAGAAGCAGTAGAGAGTCTATTATATTTGTCTCAAACGTCATGACCCGACATTGCTTTTGCCACTAATGCAGGAAACAGATATTGCAGAGACCCAAAGGAGAAGCACTGGAAAGCTATGAAAAAGATATTCCCCTACCTAAGAGGAACTTCAAACAATGAATTAAGATACCACAGAGAGGGTAATGCAAAACTAGAAGGCTACAGCAATGCAGACTGGGGGAGTGAATTTGGAGATAGGCACTCCACTACTGGCTACTGCTAAGTTAATGGGAGGCCTCATTTCATGGCTCTGTCAAAAGCAAAAAAACTGTTGAATTGAGTACTGTAGAGCCGAGTATATGGTGCTGTCTTACACCACACAGGAAGCATTGTGGCTAAGAACATTAATATGTGAACTAGAACGCAACTTAATAGTAGAACCCATAATGATCTGTGACAATAAAGGAGCCATTAACCCAGCTAAAAATGATGTCACTAGTGCTAGAACAAAACATATTGATATAAGGCATCATTTTATTCGGGACCACATAGAGCGACAGAACATCACCGTGGAATACATGCGCACAGAAGACATGTTGTCTGACCTTCTGACAAAGCTCTTGGACAAAGAGAAGTTTGAAAAAACTGTGGGACTATTTGGTCAGTCTTGTGAAGGCAAGCCACAAAATATATGTTCAAAGGGGGGTGTTGGAATTGCGTGAACAATATATTTCGTGTGAAATGGCGGAAAAGTGCATCATGTGGAACATAATAGACCTCTCAGGTGCTATTGTACTCTCTGAGTTTTACATATGTAATTAAATGTTCCTTGGTTGTTGTGTTCAATGTATTTTACATGGAAGTACAAAAATAGTAATTGGCACTAAATGTGTTTTACTCAGTATTACTTATTCACCTGTATCGACTCTAACAAGTTCCTACCAGAATATGTGATAATATATGGCGTGAAGTGTGATGTTGGACCACACGTACCCCTAGTGAGGCAGTGTTTTAGACGCCTTCGATATGGCCATCATAGTAACCTATGTCAGTCACAGTCTC
The DNA here is from genome assembly GCF_021461385.2 of Schistocerca piceifrons. Classification (NCBI taxonomy): domain Eukaryota; kingdom Metazoa; phylum Arthropoda; class Insecta; order Orthoptera; family Acrididae; genus Schistocerca; species Schistocerca piceifrons. Next base: position 137,242,872 of record NC_060147.1, read on the forward strand.
GATGCAGTCATTGTGGAGGGAACCTTGAGCTCAGTGCACAAGTGAAGTAATGTGTAGCATCCACTGTAACGGGAACCATATATTGAGATATAAGTCTCATCCAATATATTTCAAACAACAAAAGATTAAGAAAGCATCAGCTTCATACAGTATATCCTTTAACAAAGCTGAAGAATATGTAAAGCAAGGATACTGCTGTGGCTGGAAATCTCGGCAGAAGTGAACCACAATAGGACAAGGAGTCCCCCCCCCCCCCCCTCTTAAAAAGTATTCAGCATGGATTCACAACTACTGTTCACCACAGTGGGCCAAACAAATAAAGACTAAACCAGCTCAAAGTCCTCTTCTTCCCAAAATAAATTTACCAATATCTCCTTTTAAAGAGGATCCACATTGTAGCAGCAGTACCGTTTGGGATAGGAAAGACAGTTTTGGTGCAATATTTCTGAGAGCACAAGTTACAGCCATGCATGAGTCTGTTTACAGTAAGTTACGGTCAGCAGCAGTTGCAAAATAAAATGGAGGCCACAGGGGCGTAGAACGACCGGAAAAAGTACACGCAGTGGTTTGCATAGCGCAAGTCACAGGCAGGAGGGGCCCTCTGGCCAACCTGTGTTATGAGTACATGACACGGAGCAATGCGTTTAGCAAAACAGAGGCGCACAGCCACAGATAAATAGGTGCTGGTTCACTAACAAAGCATTCAAGTGTGGTAGCTCTCCTGGACAGTGGGCCGTGTCACACCACTGGCTACACACAGCAGCAGATGGGGTGCCACTGTTCCAGTCAACGGCTGGTTTGACCCTCTGAGGCCGACGTGGGGTGCGTAGCCAGCCAACAGCGGGCCACTCCACAGCTTGCTACTGCAGGCAGTCGTCTTGGCTCCCAACAAGCACCAGAGACATCCAGGGCGATGACTGCAGATACAGCTGCCGGATCACGGACGCTTGTTGTCGCCGTGACCCAAGCCACGCTGGTGGAGACGCATGGCGTGGGCCACCTTGCAGTTGTCAGCGGGCGGCACTGAGGCAGCACAGGACGACGGCTGCCCTAAAGTCGTCATATCACTGCAGCCGTACAAGGCCAACACACTAGCAGAGTGCTTGATGGGTTGCTGAGGTGGCGTCCTCAGCATTGCGGGACCCGGTGACACAGACTGAGGGGAACACAGCACTATAGTTGGAAACAATAAATCACTTGGAAAGCTCGGACGAGTCGTAATACAGTGCCTTCTACCTCCTCCCGCTACATTTAGTGTTGCTGTTACATTTGGTGTCAGAACTTGCTGTTACAATATGAACCACAAGCACATACTCCTAAACCACAACAGGCAATGATATCAAGAGGGGAGGATAAGAATAAAATGATAATCAAACAGCCGGTGGCTGGCAAATCTAATAACACAGCTTACCTATTAAACAAAGATAGTTTGGATCAAGCTAATATATACAATATGGTTGCTTTGATACTATAAAAAAAACATGGATCAGGACAGAAATAGACCATACTTATGCTCTACTCATATAAACAGAATAATGGATATTGAAGTTCTCCAATGAAATGCCAGAGTCTTATATGGTAATAGAGAGTCATTCATGCATGAACTTCATACTAATGACTATCCTATCGTTATTATAAGTGAAGACTGAATTAAACAAAACATGTCTATCAGATGTCAAGGATATCGAGTAATAAGATTGGATCGAAAGGATGGGAAAGATGGAGTCGCCATATCAATTAGTACAGAACTCAACTGTAAACCAATTACCATGCCACTACCTATTCTTGACTTTCAAGCCATAGCAGTAAATGAAGTAAGTACTAACAAATGCCGATTCTCCATTGCATCTGTATATTGTACATACACATACGCCACACAGCAAATGAATCCATCCCAAAATGACCTTTATCAACAAAAGCAAGGCGGCTGAGTAATCCATGGTGGAATGAACACTGCATTAAAGCAGTACGGGACAACCTAATGCAAACAGCCTTTCGCTGTATAAACAAACTGCAGCTAGATCTAAGAAGATACTGAAATCCACCAAGAAGAGTGGTTGGATAAAATACTGTAATAGTTTGACCAAGAATACTAAATCATCAGGGATATGGCAAAAGGTCAACTTGTTCAGGATTATCTCCCTTGGAGTCAATAATATGGAATCACATGAGCGTGTAACAGAATTCTGTGATTTTATTGCCCCATCAAGTATTCACAATAAGTTATTCAGGGGACAAAGGGGAAATCCTGTAACTCGACATGTGCTAACTACGCAGTTCAGTACTGATGAGCTGACATCAGTCATCAAAGATAGCACTTACACTGCTGCAGCAATTGATCAGAACACATATTCCACAAGACAAAACATGCCTGACAATGCTGTAGAATTACTTCTTGAAATCTGTAATGGAATTTGGATGCATCAAGAATTAGTCCCAAAATGAAAGACACAGATCATAGTCCTCATATATAAAATAGGGAAAGAAACATTATTAGCCATTTTGTACAGATCCACACTGATTTCACTGTCATCACAAATTTGCTAAAACATTGCAAAAGCTAATAAAAAGGCGATTGGAATGATGGGTAGAATTTCGTTCTTACAAGATGGTTCACAGTTCGGGTTCCATAGAGATAGAAGCTGCAGGGACAACAGCATTAGTACCCTCCATGTTAGCTGGCTTTTGCGAGAGCAACTGTACAGCAGCACTATTTTTGGGTATTGCAAAAGTGTATGATAATATTCAGACAAATATACTATTTGATAAGTTACTACATTTAGGACTCTACCTCAGTTTGTAGGGGATATTTCGTCACTAACCAATGAATGGACTCTATATATTAGAAAGGATACTGGATTCAAGGGTCCAACATGGTGGACAATGACATACCACAAGGATTGGTACACAGCTCACTACTATACGCAGTATACATATGGTATGGGAAGGGTAATAATTCAACCAGTTTGAATTATCAGTTTGCATATGACATGTGTGTGTTTATTTCCCTTTTAGTATAACAGAAGGCGATGAGCAACCTTACGTCATCGATAAAAAAAGCTGAGTCAGTGGCTTTGGGGCAATGGCCTGATGCTGGCACTGGAGAAACCTTTGGTAGTCATATTCACTAGGAATGACTATGTACCAAGAAATTCTTTAACACATGTAGATGATAAAATAATACAAGCAACAGCACTTATTCGGTTCTTGGGAATTCTTCTTCTTTTTCCACATCCGGATACACCAATTATATCTTCCCTTCCCAGTAATTAGCAACTTAGGTTGCTTTGTCATTGACTTTCAAAATATCATCTTTAGTGCATGTTATAGACATATCTGGGCAAATCAATAGGTGGTCCAAGTCCTGTATTGCTCCGCATTCACACCTATCGCTATCACTGTAGCCCGCTTTAAATAGGTTTCATTTGCACCCAATTACTCCAGTGCGCAGCCAATTTAATGACCTCCAAGTTGTAAAAGGTAGTTGAAATCCTGCAGATCCCTCCTCAAGTAGTTCCATTGTGGAACGCAGCACCATTTCTTCCCAAAGAGATAGCTACCTTGCGACGGGTTTGGTGGCGAGCTCTTCAGTAGTTTCAATGAAACTCCTGCGGGATTTCAGCAGGACACGTTGTTTTCGGTGCATATGCATCAGGTGTCAAAGATCATTCTTTTGTTTTGATCTTTCCATCTCGGCGGCTACTTGTCTGCGGATAGTGGGTGCTGCTATGTCTATGATGGGATAAATTTTGTCTTTGGGGGTTGGTTTGAGGCATCCTGTGGCAATACATACAGTTTTATTTACGGTGACGTCAACTTGCTTAGTGTGAGCAGAGTTCCTCCAAACTGGCACCGCGCATTCTGTTGCCGAGATACTCAGCGCCAGACCCGTGGTGTGCAAAACGTGTGGTTGAGCTCCTCACGATGAACCTATTGGCTTCCGCAGTATGTTGTTCCTGGCACAGACCTTTTTTTTAGTGTTGTGACAGTGCTGCTTAAAAGTAAGCGATCTGTCCAATGTTACTCCCAGGTATTTTGGGCTGTTTGTATGCTTCAGCTATTCCCCTTGCCACATGACTTGTTTGTTCCTAAGATGGAAGGCGGATATTTGAGATTTACTAGGTTTGGTTTGAGATTCTTGCCTTCGTAATAGGTAGCAAGTTCTGTTAAGGCTCCTGTGAGATTCTCCTTCACTTGTTCAAAGGTTTTTATCCTGTGTGGCCACTGCTGCATCATCGGCATAAATGAACATTCGTGTCTGGTGGCTGATGGGAACGTCATTCATATAGATGTTAAATAGTATTGGAGCCAAGACACTACCCTGTGCAAGTTCATTTTTCTGTGTCCTTTATCGGCTGTTTTTATATTGTAAGGTTACATAACAGTGTCTGTTCTGTAGCATGCATTGCACGAACATAGAAAGGGTGTGACATTATACACTTTCTGGATAAGCAACTTATGGTTAACTGTGTCATATGCGGCACTGAGTTCCAGAAATGCGACCCCAGTTACTTCTCCTCTCTGATAGCTGTCTTCGATGTACTGTGTGAGATTAAGGATTTGGCCACAGCATGATGATTCCTGGTTGAAATCCAGCTTGTTCATTAATGAGGGCTTTGTTCACATAATCAGCTATGCGTTTGAGGATCATTCGCTCCAGCACTTTAAATAGATGACAAAGCAACGTGAGACAGGCCGGAAATTTTTAGCTTCAGCTGTGTCTTTCCCTGGTTTTAGTAATGCAACAACCCGAGCTTTCCTCCACAATTTAGGAATTTGCATTGTTATAATACAGTTATTCATTAGCTCCAGGATCCGGAGCACCAAAACCAAAGATTTATTTTCTTGGGAAAGACAGTAGACAACAAGCTTACTTGGACAGTTCATATTAATACCTTAATCATTCAATCCAGATTGAATTATGGATGTATATACTACAAATACACAACTTGCAAAATGTCGAGAAGATGGACAGATTACCGTATCGCTGTACATGTACGTGCTTAGGAGTGATGAAATCCGCACCAACAAATACACTCCTGGTGGAGTCATGAGAGATATCCTTAGAAATATGGAGGAAGATGTTTGTGGAACGATGCAGAGTAGAGAAATTATTATGCTGCAGTTTTCCGTTCATCACATTTTATGACTGCACTGTCCTTTCCGGGAAACTGGAGCAGAAAGCCTTTTGATTTTATTTCGGCATGTATTGATTTGGAAAATGAGTGCAAAGATTTTGCCGCAAGAATAGAGTGACCTGCTTACCAATATGACTATTTCATCATCAGGGATTGCATCTCATTCGAAATGACAGAGGGAAAGTCTGATGTCTTGGAGACAGTTGAGCAGTGCAAAGACAAATGGAGGAAAGAAGACAATGGGAAACCAATGTATACGTAAATGGATCTAAGACAGCAGGAGACGACAACACAGGATGTGTTAAATTTAGTCCAGAACTGTAGATAGACAAAAATTTTAAATTACCAACAACTACTTCTATCTATTTGACCAAAACAATCCCAATATTAAAGGTGATACAGTGGTGTATAAATGAGAACTATACATCCTACGCAATGTTATCAGACTTGAAAAGTTCCATCAAGCAATATCAAATAGAAAAGTCTCAAAAACTACCAATGAGTACCTACTCCAAGTTCGATATTGGTATTATGAATACCTTGAAAGGCAGAAACAAATCGCCTTTATGTGGGTGAAATCCCATTTTGGAATCCCAGGCAATGAAAAAGAGATCAACTGGCAAAACAGGCTACAAGCGACAGGATACCACCACACATAAAGCTCACCTACATGGAAGATGGACAACTTATTCAGAAACAGGCATTCAAATACTGGCAGGAAACATGGATGCGGTACTCACTACACAAATGAGGTGACTATGAACAAATAGAAATAGTACATTCCGAGAAACATCATTTAAAGCCAGTTTCATGAAACTTTTTTAGTAGACTTTCTCGGGATAGTTTACGTCTATCTTCAAGTATCTTTAGTATCTCTGTGACACTCACATGGATAAAACAGCCCTGTGACCATTCATACCCCTCTTCTCTGTATACATTCAACATCCCATGTTAGCCCTGTTCAGTATGGATCCCAGGCACTTGAGCGATATTCTAGAACTGGTCACAAGAGTGATTTGTAAGTTTTCTCCTTTGTAGATTGATTGCACTTCCCCAGTATTCTACAAACAAACCGAAGTCTAGCACTTGCTTTACCCATGACTGAGCCTATGTAATTACTCCATTTTGTATTCCTACAATTAGTGACACCTAGGTATCTGTGTGAGTTGGCCAACCCAATCAGAGACTCATTGATATTATAGTCACAGGATACTGCATTTTTTAGTTTCTTGAAGTACACAATTTTACATTTCTGAACATTTAAGGTACGAGGGTCGGTCAAAAAGTAATGCCTCCCATTTTTTTTCTACTTAAAGAAATTAAGTTAAGTGAAAAATTTGAATTTGGCGCCATTCCTCAAACCTTCTTCTGCAATCCACTGCAGTAGTAACTTTCTGTGTCAACAGGTGGCAGCACAGCAGAAGTTTGTAAGATGGCCGACATCGATGTTCGTTTGAGACAGCGTTGTGTGATTGAATTCTTGAATGCAGAAGGTGAAACGCCCATACGCATTCATGAAAGACTGAAGAAGGTGTATGGTGTTGTGACAGTGGATGTCAGCACTGTTAGACGATGGGTTCGTCGTCGTAAGGAAGCTGAAGGGCAAACACCGTTGACTGACGAAAAGCGGAGCGGCAGGCCGGTGAGTGCAGTGACTCCACACAACATTCAGCAAGTTGATGACATCATTCGTGGTGACCGTCGGGTGACTGCAGATGAAGTGTGTCGCATTATTTCTCTTAGTAAAGGCAGTGTGATCACGATTATTAAACAATTGGGGTACTCAAAAGTTTGTGCATGGTGGGTTCCAAGAATGTTAACCGATCAGAATAAAGAGGCAAGGAAAACAATAGCCTCCCAACACTTGCAGCGCTTCCGTTTGGAGGGAGATGAGTTTCTGAAAAAAATTGTGACCGGGGACGAAACATGGGTGCATTTTTTTGAACCCGAATCAAAGAGGCAGTCAATGGAGTGGCGTCACACAAGCTCGCCAAGGAAGAAAAAATTCAAAACTGTGCGATTGGCAGGGAAAGTTATGGCAACAGTTTTCTGGGATACAGAGGGTGTGATTCTGGTTGATTTTTTGGAGCAGGGATGCACAATAAATTCTGTTCAATACGTCACAACCCTCAACAAACTTAAAGCACGACTTCAGCGAGTTCGCCCAACAAAATCAATGGCAGATGTTCTTCTTTTGCATGACAATGCAAGACCACACACCAGTCGTCACACCTCTGACGAGATTGTCAAAATTGGATGGGAAGTTTTGCCTCATCCCCCATACAGCCCTGACCTGGCACCATCAGACTTCCATCTGTTCGGGCCACTAAAAGAAGCTCATCGTGGGATTCATTTTGAAGATGAGGAGGCCGTCAAAACATCCGTGCGTCAGTGGCTTAGGAAGCAGAGCTGTGATTTTTACCGTGCTGGGATACATGCCCTTGTTCAAAGATGGACCAAAACTGTAGAGATGGGCGGAGATTACATTGAAAAATGACAAAATGATCCTCAATGTTGTGGTTTTCAACCTATGTAATTGCATTTAAATTTCCTGACAATTAAACGTAGAAAAAAAAATAGGAGGCATTACTTTTTGACTGACCCTCGTATGTTGCCAATCTTTACACCACTTTGAAATCTAATGCAGCTTCTTTCAGATGGTGCTTCATTACAGATAGCTGCATCAGCTGCGAAACATCTGAGGTTCCTAATAATATTAATATGATGACTGTAATGACACTACTCAGGGAGATATGAACCATATGTTAAGCAACGCAGAAAATATACTGAGGCGAGGAACAAGTTTCTAGCATTTCATATCAAGAGTAAAATCCTGCAACCAATGTCAGTCAAGTCTTTGCTCAGCATTAAAGCCTGAAAGAAGATAATTGTGCTCACATGTAATGGACAGATAAAGATACAAAGTTTAATTGTAAACTATGAAGGATAGGAAAAGCCAACCTACACGAAATAAAGTGGTAATTTCCAAGAATGATTTCCTATCAAAGTCGCTGGGTCAAAACGAGACATATCAAAAGTGCTATCGTAGATCGATCATGCGACTCCGATGGCGGGCGTTGCGGTAAATTATTTGTGATTGACATTTTTATCTGTTTCCCATTGTTCCCATAGTTTCTCTAAATTACATACCTCTGCGAATTATTTGTGAGTTGCTAGGGAAACCGAGGAGATTTATGTCTTTAGTGAGTGGGTTGTCTGGTGTTGTTTATGTTTCTTCAGCAGATTCTCTCGCATGGAAAAATCTAATTCCACGTTTATCCAGCATAGAAAATTGTTTGACTTTTTGTCGCAAATATGGAGTACTACCAGATGAGGGAAGAAGGGACTGTGTTGACTGTGGTGGTGCGAAGTGTATAAAACTTCGTAAGAACAGTTTCAATGCTGAAATACTGTTACAATTTCATTGCGGACAGTGCGGAAAACGAACGAGTATCAGGAAGAATACATGGTTCGACTCTTCCAAATTATCCATCCAGACCCCACCGTAATAGAATTTAACATGATGACAACACCGACGATGATTAAGGTAAGTCGTCTCCTTTGCAATTGCAAGTTTTTTTTGCAATGCTCTTCTTTTTTCATTGCTGTAGTGACCACCGTAAACATACTCATAACGCCTGCCACCGGAGTCGTATGATCGATTTACGATCGCACGTTCGATATGTATCATTTGGGCCCAGCGACTTCAATAGGCAATCACTCTTGGAAATTACCCAGAGCCTTACTTACTAGAGTTACATATTATTACCTGGTATTATTACCTACACAATTTTTTCTAAATTTAGTTGAGAGAACAATATTGCATATACGGACTATACATAAAGACAATTTGCTATTGCAATACCTAGATTAAGGAATTTATAGTTTGAGACAGAGTCTTCAAATCTGGATTCATATAATTTTTAGAAAAAGGGTCCATAATCATACGAGTGTACTAATATAGAAACTCGTCTATTGAATATACAGGGTTGTTTAGGAGGCATAATTTTGATTTGCTTTTTAGTTCTGTAATGGAAAACTTGAAGATATTAGGGTGGAAGCAATTCAGTAGTTTTCTGCCTGCATAGTGAGGACTTTTCTCATGAAGTGACGGTATGTGAGAGAGATTGTGGGGTCTCTCTCTACCTCCAGTATTGTGGTTGTGTATTTATTTATTAAGTGTTTTGTTACTCTTTACTGCTATAGTGACTATCTTAAATACATACAGGTTGTGAACAGTGAATATTATAAATTCCTGAAACAAATTTCTGCAGGATTCCCTAGCACATTTCTTTCCCATAATTCTAAGTGCCTTCTTCTGTAGGATAAGTTCTCTTTTCATATTACCTTTACTACTGGAACCGTATAGCTTAGGTGGGATTCAAATAGTGAAAAATATATTTGCCTCGGAGTAGTAGTGTTACAAAAAGATGTCAGTTTTCGTAGGGCACATATGGTAGTAGATAGCTTTTTGCAAAAATCATTTACATGATTAGACCAAATTTAACTCTGTATCAAGTGTCAAGCAAGAAAACTCAGCCGAGTATTCTTATCTAATGTAATTCTTATCTAATGTAATCATCAGCTATTAAAATTTGGGTTTATGAGTTTTTTGCCACCATAAGATCAAATTAAATATAGAATGATTTATTTGTATTTAGGTTTAGTTTGTTTTCATTAAAATACTGCAGAATTATATCTACTGTAATACTGGATTCCACTTCCAAGTTGCAAATAGCTAGGATTGCAGCATATTAATGTCGTATCATGTGCATATAAGTTAGCTGTAGTGGGGTTTGTTATAGACTGAGCATCACTAACTTAAATAATAAACAGAAGTGGTCCTAATATTGGCCCATGTCCGATACTGCAACTAATGTCAGTGGTGTTTGATTTTGATGCTCCCACTGTAGTGCTAATAGACACAATCAGATTTTAGACTTCTCCTCGAATGCCATAGTTCCACAGTTTGTCCAGCAATATTGTCATATCAATATAGTCAAATGGTTTCTGTAAGTCTACATAGATGCCGCATACATGCTCTTTATTGTCTATTGCTTGAGTGACGTATTCAGTTAAGTTGGATGCTGCTGTAATAATGGACAACCTCTTTGATAAACCCATACTGCCCTTTAGAAATCACCGTTTTACTTATCGGAAAGTTACAGGTTTTTATGTAATTTTTTGGATATTATTGAAAGAACAAATATGGGTCGAAATTTTTCCAGTATATTTCTGTTTCCGCTTTTAAAAATAGGTACAACTCGAACAATTTTCAACTCATCTTGATATAGACGATCTTCCTTTATAAAGTTGATAATTGCTGATAAGGTGATGCAATTTTATGAATGCATTTCTTAAGAGTGTCCAGACTAAGACCATCATATCCTGCTCTACTCACTATTTCAATTATTTCTTCTTAACTTGTTGGTGTCAAAAATATACTTCCTGACACTTGTGTACTCGGAATTTTTGTTGATGATTTTTAAGTTGATTGTTTATTCTGAAGCTGATTAAAGGGACAAAATAATTGATAAATAGATCTACTACCTTATTCTGAGTAGTTTCTGTTGAACTATTTATCAGCAAGTGATTTTCTGATGTAGGTTTCCCAGATTTACCTGTTTCTCTGTATACTAGTGACCATGATGTTTCGGAAATATTATTTGAGTTTTGAATAACACTTTCAAAATGTTTCTGTTTTCCAGGATTTAGGAGGTCTATATAGTATTTCTGATACTTTTTGAACTCTGCTTTTAATTTTTTAATGTTCAAGTCATTTAACATAGCATACTCACACCATCTTAGTTTTTCCCTAGCTTCAAGTGACTGAACTTGATATCCAGTTTCGAGTTACAGCATGTGACTGAATTCTCCTTTTTATTAATGGGCAGGCTTGGTTGAGAATGTAGTACAGTTCACTTGAGAATTTGCCATAACTGTAATGTGTTGTTAGAACATTGTTTCAATCTACAATGCTTAGCATGTTATTCAGATAGTTATATTTTGGTCTGTATTCATCATAACATAATATAGCAATTGTGTATAGGAGCCTATTTTATGGTCACACCTAGTTCTACTGCATGATGGTATGACAAAGCGCTTATTACAACAGATGATGTAAGATCGTAAAAATGAATACCAGTGATTGTTATCTACTGCAGACTTATATGTTTCAGTCTCCCTGGTTGCAGTGTTTATCAAGTATCTTATATTATTTACAAGCAGGGTATACTCGAATATTCTAGTGTGTAACTTATGTGCCAATACATTTATGATGAAATCTCCAATAATTACTAACTTATTTAGGTGTGACATAAAAGTATTCTCTATTATGTCACAAAATTTTGTTAAAAAAAAAAAAACTTCAAATTTCCATTTGGGGGTCTGTATAAATGTACAGCATACATTTCATCATTTAGTATCTTTATGTCCGCTGCACGTAATTTAGTTTTCCCTTCTAATGAATATTTACTTACATTTACAGAATTAAAATCACCCCCACCTCTGATGGAACATCTGCAAAACTTATTAGCTAGTACCATGTTTAAAAGTTTGAAAAGTTCTAATTTAGCATCAGATAACCAGTGTTCACTAATAGGAAGTACATCAGGCATAGTTTCATTTACAAACACATCTAATTGTTCATATTTTTTGCTCTGGCCCTGTACATTCTGGTGGATTATTATAAAGTTGAAAATATCTTGTAGATTCCTCTGCTTTTTCCAACTTAAATAAGGTAATATCTCTGTTTATCTTGTGGGCTTCCTCCTCTTTCTGGTTTCCACTAAAAAATCATTTAGATTGGGTGGAGGCACTGGCTTCTGTCTGCTGTCTGAAGTTTTTTTTAGTTGACAGTGCTGGCTCTGCTAATGTTGGAGTTGGTTCTGTTGCTGTTATGAATGGTTCTGCTGTTGTTATGGATGGTTCTGGTGTTGCTAATAATGGGTCTATTGCTCTTGCTGTTGATTTTGCTGCTGGTATTAGAACTGGCTCTGTAGTTGGCGGAGCTGTTACTGCAACTGTTGTGGATGTTTTTACTGCTTTTGGAGGAGATACTGCTGCAGGAGTTGGTTATGCTACCGTTGTTTCTGCTGTTATCAGATCTGGCTCTGATGTTGACGGAGCTGCTGCCACTTTTGTAGTTGTTGTTGTTGTAATTGTTTCTGGTGTTTTTACTATTTTTGGTGGAAATACTTAAAACTAGTGGAGGTAGGGTGCTCATCACAGGTTTCTCTTCTTCACATAGGATATCTGGCCCTGCTGCTTCAGTTTCTTTAATGGAAGGAATATTTGCTGAGTGTTTATGCTTGGAAGAATGGGCTTTTCGAGCTGTTAGTAATGACGTATTGTCATTATGTTTGTTGAACCTCTCCAACATTTCACTGATTTTCTCACACAAACGTTTCTTGCCCTTTTTGTTCAGATGCATCCCAAATTTGGTAAAGCAATCTCTCTTCAGAAAATCTATACAAAGAATGTTTGTATTTTGATACATTTTGCATATTTTCTGAAGTTGAGAGTTGGCTTCCCTAATTTCAGAGCTCACACATGATGTGGGAATAAGATCAGGTCTTATGGAATGCTAGTAACAATCACATTCAGCTTCTTAGTATTGTCTAGAAATTTCTTTAAGTTGTGCACAGCATTAAGTAACTCATTCTTTTACACGTCACTGGCACCTCCAATTAATAATATATAATGATTTGTGCTTTTTCTGTTGTCTTTTATCATGGCCCTATTTATTTCCTGCATTGGAGTTCCCCGTTTTACACATCTGCAAGCTTTTAAGTCATTATGATTATTGAGAATTTCCCTAAGACTGCATCCTTAGCTGTTTAAAAAAATATTTAGGCCTACTTCATTTTCTGTGCCATTTGCAGTGTACGATGTTTTTGGTGTAAATACTGATGTTTCAGCAGGATCAGTAAGAAATTTAATCATGTTCTCTAATGTTGAATGAATTTATTGTAAATGTCGAATAATGACTTGAAGTAACTTAATGTGACCATTTCACTGATCCAAAGCCAGTGTCAGTAGTTTAAAAATTAACATTAATTTTAAATTAACAACAGCCTCAGTTGCAATGTTTACTTAGATTTACCAAGGTTTCATTTGGGATAACCCAGCCATCTTCAGAATAAAAGGAGCTACGATTTGTCTGTTGAGGCTGTTGTTAATTTAAAATTAATATTTATACAGTTGCTGACAAGGCCGCAAAATGTTGAAAATGTTAAAAATTAACACATGGCACCACAGCTCCAAAAATTACAATGGCCAAATGCCTGATTATGGTAGCCAGATTAGCTCTGTCATATTTACCTAAGAATGAGAGAGTATTTAATGTGACATGTAGTGTGAGCTTAAACATTGGACAATCCTGTTAATTGGTCACAAAATGTTTATATGAAAATTAGATATTATGCATATGGGGTTATGGCGTATTTACCCATACTCAGAGATGTTTAACCCTAAATGAAGTGCATGGATGACAGGTGTCTCTCTGCCACACCGTGTGACGGTATTTGGGATCATCGTCTTAGTAGATGAATATTTGCTGTTGGTGTTTATTGTGGCAATAGTAGGACACTTCCGTTTCCCATCTACCATTCACAATAAATAAATCCTCCCTGCAATACCATGTTTTGATGACTGTTGTCAACACTTTAAAAAAATGTGAACTCGAACCTGCTCACACTCAGTACTAGCAACAATGATTTGTTTAATCTCTTAAAACATGGAAACATGAAACTATACTGTATTAAAGAACCCACTGAATGAGGGACTGCTAATTTCAGTAACCTCTCTCCCCCTGTAATATTTAAAGCCAGCCAAAATTTGCAGTATTTAAAGCCAGCCAAAATAAATAATCCAGAACTTGATGTAGTACTTAAGTCGAAACATTTTCCTTTCAAATCAAGCCTCTGAAATAAGCACTTTACTTTGCAAATTTTTCACATCACAGTAGTTCTAAAATGTACTTACATGAAAAAGATTCTGAAGGACCCCTCAGCCTCCTCCTAATTTTGACCTTTTATTATATCTTTTGCTGCAACCCACAGATAACTTATGAGATCAATGAACACCTCGACTCATTACTCTTCATATCCTACATATTGGTACTTCTTCCACTAAATCACTACTACTAGTTATTTTGGTTCCACAGGCCTGCTCATAGTTCACCTGTGAATTTAATGACTCAGGAATCACACTACTATCTGCACTACTATCTTGTGACCAATTAGCCTCACGACTACATGGAGTAGAAGTTACATCTACCTGCTGACTACAGCCCGGCTCACCCATGGATCGCTTCACTCTATCATATCACTAACTTCTGACAAAGAAGCCAATATTGACTTTAACTTTCTTACTATCCAAGTCTGTGTCATACTGATTTTGTAATCAACAGACTTAATTAGACTGTCAAGGTCCTTACGCAAACCATTAATATCCAATCCCACTGACATTTGCTGAGTCTCTTTCAACTCCTTTCATTTCCTCAGAAAGTGCTGACATTTCTTAATCCTTTTTGCTTCAAATGTAATACCTTATTCCTTAATTCTTCACGGCACTCATTAACATCCCTTATCAAATCCACTAAACTTTTATTTGTACTTTTCGTATTTTCCCTAAGTTCTTTCATTTCTTCCCCAAACTTTGCTCTGTTCAGCTAAAAGTTGCTCCTAAAAGTCTTTCGAGTTTTCATCCATTTTTCTATACTTAAAAAACCAAACTATGTCAACAGTTATCCTTCCAAGAACTTCAACACTCCCCACACCACAGTTTCTGTGCATATAACAATATGTCCTACCAGTCTTATAGTTCCTCCGAACACGCAACACTGATCACTACCACCAAAGAATTAAAAGTTAATAAGAAAAAGGTACTCAAATTTTAGGCTTTACTGCCTCCTCCAGCTTGATGCTGTATCTGTATCGACGTCTTGGCTGAAGCAAGTGCTGGTCTGCAGTGTTGGCTCAGCTGTAGTGACTATACCGCTACTGTGGTGCCTCAGCTGAAGCAATGTCTCGGCTGAAGCGATGTCTTGGCTGAAGAGATGTCTCAGCTGAAGAGATGTCTGCACTGCGGCGTTGGTTCAGCAGCAGCGACAACTGGATTAGGTTTCCGCTCGGCTCGGCTGAATCTGATTAGCAAAACTACACACAACTTAATCCGTCTCCTAGCAATGGAAACTTCTTCAAAATAACCTTTAACAATGCAATGACGTGCGATGAACAAACTTCCATCATCCAGAACCCTCTCTCATTATGTCTTGCTACTTAGGATGGCCTCAGACTAGGCACATCCTGCACAAAGGTCGCCACAGACTGTAATGCGCCGACTGGCAGTACCCAAGATCGAACTTACAACGACAATGGATCGTACTGTACCAACATTGCTATGCCGTTAATGTATGGCTTCCTGCCACGCAAAATACTTGGGCGAACCAATCAACCACTACAGCTTTGATTAGGTTTTTACTTTCACAGTCGATATTATGACTGCAGATCGCTATCTTATTTTAAAAGATTCCAGTCGTATTGGAGTGCCTGGTGACTACTGGAAGTCTAGCTCATACTGTAATCGCACTCTCAAGGGACAAATTGAAGACAGATGAACCTTAGTATAATTACTACTGCGGCAACCTCAACCACTGACTATGCAACCAGCTCAAATATCGAATAATGAAAGACAGCACCCTTACTTTACACAACATCGTGACCGAACAATGACACGATTACACTACGAATAGACCATCCAAACATTCTAATGACGATGATCACCAATATCAAGCAGTAATTGTGAGATAGGCCAATATAGATAACAGCTCTCGTTATCTAAACTACTGTTCAAATCAAAGCGACAATTCTCTTTAAATACAGTACCTATTTATATTATGTCGAGATAAATGTCACATTTAGCTTGCAGTTGTTCTCCCACACAACGAAATTCTCACAACGCAGTACATTATCTCTGGAAGAGACTTGTAACTTTTTAATTTCTTACAAAATTCCTATTCCATATATCGTCGTGTTATGACCAGTTTATACGGAGACGCTTTTACCGATATGTATATGGACTAAAATAGTTTATGCTACCACTAAATCTCTTTCCACTTAGCCCAGCATTGCAATGTAAATAACACGACTTCACATACTCCACCAATTTACCAGTCTTTGTTGTAGGTGTAATTGATAACTGTTCTGTACTAAATTACGACAACTTCAATTTTACTTGCAGTAACTGAGGACACACTTTCCATATATGAAACCATTTTAACTGTTTAGAATATCTACCTTCTATATATTTATCGTGGAGCCACTCAATCAATGAACTTTTGATCAGGTAACCTTACAAATATCAGCGTATACTTGTGTCCTGCAAAGCAGTATTAAGATCTCTGAATTTCACCCTTTGCTTTTCTCATAAAATATACATACCCACTGCAGATACTAACTGAGTACACGTAAGATTTATTTTAATCCAAGAAAACTTGAGTTTATTGTCTCTAGGTATCTCAACACATTTTTATTCGTGTAAGTGTGCTAGGGCCATCAAATACTACACTCCCAAAACACGGAAATTCAGCTATAAACAAAATTAAACAAAACCACTAAGTGCCACCGCCACTTTAAATCTAACCTTAAGTAACAATTTAAAACAATTCTGAACCTCTTCGGCATTGACAATATGCGACTCGCTAAGTTTCCTACTTGAATTCGGCCACTCAGCACTTTGGCTAATCAAATTTTTGTTTAGCTACGTGCTGCTTGTATTATGGTTCCTTTATTTTCTCGTTGCTTATCCACTCAACTGCTGCTGCACTCTATCACAAAATAGTGAAACAGTTCATATTTATTTGAGCTAATTCTCGGTCCGCTGTAAGATAGTGGTATTTAAACAACAACTACGAACATGTGTTTGAGACTTTCCCTTCTCGATACACACACCAACCACTACCAAACCACTTCAACAAAACGGCTAACAACCCAATTAACTCTGGGCAACCTGTGACCACTAATCGTACAACACGGACAGGAAATCAGTTCCACCGATTCCCCAAAACCTGACCACCTACATATCCACTTCTCTCCCTAACCAGGTTCACGCTGGATTTACCACAGCAAACTTTACGACCGAAACTGTCCACAAGACGACAATCAATTGATAGCTCGTGCACCTAAATTCGCCAAAAGCAGTGCATCATCAGAGACTATTCAGAAATTCCCACAAAATCTCTGTATATTCTGTTGCTCAGCATTGAGAGGAAACAACCGTCACAGCCATGTATATGAGCAGCGGCCTAACAGAATAAATAGCCACACTGCCTCCGCGAACTGTACCCAAATTAAAATACTGTTACTACCAATCAAATCTCCTTTCCCTCTCCCAAGCCTTAACCGCCAGCTGCAGTTCCTCACTACACCATGCAGTGGGTCGCTCTACTATCAGACCTAGACGCACACCAATATATCCACTTAGTCGGTGAGATATCTACATTTGAACTAACTAACTCTTTATGTCATACCATAGCAACCATTTAAAATGAACAAACATGCAGGGCCAACTTTTGACAATTAATTAATTATTCGTTGCTGCTGTCGGATATCTACGACAGCGGCCAGCTGCTGCGTGTCGCTCAGGCAGCATCTCTGTACCCAGCGATGGCGAGTAGTTGCATCGCTGAAGTCGCGAGCGCACACCACCTGTATTTTTCGTCGACGCTCTCGGATCATCTACAACATATTTTTTTCTTAATACATTATACATATATATTTACAGTAACCACCATGTGTTATTAGTAAGTTATCAGGTAGGATGCTCAGCACCAGTAAGGACAAACGTAACTCTTGTGTTTTGACACAACACAGGCCCTCCGTCTCACCTTCTCTGTATGCAGACGACTTCCGCATTTCGTACTGCTCTGCCAGCACTGGTGTTGCTGAGCGGCTCCTACAGGGAGCCATTCACAAGGCAAAGTCATGGTCTCTGGCCTATGGCTTCCAGTTCTTGGCTGCTAAGTCGTGTGTCGTGCAGTTCTGTTGGCATCGTACCGTTCATCTGGAACCAGAACTTTACCTTCATGACGATCCACTAACTGTAGTGGAGACACATCGATTCTTAGGACTGATTTTCGATGCCTGATTGACTTGGCTACCCCACCTTCGTCAGCTTAAGCAGAAGCGCCAGCAGCACCTCAATGCCTTCCGCTGCCTGAGCAACACCAACTTTGGTGCAGACTGCTCTACTCTGCTGCAGCTCTACAAAGCCCTTGTTCAATCCCGCCTTGACTGTGGGAGTCTCATTTATGGTTCAGTGGTGCCCTCAGAGTTGCATGTACTCGACCAAGTGCACCACTGTGGCATACGCCAAACAACAGGAGCTCTTTGAACGGGTCCAGTAACCATTGTCCTGCTGGAGGCTGGTGACCTTTCATTGCAGATCCAACGTGCACAACTGCTCACCGGTTACGTTGCACGCATTCGTAGATCTCCTTAACATCCAAATTACCGTCTCCTTTTTCCACCCATGGCAGTTCATCTCCTGCATCGGCGGCCCAGGACAGGACTAACAATTGCGGGTCATGTGCGATCCCTTCTGTCTGAACTAGAGTCCTTCCCTTCACCACCTCCCATCCAGGTCTGTCTGCATACACCTCAATGGTGTAAACCTAGGCCGCAGATCTGTCTGGACCTTTCGCATGACCCTAAGGACTCAGTTACTCCTGCCGCCACTTCCGCTTGATTCTTGACATGTTCCGGGTCTCTGAAATGGTTTACACCGACAGCTCGATAGCTGATGGTCATGTTGGCTTCACCTATGTCCACAGAGGTTATTTTGAACAGCATTCCTTGCCCGATAACTGCAGTGTATTCACTGCAGAGCTGGTGGCCAACTCTTGTGCACTTCAGTTTATCTGTTCACGCCCCGGGGAATCGTTTCTCTGTGTACTGACTACATAAGCACCCTATAAGCTATCGACCAGTGCTACCCTCACCATCCTTTGGTAGCGTCCATCCAGGAGTCCATCTATGCCCTGGACTCGTCCCATCGTTCAGTGGTGTTTGTGTGGACCCCAGGACACGTCGGCATCCCAGATAACGAACTTGCTGACAGGCTGTCCAAACAGGCTACGCGGAATCTGCTTCAGGAGAAGGGGATCTCTGAACCTGACCTGCGTTCTGACTTATGCCACAGGGTTTTTCAGCTTTGGAAGATGGAATGACCTAACAGTACATACAACAAACTGTGTGTCATTAAGGAGACTACGAATGTGTGGAAGTCTTCCATGTGGGCCTCTCGCAGGGAATTAGTTGTCCTCTGCTGGCTCTGCATTGGCCACTCTTGGGCGACCCTCGGTTACCTACTGCTCGTTGCTGCTAATTTTATCTGACACCACCTCATCGGCTAATATAGTTTTACGTTTTATTCGTGAGGGTGGCTTTTATCATTTGATCTAAGTTTTAACGCATGTCCTTTGTCCCTCTGTGTCCTCCAACCTATTGCTTCTAGAGTGAAGGTTTTAATGTGTTGCAGAGTGGCTGGCTTCTCCTTTCTTATCCTCATTTTAAGCCAGCCATAGTAATCCGCTTTGTTGTTTTAATCTCATCATGCCGTATCTTGCCTTTCTACGGTTTTCTTGTCCCCTTTTGTCCATTTACATGTTTGATGCCCTTCATCATACTTGTGATTTTTCCTTTCTTTTCGTTCCGAGTTGTCAGTCTCGTTTGTTTTATTCTCACACTTGTGGCATTATTTTATTCGGAACAAGGGACTGATGATCTTGTAGTTTGGTCCCTTTCCCCCTCTTTTAACCCAACCAACCATCTACTAATGCTTCTGGTTCCAGGGATTTTGCTGCCCCGTGCAGAACTTCTGAGCCCTGTTATTCGTGTATGACGTTATATCGTTCCACTCGGATCGTTACATTTAACTTAACTTTCTATTGCCTGGAGTTCATTGACAACTGATCTGCATACTCGTCACGTTAACAAAACCAGTGATCTCTTTGAGGTTTGTACACACTGAACGAAACACTGACGTACATATTTCACAGAACTCTTTGCCTGACTGACAAAAACAACAACTTACTCTCTTGGAGATCTGCTGCATCGCTTTATAAAGAATTTTAACAATAAATTTCAAAATAACACATTATTATTTTTGTAAAATTTTGACGTTACAATTAAAATTTACAAAACGTATAGTAACTGATCTTACAGCCGAATAAGGTATAAAATACAATATAGTATGACATAAATTATATCTGTAGTTTTAAATATTAAAAAAACAATCTGAACTTTAATCACAATAATGTCCCTTGTATTATTTTAATTACAGTTTGGATTTGGTTACTAACATTCAGTGACAGTACAAATTTCATGCTTCATCCGACTACATACGTAAAATTTACAAATAAGACCTCAAATTCTGAAAATCGGAAAGTTGTGTGATGTAAACGATTGTAGAGTTAATTAGAAATGCCATTACAAAGGATATTAATTACAGAGGAGGACATGAAGTAGATAACAAAAGGAAATACATCTCTTAGTAATAACTTCTAAGCCGTTTCTCAGGATAATGATGTTTACTGTGTCAACCTAACAATCAACTGCAATTAAGGTAATTAGAGGTGCCAGCCACTTATGCGAACATTTCCACAGCCTCTTAATATTTGCCGCCAGATATTTAACGCTTCACTTTCTTGATTAAACATCTAACTCAGCACCTGTACATATTATGTTAACGACACCAATTTCCTGGAAATCATGATAATATACGTCTTTCCAGAACATTCTATATACTTTGACAATGAATATCAAGTGTTTTCTAGCAAATTTGACAGAATGATATATATAAAGACACACACGCACAAGTCCCTAGGAAGCACTGACTCGTCCGACAGCCAACCAGGTGCATACAAAAAAGGTGGTATCGGTCTCTTCATTAGAGTCTTGGGGAAGGCTGTATCGTTGTAACGTCTTATTTTCACATATCACTCATACTCATACAACTTTTTCGTGTAAGTATGTCTATACAAGCGGAGCTAGGTACAGGGCAATGTTCAGCAGAACTGGAGTGAAATGTACAACATTTTGAGATTTACTGGTAACACCAAAAGAAATTATTCAACAAAAGTTAAATTGTAAGAAGTTATGTCACTTGCAGAATTTATAACATTCACTTTACTTTTTCTCCTTCCCTGAGCAGAGGGTAGTGCGTGGTGTGAGACCTGTAGTAGTCGGTGGAGGCGGGCACTATGTTGTCGCTACTGCCATAGAGAATGGAGAGTCACTCAGTATAAATGCTTTATTTGCTGAAAAAAGAAGTGTCTAGCTTGTTCATGCCTTTTTAATGTGTCTGTGGTACATAATGGGTAACACGAGGGATTAAAAAGTTGGCAATCACCATCAGAAACAGACGTGCTGCAATGAGTACGACAATAAAACCGTACTACAGAAAATACTGAAGAGTCTATAGGAAAGTTTAACAGGCAGCAAAAAGGTTAAGCAGTGATATGTGTACCAACAGGGGAAGAAGAAAATCAAAATCAGTTTTGGAGGTTGTAAACAGTAGCATAAGAAAATGTAAAACTGAAACCAATAATATCAAAAGTGAAGATAAAGTGATAGAAGATGCTCAGCAGGTTGCCAATATATTCAGTGAACATTATGTAAACGAAGCACCAAACCTGATTAAATCTAATAAAAACATGAAAGTACCAACTTGTAAAAACACGATGTTTCTGTACCCAGTAACAAAGTCTGAGGTGAGAACTGCTATTAATAAATTAAAAAATAAAATGTCTAGTGGTACTAGACATATTTCCACAGGCATAAATTCACAGCTACCTGATATTGTTAATATTTCTTCCAGGACAGAGGTGTTTCCATCAAAACTGAAGTTATCCATAATACAGCTACTCTACAATAAAAGATGATAATATAGGCTAGCTGATGTAAATAATTATAGACTGTCCTACTGACAGATTGTTCTAGTGTTATTGAAAGAGTAATGTGTGAAAGGCTATGTGACTTCCCAAATAAAAATAAAACACTGACTAATGCTCAAAATGGGTTCAGGAAGGATGGATCAATAGAAACAGCAGTCTTTCAATCCATGAGAATGGTCCTAAACGCTTTGGGTACGAGTGAAGTAAGCTGTGGGGTATTCTTAGATTTATCAAAAGCATTTGATCTAATCAGCTGTGATTTTCTGCTTATGAAATTAGATTGTTACAGGGTCTGGGGACAGGCCCTCAGACGGTTGAAATCTTGTCACTCTGATAGACAAGAGTGTGTACAAGTAAGTCATGGAAAAAAAACTAGCTGTTGCATGCCCCCGGGGTTCTGTATTAGGCCTTTTGTTGTTACTGGTATATATAAATGCTTTGGCAAACCACCTGTGGGCCACACACACAGTGGTGTTTGCCAACAACACGAGTGGTTTTATAAAAGGCTGCATGGAGAATGACCTACATCAGAATGACTCTAAGATGACAAGTGAGGCAGGAATATGGTTTAGAGTCACACTTTGGTCATAAATAAGGGAAAAAAATGGTATGGATGAATTTCAGTAATATTAGAAGTCAGCTAGTTGCAGAATCAAAGCTGAGTTAGGTAACTATGTTTTTGCACAAGCTCCATCCACAAAATTTTTGGGCATACGGATGGATGAGCACTTGAAATGGGAGAAATATCTATAATATTTTTGAATAAGTAACTAAGTAAATGGGATTATGTACTGTGAATGCTTCAGGACTGCTGTAACATATTTGTGTGGCTATTATGCTTACATGAACAGCTTGCTTAGATGATCTTATGGGGAAATACTGGTCAGGCAAAACAAACTTTGAAACTCCAAGAAAGAGCTGTTAGAATAATGAAAGTAGTAAAAGAATTTAAAATAATACACTCCCTGGCTTATACATTTATAAATGTACTTTCTAAAAGCTCACCTGGAACTTTCGACATCAAACCTATAGGTTCATAACTACAAAACAAGGATCAAAGGGACTTTCACAGGTAGACGCCCAAAAAAGCGCTTTATCAAAAAAGTATATGTTATAGATCAGAAATACTTTTTAGTGCACTGCCTGCTACAATAAAGACAATTAAAGAATTTCATAAATTCAAAGTGAGCTAAAACAATTTTTAATAAATTGAATGGAAAGACGACTGTAGTAGAATATTGAGAAGGAGAGCTTTCTGAACTGCTTCAACCACAATTTATGACTCAAAACTAGGAGTTTTTTTAAAGTTCTTTCACTACTGTAGCAAACACTAATAGTTATGTCCTAAATAAAGTTATTCCAACACAAACAGTGTGAAATGCAACGAAACTGGATAAGCACTACTTAGAACACAGTTTAGTTGTTTCAGCTCAAAACAAAGGTGTGATAGGTTTCATCTATATTATCATTATTGTAATATTAATATCTGGATTGAACACTGAGAAAGACAAGGGAAGGAGGGAAAACTTAAATGAAGTTACCTGTTAATGTCATTGTTGAATAGATAATGTATATTTTGACACACTCGGACTTGAGTTTCATGCCTGTCTGTGTGCCTGATATGAATATGAGTCTCTTGTGTATTTCCAATATTGATTATTCTGTTAAAGAATAAAAATGTCGCCTTGAAATAACAACAGTGCAAGTCAAATTACACTGTTTTTTGTCCCTTTAGTACATAACACACTTCCATAACGGTGGCTGTACTCAGCCAGTCTTGTGTCACGTTAGTTTTGGATTCACACTGAAGTAACCATTGCTACACTGCATTTCCATACTAATTAATCAGGTAACCACTAATCACAGAAGATCTTTCATATACATTCTACTACCAATATATTTATCCAGAACAATTACTGATTCAGTAATATGACATTGTTGCAAATGTAAATCTCATAATTAATCCCGTGCAACTTTTCGCAAAATAACGGAAACACTTTTCTTCAGTGATTTGACATAACACTTTTAACTCAATCTTTCTCCTAAATTGTTCATACTGCTTATTCATGATGTGGATGGACATCACTGCTCCATGCTGGAGCTCAACAATGGCTCTACTCACACAGTGAGTCGGTGCAGTGTTGTTGCACAGCAGAACAATGCTCCCTCAGAGAGAATCCACACACAGCTTTAGAAGTTGCAAAAGTCAGCAATAAGTGAGGAGTACAATACTGATACGTTACACAAACAGGACACCTTGCAAGCGGAAGCTGGTAGAGTGTTGTACTCAGATGCAATGTGACCTTTATTATTACACAGGCAGTGTGATGCCCTACATCACAAACAAGCTGGCCATTCATATCAGTGGTGTAGTGAATGTAACTGGCACCGGGGTATGACATTTTATTTGCCCACCCCTCTCCCCCGCCAGTCGGTGTCTGGGGCAAACCATTTATTGGATTACCTGTTGTAATTGTTGTTGTTGTGGTCTTCAGTCCAGAGACTGGTTTGATGCAGCTCTCTATGCTGCACTATCCTCTGTAAGCTTCTTCATCTCCCCATACCTACTGCAACCTACATCCTTATGAATCTGTTTAGTGTATTCATCTCTTGGTCTCCCTCTACGATTTTTACCCTCCGCACTGCCCTCCAATACTAAATTGGTGATCTCTTGATGCCTCAGAATATGTCCTGCACCCGATCCCTTCTTCTAGTCAAGTTGTGCCACAAATTTCTCTTCTCCCCAACTCTATTCAATACCTGATAGAATTACAATGTCATCGGCGAGCCTCAAAGTTTTTATTCCTTCTCCATGGATTTTTATCACTACTCCAGATTTTTCTTTTGTTTCCTTTACTGCTTGCTCAATATACAGATTGAATAACATCAGGGATAGGCTACAACGCTGTCTCACTCCCTTCCCAAACACTGCTTGCCTTTCGTGCCCCTCAACTCTAGTAACTGCAATCTGGTTTCTGTGCAAATTTTAAATAGCCTTTCGTTCCCTGCCACCTTTAGAATTTGAAAGAGAGTATTCCAGTCAACATTGTGAGAAGCTTTCTCTAAGTCTACAAATGCTAGAAACATAGGTTTGCCTTTCCTTAATCTATTTTCTAAGATATGTCAGAGGGTCAGTATTGCCTCACGTGTTCCAGCATTTCTACGGAATCCAAACTGATCTTCCCCTAGGTCTGCTTCTACCAGTTTTCCCATTCGTCTGTAAAGAATTCGTGTTAGTATTTTACAGCCGTGGCTTATTAAACTGATAGTTTGGTAATTTTCACATCTGTCAACACCTGCTTTCTTTGGGATTGGAATTGTTATATTCTTCTTGAAGTCTGAGGGTATTTCGCCTGTCTCATACTTCTTGCTCACCAGATGGTAGAGTTTTGTCAGGACTGTGGCCCTCCCAAGGCTATCAGTAGCTCTAATTGAATGTTGTCTACTCCCGGGGACTAGTTTTGACTTAGGACTTACAGTGCTCTGTCAAACGCTCTACGCAGTATCATATCTCCCATTTCATCTTCATCTACATCCTCTTCCATTTCCATAATATTGTCCTCAAGAACATCGCCCTTGAGTAGACCCTCTATATACTCCTTCCACCTTCCCGCTTTCCTTTCTTTGCTTACAACTGGGTTTCCATCTGAGCCTTGATATTCATGCAAGTGGTTCTTTTTTCTCCAAAGGTCTCTTTAATTTTGCTGTAGGCAGTATCTGTCTTACCCCTAGTGAGATAAGCCTCTACATCCTTACATTTGTCCTCTAGCCATCCCTGCTTAGCCATTTTGCACTTCCTGTTGATCTCATTTTTGAGACGTTTGTATTCCTTTTTGCCCGCTTCATTTACTGCATTTTTATATTTTCTCCTTTCATCAATTAAATTCAGTATCTTTTCCATTACTCAAGGATTTCTATTAGCCCTCGTCTTTTTACCTACTTGATCCTCTGCTGCCTTCACTATTTCATCTCTCATAGCTACCCATTCTTCTTCTACTGTATTTCTTTCCCCCATTCTTGTCAATCATTTTCTAATGCTCTCCCTGAAACTCCCTACAACCTCACAGCAGATATAACAGTAGATATAACCATTAAGCTGTTGCCTTTGGTAAGTAAAAAGCCTCAGAGCCAAATTGTGCACTGACTGGTGAGTCCTCAGTGTATGACAGCAAGAGAAATGGTATGTCCAATTGGTGTAACCGGTACCACTGTGTATTTGTGTTGAATGAATGTAATACGACCTCATTTTGAACTGTGCTACACAGCACTTCTGTGTATGTTTTAAAATATGCAGTTATACTATGTTTTGCAGTATCTGTTTTGGTTGTTACAGTTTATCTCCATGAGCGAAATCTTCTCATTGTTCAGACTGTGTCAGAACAGTGAAGTGCCGAACTTTTGAAGAGTAACACTGTCTTCTTCTATGTCAGCCAGCCAAAAGTTAGAGTGGAGTACATCTACTCTTACGTCGATACGCTGCATGCTGCAGAGTATTGTATGGCAGAGGGAACTTCCCAATGCACTGTTTATTAGATCCCGTTGTGTTGGAGAGTGTGGGAGAATGACTGCTCAAATTCGCCTGCTTGCGCTGTAGTCGTCTAATTTTGCCTTTGCATTCCTTACAGGAGCGATATGAAGTGTGTCCATAGATTCTTCATTTAACACTGGTTCCTTGAAATTTTTAAAGTTGCCATTCGTTGGACAGTTTATGTCTCTCTTCGAGCATTTGCCAGTTCACGTGTTTTATTGTCTCTAAGATGCTCTCCTGTGGATCAAACAAACCTTGACCATTCATGCCAACCTTCTCTGTACACATTCAATATTGCTGTTAGTCCCACGTATAAGGGGTCCCGTACACGTGAGCAGTATTCTGGGATGGGTCGCATGAGTGCGTCATAAACAAACTCCTTTGGAGACTGCATTTTCCCTGTATCCCATCAGTGAAGTGAAGTCTGCCCTCTGTTGTACACGAGATTAATACTAAGGCGTTGTTTCATTTCATATCTCCAAAAATTGTTACGCCTACTTATTTGTATAACTTAACTGTCCCTTATTGTGACCCACTGATATTGTGGTAACGGGATACTATGTTTTTGTGTTTCATAAAATGTACAGTTTAACATTTCTGATCCTTTAGAGCAAACCTCTAATCTGTACACCATTTCGAAATGTTCCAAGACTAGAGTATGATGACATTATAGTGGCTATTTTTAAGTCTATTACTTCTTCCAGGACAAGAGTGTGGAAGATAAATAGAGGGCTAAGTTTCTCAGTTTTTCTTGGCAACCAGTTATGTAGGTCGTTGTGAATGTGCAGTTTCCTTTCCTCTGGAAGACACACAAAATTTCATCCTCTTATGATCATCATTGGTTGCAGTTCAATCTTGCAGTGTTTTTGGTGAATTTCAGCATTCCTAAATTCACTCCTTTCATGCGGAATGAGGTGCAGTCGCGTTCTAAGCACACTCTTCACTGTAACGTCTGTCCACTTATTTTCTGGTCATCTAATATCATTTGTCTACTCGTCAGATTACCACTCCTCACACTCAGTTGTGACTGTCAAACTGCTGCTCCCTCAGAATTCTTATTTAATAATGTCAACCGAACCTCTAGTCATCTCGAGTACGAGGACCGGTCGGATGCAGTTCTCCGTGCGAGTCTCCTCACCGCTGTGTAACTACTGCACCCGACTTCCGTTTGAACCTGCTGAATGTATTTGTGCCTACATTTCCTACTACAGCGTTGATTTACTGAGAGAATTTTAGGAAAGTGTGGTTCATTTGTAAAGGAGACCACATACAATATGCTAGTGTGACCTATTCTTGAGTACAGCTCAAGGGTTTGTGATTTGAAGCTGCTGACTGCAGATGTAAGGATCATGCAGATGTAAGGATCAGCATATAGACAATTGTTTTTCCCTCACTCTATCCACGAGTCGAATTGGAAAGAAACCAACTAGAAGTGGCACAGGGTACCCTCTGCCATGTACTGTACAGTGGGTCCTGATGTCTGTACGTATGTGTAAATCTAATGTTACATTGCGTTTTGAACTACAGTGAACTGAACCAGTGGATGGGAGAGAGTAGACAAGAGAAATTTGTGATGTGAACCTCAAAGTGTTAAGATGAAGGGGTAGACAAGTGTGAATTACAGCACACACTCTGGAGGCGTGCACTGTGCCAACTTAATAATGGAACGAAGAAAGAAAGCAGTTGACAGAGTGACACACCCTTTACATGTACTGCCTCACTGTCCCTTCAGTGAGTGAGGTCTCCCTCATATAAGAGTAACCTCCTGCCAATCTCCATAGAATTCCCCTCACTCTCACTCTCTTAACCCACTGTGAGCCACCCCACTCCCCTTTTCTACACCGCACTATCACTATATTCTTTATTCTTTCTTCATAATCAATCTCATGGTGTCGCATTGCTGTCTTTTCCACATGCACAAAGCTAGTAAAATATTCCTAATGTCATTATGCAATGTATTTATCACATTCAAGTTTCAATATTTTTTTCATGTGGAGTCAACAGTAATCGAGAGACAGTGCGTATTGGGGACATGCAGTAAGAATGAGGGGTGGCATGTCTCTTTAGCTTCACAAAATTAGAACTGACGGTTCACAATTTCTTACTAGATGAAACTCAAAACTAGTAAAATTCTGTGATCTCTTAAGTTTTCTTAGCACGTTCAATCGATAGAGTGCTTCCGGGTGCTCTGCCGGGTCATCGTTTCCATTTTATGCATAAAACAGATATGACAACCCTGCAAAATGCCCAGAAGTGTATTTTTACTGCAACAGTGTTTCTTAATTGCCAAATGTACTCGTGGTACGATTTTATAACAGCTACTTACTATCTCCAAAGAAAACAACTGAGAGAGTGTAGTTTTTATGAGATTTGTGTATGTTACTCTATTGTCAGAGGGGTAACATTCTGATATGTGCAAACACATTCTGTTTCCATATTTTTGTAGTTTTTGGCATCGGTTGGACAAATGATAAAAATCCACTGCAAACTGAAGGTGTAACACTGATGGTAGGGGATAGAATACAGAGCCTTGTGGCATTTTCAGCTGCAGCCACAATAGCAGTGAATGGCAAAATAGCTTCGAGATTTCATGACAAATGCTACAGTACTACACAACACAAATTACATTTTCTGGTTTTCTTTGAACAGATACTGAGCCGATATGCCTGTCCACAAGATGCGACGGGATGTGAGATCAGCTCGTGGATACGGTAACCTGCACTGCCTCGCCACTTTCCAGTTATGTCATCGATGGGAATTGTGATGAAAAGCTATTGTCTTTTTCATTTGGCATCGATTTTCACAGTGTCAGACGACGTGACCTTTCACGTGGAAACGAGCGACCGCAGAAAAATGGCAGCTATTTTTTCAACACAAATTATTTTCTTTATTGAGAAATTTAAATGAACAATACTCTGTCATGTGCCGTCAAGGAAAAACAGGACTCATCTGTCAGTCAAAGGTAAAATTCTGTCACTGAATTGTATTAAAGATGATAGCAACTGCCTATAATGAAACTCTGATTCTGATGGCAACAATTAAAAGAAAATAACTGAGTGGGGCTAGTTTCTAAAGAACTTTATTTATGTTCTGAAAAGGGCACGTCAAAATCAAGCATGCTCAAATTTGCGTAAAATGAATGCTGCAAATTTTTTCAGATATAACCATCCAGATATGATATGTCACAAGAAATTAGTATTCTTGGGCAGTCTTCTTTCTTCTACATCAAATAACAACTCAAAATGTTCAAGCAAAGAAAGAACCTAGAACAATTTAACTCAGAGATGAATTATCAGTGTTGGGATATCCTGCACCTTATAACAGTGAAGTCCATTACATACACAGTCACTAAAGCTTCAAACAATATTAATTTGATGCAAATACATAAACAGAGGATGAATACTGATTCAAAAGAAGTACGACTCAACTCGTTTCTGAAACCTGCAGCTGTATTAAAGCTGTTCACCAGAATGCTACTTGAACCCTCACTACCTGGACACACCTCACAAATTGTCACCCGCACTCACAGCTTTACTCCTGCCAACACCTCTCACAATTCCTAAATTTGATGCAAGCTCTCCTGCATAACTTTAGACTAGAAACAATTGTCCATCCTGTGTATAAGTCATTTCTCCGCAATTCCCTTTCTTTTGAGAGTGCCGGTCCGGCAAAGTATGCACCACAGTTCTGTAAGCTCGGAAAGTAGGAGAGAGGAAATGCCAAAAGTAAAGCTATGGAATAAGACCACTGCCCACAAAAGATGACATTCTGGGTTTGGGTTCTACTCAGGCACACAGTTTCGCTCATGTTGGAAGTTCCAAAACGACACCTTCTCAGTGTTCATACTGCCTCAGAATGGGGCCCTCAATCTCTCAATCGCTGCCCAGTGATGAGCGGGAGTGGGGATTAAGACCCCATTACCATTTTCTAACATTAGAGCATGTGAATCCTGCCATCGTAAGTTAGTAATTCAGACAAAGTCACTCGGCCGGCACCGAGCTCAGATGCCACCACACAGGAAGCGGACATCTCTCCCAGCGAACTGTCATCTTCTGATGAAGAAGACAGTGTTACTCTTCAAAAGTTCGACACTTAACTCTATTCTGACACAGTCTGAACAGTGAGAAGATTTCGCACAAAAATTTGACACGAAAGATCTTGATGTCACAGCACAGACTACTGCAGAATGCAAGACCCAGTCTGTAATTCTAATTATTGATCATCACATAGCACTGCCTGCTTACAACTGTTTTGCCCATATTTTGTAAACTTTATATCTAGTGTAGCAATTTGGTCCTAGATACCTGAAAAAGTACAAAACGCATCATATTTCGAGCAATAAAGTCATTGTATTTTTGAAGCACAGTTTTTTGACTCACGACCAATCTAGCCTTTGTGCAGTACTACAGCTAAGTAACACTGAATCGTCTTCTTACCTGACAACGTTCTTCTAGTCAAGCCACAAGTGAGCATCCTGAGCCAGAATTTTCCATCGAGTGCACACCTCTTGTAAAACTTCAATTTTTTCACTGAAGCTAAAGTATGAGAAAATCTCCAGCATCAGTTCGTCAGGTAGATAGTCAATAGTGGTGCCTCTGTTGGCCATTTCTGAAGTGCTCCTGCCCATTCTTATCGGACCGTCTCCTTCCCTGTGTCTCCAGACGTTTAGCTGAAGTTTTGAAACTGGCGGCACATCTGACACGTTGTCCCTGTGGGCAGTAGACGTAGAGAAGGGACAGCTGTTAAAAGGCCATACTGGCATTCCCTGATGTTTCCTAAGGCAGACCAGAAGAGCTCATGGAGATAATCTGTAACAACAAAAACAGATACTGCAAAACATAGTATAATTTCATATTTTAAAATATACACAGAAGTGCTGTGTAGCACAGTTCAAAATGAGGTCGTATTACATTCATTCAACACAAATACACAGTGGTACCGGTTACACCAATTGGACATACCATTTCTCTTGCTCTCATACACTGAGGACTCACCAGTCAGTGCACAATTTGGCTCTGAGGCTTTTACTTACCAAAGGCAACAGCTTAATGGTTATATCTGCTGTTATATCTGCTGTGAGGTTGTAGGGAGTTTCAGGGAGAGCATTAAGAAACGATTGACAAGAATGGGGGAAAGAAATACAGTAGAAGAAGAATGGGTAGCTATGAGAGATGAAATAGTGAAGGCAGCAGAGGATCAAGTAGGTAAAAAGACAAGGGCTACTAGAAATCCTTGAGTAATGGAAAAGATACTGAATTTAATTGATGAAAGGAGAAAATATAAAAATGCAATAAATGAAGCTGGCAAAAAGGAATACAAACGTCTCAAAAATGAGATCAACAGGAAGTGCAAAATGGCTAAGCAGGGATGGCTAGAGGACAAATGTAAGGATGTAGAGGCTTATCTCACTAGGGGTAAGACAGATACTGCCTACAGCAAAATTAAAGAGACCTTTGGAGCAAAAAGAACCACTTGCATGAATATCAAGGCTCAGATGGAAACCCAGTTGTAAGCAAAGAAAGGAAAGCGGGAAGGTGGAAGGAGTATATAGAGGGTCTACTCAAGGGCGATGTTCTTGAGGACAGTATTATGGAAATGGAAGAGGATGTAGATGAAGACAAAATGGGTGATATGATACTGCGTAGAGAGTTTGACAGAGCACTGGAAGTCCTAAGTCAAAACTAGGCCCCGGGAGTAGACAACATTCCATTACGGCTACTGATAGCCTTGGGAGAGCCCCAGTCCTGACAAAACTCTACCATCTGGTGAGCAAGATGTATGAGACAGGCGATATACCATCAGACTTCAAGAAGAATATAACAATTCCAATCCCAAAGAAAGCAGGTGTTGACAGATGTGAAAATTACCGAACTATCAGTTTAATAAGCCACGGCTGTAAAATACTAACACGAATTCTTTACAGATGAATGGGAAAACTGGTAGAAGCAGACCTAGGGGAAGATCAGTTTGGATTCCGTAGAAATATTGGAACACGTGAGGCAATACTGACCCTCTGACATATCTTAGAAAATAGATTAAGGAAAGGCAAACCTATGTTTCTAGCATTTGTAGACTTAGAGAAAGCTTCTCACAATGTTGACTGGAATACTCTCTTTCAAATTCTAAAGGTGGCAGGGAACGAAAGGCTATTTAAAATTTGCACAGAAACCAGATTGCAGTTACTAGAGTCGAGGGGCACGAAAGGCAAGCAGTGTTTGGGAAGGGAGTGAGACAGTGTTGTAGCCTATCCCCGATGTTATTCAATCTGTATATTGAGCAAGCAGTAAAGGAAACAAAAGAAAAATCTGGAGTAGTGATAAAAATCCATGGAGAAGGAATAAAAACTTTGAGGCTCGCCGATGACATTGTAATTCTATCAGGTATTGAATAGAGTTGGGGAGAAGAGATATTTGTGGCACAACTTGACTAGAAGAAGGGATCGGGTGCAGGACATATTCTGAGGCATCAAGAGATCACCAATTTAGTATTGGAGGGCAGTGCGGAGCGTAAAATTGTAGAGGGAGACCAAGAGATGAATACACTAAACAGATTCATAAGGATGTAGGTTGCAGTAGGTATGGGGAGATGAAGAAGCTTACAGAGGATAGTGTAGCATAGAGAGCTGCATCAAACCAGTCTCTGGACTGAAGGCCACAACAACAACAATTACAACATGTAATCCAATAAATGGTTTGCCGACTGGCGTGGGAGAGGGGTGGGCAAATAGAATGTCATACCCTGGTGCCAGTTACATTCACTAGACCACTGATATGAATGACCAGCTTGTTTGTGATGTAGGGCATCACACTGCCTGTGTAATAATAAAGGTCACATTGCATCTGAGTACAACACTCAACCAGCTTCCGCTTGCAAGGTGTCCTGTTTGTGTGACGTATCAGTATTGTACTCCTCACTTATTGCTGACTTTTGCAACTTCTAAAGCTGTGTGTGGATTCTCTCTGAGGGAGCATTGTTCTGCTGTGCAACAACACTGCACCGACTCACTGTGTGAGTAGAGCCATTGTTGAGCTCCAGCATGGAGCAGTGATGTCCATCCACATCATGAATAAACAGTATGAACAATTTAGGAGAAAGATTGAGTTAAAAGTGTTATGTCAAATCACTGAAGAAAAGTGTTTCCGTTATTTTGCGAAAAGTTGCACGGGATTAATTATGAGATTAACGTTTGCAACAATGTCATATTACTGAATCAGTAATTGTTCTGGATAAATATATTGATTCCAATCCCAAAGAAAGCAGGTGTTGACAGATGTGAAAATTACCGAACTATCAGCTTAATAAGTCACAGCTGCAAAATACTAACACGAATTCTTTACAGGCAAACCTACGTTTCTAGCATTTGTAGACTTAGAGAAAGCTTTTGACAATGTTGACTGGAATACTCTCTTTCAAATTCTAAAGGTGGCAGGGGTAAAATACAGGGAGCGAAAGGCTATTTACAATTTGTACAG
Organism: Schistocerca piceifrons; assembly: GCF_021461385.2. Classification (NCBI taxonomy): domain Eukaryota; kingdom Metazoa; phylum Arthropoda; class Insecta; order Orthoptera; family Acrididae; genus Schistocerca; species Schistocerca piceifrons. Next base: position 137,276,967 of record NC_060147.1, read on the forward strand.
AAACCAGATGGCAGTTATAAGAGTCGAGGGACATGAAAGGGAAGCAGTGGTTGGGAAGGGAGTAAGACAGGGTTGTAGCCTGGCCCCGATGTTGTTCAATCTGTATATTGAGCAAGCAGTAAAGGAAACAAAAGAAAAATTCGGAGTAGGTATTAAAATTCATGGAGAAGAAATAAAAACTTTGAGGTTCGCCGATGACATTGTAATTCTGTCAGAGACAGCAAAGGACTTGGAAGAGCAGTTGAATGGAATGGACAGTGTCTTGAAAGGAGGATATAAGATGAACATCAACAAAAGCAAAACAAGGATAATGGAATGTAGTCTAATTAAGTCGGGTGATGCTGAGGGAATTAGATTAGGAAATGAGGCACTTAAAGTAGTAAAGGAGTTTTGCTATTTGGGGAGCAAAATAACTGATGATGGTCGAAGTAGAGAGGATATAAAATGTAGGCAAGGAAAGCGTTTCTGAAGAAGAGAAATTTGTTAATTCCAGTATTGATTTAAGTGTCAGGAAGTCATTTCTGAAAGTATTCGTATGGAGTGTAGCCATGTATGGAAGTGAAACATGGACGATAAATAGTTTGGACAAGAAGAGAATAGAAGCTTTCGAAATGTGGTACTACAGAAGAATGCTGAAGATTAGATGGGTAGATCACATAACTAATGAGGAAGTATTGAATAGGATTGTTGAGAAGAGAAGTTTGTGGCACAACTTGACCAGAAGAAGGGATCGGTTGGTAGGACATGTTCTGAGGCATCAAGGGATCACCAATTTAGTATTGGAGGGCAGCGTGGAGGGTAAAAATCGTCGGGGGAGACCAAGAGATGAATACACTAAGCAGATTCAGAAGGATGTAGGTTGCAGTAGGTATTGGGAGATGAAAAAGCTTGCACAGGATAGAGTAGCATGGAGAGCTGCATCAAACCAGTCTCAGGACTGAAGACCACAACAACAACAACAAATATATTGATAGTAGAATGTATATGAAAGATCTTCTGTGGTTAGTGGTTACCTGATTAATTAGTATGGAAATGCAGTGTAGCAATGGTTACTTCAATATTGGAAATACACAAGAGACTCATATTCATATCAGGCACACAGACAGGCATAAAACTCAAGTCCGAGTGTGTCAAAATATACATTATCGATTCAACAATGACATTAACAGGTAACTTCATTTAAGTTTTCCCTCCTTCCCTTGTCTTTCTCAGTGTTCAATCCAGACATTAATATTACAATAATGATAATATGGATGAAACCTATCACACCTTTGTTTTGAGCTGAAACAACTAAACTGTGTTGTAAGTAGTGCTTATCCAGTTTCGTTGCATCTCACACTGTTTGTGTTGGAATAACTTTATTTAGGACATAACTATTAGTGTTTGCTACAGTAGTGAAAGAACTTTAAAAAACTCCTAGTTTTGAGTCATAAATTGTGGTTGAAGCAGTTCAGAAAGCTCTCCTTCTCAATATTCTACTACAGTCGTCTTTCCATTCAATTTATTAAAAATTGTTTTAGCTCACTTTGAATTTATGAAATTCTTTAATTGTCTTTATTGTAGCAGGCAGTGCACTAAAAAGTATTTCTGATCCATAACATATACTTTTTTGATAAAGCGCTTTTTTGGGTGTCTACCTCTGAAAGTCCCTCTGATCCTTGTTTTGTAGTTATGAACCTGTAGGTTTGATGTCGAAAATTCCTGGTGAGCTCTCAGAAAGTACATTTATAAATGTATAAGCCAGGGAGTGTATTATTTTAAATATTTTTACTACTTTCATTATTCTAACAGCTCTTTCTTGGAGTTTCAAAGTTTGTTTTGCCATACCAGTATTTCCCCATAAGATCATCTAAGCAAGCTGTTCATGTAAGCATAATAGCCACACAAATATGTTACAGCAGTCCTGAAGCATTCACAGTACATAATCCCATTTACTTAGTTACTTATTCAAAAATATTATAGATATTTCTCCCATTTCAAGTGCTCATCCATCCGTATGCCCAAAAATTTTGTGGATGGAGCTTGTGCAAAAACATAGTTACCTAACTCAGCTTTGATTCTGCAACTAGCTGACTTCTAATATTACTGAAATTCATCCATACCATTTTTTTCCCTTATTTATGACCAAAGTGTGACTCTAAACCATATTCCTGCCTCACTTGTCATCTTAGAGTCATTCTGATGTAGGTCATTCTCCATGCAGCCTTTTATAAAACCACTCGTGTTGTTGGCAAACACCACTGTGTGTGTGGCCCACAGGTGGTTTGCCAAAGCATTTATATATACCAGTAACAACAAAAGGCCTAATACAGAACCCCGGGGGCATGCAACAGCTAGTTTTTTTTCCATGACTTACTTGTACACACTCTTCTCTATCAGAGTGACAAGATTTCAACCATCTGAAGGCCTGTCCCCAGACCCCGTAACAATCTAATTTCATAAGCAGAAAATCACAGCCGATTAGATCAAATGCTTTTGATAAATCTAAGAATACCCCACAGCTTACTTCACCCCTACCCAAGGCGTTTAGGACCATTCTCATGGATTAAGAGACTGCTGTTTCTATTGATCTATCCTTCCTAAACCCATTTTGAGCATTAGTCAGTGTTTTATTTTTATTTGGGAAGTCACATAGCCTTTCACACATTACTCTTTCAATAACACTAGAACAATCTGTCAGGGGGACAGTCTATAATTATTTACATCCGCTAGCCTATATTATCATCTTTTATTGTAGAGTAGCTGTATTATGGATAACTTCAGTTTTGATGGAAACACCTCTGTCCTGGAAGAAATATTAACAATATCAGGTAGCTGTGAATTTATGCCTGTGGAAATATGTCTAGTACCACTAGACATTTTATTTTTTAATTTATTAATAGCAGTTCTCACCTCAGACTTTGTTACTGGGTACAGAAACATCGTGTTTTTACAAGTTGGTACTTTCATGTTTTTATTAGATTTAATCAGGTTTGGTGCTTCGTTTACATAATGTTCACTGAATATATTGGCAACCTGCTGAGCATCTTCTATCACTTTATCTTCACTTTTGATATTATGGGTTTCAGTTTTACATTTTCTTATGCTACTGTTTACAACCTCCAAAACTGATTTTGATTTTCTTCTTCCCCTGTTGGTACACATATCACTGCTTAACCTTTTTGCTGCCTGTTAAACTTTCCTATAGACTCTTCAGTATTTTCTGTAGTACGGTTTTATTGTCGTACTCATTGCAGCACGTCTGTTTCTGATGGTGATTGCCAACTTTTTAATCCCTCGTGTTACCCATTATGTACCACAGACACATTAAAAAGGCATGAACAAGCTAGACACTTCTTTTTTCAGCAAATAAAGCTTTTATACTGAAGTGACTCTCCATTCTCTATGGCAGTAGCGACAACATAGTGCCTGCCTCCACCGACTGCTACAGGTCTCGCACCACGCACTACCCTTTGCTCAGGGAAGGAGAAAAAGTAAAGTGAATGTTATAAATTCTGCAAGTGACATAACTTCTTACAATTTAACTTCTGTTGAATAATTTCTTTTGGTGTTACCAGTAAAACTCAAAATGTTGTACATTTCACTCCAGTTCTGCTGAACAGTACCCTGTACCTCGCTCCGCTCTTATAGACATACTTACACGAAAAAGTTGTACGAGTATGAGTGATATGTGAAAATAAGACGGTACAACGATACAGCCTTCCCCAAGACTCTAATGAAGAGACCGGTACCACCTTTTTTTGTATGCACCTGGTTGGCTGTCGGACGAGTCAGTGCTTCCTAGGGACTTGTGGGGTTTGTCTTTATATATATCATTCTGTCAAATTTGCTAAAACACTTGATATTCATTGTCAAAGTATAGAGAATGTTCTGGAAAGACGTACATTATCATGATTTCCAGGGGATTGGAGTCATTAACAAAATTATGTACAGGTGCTGAGTTAGATGTTTAATCAAGAAATTGAAGCGTTAAATATCTGGCGGCAAATATTAAGAGGCTGTGGAAATGTTCGCATACGTGGCTGGCACCTCTAATTATCTTAATTGCAGTTGGTTGGTGGGTTGACACAGAAAACATTATTATCCTGAGAAACGGCTTAGAAGTTATTACTAAGCGATGTATTTCCTTTTGTTATCTACTTCATGTCTTCCTCTGTAATTAATATCCTTTGTAATTGCATTTCTAATTAACTCTACAATCGTTTACATCACACAACTTTCCGATTTTCAGAATTTGAGGTCTTACTTGTAAATTTTACGTATGTAGTCGGATGAAGCATGAAATTTGTAATGTCACTGAATGTTAGTAACCAAATCCAAACTGTAATTAAAATAATACAAGGGACATTATTGTGATTAAAGTTCAGATTGTTTTTTTAATATTTAAAACTACAGATATAATTTATGTCATACTATATTGTATTTTATACCTTATTCGGCTGTAAGATCAGTTCCTATACGTTTTGTAAATTTTAATTGTAACATCAAAATTTTACAAAAATAATAATGCGTTATTTTGAAATTAATTGTTAAAATTCTTTATAAAGCGATGCAGCAGATCTCCAACAGAGTAAGCTGTTGTTTTTGTCAGTCAGGCAAAGAGTTCTGTGAAATATGTACGTCAGTGTTTCGTTCAGTGTGTACAAACCTCAAAGAGATCACTGGTTTTGTTAACGTGACGAGTATGCAGATCAGTTGTCAATGAACTCCAGGCAATAGAAAGTTAAGTTAAATGTAACGATCCGAGTGGAACGATATATCGTCATACACGAATAACAGGGCTCAGAAGTTCCGCACGGGGCAGCAAAATCCCTGGAGCCAGAAGCGTTAGTAGATGGTTAGTTGGATTAAAAGAGGGGGAAAGGGACCAAACTACAAGATCATCAGTCCCTTGTTCCGAATAAAACAATGCCACAAGCGTGAGAATAAAACAAACGAGACTGACAACTCGGAACGAAAAGAAAGGAAAAATCACAAGTATGATGAAGGGCAAGAAACATGTAAATGGACAAAAGGGGACAAGAAAACCGTAGAAAGGCATGATACGGCATGATGAGATTAAAACAACAAAGCAGATTACCATGGCTGGCTTAACATAAGGATAAGAAAGGAGAAGCCAGCCACTCTGCAACCACATTAAAACCTACACTCTAGAAACAATAGGTTGGAGAACATAGAGGGACAAAGGCCATGCGTTAAAACTTAGATGAAATGATAAAAGCCACCCTCACGAATAAAACGTAAAACTATATTAGTCGATGAGGTGTTGTCAGATAAAATTAGCAGCAACGGATCTGGTAACCCAAGATATCGTCACTGGGCAGCCTAAGTGGGACAGTGCAACAGAATATGGGCCACTGTCAACCGGGCACCGCACCGACACTCAGGTGGGTCTTCACGGCGCAGTAGGTAACCGTGGGCCGCCCAAGAGTGGCCAATGCAGAGACAGCAGAGGACAACTAATTCCCTGCGAGAGGCCCACATGGAAGACTTCCACACATTCGTAGTCTCCTTAATGACACACAGTTTGTTGTGTGTACTGTTAGGTCATTCTGTATTCCAAAGCCCAAAAACCCTGTGGCATAAGTCAGAACGCAGGTCAGGTTCAGAGATCCCCTTCTCCAGAAGCAGATTCCGCGTAGCCTGTTTGGACAGCCTGTCAGCAAGTTCGTTACCTGGGATGCCGACGTGTCCTGGGGTCCATACAAACACCACTGAACGATGGGACGAGTCCAGGGCATAGATGGACTCCTGGATGGACGCTACCAAAGGATGGTGAGGGTAGCACTGGTCGATAGTTTGTAGGGTGCTTAAGGAGTCAGTACACAGAAGAACGATTCCCCAGGGCATGAACGGATAAACTGAAGTGCACAAGAGTTGGCCACCAGCTCTGCAGTGAATACACTGCAGTTATCGGGCAAGGAATGCTGTTCAGAATGGCCTCTGTGGACGTAGGTGAAGCCAACATGACCATCAGCTATCAAGCTGTCAGTGTAAACCATTTCAGAGACCCGGAACATGTCAAGAATCAAGCGGAAGTGGCAACAGTGAGCAGCAGGAGTAACTGAGTCCTTAGGGTCATACGAAAGGTCCAGACGAATCTGCGGCCTAGGTTTACACCATTGAGGTGTATGCAGACAGACCTGGATGGGAGGTGGCGAAGGGACGAACTCCAGTTCAGACAGAAGGGATCGCACATGAACCGCAATTGTTAGTCCTGTCCTGGGCCGCCGATGTGGGAGATGAACTGCCATGGTTGGAAAAAGGAGACGGTAATTCGGATTCTAAGGAGATCTACGAATGCGTGCAACGTAACCGGTGAGCAGTTGTGCACGTTGGATCTGCAATGAAAGGTCACCAGCCTCCAGCAGGACAATGGTTACTGGACCCGTTCAAAGAGCTACCGTTGTTTGACGTATGCCACAATGGTGCACTTGGTCGAGCACATGCAATGCTGAGGGCACCACTGAACCATAAATGAGACTCCCATAGTCAAGGCGGGATTGAACAAGGGCTTTGTAGAGCTGCAGCAGAGTAGAGCAATCTGCACCACAGTTGGTGTTGCTCAGGCAGCGGAGGGTATTAAGGTGCTGCTGGCGCTTCTGCTTAAGCTGACGAAGGTGGGGTAGCCAAGTCAATCAGGCATCGAAAATCAGTCCTAAGAATCGATGTGTCTCCACTACAGTGAGTGGATCGTCATGAAGGTAAAGTTCTGGTTCCAGATGAATGGTACGATGCCAACAGAACTGCATGACACACGACTTAGCAGCCAAAAACTGGAAGCCATAGGCCAGAGACCATGTCACTGTCTTGTGAATGGCTCCCTGTAGGAGCCGCTCAGCAACACCAGCGCTGGTGGAGCAGTACGAAATGCAGAAGGCGTCTGCATACAGAGAGGATGAGACGGACGGCCTGTGTTGTGTCAAAACACACGAGTTACGTTCGTCCTTACTAGTGCTGAGCATCCTACCTGATAACTTACTAATAACACATGGTGGTTACTGTAAATATATATGTATAATGTATTAAGAAAAAAATATGTTGTAGATGATCCGAGAGCGTCGACGAAAAATACCAGTGGTGAGCGCTCGCGACCCCAGCGATGCAACTATGGGCCATTGGGCCATTGCTGAGTACAGAGATGCTGCCTGAGCGACGCGCAGCAGCTGGCCGCTGTCGTAGAGAACCGACAGCAGCAACGAATAATTAATTAATTGTCAAAAGTTGGGCCTGCGTGTTTGTTCATTTTAAATGGTTCCTATGGTATGATGTAAAGAGATCGTTAGTTCCAATGTAGATCTCTCCCTGACTAAGTGGATATATCAGTGTGTGTCTTGGAGAGGGAAAGGAGATTTGATTGGTAGTAACAGTATTTTAATTTGGGTGCAGTTCGCGGAGACACTGTGGCTGTTTATTCCGTTAGGCCTCTGCTCATTTACGTGGCTGTGACGGTTGTTTCCTCCCAATTCTGAGCAACGGAATATACAGAGATTCTGTGGGATTTTCTGAATAGTCTCTGATGATGCACTGGTTTTGGCGAATTTAGGTGCACGAGCTATCAATTGATTGTCGTCTTGTGGACAGTTTCGGTCGTAAAGTTTGCTGTGGTAAATCCAGCGTGAGCCTGGTTAGGGAGAGATGTGGATTTGTAAGTGCTCAGGTTTTGGGAATCTGTGGAACCGATTTCCTGTCCGTGTTGTACGATTTAGTGGTCACAGGTCGCCCAGAGATAATTGGTTTGTTGGCAGTTTTGTTGAAGTGGTTTGGTAGTGGTTGGTGTGTGTATCAAGAAGGGAAAGCCTCAAACACATGTTCGAGGTTGTTGTCTAAATACCACTATCTTAGAGCGGACCAAGAATTAGCTGGATAAATACGCAGTGTTTCACTATATCGTGATAGAGTGCAGCAGCAGTTGAGTGGATAAGCGGCGAGAAAATAAAGGAACCATTTTACAAGCAGGACACAAATAAAATCATGATTAGCTAAAGTGCCGAGTGGCCGAATTCAAGCAGGGAACTTAGCGGGCCACGTATTGTTAGCACCTGAAGAGGTTCAGAATTGTTTTAAATTGTTACTTAAGGTTTTCTTGGATTAAAATAAACCTTACGTGTACTCAGTTAGTATATGCAGTGGGTATGTATATTTTATGAGAAAAGCAAAGGGTGAAATTCAGAGATCTTAATACTGCTTCGCAGGACACAAGTTTATGCTGGTATTTCTAAGGTTACCCGATCAAAAGTTCATTGATTGAGTGGATCCACGATAAATATATAGAAGGTAGATATACGAAACAGTTAAAATGATTTCATATATGGAAAGAGTGTCCTCACTTACTGCAAGTAAAATTGAAGTTGTCGTAATTTAGTACAGAACAGTCATCGATTACAGCTACAACAAAGATTGATAAATCGGTGGAGTACGTGAAGTCGTGTTATTTACATTGCAATGCTGGGCTAAACGGAAAGAGATTTAGTGGTAGCATAAACTATTTTAATCCATATACATATCGGTAAAAGCGTCTTAGTACAAACTGGTCATAACACGATGATGTATGGAATAGGAATTTTGTAAGAAATTAAAAAGTTACGAGTCTTTTCCAGAGATAATGTACTGTGTTGTGAGAATTTCGTTGTGTGCGAGAACAACTGCAAGCTAAATGTGACATTTATCTCGACGTAATATAAATAGGTACTGTATTTAAAGAGAATTGATGCTTTGATTTGACCAGTGGTTTAGATAACGAGAGTTGTTATCTAACTTGGCCTATCTCGCAATTACTGCTTGATATTGGTGATTATTGTCATTAGAATGTTTGGATGGTCTATTCGTAGTGTAATCGTGTCATCGGTCGATCACAATGTTGTGTAAAGTAAGGGTGCTGCCTTTCATTATTCGATATTCGAGCCGGCTGCATAGTCTGTGGTTGAGGTTGCCGCAGTAGTAATTATACTCAGGTTCATCTGTATTCAATTTGTTCCTTGAGAGTGCGATTACGGTACGAGCTAGACTTCGAGTAGTCACCAGGCGCTCCACTACGACTGGAATCTTCTAAAATAAGATAGCCATCTGCAGTCATAACATCGACTGTGAAATTAAAAACTGTACCTAATTAAAGCTGTAGTGGTCGATTGGTTCGCCCAAGTATTTTGCGTGGCATAAAGCCATAAATTAATGGCATAGCGTCGTTGGTACAGTACGATCCATTGTCGTTGTAAGTTCGATCTTGGGTACTGCCAGTCGGCGCGTTACAGTCAGTGGCGACCTTTCCGCAGGATGTGCCTAGTCTGAGGCCATTCTAAACAGCAAGACATAGTGAGAGAAACTGAAGCAGCAGAGCCAGATATCCTACGTGAAGAAGAGAAAGTTGTGATGAGCACCCTACCTCCACTAGTTTTAAGAATTTCCACCAAAAATAGTAAAAACACCAGAAACAATTACAACAACAACTAATACAAAAGTGGCAGCACCTCCGTCAACAGCAGAGCCAGCTCTGATATCAGCAGAAACAACGGTAGCAGAACCAACTCCTGCAGCAGTATCTCCTCCAAAAGCAGTAAAAACATCCACAACAGTTGCAGTAACAGCTCCACCAACTGCAGAGGCGGTTCTAATACCAGCAGCAAAATCAACAGCAAGAGCAACAAACCCATTATTAGCAACACCAGAACCATCCCTAACAAGAGCTGAACCATTCATAACAGCAATAGTACCAACTCCAACATTAGCAGAACCAGCTTTGTCAACTAAAAAACACTTCAGGCAGCAGACAGAAGTCAGTGCCTCCACCCAATGTAAATGATTTTTTAGTGGAAACCAGGAGGAGGAGGAAGCCCACAAGATAAACAGAGATATTACCTTATTTAAGTTGGAAAAAGCAGAGGAATCTACAAGATATTTTCAACTTTATAATAATCCACCAGAATGTACAGGGCCAGAGCAAAAAATATGAACAATTAGATGTGTTTGTAAATGAAACTATGCATGATGTACTTCCTATTAGTGAACACTGGTTATCTGATGCTAAATTAGAACTTTTCAAACTTTTAAACATGGTACTAGCTAATAAGTTTTGCAGATGTTCCATCAGAGGTGGGGGTGATTTTAATTCTGTAAATGTAAGTAAATATTCATTAGAAGGGAAAACTAAATTACGAGCAGCAGACATAAAGATACTAAATGATGAAATGTACGCTATATGTTTATACAGACCCCCAAATGGGAACTTTGAAGTTTATTTTTTTAACAAAGTTTTGTGACATGATAGAGAATACTTTTAAGTCACACCTAAATAAGTTAGTAATATTGGAGATTTCAACATAAATGTATTGGCAGATAAGTTACAAACTAGAATATTCAAGTATACCCTGCTTGTAAATAATATAAGATACTTGATAAACACTGCAATCAGGCAGACTGAAACATGTCAGTCTGCAATAGACAGCAGTCACTGGTATTCATCTTTACAATCTTACATCATCTGTTGTAATAAGTGCTTTGTCATACCATCATGCAGTAGAACTAGGTGTGACCATAAAATAGGTCCCTGCACACAATTGCTATAATATGTTATAATGAATACAGATCAAAATATAACTATCTGAATAACATGCTAAGCATTGTAGATCGAAACAAAATTCTAACAACACATTACAGTTATGGCAAATTCTCAAGTGAACTATACTACATTCTCAACCAAGCCTGCCCATTAATAAAAAGGAGAATTCAGTTACATCCTGTAACTCGAGACTGGATATCAAGTTCAGTAACTGAAGCCTGAGAAAAACTAAGATGGTATGAGTATGCTATGTTAAATGACTTGAACATTAAAAAATTAAAAGCAGAGTTCAAAAAGTATCATAAATACTATATAGACCTCCTAAATTCTGGAAAACAGAAACATGTTGAAAGTGTTATTCAAAACCTAAATAATATTTCCGAAACATCATGGTCACTAGTATACAGAGAAACTGGTAAATCTGGGAAACCTACAACAGAAAACCACTTGCTGATGAATGGTTCAACAGAAACTCAGCAGAATAAGGTAGTAGATTTATTTATCAATTATTTTGTCCCTGTTGGCTTCAGCATAAACAATCAACTTAAAAATCATCAACAAAAATTCAGAGTACACAAGTGTCAGGAAGTATATTTTTGACACCAACAAGTGAAGAAGAAATAATTGAAATAGTGAGTAGCTTGAAGAATTCTCATGCAGCAGGATATGATGGTCTTAGTTTGGACACTCTTAAGAAATGCATACATAAAATTGCATCACCTTATCAGCAATTATCAACTTTATAAAGGAAGATCGTCTATATCAAGATGAGTTGAAAATTGTTCGAGTTGTACCTATTTTTAAAAGCAGAAACAGCAATATACTGGAAAAATTTCGACCCATATTTGTTCTTTCAATAATATCCAAAACATTACATAAAAATCTGGAACTTTCCGGTAAGCAAAACAGTGATTTCTAAAGGGCAGTATGGGTTTATCAAAGAGGTTGTCCATTATTACAGCAGCATCCAACTTAACTGAAAACGTCACTCAAGCAATAGACAATAAAGAACATGTATGCGGCATCTCTGTAGACTTACAGAAACCATTTGACTATATTGATATGACAATATTGCTGGACAAACTGTGGGACTACGGCATTTGAGGAACAGCCCATAATCTGATTAGATCCTATTTGACAAATAGGAAGCAGTTTGTGACTATTAGCACTACAGTGGGAGCATCAAAATCAAACACCACTGACATTAGTTGCAATATCCGACATGGGTCAATATTAGAACCACATCTGTTCATTATTTAAGTTAATGATATTCAGTCTATAACAAACCCCACTACAGCTATCTTATATGCAGATGATACGACATTAATATGCTGCAATCCTAGCTCTTTGCAAGTTGGAAGTGGAAGCCAGTATTGCAGTAGATATAATTCTGCAGTATTTTAATGAAATAGGTAAGATTACTCGACTGAGTTTTCTTGCCTGACACTTGATACAGAGTAAAATTGGTCTGATCCTGTAAATGATTTTTGCAAAAAGCTATCTACTACCATATGTGCCCTAAGAAAACTGACATCTTTTGCTAACACTACTACTCCAAGGCAAATATATTGTTCACTATTTGAATCCCATCTAAGCTGTAAGTTTCCTGCAGTGAAGGTAATATGAAAAGAATACGTAACCTACAGAAGAAAGCACTTAGAATTATGGGAAAGAAATGTGTTAGGGAATCCTGCAGAAATTTGTTTCAGGAATTTATAATAGTGATGTTCACAACCTGTATGTATTTAAGATAGTCACTATAGCAGTAAAGAGTAACAGAACACTCAATAAATAAATTCACAGCCACAATACTGGAGGTAGAGAGAGACCCCACAATCTCTCTCACATACCATCACTTCATGAGAAATGTCCTCACTATGCAGGCAGAAAACTACTGAATTGCTCCCACCCTAATATCTTCAAATTGTCCATTACAGAACTAAAAAGCAAATCAAAATTACGGCTCCTAAACAACCCTGTGTATTCACTAGACGAGTTTCTATATTAGTGCACTCGTATGATTACGGACCCATTTTCTAAAAATATATGAATCTCAGATTTGAAGACTCTGTCACAAACTATAAATTCCTTAATCTAGGTATTGCAGTAATAAATTGTCTTTATGTATAGTCCGTATATGCAACATTGTTCTCTCAACTAAATTTAGAAAAAATTGTGTAGGTAATAATACCAGGTAATAATATGTAACTCTAGTAAGTAAGGCTCTGGGTAATTTCCAAGAGTGATTGCCCTCGAAGCCGCTGGACCCAAACGATACATATCGAACGTGCGATTGTAAATCGATCGTACGACTCCGGTGGCGGGCTTTATGAGTATGTTTACGGTGGTCGCTATAGCAATGAGAAAAGAAAAGCGTTACAAAAAACTTGCAATTGCAAAGGAGACGACTTACCTTAATCATCGTCGGTGTTGTCGTCATGTTAAATTCTATTACGGTGGTCTGGATGGATAATTTGGAAGAATCGAACCATGTATTCTTCCTGATATTCGTTCGTTTTCTGCACTGTCCACAATGAAATTGTAACGGTATTTCAGCACTGAACTGTTCTTACGAAGTTTTAAACACTTCGCACCACCACAGTCTACACAGTCCCTTCTTCCCTCATCTGGCAGTACTACATATTTGCAACAAAAAGTCAAACAATTTTCTACGCTGGATAAACGTGGAATTAGATTTTTCCATGCGAGAGAATCTGCTGAAGAAACATAAACAACACCAGTCAACTCACTCACTAAAGACATAAATCGCCTGGGTTTCCCTAGCAACTCACAAATAATTCGCGGAGGTATGTAATTTAGAGAAACTACGGGAACAACGGGAAACAGATAAAAATGACAATCACAAATAATTTACCACAACGCCCGCCACCGAAGTCGCATGATCGATCTATGATAGCACTTTCGATATGTCTCGTTTTGACCCAGCGACTTCGATAGGAAATCATTCTTGGAAATTACCACTTTCTTTCGTGTAGGTTGGCTTTTTCTGTCCTTCATAGTTTACAATTAAACTTTGTATCTTTATCTGTCCTTTACATGTGAGCACGATTATCTTCTTTCAGGCTTTAATGCTGAGCAAAGACTTGACTGACATTGGTTGCAGGATTTTACTCTTGATATGAAATGCTAGAAACTTGTTCCTCGCCTCAGTATATTTTCTGCATTGACATAACATATGGTTCATATCTCCCTGAGTAGTGTCATTACAGTCATCGTATTAATATTATTAGGAACCTCAGATGTTTCGCAGCTGATGCAGCTATCTATAATGAAGCACCGTCTGAAAGAAACTGCATTAGATTTCAAAGTGGTGTAAAGATTGGCAACATACCTTAAATGTTCAGAAATGTAAAATTGTGTACTTCAAGAAACTAAAAAATGCAGTATCCTGAGACTATAATATCAATGAGTCTCTGATTGGGTTGGTGTCACTCATTGTAGGAATACAAAATGGAGTAATTACATAGGCTCAGTCATGGGTAAAGCAAGTGCTAGACTTCGGTTTGTTGGTGGAATACTGGGGAAGTGCAATCAGTCTACAAAGGAGAATACTTACAAATCACTCTTGTGACCAGTTCTAGAATATCGCTCAAGTGCCTGGGATCTATACTGAACAGGGCTAACATGGGATGTTGAATGTATACAGAGAAGAGGGGTATGAATGGTCACAGGGCTGTTTTATCCATGTGAGTGTCACAGAGATACTAAAGATACTTGAAGATAGACGTAAACTATCCCAAGAAAGTCTACTAAAAAAGTTTCATGAAACTGGCGTTAAATGATGTTTCTCGGAATGTACTATCTCTATTTGTTCATAGTCACCTCATTTGTGTAGTGAGCACTGCATCCATGTTTCCTGCCAGTATTTGAATGCCTGTTTCTGAATAAGTTGTCCATCTTCCATGTAGGTGAGCTTTATGTGTGGTGGTGTTCTGTCGCTTGTAGCCTGTTTTGCCAGTTGATCTCTTTTTCATTGCCTGGGATTCCAAAATGGGATTTCACCCACATAAAGGCGATTTGTTTCTGCCTTTCAAGGCATTCATAATAACAATAACGAACTTGGGGTAGGTACTCATTGGTGGTTTTTGAGATTTTTATATTTGATATTGCTTGATGGAACTTTTCAAGTCTGATAATATTGCATAGGATGTATAGTTCTCATTTATACACCACTGTATCGCATTTAATATTGGGATTGTTTTAATCCAATAGGTAGAAGTAGTTGTTGGTAAGTATGATTTTTGGCTATCTGCAGTTGTGAACTATATTTCACACAATCTGTGTTGTCATCTCCTGCTGTCTTGAATCATTTACGTATATACTTTGGTTTGCCATTGTCTTGTTTCCTCTATTTGTCTTTGCACTGCTGAACTGTTTCCAAGACATCAGACTTTACCCTTGTCCTTTCAAATGAGTTGCAATCCCTGATGATGAAATAGTCGAATTGGTAGGCAGGTCACTCTATACTTGCGGCTAAATCATTGCACTCATTTTCCAAATCAATACATGCCGAAATAAAATCAAAAGGCTTTCTGCTCCAGTTTCCTGGAAAGGACAGTGCAGTCATAGAATGAGATGATCTGAAAACTGCAGCATAATAATTTCTCTACTCTGCATCGTTCCACAAACATCTTCCTCCATATTTGGAAGGATGTCACTCACGCCTCCACCAGGAGTGTATTTGTTGGTGCGGATTTCATCACTCCTAAGCACGTACATGTACAGCGATACGGTAATCTGTCCATCTTCTCGATATTTTGCAAGTTGTGTATTTGTAGTATATAGATCCATAATTCAATCTGGATCGAATGATTAAGGTATTAATATGAACTGTCCAAGTAAGCTTGTTGTCTAGTGTCATTCCCAAGAAAATAAATCTTTGGTTTTGGTGCTCTGGATCCTGGATCTAATGAATAACTGTATTATAACAATGCAAATTCCTAAATTGTGGAGGAAAGCTCAGGTTGTTGCATTACTAAAACCAGGGAAAGTCCCACCTGAAGCTAAAAATTTCCGGCCTGTCTCACTGCTTTGTCATCTATTTAAAGTGCTGGAGCGACTGATCCTCAAACGCATATCTGATTATGTGGACAAAGCTCTCATTAACGAACAAGCGAGATGTCGACCAGGAAAATCATGCTGTGGCTAAATCCTTAATCTCACAAGGTACATCGAAGACAGCTATCAGAGAGGAGAAGTAACTGGGGTCACATTCCTGAATCTCAGTGCCACATATGACACAGTTAACCATAAGTTTCTTACCCAGAAAGTGTATAATGTCACTAAGGTCTACACCCTTTCTAGGTTTGTGCAATGCATGCTACAGAACAGACGCTATTATGTAACCTTACAATGTAAAAACAGCCGATTGAGGACACAAAATAATGGACTTGTACAGGGTAGTGTCTTGGCTCCAATACTATTTAACATCTCTAAGAATGACCTTCCCATCAGCCACCAGACACGAATGTTCATTTATGCCGATGATGCAGCAGTGGCCACACAGGATAAAAACCTGTGAACAAGTGAAGGAGAATCTCACATGAGCTTTAACAGATCTTGCTACCTATTACGAAGGCAATAATCTCAAACCAAATCTTAGTAAATCTCAAGTATCCGCCTTCCATCTTAGGAACAAACAAGTCATGTGGCTAGGGGAATAGCTGAAGCATACAAACAGCCCAAAATACCTGGGAGTAACATTGGACCGAGCGCTTACTTTTCCAATACTTTATCACTATTATATTTTGTATATACTTATTCCAGATGCATCGCTGGGCCCATAACCCGTTAGAGTCGACACAGGTGAATAAGTAATAGTGAGTAAAACACATTTAGTGCCAGTAACTACATTTGCACTTCCAGGTAAAATACATTGAACACAACAACCTTGATCATTCTGCATACACGGGTGACTGTAGTTGTAGATTGAATAGTGTCCTTCAGTCATAACTCTGTTAATTTGGTATCTACATTTCTAATTTCTAATAACTTCCTGCTGATGTGTTCTGCGTGCATACTGATGTCTGTTTATGATGTAGTGGGTAGTCCTCTACAGACTAGTTTGCAGTCTCCCTTGTTGATAAATCAGTACAAATTCTGTTTTCCCCACTAGCTAGAGATTTGTGATTTTCTGCTTGTCATCAGAATCTGAGGTAAATAGTACCTTCCCCAAGGCGAAAGGGTGGTATTTACCATTACCATTAAGTTCCTCAACAAATACACAAAATGGCCTATTGCATCACTATGACATCTATTATCTCTCTTGTGATCACTTATTAGGTTTACATTTGTTTGTGAATGACCTTTTCTTGGTATAAGCATATTACTCTTTTCTTGCTAATATTTCATGCAACAGGGTGATACAATGAAAGTTTATTTTATTATTCTATAACTAAACAATGATTTAGCACATGCATAAATTTACTTTATTGTTGTTTTATTGATCTAAGACTAAACTATGTTTTGCTTATACATGTTTACCTTATTAAGGTAAAGACAGCTATTCTTTACATGTGTATAAAGTGGGCTGCGCACTCGCTCATGTTATGAAAATCGGTACTCCCTCTCGAGGGTTAAATTAAAATGTGCTCATAACAGTACAGTAGATACTGATATCATTCTGTTTAGAAAAATGCATATAATCATTTCATAAATAAATAACAATATCACGACTATAACTATCAACTTCCAATCGCTTCTACTACTACAGCACAAGCTTCAAAATGCTAATCAATGCAAAATTGGATGATGTATTCCTTATTACTTCTTAATGTAAATGGCAACTCCGGCTTCCACATCACTTCTCAGAGTAGTTTGTGGTTCCAAGATAAATTCTAACGTAAATTTCTTACTCAATGTGGGCGAAGCGAAACAAAACAAAACTGCACAATTATGCTTGATAAATAGAGAAACGGGTCACAGTCATATTGCCACACATCGCCGCTAACCAACAAGGCAGACAGGTCATGTGCACGAATTGCATGTAATCCATCAGATTGCCTGGGATTTCCATGTGACCAGCGATCAGCGACTGGTTGCCGCAATTTGCCTATATGCGTGCAATCAACGCTGGGATCGGTCGCCTGTACAATGGATTACTGCGATCAGTCGCTCGCCTGTGGGCTCCTTTAGCCTAAAGGTGGGATTCCTATGTCGCATTTGACGCATGAGGCAGCTGTTGTGCATCTGACATAGTGCGGCTGACGCATAGCTGGCGATTCCTATTATGGTATCGATAGGAACGATGCCACAGTGTAGGTGCAAGTTCGTAGGTTGGCACTACGAGACACTGACGAAAGCGTCCTCTAGCCGGCGCTGTGGAGCTCTACGAGCGTTGCTCCGGATTCACCCTACTTGATCAAGAGCAGACAGCTGGGACACTTTGCTTCGAATTCAGAGGGTGTTGGCTTGCTATTGAGACTTTGTACTACTTACGACAGGTCTAAGGCTTCACTCATATGTGCAAAGTTACGTAACTATTTATTAACTTGTTTTTGGCCTATAGTAAACATCTGTAATTTGACACGCAGTACCGACGTGTTTTACCTTTTCCTGCTCCTACTCACTTCCTACATTCGGCCTACCCTTCAGTTTAAAGGAGCAGACCCACGCCCCACCTTACAGGCGGGATACAAAACCTATAGAGCGGCGGCCGCACAATGTTTAGTTGGTCTGCTGTGTCTGTGGCGAAAGGAATAGTGAGCGCGATTTGTTGTTTTATCTAATGTTAGAAGAAGTTGAAGATGAAGAAATTCAGCTTCAGCTATCTGAGGGAAATATTGAAACACATCCGATTTACCTCACAAGAACTGAGGAAGGCTGTTTTGAGCAACTCATCTATCAGTACTTGTTAAAAAATGACCAGAAATTGAGAAAGTATTTCAGGTTGAAAATAGCACAGTTTAACTATGTTCTCGATCTCGTCAAAGAAGATATCAGGAAGGATTCGTCTCACAGATATCCATACGTTATAACACCAGATGAATACCTAGCTGTAACTTTGAGGCATGTACAATAAAATTTGTTAATGTGTTATTGCTTTATTAATAATGCCCACAGTGTAAAAAATGAAAATAGCACAATACAAAAATATGAAATTAACACTTATCACAATATTAAATTGGTTCGTAAGCTAGCGTTTCGGTCTCTGTGTTGTCAGATGGTGTGATGGCAGCGTTATCCACACTTGATTTAGTTGAAGTTGTTGAGTATGAGAAAGTACTCAGAGAGGAAAGATGCACAGAAGAGTAGTATTCAAATGAAATGCGATTCTCCAAATCAATAAGCATCTGCAAGGATTTCAGTTTGGTTTCATTGATCAAATTATGATTCAATTTTTTTATGCTGTGGGCGATACTTTAAAAAAATAAATCGATGTCATCCTCACGCTTTTCTTCAGCCAGTCTTTTCATTAACGTTTCTCTCCCGGCTCACTGAGAATTCATCAACTCCATGTTTTTTTTCATTTTGTTGTGACCTTTTCCTGGGCGGTCTGAACGACGCGATGTCTTTCCCATCTTTGGAAAAAATTTCTTTTTCTGACAAGGTTGCTGATGTCTGGCACCCCTCTGTTACTCGGTTCACCATCGTATTGTGGGCTTTGCAATTCATCTGCTCAACGTTGGATGTACTTCTGTGAAATATATAACAAAAATACAGGTAATTCAGAATCAATAATAAAATGAAACAGAATGTAAAATAGCAAACAGACAAATTGTGATCCATTTTGTTTAAAAATCTTAACATATCAGCCAGTGGTCATTCATTTCCTTTACTGGAACTAGAACTTCCAGTACTTTTTCATTTCTCTACCTTTTTTGATGTGTGTCTTTTATAGTCCTCCATCTTTTCTTCGCAGTCTTCAACTATAAAACACAATACAGTCAAATAATTATGTTTGTTAATATTCATTAGATGTAAAAGGTGGGATTCCTATGTCGCATTTGACGCATGAGGCAGCTGTTGTGCATCTGACATAGTGCGGCTGACGCATAGCTGGCGATTCCTATTATGGTATCGATAGGAACGATGCCACAGTGTAGGTGCAAGTTCGTAGGTTGGCACTACGAGACACTGACGAAAGCGTCCTCTAGCCGGCGCTGTGGAGCTCTACGAGCGTCGCTCCGGATTCACCCTACTTGATCAAGAGCAGACAGCTGGGACACTTTGCTTCGAATTCAGTGGGTGTTGGCTTGCTATTGAGACTTTGTACTACTTACGACAGGGCTAAGGCTTCACTCATATGTGCAAAGTTACGTAACTACTTATTAACTTGTTTTTGGCCTATAGTAAACATCTGTAATTTGACACACAGTACCGACGTGTTTTACCTTTTCCTGCTCCTACTCACTTTCTACATTCGGCCTACCCTTCAGTTTAAAGGAGCAGACCCACGCCCCACCTTACAGGCGGGATACAAAACCTATAGAGCGGCGGCCGCACAATGTTTAGTTGGTCTGCTGCGTCTGTGGCGAAAGGAATAGTGAGCGCGATTTGTTGTTTTATCTAATGTTAGAAGAAGTTGAAGATGAAGAAATTCAGCTTCAGCTATCTGAGGGAAATATTGAAACACATCCGATTTACCTCACAAGAACTGAGGAAGGCTGTTTTGAGCAACTCATCTATCAGTACTTGTTAAAAAATGACCAGAAATTGAGAAAGTATTTCAGGTTGAAAATAGCGCAGTTTAACTATGTTCTCGATCTCGTCAAAGAAGATATCAGGAAGGATTCGTCTCACAGATATCCATACGTTATAACACCAGATGAATACCTAGCTGTAACTTTGAGGCATGTACAATAAAATTTGTTAATGTGTTATTGCTTTATTAATAATGCCCACAGTGTAAAAAATGAAAATAGCACAATACAAAAATATGAAATTAACACTTATCACAATATTAAATTGGTTCGTAAGCTAGCGTTTCGGTCTCTGTGTTGTCAGATGGTGTGATGGCAGCGTTATCCACACTTGATTTAGTTGAAGTTGTTGAGTATGAGAAAGTACTCAGAGAGGAAAGATGCACAGAAGAGTAGTATTCAAATGAAATGCGATTCTCCAAATCAATAAGCATCTGCAAGGATTTCAGTTTGGTTTCATTGATCAAATTATGATTCAATTTTTTTACGCTGTGGGCGATACTTTAAAAAAATAAATCGATGTCATCCTCACGCTTTTCTTCAGCCAGTCTTTTCATTAACGTTTCTCTCCCGGCTCACTGAGAATTCATCAACTCCATGTTTTTTTTTCATTTTGTTGTGACCTTTTCCTGGGCGGTCTGAACGACGCGATGTCTTTCCCATCTTTGGAAAAAATTTCTTTTTCTGACAAGGTTGCTGATGTCTGGCACCCCTCTGTTACTCAGTTCATCATCGTATTGTGGGCTTTGCAATTCATCTGCTCAACGTTGGATGTACTTCTGTGAAATATATTACAAAAATACAGGTAATTCAGAATCAATAATAAAATGAAACAGAATGTAAAATAACAAACAGACAAATTGTGATCCATTTTGTTTAAAAATGTTAACATATCAGCCAGTGGTCATTCATTTCCTTTACTGGAACCAGAACTTCCAGTACTTTTTCATTTCTCTACCTTTTTTGATGTGTGTCTTTTATAGTCCTCCATCTTTTCTTCGCAGTCTTCAACTATAAAACACAATACAGTCAAATAATTATGTTTGTTAATATTCATTAGATGTAAAAATAACAGTAATTTTTATGGTTACACCTATCATATTTTTATTTTTATTTTAGGTTTATGGCAACAGGGGAAACATTCAGATCACTGGCATTTACATTCAGAATATCTCCTTCTTACATCGGCAGAATAATACAAGTTGTGCAATCAGTTCTATGTACGAAGTTACTGCCAATCCTTTTGCCATCGATGTCATCTGACCAGTTGAAATCTAAACGTAAGGTATTTGAAGAAAAATGGCAATTTCCTAACTGTGTTGGTGGCATCGACAGAAAAAGTGCGAATTTTTTCCCCTGCACAGTCAGGTTCATTGTATTTTCTCTACCGTCCTTTTTGCTGTGGTTAACGCAAACTACAAATTCGTTTTCATTGATGTCATATGGGAAAGGAGGTGACAGTGGAATTTTTGATAAAGGTAATATCGGGAAACTGTTTTCAAGTGGTAAGATGTTTCCTTCGCCTACTAAACTGCTGAATTCGGACATAGTAGTGCCACATGTTTTTGTAGGTGACGAGGCATTTCGATTACACCTAAACACGATGAAACCTTTCTCTCATCAGGTTGCTAGTACTGACCAAAAAAAAAAGCAATTTTTAACTATTGTCTTTCACGAACTCATAGAGTTTCTGAAAATACCTTCGCTCTGTTAACACAATTTACTTAGAGATGCATTCTTAGAGAAAAATAGCAAGCCTCATTTTGAGTTAAACAGAAGTGAACCACTACTTACTGAAAATCTTGGACCATTAGCAAGCTAATGGATTTTCTGTGCGAGATTCATTTACAGAATACTTCAACAGCCGTGCAGGTGCAAGGATAACACCGTGGCAAAGTGATCACCTTAACAGAACTCAGTAGGCTTTGAACTCCCTGGGGTTACTGAATAACCTTCAAAAATTTGTATGCACATTATAATAAATTAAACTTTTATAACATACATCAGGTTTTGGTATTCACTTTGTGTGCACTTCATTATTATAATAATAACTGAATATTATGTGGGACGATGGTACTTATTCTTGATTATTACAATATGCATATTTGCCTGACAACTAAGTAATAAGCATTATGAATAAACAGAAAGTATATAGTACTTTTCTTACTTGTTCTTTCCACGAATTCCGCTATCTCTCTCCAAGCATTATCCTTCACAGTTTGGTCCTTGTATAATGGTAAAGATACATCGTAGATACAAGGAAATTTAGAAACCATTTCTATCAGTTTCTCATCTTCCACCACTGTGAACAGTACTTTTCCCTCGGACATGGTGTCGTGTCCTCCTTTACGGCTGTGTCTAGACTGCTCTCAGACCGGCTGGGTGTAGCGTCAATTGCATGCAGCTGATGCAACATGGGACACAGCCCCGTTTCAACACCGTCTGTAGTAGTACAGTGCAGCAGACGCTGCATAGGAATCCCTCCTTAAAGGAAGCAACTTTACGAAATGTCAATGTGAGACATTTTGTGGATGTGGGTGGGGAGTGAGGATAGGTGACAGTGTCTTCATTGCACTGAAATTAGAAGTGGAATGTAAGTTATTAACGTATTAATTTACTTTTAAATTCATATTTCTGGTGTGAGTGACATTCTTTGATTAATTCTGCGTTTTGATTTAGAATTCCATAAAAATTTTCATAAGTTCCCAGGTTAAATTTTACAATCGGTATTGCATGTAGCGTTTCAAATTTAAGTGATGGTTTTTCCTAGTCCACATGGCCTTCATCAACAAAAATACTCGTTCGGTAGGTGCATTAAGCCCTGGTAAACAGAGTAGGCGCTGGACGATGGCCAGACAGATTTTATGTGGTATTTGCCATTCGTTAAGACTTTGTACACCTTTAACCACCGTTGCCCCGTACTGTTCTAGATCTCTTCCTGTCTCTTCAGAACATCGTGGTCCACATAATGTGAGATGTAGCAAACTTCCACAATTACACTACTGGTTATTAAAATTGCTACACCAAGAAGATAATGTGCTACGGACGCGAAATTTAACCGACAGGAAGAAGATGCTGTGATATGCAAGTGATTAACTTTTCAGAATGTTCACACAAGATTGGCGCCCGTGGCGACAACTACAACGTGCAGACATGAGGGAAGTTTCCAACCGATTTCTCATACACAAACAGCAGTTGACCGGCCTTGCCTGGTAAAACGTTGTTGTGATGCCTCATGTAAGGAGAAGAAACGCGTACCATCAGGTTTCCGACTTTCATAAAGGTCGGATTGTAGCCTATCGCGATTGTGGTTTATCGTATCGCGACATTGCTGCTCGCGTTGGTAGAGATCCAATGAATGTTAGCAGAATATGGAATCGGTAGCATTAGGAGGATAATACAGAACGCCGTGCTGGGTCCCAATGGCCTCGTATCACTAGCAGTCGAGATGACAGGCATCTTATCCGCATGGCTGTAACAGATCGTGCAGCCACGTCTCGATCCCTGAGTCAACACATAGGGACGTTTGTAAGACAACAACCATCTGCACGAAAAGTTCGACGACGTTTGCAGCAGCATGAGATATCAGCTCGGAGACCATGGCTGCGGTTACCCTTGACACTGAATCAGAGACAGCAGCGCCTGCGTTGGTGTACTCAATGACGAACCTGGGTGCACGAATGGCAAAACGTAATTTTTTCTGATGAATACAGGTTCTGTTTACAGCATCATGATGGCCGCATCCGTGTTTGGCGACGTGATGGTATGGGGTGCCGTTGGTTACACGTCTCGGCCACCTCTTGTTCGTATTGACGGCACTTTGAACAGTGGACGTTACATTTCAGATGTGTTACGACCCGTGGCTATACCCTTCATTTGATCCCTGCGAAACCTTACATTTCAGCAGGATAATGCAGGTACTGTACGGGTGCCCTGGCCAGCACATTCTCCAGATCTCTCACCAATTGAAAACGTCTGGTCAATGGTGGCCGAGCAACTGCCTCACCACAATACACCAGTCACTACTCTTGATGAACTGTGGTGTCGTGTTGAAGCTGCATGGGCAGCTGTACCTATACATGCCATCCAAGCTCTGTTTGACTCAATGCCCAGGCGTATCAAAGCCGTTATTTTGGCCAGAGGTGGTTGTTCTGGGTACTGATTTCTCAGGATCTATGCACCCAAATTGCGTTAAAATATTTTCACATGTCAGTGCTAGTATAATATATTTGTCCAATGAATACCCGTTTATCATCTGCATTTCTTCTTGGTGTAGCAATTTTAATGGCCAGTAGTGTATCTTCTTCTATTGTCGTTGCTGTCGTAGGCATCCGCACCATTAACCAGCTGTTGGTAAGTGTGATCTACGTCAGCCCATTTTAGATACTGTTTTACCTCAGTCCAATTATATGTTTCGAATTCACTGTACTGATGAATATATTTCTGTAGGTAATGGATGGCGATGTGATAAAGTAATATATATATATATCATATAAGATAATTTCTATCGACTTGCCCACTCTCCACAAGCTTTTGTATCTTTTTCTGTATGCTCAGAGGAATATAATCGTTTTCCAAGTAGTTTGTCCATATGTTTTTCAGATCCACAATAAAATGAGAAACATCCCTTAAGCTAATTTTTGTCTCCTTCAATCATTTTCATGGAATCGTTAAATAATGCAGCTTGAACGTATACGAATTTTAGCCACAGCTCTGAGCATTCAGTAGAGAAGAATGCATGTAGTACAGTTGAACATTTTCCTTGCAATAAAAAGTAAACTTTCAATGGTACATACATTTACAAGATTCTCTCAACTGCTGGCAAAAGTGCGAGCCACCTTGTTTTACTATGTCCCAAATTTCTTTTCTACACATCTCTGCCTCTTTGTAAAAATCTTTGAGAACTTCGTCATGTACTGTGTGTATATAAAAGAATGAATATACACTCCTGGAAATTGAAATAAGAACACCGTGAATTCATTGTCCCAGGAAGAGGAAACTTTATTGACACATTCCTGGGGTCAGATACATCACATGATCACACTGACAGAACCACAGGCACATAGACACAGGCAACAGAGTATGCACAATGTCGGCACTAGTACAGTGTATATCCACCTTTCGCAGCAATGCAGGCTGCTATTCTCCCATAGAGACGATCGTAGAGATGCTGGATGTAGTCCTGTGGAACGGCTTGCCATGCCATTTCCACCTGGCGCCTCAGTTGGACCAGCGTTCGTGCTGGACGTGCAGACCGCGTGAGATGACGCTTCATCCAGTCCCAAACATGCTCAATGGAGGACAGATCCGGAGATCTTGCTGGCCAGGGTAGTTGACTTACACCCTCTAGAGCACGTTGGGTGGCACGGAATACATGCGGACGTGCATTGTCCTGTTGGAACAGCAAGTTCCCCTGCCGGTCTAGGAATGGTAGAACGATGGGTTCGATGACGGTTTGGATGTACCGTGCACTATTCAGTGTCCCCTCGACGATCACCAGTGGTGTACGGCCAGTGTAGGAGATCGCTCCCCCACACCATGATGCCGGGTGTTGGCCCTGTGTGCCTCGGTCGTATGCAGTCCTGATTGTGGCGCTCACCTGCACGGCGCCAAACACGCATACGACCATCATTGGCACCAAGGCAGAAGCGACTCTCATCGCTGAAGACGACACGTCTCCATTCGTCCCTCCATTCACGCCTGTCGCGACACCACTGGAGGCGGGCTGCACAATGTTGGGGCGTGAGCGGAAGACGGCCTAACGGTGTGCGGGACCGTAGCCCAGCTTCATGGAGACGGTTGCGAATGGTCCTCGCCGATACCCCAGGAGCAACAGTGTCCCTAATTTGCTGGGAAGTGGCGGTGCGGTCCCCTACGGCACTGCGTAGGATCCTACGGTCTTGGCGTGCATCCGTGCGTCGCTGCGGTCCGGTCCCAGGTCGACGGGCACGTGCACCTTCCGCCGACCACTGGCGACAACATCGATGTACTGTGGAGACCTCACGCCCCACGTGTTGAGCAATTCGGCGGTACGTCCACCCGGCCTCCCGCATGTCCACTATACGCCCTCGCTCAAAGTCCGTCAACTGCACATACGGTTCACGTCCACGCTGTCGCGGCATGCTACCAGTGTTAAAGACTGCGATGGAGCTCCGTATGCCAAGGCAAACTGGCTGACACTGACGGCGGCGGTGCACAAATGCTGCGCAACTAGCGCCATTCGACGGCCAACACCGCGGTTCCTGGTGTGTCCGCTGTGCCGTGCGTGTGATCATTGCTTGTACAGCCCTCTCGCAGTGTCCGGAGCAAGTATGGTGGGTCTGACACACCGGTGTCAATGTGTTCTTTTTTCCATTTCCAGGAGTGTATCTTCGTAGCAATGTATTCGATGTCCACTAGTAACAAACTTGCTGATGTTTGTATAGTGTTGCATGCAATGTATGCCGAGCACCTCACACCAGCTTTCTTTCTAAGCCCTCTTGAAGTTTGAAGAAAATGTCCTTCACATTGAACTCCAACAAAATTTCTATTTGCATTGTCAGCACAAATTCCAGTCACTTTCTCTTGAAGCTCATGTTTTGCAAGAATGTCTATTGAATCATATATAATGACTGCACTTTCACAAGGTAAATTAAGGATATCTAATATTTTGACATTAATTACAGTTGTAGGATGAACGTACTGCGGTTGCATTGGAAATATTTTGACATCTTTATCGTTTGAAGTATCTGTACACGTACTGATAAATGGGACATCATTAAGTTCTGTCTTCAGGCTGTCTAAAGAATACAGCGCAATCACACTCTTTACAGTTGCCTAGCACTTAGTTTTGACACAGTGAAACTTCTTTTCAAATACCTTTTGAATTAATTTAGAAGTTCATGGATCTATAACTCTGATTGTGACTTATCGTGTGGAAGGTCCACAAACACTTGCAAGTTCTTGATAACCCTATTTTACTCATCGGAAGTGTACTGCACCGTACTCAGGAAGATGTTGAACAGCTCTGTAAAAAACTAACTCTTTTTGCAAGTCTTTCGTGGATTTACATCTTTGCTTTTTGGAGGTCGGCGGCATTCCTAAGTGAAACAGATTACTTCATCAAACTGGCCAACACAGACAGACACAAGTTAACAATGCCATGTCAACGCGTGGACTAATTTAAGTCTCAAACAATCACTTTGCACCGAAGGTCGTGTATGCAGATCGGTCCAGCCTCAGTGGTTTAGCAGTGTTTGTTATTTTTTATGTTGTGTTGTATTACGGAACCCTTACTTCAATTTCATTTTCTTTTCTACAAATAAGTACCGCGTTCCATGAGGGCCTTTGTAATTTGCATTCAAGAATGCATGTTACATCTGTGTGAAATTCGCTACCCACTGCCTCCTCCCCCCATGAACCATGGACCTTGCCGTTGGTGGGGATGTTTGCGTGCCTCAGCGATACAGATAGTCGTACTGTACGTGCAACCACAATGGAGGGATATCTGTTGAGAGGCGAGACAAACGTGCGGTTCCTGAAGAGGGGCAGCAGCCTTTTCAGTAGTTGCAGGGGCAACAGTATGGAGGATTGACTGATCTGGCCTTGTAACACTGACCAAAACGGCCTTGCTGCGCTGGTACTGCAAACGGCTGAAAGCAAGGGGAAACCACAGCTGTAATTTTTCCCGAGGGCAAGCAGCTTTACTGTATGGTTAAATGATGATGGCGTCCTCTTGGGTAAAATATTCCGGAGGTAAAATAGTCCCCCATTCAGATCTCTGGGTGGGGACTTCTTAGGAGAATATCATTATCAGGAGAAAGAAAACTGGCATTCTACAGATCGGAGCGTGGAATGTCAGATCCCTTAAACGGGCAGGTAGGTTAGATAATTTAAAAAGGGAAATGGATAGGTTAAAGTTAGATATAGTGGGAATTAGTGAAGTCCGGTGGCAGGAGGAACAAGACTTTTGGTCAGGTGAATACAGAGTTATAAATACAAAATCAAATAGGGGTGATGCAGGAGTAGGTTTAATAATGAATAAAAAAATAGTGAACGCATTATTGTGGCCAAGATAGACACGAAGCCCACACCTACTACAATAGTACAAGTTTATATGCCAACTAGCTCTGCAGTTGACGAAGAAATTGATGAAATGTATGATGAGATAAAAGAAATTATTCAGGCAGTGAAGGGAGACGAAAATTTAATAGTCATGGGTGACTGGAATTCAAGAGTAGGAAAATGGAGAGAAGGAAACATAGGAGGTGAATATGGATTGGGGCTAAGAAATGAAAGAGGAAGCCGCCTGGTAGAATTTTGCGCAGAGCATAACTTAATCATAGCTAACACTTGGTTTAACAATCATGAAAGAAGGTTGTATACATGGAAGAACCCTGGAGATACTAAAAGGTATCAGATAGATTATGTAATGGTAAGACAGAGATTTAGGAACCAGGTTTTAAATTGTAAGACATTTCCAGGGGCAGATGTGGATTTTGACCACAATATATTGGTTATGAACTGTAGATTAAAACTGAAGAAACTGCAAAAAGGTGGGAATTTCAGGAGATGGGACC
Source organism: Schistocerca piceifrons (assembly GCF_021461385.2). Lineage (NCBI taxonomy): Eukaryota > Metazoa > Arthropoda > Insecta > Orthoptera > Acrididae > Schistocerca > Schistocerca piceifrons. The sequence goes on from NC_060147.1 coordinate 137,305,742, forward strand.
GGGATAAACTGAAAGAACCAGAGGTTGTACAGGGTTTCAGAGAGAGCATAAGGGAGCAATTGACAGAAATGGGGGAAAGAAATACAGTAGAGGAAGAATGGGTAACTTTAAGGAATGAAATAGTGAAGGCAGCAGAGGATCAAATAGGTAAAAAGACGAGGGCTAGTAGAAACCCTTGGGTAACAGAAGATATATTGAATTTAATTGATGAAAGGAGAAAATATAAAAATGCAGTAAATGAAGCAGGCAAAAAGGAATACAAACGTCTCAAAAATGAGATCGACAGGAAGTGCAAAATGGCTAAGCAGGGATGACTAGAGGACAAATGTAAGGATGTAGAGGCTTATCTCATGAGGGATAAGATAGATACTGCCTACAGGAAAATTAAAGAGACCTTTTGAGAAAAGAGAACCACTTGCATGAATATCAAGAGCTTAGATGGAAACCCAGTTCTAAGCAAAGAAGGGAAAGCAGAAAGGTGGGAGGAGTACATAGAGGACCTATACATTATTATGGAAATGGAAGAGGATGTAGATGAAGATGAAAAGGGAGATATGATACTGCGTGAAGAGTTTGACAGAGCACTGAAAAACTTGAGTCGAAACAAGGCCCCTGGAGTAGACAACATTCCATTAGAACTACTGTCAGCCTTGGGAGAGCCAGTCCTGACAGAACTCTACCATCTGGGGAGGAAGAGGTATGAGACAGGTGAAATACCCTCAGACTTCAAGAAGAATATAATAATTCCAATCCCAAAGAAAGCAGGTGTTGACAGATGTGATAATTACCGAACTATCAGTTTTATAAGTCACAGCTGCAAAATACTAACGCGAATTCTTTACAGAAGAATGGAAAAACTGATAGAAGACGACCTCGGGGAAGATCAGTTTGGATTCCGTGGAAATGTTGGAACATGTGAGGCAATACTGACCCTTCGACTTATCTTAGAAGAAAGATTAAGGAAAGGCAAACCTATGTTTCTGGCATTTGTAGATTTAGAGAAAGCTTTTGACAATGTTGATTGGGATACTCTCAAATTCTGAAGGTGGCAGGGGTAAAATACAGAGAGCGAAAGGCTATTTACAATTTGTACAGATAGCAGATGGCGGTTATAAGAGTCGAGGGGTATGAAAGGGAAGTAGTGGTTGGGAAGGGAGTGAGACAGGGTTGTAGCCTATCCTCGATGTTATTCAATCTGTATATTGAGCGAGCAATAAAGGAAGCAAAATAAAAGTTCGGAGTAGGTATTAAAAACCATGGAGAAGAAATAAAAACTTAAGAATTTTTTTTTAACATCGAGTATAGATTTAAATGTCAGGAAGTCATTTCTGAAAATATTTGTATGGAGTGTAGCCATGTGTGGAAGTGAAATGTGGACGATAAATAGTTTAGACAAGAAGAGAATAGAAGCTTTCGAAATGTGGTGCTATAGAAGAATGCTGAAGATTAGATGGGTAGATCACGTAACTAATGAGGTATTGAATAGAATTAGGGAGAAGAGGAGCTTGTTGTACAACTTGACTAGAAGAATGGATCGGTTTGTAGGACATGTTCTGAGACATCGAGGGATCACAAATTTAGTACTGGAGGGCAGCGTGGAGGGTAAAAATTGTAGAGGGAGACCAAGAGATGAATACAATAAGCAGATTCAGAAGGATGTAGGCTGCAGTAGGTACTGGGAGATGAAGAAGCTTGCACAGGATAGAGTAGCATGGAGAGCTGCATCAAACCAGTCTCAGGACTGAAGACCACAACAACAAACAACAACCCACTGCCTAGTACGAGGCACGGGCAACTAGGTTGCTGGCACTAATGTCATCACTCTCCTTCCCACATTCCCGCTCCAAGCAAAGCCAGATGATTTTACCTGAATATCCCACACGTAACAGTCTAATTGGTCAACTTTTCGAGGGAGCTGTACTGGTTAAAAAGTTCTTATGTTGTACTTGTTCCTCTTTCGTTTGCACTTGACGACGAATGCTATTGCATATAGTCAAACAGAGTGTCTGTATTGACAAGGCGATCGATACTTCCTACGATGTATGGAAATAAGATGTGATTGATGGAATGTGAAAATTACAAAAATGCGGGACATGTTAGGCGTTTTGCGGGACTTTTTTGGTAATTCTTCCAGTGCGGGATTAGAGGTTCCATTGATGGACGGTCCCGCAGAATCTGGAACAGTTGACCGCTTTTAGCCTTATTTCAACACAAAAATATTCCACTCGCAGTGACAGCAGTTGTACTTTTGTGGGACGGTTGCCACGATAGCGCAACATACAGCATTATTTGTTGGGCGCAACAGTGACCGTGATAGGTCGGTAGACAAATTGGTGCATATCTAAGTTCTTTAGCAGCACAAAAGTTGAAGGCAGAAATAAAATCCAACATGCCAGTTTTTCAGTTCATATTAGGATCGTGTCAACCACTCCTTTTTTCCAAGCATATATGTTGGCAATGCGTCAGCTCCCTTAGCCAATGGGAAAACAGTTTTAAGTAGCCAATGAGAGACGAGGAACGAAGGAAATATTCCGAGCGCTGTAATTGAAATTATTCGACGTTCTGTACTGAGGTTATTCGTAGTCTCCTTGAATTTTCAGCTCCATAGATTCGACAATATTTTTTGAATGGAACTTGCGGCGAAATATAGGTATGTAATGTAGCCCAAGATTCTTATTATTGAATTGCTTTCCTGGTTAGCTGTAATTGTAGCTTAGAGGCAACTATTTAATGTTTCGTATTTACAGAAGTTCAGTGCGTTAACAGCTATTGTAATGTATTAAGTTTCTCTGTACTTAGTAGACAATACTTGTTAGTGAGAAAATACGCCGTATCGACGTTGTATCCCAGAGCTATAGATAAGTTTGAGCATGTAGTTTTACGAAAATACCAATAATTTTGTGTAATTGCAGGTACTAGTTTCGTATAACGCCAGTATTCACAAAGCTACTAGTTGAATATCATCAAATTACTTCGTTTTATCTCGATTGTGCAGTCGCTGTGAACTACGTTAACCACCGTTTCTGTGACAATAAACGATCTTAAAATCTAAATTAACAGTTTTAATATTCTCCCTTAAAATAAGATTCATTATGGTGTGCATAATATTTAAGCTTGAAAACTACTCTTAAATTATGCAACTGATTTGCCGCAAAATAATTTCTTATTTTCAAACAGTTTTGCACGAAAATCACTTACGTGTTATCTTTCATGATCATAGCATCCCAACTAAATACGATCAGTGTCATTATGAACAAATGTACAAACTGTTGCAGGAGGATGGAGACTCCAGTCTTCATACAGCCATCCTGACTTGAATTTTCCATGGTTTCTCAAAATTAATTCAGGAAATTTCGGATGGTTCCCACTATATGGCCACAACCAACTACCTGTTCCATCCTTGTCATACTATATCTGTAAGTATGCAAATTTCTGTGTATGTAAATTCCTTTATTTGTGCTTTTCTCACATGGTAATGTCATGTTATGTTCAGTATTCATGTAAGAGTGTCACTTCTGTAAATGCAGTGATTGTCACTTTTGTTACACAGTATTTGATAAACAGCAGCTTATCTTGGAACTAGATGCTGATTTGGCAGCAGTGCAAGAAGAGTTGGTATTTTCGGGAGCTGCAGTCGGCTGTTGTAATTTTAGGTCTGGTCCAGATGCCTGGATTATCATCAAGCCTTCTAAATCAGTGCTAAGATCTAGGGGACTCTGCAAATCTGTTAGCTTCGGTGTAGCTGCCTCCAATGGCTTCACTTCTTTGGAGACTGAGTTACTTAGTTTCATGTTCCATGGATCATTTGTAAAATTATTTGTTATGATGTGGAACAAGTCATTTTACATTCTCATTACACTTTTTCACAATTCTGTCTGTTGGACATTTCATGTAAGAGGATAAGAGACGAAAAATTTTGGAGGCACAGTTATGCACTTCTTGTACTAAGGACAACCTTAATGTGGAGTAACCGATTTCATTTTTCTGTTTGGTACTGTAATTATGTACATCATTCCACCTGTTTTACTGCAGTGGATTAGTTACAACAAACTTCATGAGGGAATAAATATACTATGAGGCAGTAGTAAAAATGCGTAACTCTTCAAACAGATGTCTTTGACAAGATCATGGATGAGCATCACAAATTATTCTCACAGTACTTTTTTGTGAAATGTAATGAATACTTTCTTTCTCAAAGATGAGTTATCCCCAAACATTATTCTATATGATATTAAATGAAAAAACAGAAAATATGTTAGCTTACTGATTTGTCTCTCCACAAGATTTGCAATGACTTGAAGTGAAGTGGAAATGTGGCAGAACTAAGTTGATTTAGAAGTTCCAAAATTGTTTTTTCCAGTTTATTTCTCACCAAAATGGACACCTAAAAACTTTGAAGTTTCCTGCCAAGTTATTATTTCCTCCCCGCCTGAATGTCAGAAATAGTTAAAAATCTGCAGAAAGTATACTGTAGCATTTTAAAGTTACATACAAGGCTCAATGATTGCCATCTGTGATTTATGCTCTTTGGGGAAGGTTCTTGGAAAAGATCATATGATAATAGGGGGTCCAGTCAACAGTTTGGATGGTAATACAGTTAAGAATGACAACAGGCCCATTGTTGAAAATGCTTCTTACTAATGTGAAGATTGTGTCACTCTTTGCATGTGGTACATCAGTTGTTCTGCGGAATGAGTAAATGCAGAGCTTTTAAGATTGCTCACTGGAAATGGATCCCCGATCCCTCATTTGGTCACATCATACTAACCATTGTTTACATCTGACAACTTCTGGTAAGAGGCTACTTTCAGGTCTAATTGTTAGAAAACATCATCTAACCAGTGCAGTATCGGTTCTATTCCAGTGATTACCATTGTATTCCGTAGATCATTTTTAGGATAACTTCACATGAATGACTGAGTTACAGTGTAAATATAGTTACCATTCAAACAGGTAAACCAAATACTGCAGTCTGGACAAAGCCAAGGAAGTTAATGAAGCTGGATTTAATGTCTTTCCTCAAAACATTAGAAATTTTACTAAGAACTCATTTCTCATACCTACACAGGATGATAAGAGGATAGATGTAAATCCAGAAGAGATCCATTCATTTCCTTGTCATGTTCCATAGATCTCATCAAGAAAGGTAGCCTTCACAGTTGTCGAATGAGGCAGGATATACGGTTTGTTAACAAGACAAGGAAATTGTAGAAACAAAACATCTCTATTGCTGTACCTCCAAATTATCATAACTTTGTTTAACACTTTTCATGCTTATGTCAGCTAAATTTAATTGAGTGTCTTAAATCAGAAAGAAATCTGCTTCTGTGAATAAAAGGCTGGTGCCATCTAAATTGCACTGTATAGCTGTTACTCATCTGGCATTGATAACTTAATGTTATGTTTGTTAATGATATATTTCAATCAGTTATGTGAGTCATTCTCCATTGTAACATTGGTTTGTTAATGACAGAGCATGACTTCTGGTTTTATGTATGTGACATAAAAGAATGATGAACACGGTATGTAAAACGACGTAGCAAGTGTGCTTGATAACGGATTATGGCCGAAATGAGCTAATAGCACTATTTCAATATTAATGCAAAATACAGCCTGTAATGGACAATGTATTCTTTTATTAATTAGTAGAAAGTTGGGTAATGAGATGTGTTTCAATTTCCTTCTGAATTGGCAGATGCTCCCAGTTTCTTTATGTTGTATGGAAACTTGTTGAATCTCTTGACACCATAGTAGGCAACTCTTCACAATTATACAAGAAGGCAAAGTCTAATGAAAATTATTGCTTTTTAATTGTAATGTGATTGTGTAACTCACAGCTCAACTAATAATAATATGTTGTTGTTGTGGTCTTCAGTCCTGAGACTGGTTTGCTGCAGCTCTCATGGTTTCTGTACAAATTGTAAATAGCATTTTGCTCCCTGTATTTTACCCCTGCCACCTTCAGAATTTGAAAGAGAGTACTCCAGTCAACATTGTCAAAAGCTTTCTCCAAGTCTACAAATGCTAGAAATGTAGGTTTGCCTTTCCTTAATCTATTTTTTAAGGTAAGTCGTAGGGTTAGTATTGCCTCGTGTGTTCCAACATTTCTATGGCATCCAAACTGATCTTCCCCAAGGCTGGCATCCACCAGTTTTTCCATTTGTCTGTAAAGAATTCATGTTAGTATTTTACAGCCGTGGCTTATTAAACTGATAGTTCGTAATTTTCACATCTGTCAACACCTGCTTTCTTTGGGATTGGAATTATTATATTCTTCTTGAAGTCTGAGGGTATTTCGCCTGTCTCATACACCTTGCTCACTAGGTGATAGAATTTTGTTAGGTCTGGCTCTCCCAAGGCTATCAGTAGTTCTAATGGAATGTTGGCTACTCCCGGGGCCTTGTTTCGACGTAGGACTTTCAGTGCTCTGTCAAACTCTTCATGCAGCATCATATCTCATATTCACCCACATTCTCTTCCATTTGTGCAGTCTGGTCCCTTTAATCCCACAAACCAACCAACCATCTTCCATTTGTCTAATATTGTCCTAAAGAACACCGCCTTTGTGTAGACCCTCTATATACTCCCTCCACCTTTCTGCTTTCTCTTCTTTATTTAGAACTGGGTTTCCATCTAAGCTCTTGATATTCATGCAAGTGGTTCTCTTTTCTCGAAAGGTCTCTTTAATTTTCCTGTGGGCAGTATCTATCTTACCCCTCATGAGATAAGCCTCTACATCCTTACATTTGTCCTCTAGCCATCCCTGCTTAGCCATTTTGCACTTCCTGTTGATCTCATTTTTGAGACGTTTGTATTCCTTTTTGCCTCCTTCATTTAGTGCAGTTTTATATTTTTTCCTTTCATCAATTAAATCCAATATCTCTTCTGTTACCCAAGGATTTCTATTAGCCTTCATCTTTTTACCTACTTGATTCTCTGCTACCCTCACTATTTCTTCTCTCAAAGCTACCCATTCTTCTTCTACTGTATTTCTTGCTCCCATTCTTGTCAATCGTTCCTCAATGCTCTCTCTGAAGCTCTCTACAACCTTTGGTTCTTTCAGTTTATCCAGGTCCCATCTCCTCAAATTCGCAACCTTTTTGTAGTTTCTTCAGTTTTAATCTACAGTTCATAACCAATATATTGTGGTCAGTCCACATCTGCCCCTGGAAATGTCTTACAATTTAAAACCTGGTTCCTGAATCCCTGTCTTAGCATTGTATAATCTATCTGAGACCTTCCAGTAACTCCAGGCTTTTTCCATGTATACAACCTTCTTTTATGATTCTTGAACCAAGTGTTTGCTGTGATTAAGTTATGCTCTGTGCAAAATTCAACCAGGCAGCTTCCTCTTTCATTCCTTACTCACATTCCATATTCACCTACTATGTTTCATTCTCTTCCTTTCCCTACTATCGAGTTCCAGTCAACCATGACTATTAAATTTTCGTCGCCCTTAACTATCTGAATAATTTCTCTTATCTCATCATACATTTCATAAATATCTTCATCATCTGCAGAGCTAGTTGGCATATAAAGTTGTACTATGTGGTAGGCGTGGGCTTCATATCTATCTTGGCCACAATAATGCATTCACTATGCTGTTTTTAGTAGCTTACTCGCATTCCTATTTTCCTATTCGTTACTAAACCTGCTCCTGCATTACCCTTATTGGATGATGTATTTATAACCCTGTATTCACCTGACTAGAAGTCTTGTTCCACCTGCCACTGAACTTCACTAATTCCCACTATATCTAACTTTAACCTATCCATTTCCCTTTTTAAATTTTCTAACCTACCTCCCCGATTAAGGGATTTGACATTCCACACTTCGATCCATAGAATGCCAGTTCTCTTTTTCCTGATAACAACATCCCCTTAGCAGTCCCCGCCCAGAGATCCTAATGAGGGACTATATTACCTACGGAATATTTTACCCAAGAGGACGCCATCATCATTTAACCATAAAGTAAAGCTGCATGTGCTCAGGAAAAACTATGGCTGTAGCTTCCCCTTGCTTACAGCCGTTCACAGTACCAGCACAGCAAGGCCGTTTTGGTTAGTGTTACAAGGCCACATCAGTCAATCATCCAGACTGTTGTCCCTGCAACTACTGAAAAGGCTGCTGCCCCTCTTCAGGAATCACACGTTTGTCTGGCCTCTCAGCAGATACCCCTCCGTAGTGGTTGCACCTACAGTACAGCTATCTGTATTGCTGAGGCACGCAAGCCTCCCACCAACAGCAAGGTCGATGGTTCATATTTCGTCTTGACTCTGTGATCTGATGTAAGTCTTTTTATGTTAAAGACAGACTGAAATATTCCATGTCCTGACCTGATTTTGATACCACGACCTTTCAACTTTTAGGCCTAAGCTTTTCCATTAAACCACCAGGCCCAGTGCAGTCTAGCTGAAGCTAATTTGGTTATCAGTGGCAAAAACTGTTCTTTGAGATGTATTCTTGTTGGAATGTTACCACTGGTATTCGCTGCAACAGAGTACTTAACCAGGGTACCATTTCCGTGACTGTGACCTGTGAGTTGTATGTTCATAATTACCTCTCTTTCTGCACTCATGTCACTCCTTGAAGTTGTATTCCTGCTGAACAACAGTGGAGGTAAATACTCATAAGTTGATAGAGGAATAAAGAAGTGGAACAGTTTACCTATTTATATCTGCAATCCAATACAAGAATACATCATGAAATTTAAATACTTTAGTGGCAAAATGCCACAAGCACATTACAGACAATAGGATATGGCTAGTGTTAGTTTTACAGTGAATCATTGCATAATAATACTAGGATTGTAAAGTAATTGTGTGAGCTAAGGGTTTCATTTTACTTCTCTGGCAACAGCTGTATTTGTAAACAGATAAAAAATAAAGAAAGGAAAGGAGTAGGTGGGAAATCATGACTCCAAGCCAAACAAGGCATTGCAGTGGTGAAAGTCGAAAATTTGTGCCAGACCAGGAGTCGAATCTAGATGCTCAGGTTCTCCAGAAGAGTTGTCTTATCCATCCTGTCCGACTTAAATTGTCAGCGTATCACATCCTGCATTGCGGTATCTCTGCACTCGCACTGAAACATGTCATGAAACCATCATGCTTGATTATATTAATGTGAGTAAGTGTTGTCTGCTGAGTCAGATGTCTGACTGACAGTAATTCTGCAGCATATATCTCTGGTTCAAGATACTGGAACTTTCATTTATGGCATATGGCATGTGATGCCACTTTACAGTTCACACTTATGTTTGGCACTTTGGATGCTCAGTCTCTATTATTATTGACAGACATTATTCATGCCTCCCCCTCTGTGTGCAAATATCAATACATCAAGGAACATGTGCTTTGCCATGTACATAAATAAAGACCCTATGCATACAACAGTTCCTAAATAATTATGTTTTTGGTGACAAATTTCCATCACAGTTTTGGCATCACCTTTGAAATTTCTGAAGTAACCCTATGCAGCTCTTGTTTTTAATCTCGCAAGCCAATACCTGAGTCTCACTCTGGCACTGGCTACAACAGTGCACAAGTGAAACTCGGGTGCTGTCTTGGGAATGTTAATCAACTGTCATTCATAGTTAAAAATGTAGTGTTTACCATAAACAGTGACAGTGTGTCTTCACATTGACCATTGCTGAGAGTGTTTTGCAAAATGTCAATTCGAGTGTGTCCCCTCAAACTGATAATAGCATCACAGCAATAGTCTCACCTGACACTATTAGAAGGCAGCAGCTTCTGCTAGCGGAACAGATTCATATACTGGAGCAAGAAGTAAGTGCTTTCCAGTGAATGCTCAAAGAAGTGATAAACAAAACGTTGCCTAACACCCGCTCGGAAGACAACAGCTACAGCAACAAGTGCTGTAGTACCTACGAATGAGCTTCAGGCTGGTGTTGGTACCATGGGGAACTCAAGCGTGACAGAGCATCTCTCCTTGCACTTACAAATGACAATAGTGACTGGGTTTGGCCCAGCTGGCCACTGTTCCTAGAAGCAATGCCTATCCTTCAACAATGACAGAAGTGATGTTTGCATGTCTTTGCAACTTTTCAACGCTTTTGAGAACAAATGTGACCAACAAGCAGCTGTTGCCAAATTAGTCAAGGGATCTGCCAGTACGCCGAGCACTGGCAGTGTCGATATTTACAAAACTCAGGAGTGACAAAACATTTCAGGTACTTCTTGTGGGTCATGCTGATTATATGTCACAGTCACTTGTGTTCCATGCACATACTTCAGTGGGTCAGGATCAGATGTCAGAGTACTGCCAGTAATCAAGATGAACAAACATAAGCTGACTCTTGGCTTACAGGTGCTAATAACTCCAAAATTTCTACATTTGGGAAATGAACTGTGATTGTGAACTTAGGCTTCAGGTGACCATTGCAATGGAATTTTCTTCAAGCTGATGCCACAGGACCCATTCTTGGCACTCATTTCTTGCACCATTATAACAAAGACATTTCCACATGGCAAGCACAAATCCGTATGGGGTTTGAGGCAGTTTACGTATGGCTTGGTAAAGCAAGCAGCTCGCATCCTCTGCACTACACCATGTCTCATGGCACACCACGTCATAGTGACGTTCACTGCTCTCTTGCACAAGATCCTGTGGCAACCAATGTAGATTCTAATGGTTGCAGACCTCATGCTCACAACTACATCTCGAACGATTCTCATATTTTAAAGTGTGCTTCCTGTTATTTGAAAGACTAGTTATCATAAATAAAGGAAGGAAAAAACAAAGACTTGTACTGAATATAAACTGTTAAATTATAAAATTTGTATGAACTACAGAGATTTTTTTCTGCCCCAGCTTGCATCAGCATCATGAGTTTCTCCGGTCACAGCTGCTACGGATCAACCTACGCCTAGTTCTGTTATTTCACATAGTGCGAAACATCGCATTCAGACTACTCCCAGAGCTCCTGTAACTTTCAAGGCTCGCAAGCTATCATCATTACATCCTTGATCCACAGACAATATTGTATTCTCAAATGTTACTGTGAGTCAACATCATGCCCTTCGCCCTAAGCCTACGACGAACGACGCCTTCATCTTCAACATCACAGCCTTTGTCACCACTGGACACTGTCCATATATTACAGAAGCCATCAAAAGTCTGTACCTGTGCCAGGTGGCACAATACAAATATTCCTAGGACACCAGCTCCACTCTACCAGTGGGGAGAGGGGCGAGTGGTGGTGGGAGCTGCATGGATACACTATTAAACAAATGCTAAGATAATTGCTGAAGGGATACAGCATGTAATATCTTTTGTACTGTTGCCTTTGTGACCTGCCTTTTGTCATACTTGTGTGACTGGTGTTTTATGTCATTTCATGTTGTATGCTTTTGCCAGTGCGCAATAATAAATAGAAATATTTCACCTGTGGTTTAAGTTTCCTGGGCTAATGTGTGACTCTGAATGTATGCTGCATTCCAGATTTATGTTCTTCATAACTGATTTATTCAGCAAAATACAGCTTCCTACTGAATGGTGGTACTTAATGAAATAAAAATGTGAGTTCGTCTAGTAAGAATGTCCCATTATCAACTTAACTAGCAGTACACGAGTGACGATAGTCTCCTTTTAGTATTCTCAAATTAGTAAGTGCGTTTATACACCAGTTCTTCCAAATCCAATTGGTGATGCATAAATTAAAGTACCCGTATGACAACATACTGTCACATGTTCCAACAGTCAAAGTCACACTCACAAGTCTGTTCATAATCTGTTACTTGGTTGCACTACTGATCAGGAAGGAAACAAGTCTCCTATAGTCGTTAGCAAATGGCCACTCTCACATCAGAAAATACTAAACCAGCCTTCTCTGTATGGTGGCAATAACATAACCTTTTCTTGCATTTTCCAGCAGCTCCGAGGAGCACATCTCCCACCACTGTCTTCATCAGTGTCATCAAGCTTTAGCCAACAGAATCTCAAGTAGCTCCCTACCACATAATGTACTTTTTGCAATGCTTTGACACATCATTGTACTTGAAATAGAATGAAAATGAACTTGAGACGCAAATTGAAATGGAATTGGACCACCATCGATACACAAATAATTCTGCACTTAATTTACATGTGTTGCATGAAACAGTATTTGATACCATGTCTACAACACTAATTATTATTCCATGAAACATAGTTATATGATTTACATAGATAAGGATGTGCATTTATCGCACCTTCAATCAGATACTGTCAGTGAGGTCAGTATGTTAAATTACTCTATAACCCTTCATTTGTTGGTGTATGGGTAGAGTATTTTCTGATATGACACCCTCACTTCATGTGAGCACTCAACTTGTGGTAATGACTATTGTACAGTACCATTATCTGATATTATGAATACCTCGTGAGACTGCCTCGTTTTTTATTTGTAATGTGCAAATGCCTACAGCGTAGCGTCTAGTTATGCATGACATTGCAGTTGGTGCTTTTGCATACGGGATTGCATCTCTTGGACACACATATAAGCCTTAGGCTTACTTCATCAGTATCCCTTGTCTCATTCTTAGTTACTAGCGTGTTTATTTTCTTCAGAGCTTTGGTATTTCCAAACAATACAGCTCTGAACACCTCAGCTGTTAGCAGCCTTCTCGGCTTTTACCTGTAAGTGCCTATCACCTAAGGCCAGATGTTCACTTGTCCTGATCCCTCATTTATCCATAGACCCTTCTCATGCCGTCCTCGGTGGAACCTATTACCATTTCCTCAGCCTCCCTCCATATACACAGCACTATTAACATTTTTGTTTAGTAATTCCGTGTTGGACATGTTTCCCAAAAGGGAACAATCACTGGTGTTCTTCAGCAGCTTAAACTAGTGGTTATGGTCATTCACCACTCTTGTCTTTCCACAACACTCATTGTGGGCTGGCTATGGTGGCTGCATTCTGGGCCTTACCGCAGCAGTGGAAGCTTTTCTGATTTCCACACCTTTAACAAGTACCTCTTAATGGCAGTCTCAGGCTTTCTCTCAAAACTTGCCACATTACAAAACCTCCTCTTAATGTGAGATTTAATTTATTAGATAGTACATTGAGTAGCACTTAACGTACCATTGATGTGAGCCTAACTTCTATTTGACCAGTAGTGTAAATAACTTGAAATGGAGAATGAAGTAGTACCACTAAGTTTGGATTTATAATGATCCAATACATATAAGTACACTATCTTGTGAATTTAAACTTAAGTTAATTTACAGATGATGAAGAGATTGAAGAAATGTTTGATGAGGTATAAGAAATGATTCAAATAGTTAAAGGAGATGTAAATTTGGGGCAGGGGGACTGGAATTCGATAGTAGGGAAAGGAAGAGAAGGAAAAATAGTAGGCATATATGGACTGAGGGAAAGGAATGAAAGAGGAAGCCATCTGATATAATTTTGCACAGAGCATAATTTAATCATAGCTAACACTTCCTGTAAGAATCACAAAAGAAGGTTGTAAGAGGTGGTATCCAAAATTTTCAGACTGGTGCTGCCATCTGTTGAAAACCTTTTCTTTGGACTAATGGTCACCATCACCCTCGAAGTAGTTCCCATCCATATGTACACACCGGTCCCAGCACTACTAATACTGGTCAAACGTTTTCTGTCTTTGAGGGTGTTCTTTGAGGGTGTTTATCACTGCCAGCAATACTTCTTGAATCCTCTCTAGAGTGTCGCATTGATGGCGTTTCAACTTGAGTCTCAGTTTTGGGAATAGTGTGAAGTTGCAAGGTGCCAAATCTGGCGAGTATGGTGGGTGGGATACAAGCGTGATGTTGTTTTTTGCCAAAGAGGTCCGGGTGAGCAAGGACATGTGACAGGGCACGTTGTCGTGATGCAGCAGCCAGTTCCCTCGACACCAAAGTTCGGGCCGTTGTTGCCGCATGTTTTCACGGAGCTGCTATAAAATGTCACAGTAGTTCGTGGAGTTCACTGTTTGATTGGGTGGGACAAATTCTTTGTGCACAATTCCCTTGGTATCAAAGGATACGATGACCATGCTTTTCACTTTTCTCTTTACCTGTCTCGCTCTTTTGGGTCTTGGATTGCCTGGGCTCTTCCACTGGGACGATTGTTGCTTTGTCACTGGGTCATGACCATAAATCCAGCTCTCGTCACTGGTTATAACCCATGAGAAGAAGTTTGGATCATCAGATGCGGTCTGACGAAGGTCCATCCACACTACAACACGCTGTGCCTTCTGATCGGCAGTCAAGATCCTTGGCACAAATTTTGTGGCGACACGATGCATGTCCAATTCATCAGTCAACATTCGTTAATATGTCCCATAACCAACACCCACTTCATCCACAAGGTCTTAAATGGTTCGACTTGATCAGCACAAACCAATTGTTTAAGTTTGGCAACAGTGTCTGGCATTGTGCGGCTAACGGGCCTTCCAGTGTGAGCATCATCTTCAACGTCTGTACGGCCGGCACTGAACTGAGCATGCCACTCAAACACATGTGTATGACTCTTGCTCTGTCCCCAAAACACTTGTTGAATTATTGCAAGGATCTCTGTAGCACTTTTCCCAAGATTCTGCACAGAATTTGATACACACACGCTGTTCTGTTCGCAGATCCATCGTAAAATCGCCACACATCAAACACATAGTATTACGGAAATCACTGTAGACACGCAACACATCCTCCTAACTGAATGCCACTCCACACGCTGACTCATCAGATATGCAGCTCTCATCACCTAGCGGTGCAAAGATCTACTACTGCAACTTTCCAGATGGCAGCACCAGTCCCAAAAATTTTGTATTCCACTTCGTATATGTGGAAGTGACCTGGAGACACCAGAAGGTTTAAGATTGATTACGTAATAGTTAGACAGAGATTTAGGTATCTGATTTTAAACTGTAAGACATTTTCAGGGCCAGATGTGGACTCTGAGCACAATTTATTGTTTATGAATTGTAGATTAAAACTGAAGAAATGGGAAAAGGGTAGGAAATTAAGGAGATGGGAACTGGATAAATTGAAAGAACTAGAAGTTGTTGAGAGCTTCAGAGGGAGCATCAAGCAATGGTTGATTAGAACAGGGGAAAGGAATAAAGTAGAAGACGAATGGGTAGCTTTAAGAGATAAAATAGTGAAGGCAGTACAGGATCAAATTGGTAAAAAGACAAGGCCTAATATAAATCCTTGGATAACACAAGAGATATTAAATTTAATTGATGAAAGGAGACATAAATGCAGACAATGAAGCAAGGTAAAGGGAATAAAAATGTCTAAAATATAAGATTGACAGGAAGTGAGTGCAAAATGGCTAAGCAGGAATGGCCAGAGGACAAATGCAAGGATTTAGATGCATCCACAGCTTTACTCTGCAAACCACTGTGATGTGCATGGCAGAGGGTACATCCAATTGTACCAGTTATTAGGGTTTCTCACTTTTCCATTCACGTATGGAGAGTGGGAAGAAGATTGTTTGAATGCCTCTGTGCATGCAGTAATTATTTTAATTTTATCCTCACACTCCTTGTGCAAGCGAAATGTAAGGGGTTGTAGCATATTCATAGAGTAATCATTTAAAGCCAGTTCTTGAAACTTTGTTAATAAACTGTATCAGGACATTTTACATCTGTCTTCAAGAGTCTGCCATTTCAGTTCCATCACCATCTTTGCGACACGCTCCATGCATTAAACAAACCTGTGACCATTTGTGCTGCCCTTCTTGTACTTGTTCAATATCCAGAGTTAGTCCTACATGATATTGGAGTTCCACTTCAAATTGCTGTATTTTATTTTTCACTGATTGCATGTTTCAACGAAATTTTGTTAAGTGTATGAAATTAGTTGACCCAATGATTTATTTTCTTCATTACACATACTAATAGTGCCTTCTGGAGTGTCTGACTGTCTGGTAAGTGCCTGTGCAAAAGTTTCTAAATTGATGGGACATTCTTTAGGCATGGGAAGCTTTTCTATTTTAATTGACCCTAAAACAAACCATAGCTTGATGGGATGTCGCTATTTCCCTGTCCAGTTGTATGTATACTGAATAGAGCTTTTAGCAGGTACAACTGTTAAATACAACATGTACATAAAGTCTGGTAACACTTTCAATTATTTGTTGCACAAGACCCAAACATTGTACAGATATCATATATATGCCATTTTGAAGAGGAACCCTGAATTTTTTTTTTTCATGTATACTGCCACAGCGTAGTTTGCTAATTTGCCAATAGCACCAGTCATAAACATGGCCATGCTACAGATGGGGACAGCTGTTTCACGAAATGGCCTCTCCGATCACAAGATCTCACTCCATGTGATGTTTTTCTGCGGGGACACATTAAAGACTTGGTGTATGTACTGCCTCTACTATGTGACGTGGCAGAGCACCAGGCGAGAATATGGGAAATGACTGCCACAGTCGGTGATGCCATGCTGGGATGGGTATGGCAAGAATTTGATTTCCATACTGACGTCTGCCAGGTCACTCATGGTTCGCATATCAAATGTTTGTAAAAGATACGTTCAGAGTTTCTCTTCAAAATACAATATGTATGACATCTGTACAATGTTTAGTTCTTGTGCAATAAATAGTTGAAAGTGTTCCCGGACATCATGTACTCTCTGTAACTTGGAGGAAGCATATTTTTGCCATAAGCTGTACAATTTCACGTTTATTCTCTACCAGTTTCAATCATTACAGTCATCTCCGAGGAGAAAATATTGTACATCTACATATCAACCATATATTTCTGCCATATATGAACCATACAAATGTAGAACATTGTCATAATATTCTGTCATAAGTCCATGTAAACACACTGTGCCTCGGCACAATTACAGTAGCGCACATTTGATGATAACACATTTAACTGGTTCCATGTTCTCTGAGAGTTAATCATCATCTGATGAAGGAAGACTGATCATACTATTGCTATAACATTCTAATTATTTGACCGTGCTTTTTCTTGACGAAAAAATGAAATCTGAGTATACCTGAAATAATTTGTCTTACAGTTTGTGAATAAAATAATTACATTCCATAAATAAAAATACTTCTATCGAAATTAAAAATTTTCTGTATTTGAACATACGGTATTCAATATCGATATTTCGGATTTTAATAGTTATCTAGATTCTTTTTGCAAATGACGATAATAAAGTATAGTTTCTGTTTTTTCTCAGATTCTCAATAGATTCTTCAGGGCAAAGACTGAGAATGTCTTCATTCTGGGGCATAACAAAAGTCTTAGCAATAGGCCTACTCACCAGTCTCCAAATTGTACTACATACGATGTCAGTTGTGGGGATAAGCATGGCTACACAGATCCCAGACATAAGGCAGTACCTCAGAAACTCCAGAAACAAAGCAATGACTGACCTGTATCATAGCCAGACTTACAGTTTAGGTTCAAAGGTGATGATTTGGTTGTGAGTTGGTGATGCCAATGAATGTGAATACAGAGTCTTACTTGTGAAATACTGATATGTAGGCTTGATACCTAGATTAGGTTGAAAGGTGAAAGACTGATTGTGAGTTGGTGAATCAGTACTGAAGGTTTCAGTTAATCCAATAGGTATGCCAGTTGATGGTGTGTGGTCTCGTCAGACCATCAGTGAATTTCTACTGTGACTGATGGCTTAAGGCCTACTGCTCAGTTACTTACCTTAACTCATTCACTGTTTACAGAGATGGGCGTTGCAGTGGTTATTCCAACTGATTGGAGAAGGAAAATATTGTAATTTTTGAGATTGAATAAACATTAGTTTGGCACCAACTCACCTAAGTGACTGGAAAGAGGTATATAAATATTGAGCAGTTAGTTTAACTGACTGGAGACAGGAGCTTATTCTTCCTTATTTCTTGCCACTCCTTCCAAATACATCTACATCTGTATTCTGCAAACCACGAGAAGTGCACTGCAGGACATACGTCCCAGTTATTAGGGTTTCTTCCCATTCCATTCATGTATGGAGCACGGAAAGAATGATTGTTTGAATGCAATAATTATTCTGATCGTGTCCTCACCATCCCTATGTGAGCGATACATAAAGGATTGCAGTATATTCCGAAAGTCATCATTTAAAGATGGTTCTTGAAACATTATTAGTAGACTTTCTTGGGATAGTTTACGTCTATCTTCAAGAGAGTTCCAGTTCAATTCCTTCAGTGTTTCTGTGATGCTTCCATGGATCAGACAAACCTTTGACCATTTGTGCTGCCCTTCTCTGGATACGTTCAATATTCCCTGTTAATGCTATTTGGTATGGGTCCCAGACACTTGAGCAGTATTCTAGAACTGGTTGCATAAGTGGTTAGTAAGGAATCTCCTTGATAGATTGATTGCACTCCCCCAGTATTCCACCAATAAGCTGAAATCTATCACGTGCTTTACCCGTGGCTGAGCCTACACTCGGGTATTTGTGAGAGTTGGTCAGTTCCAACAATCACTCACTGAAATTATAGTCACAGGCGACTATATTTCTTCATTTTGTGAAGTGCACAATTTTACATTTCTGGACATTAAAAGCATGTTGCCAACCCTTACACCATTTTGAAATGTTATTAAGATCCAAATGAATATTTATGCAGCTTCTTTCAGACAGTACTTCATTATGGATAACTGCACCATCTGCAGAAGGTTTGAGGTTTCTATTGATACACTGTATGTATGAGTATTTTCTCACTGATATCACAGCTTTACAGGGACACTGCAAACAGTCAGTGGGTCTCTTGTTCACGTACCACACTGGCTTCTCAATCTTCCATTTTGCTCTCATGGAGTCCAGTATGCCACAATACAATATCTACCATAATGATAATACATAAAAGTTTATTTCTTTGCAAACTAAATCTCGTAGATGAGATACAAGTTAATTCATTGATTCCCTCACAATAAATGTCAACATGAAGGAGGCCTTCAGGAATGTGCAACAGGTCAAATTATTCATTAGATGACAACAAAAGCCATAACAGGCAGCTTCTGTAAACTATACCAGTTAATTAATTCTAAATCCTTCCTTTTTTTTTTAAAAAAAAAACAGCTACTTTGGGGAAAAAAAATTCCATTGCTAGTAACTTTTTTATAGTCACAAAGCAGTTACTATGAAATTCTTCCACTCCACTACTTGTAAACTCTCAGTTTAAAACATTACTAGGGCTAGAGTATGAGGTACATTAAAATAAATGTCAAAGAATAGTCCATTATGTAATATAGGTTCTCTTAAGAAGGCAAAATGCGTTAGAATATTGTGTTAATGTAAACATTAGGCTACGTTACAGGTCAGTCTGTTAGCATAAACTTTATTTGGTTTTCATATTTATTAGCTTCCCGAATTCACTACAAAACCCTTAATTCTATTTCATTTTCTTTTCTACAAATAAGTACCGCATTCCAAGAGTGGTTTTATAATTCGCTTTCAAGAATGCATGATACATCTGTGTGCTATTTATTCGCTGCCCAATGGTTAGCACACGCATCCGTAGGTTGCTGGCACTAGTGTCAACATTTTCCCTCTCATATTCCCGCTCCAAGCAAAGCCAGATGATTTCACCTGAACATCCCACACGTAACAGACTAATCGGTTAACCTTTTCGCGGGGGCTGTACTGGCTAAAAAGTTTTTATGATGTATTTCTTTCACTTTCGTTTGCGCTTGACAACGAATGGTATTGCATACAGTCAAACAGAGGTGTCTGTATTGACAAGTCGATCGATACTTCCTACGAAATAAGCAAATAAGATGCGATTGATGGAATGTGAAAATTAGAAAAATGCGGGACATGTTAGGTGTTTTGCGGGCCCTTTTTTGTTAATTCTTCCAGTACGTTATTAGGGGTTCCATTGATGGACGGTCCTGCAGAATCTGGGACATTTGACCGCCTTTAGCCTTATTTCATCACAAAAATATTTCACTCGCAGTGATAGCAGATGAACTTTTGTGGGACGATTACCACGACAACGCAACATACAGCATAATTTGTTGGGCGAAACAGTGTGCGTGATAGGTCGGTAGACAAATTGGTGCATAGCTAGGCCCTTTAACAGCACAAAAGTTGACTGGTAGAAATAATATCCAACATGCCAGTTTTTCAGTTCATATTGTATTTGTGACGCAGTCTGTCCAGCCATAGCTGGTAAACGACGAATGTATAGTAATATGGTAATATCAGTATCATGTCAACCACTCCTTTTTTCCAAGCATATATGTTGGCAATGCGTCAGCTCCCTTAGCCAATGGGAAGACAGTTTTAAGTAGCCAATGAGAGACGAGGAACGAAGGAAATATTCCGAGCGCTGGGATTGAAATTATTCGACGTTGTACACTGAGGTTATTCGTAGTTTCCTTGAATTTTCAGCTCAACAGATTCGACAATATTTTTTGAATGGAACTTGCGGCGAAATATAGGTATGTAATGTAGCCCAAGATTCTAATTATTGAATTGCTTTTCTGGTTAGCTGTAATTGTAGCTTAGACGTAACTATTTAATGTCTCGTATTTTCAGAAGTTTAGTGCGTTAACAGCTATTGTAATGTATTACGTTTATCTGCATTTAGTAGATAATATTTGTTAGTGAGAAAATACGCCGCATCGACGTTGTATCCCAGAGCTATAGATAAGTTTGAGCATGTAGTTTTACGAAAATACCAATAATTTTGTGTAATTGCAACTACAAGTTTCCTGTAACGTCAGTATTCACAAAACTAATAGTTGAATATCATCAAATTACTTTGTTTTATCTCGATTGGGCAGTAGCTGTGAACTAACTTAACCACCGTTTCTGTGACAATAAACGATCTTAAAATCCAAATTAACAATTTTCATATTCTCTCGTAAAATATTTATTTATTTTATCCATCTTTCAGCACCTACATGCAGTCGATGTCGTCAGAAGAGTTACAGCTATTTGTACATTAGGTTTTACATATCAAAATATTACATAGTAAAAATATAGCAATGTTGTAAACTATTAGCTTACAGCAGCCTCTACACCTAGATCCATACATAATAGTAAGCCATAATTTATCAGCATTAACATGCAATCAATGTTGTCAGAAGTATTATAGCTATTTGTACATTATGTTTCATATAGCAAAAATATTACATGGAAAAAAAAGAGTGTTGTACCCTATTAGCTTATAGTTAGCTGCCTCTACATCCATAACTATACATAACAGTAAGCCTTAGTTTATCAATAAATTAGATCATCTTTACAACTATTCTGAAATTCTTCTACACTGTAGAAAGTATTTTTCTTCATCCACACTTTGGTTTTAGTTTTGAAAATATCCATTGAAACCAATTGAGCCTGTACGGGTAAAGTGTTGAATAATTTTATGCCTATGTATTCATAGCTAGATTGGGTTTTCTTAAGCCTGGTTGTGGGTATATCAATCATATTTGTTTGTCGAGTATTGTGTTGATGAACTGATTTCCTTATAGTGTAGTGGTTTAAGTTATCTTTTATGTTTAATAGGCAACAATATATGTAAAGAGATGGGACTGTGAGAATTTTTAAGTCTCTAAAATAAGGTCTACATGAGGTCTTGTTGTCAGTGATTCCGTACAAACGTCTAATTGCTTTCTTCTGCCAAGTGAAAATTTTTTTGGCTCCTGGAGAGTTACCCCATAAAAGAATGCCATATTGTAGATGGCAATGAAAGAAGGCATAGTATGACTGAAGCAATAAATCTTGTGTAACACGTGTGTAGTTTGGCTAGTAGGTAGATAACTCGTGATAGCTTTTGACATACATAATCTGTATGTGTGTCCAAGTTAATTTTGAGTCAATGTGTATTCCTAGTAGTTTAACAGATAACTCCATGTTACTGTTTGATAAACTGAAGATTATCTTGACAATCTTTTCATGGTTCATAGATAAGTCATTGGCTTTAAACCAGATATTAGATATTTTGAGACACTCTTCACTTTCCTCCTTCAATATGTTTATATCCTTTCCAGAATTAGCTAATGTTGTGTCATCAGCATAGAGGATAGATTTACAGGGTAAGTTGTTCGGAAAGTCATTTACAAACAATATAAATAGTAGAGGGCCAAGCACTGAGCCCTGAGGAACACCTCGTTTTATACTTAAAGTCTGTAACTGTTGGTCATTATGCTTTACTATTTGTTTTCTATTGCTGAGGTATGATTCAATTAGTGAGAGTTCCAAGTGTTTGATTCCATAGCAACACAGTTTATCTAATAATAATTTGTGGTTAACTGAGTCGAAAGCCTTACTAAAGTCAATTAGAATGGCTTCAGCAGATAATTCTGACTCAAATGCGCTTAGTACAAAAGAGATAAGGTTTTAAACTGCTTTGACTGTTGATAAGTTTGACCTGAATCCATACTGAGAATCATTTAATATATTATTGTCTGATAGGTGTATGCATATTTGCTGCATTATGCAATGTTCTATTATTTTTGAGAGAATAGGCACAAGTGAAATTGGTCTATAATAATTGATACAGGACTTGTCACCCTTTTTGTATAATGGTATGACAACTGTTTTTTTTAGACATTCTGGAAAGTGTCCACTCGAGAGCATCCAGTTTATCTGTATGCAAAGAGGGTATGTTATGAGATCTAGAACTTTTTAATTACATAGTTTGACAGGCCATACACATCTTCAGATCTAGAGTATCCTAATTTAGAGGTTGCTTTAATTATATCAGTTACTTGTACTTCTCTCCATTTACAAGCTGACACTATGTTTGTAATGTTTTGTTGAAAATTTCTGCCAGATATGGGGTGAGAAATAGGTGTATGTGTTGAATTGGAATTCTGGTTGCTATGGGTTGGGAGGCTAAGATTGGCAGAGTTGACAAAAAAGTGATTGAAATCATCAGCAGTGACGTTAGCAGCATTTGTGTTGTCTTTGTAGTTTATATCCATACCTAGCTCTGCTTTTATTACTTTCCATGCAGCCTTACATTTATTGCGTGATTTTTTAATGAAATCACCATTTGCCTTACACTTGGCTATTTTAATTTCAGATCTATATTTTCTTTTCAGGTTTTTGTAAGTTTCTTTATCTGCTGCTCCCTTTTTGACCTTATCGTGACAAGTAATTACCAATAGTCTCAGTTTTTGTAATTGGGGTGAAAACCACTTCTGTAAAGTTGAGTGGCTAGGTTTCCTAACTTTTTTGTTTTTTAACCAGTGGACAGCATGTGTGGAAGATTTCAGAAACGATTTTGAGGAATGCTGAAGGCTTCAACAACATTTCTGGAGGAATGTATAACAGTATTCCAATCTATAGACTTAAGTTCTTCTCTATACTTGCTAATATTTGTATCTGTAGATAGTCTGACACACTGAGTTTGTTCCTCGTCTTCTTTTGGTTTTTTAGTAATTAGTTTCACCCATATACCTCTATGGTCTGACAGGTAATCGACATTAAGTAAGCCTAGCTCAAAATCACATTTGTATACATTTTTTATTAGATTGTCAAGACAGGAGGAGTGCCTTGTAGGACTTTCATTAGCACGAAAGAGATTATAGGATCTTAACATGTTTACTAAATTAACATTTCTGGCTGTCATTTTCCTAATGTCTATGTTTAGATCCCCAAAGATTAAAATTTTTGTATACTGATCACAAGTTTTTCTAAACGTTCTATAAATTGTTCTACATTACTTTCAGGAGTGTGATATAAAGACACAGTTATGAGCTGTATACTAGGTATAATAAAAGCAGCTGCTTCAAAAACACCTTTAGTGCATAGGTCACTAACTTCAAGAACAGAAAACTTTAGGTCTAGATCATTGCTAATATATATGGATGAACCCCCATAGGATTCACTGGGTCTGCAGAAGTATGTAGCTAATCTGAAACCTGATGGTAGATACAGTTTTATATCCTCTTCCTTTAACCAATGTTCGTTTGTACATAAAATCATTCTTTTGTTACTTTTTAATAGTATACCAAGCTCATCAGCTTTATTTTTCAGAGACCTGACATTTGAGTGCAGAAATAAGATAGAGTTACTGTCACAGGAGGGGAGGAGTACAGTATTATGGGGCAATGGAGAACATTTAATTGTTTTTTCAGCCCTGGAATCTATGTTAGGTGACGGTTGGACTTCCTTGGGATAAAAATCTTCATTTCTCTTAGGTAATTTTTTGGGTCTGTTTGAAACACGGTTGGAAGTTTGTTTCACTTTACTGTCCACAAGTTTTATAGGAACATGTTTTCCCAAATCATTTGGTATCACTTTATCATGAGACAAAGATGATACTTTACTTACTGTGACTGGTCTATTCTTTTCTGCTACTCTTGAAGGTGATGGAGGAGGAGCTGGTACTGTTCTGCTGTTGGTGAAGTTGGTTTAGTTGCTGCTGGTGGAGGAGTTGTTTCTGCTATTACTGGTAAAGGAGTTGGTTCTACTACTGCTGGTGTGGGAGATGGTGCTGCTGCTATAGGAACTAGTTCTACTGCTGGAGGAGTTGCTTCTGCTGTTGCTGATGGTGTTTCTTCTGCTATTTCTGGTGAAGTAGTTTGTGCTGTTACTGCTGGTGAGGGAGATGGTGTTACTGCTGTAGGAGCTCGTTCTAATGCTGGAGGAGTCGCTTCTGCTGTTACTGAACGTGGTTCTTCTGACGCTGCTGTTGATTCTACTTCTGTTAGTATTGCTTCTTTAGGTCCTTCTGCTGCATTTTCTGTTACTGTATCTGATTCTGCATTAGTCACTCCTAGAGATACTTTCTGTGATGATGATACAGGTACCACTGATGATGTTGTTGGTAAGTATTGCAGTCTCTGAATAATTTCCATTAGCTTTAATGTAACAAGTTGCTTTCCAAGGCCATTTAAGTGCATCCCGTGAGTAGTGTGGAATCTGCATCCAATGGTATTAATATTAACAACAGAAACATTTCTATATTGTTTGCATATACTGGAAAAAAGTTTATTGGCGGCACTAATTTCCTTGTTTACACACGACCAGGACATCAAGTCGTACCTTTGTGGTATATTTACGAGGATAACGTTTGTATGACTTAATTCAGATAAATACTTGTTTAATTCGCAACAGGCTTTAGATGTATCATTTTGATAAATGTCATTAGATCCACCAAAGAGGACAACAAAATCTTTCGAAGACAGCTTTTTTATTTCTTCAGAAAAAACTAGTTTTCTTATTTCTGAGAGGGGCGCCCCAGGCTTTACAAAGCTCATCGATTTCACATTTGAAGCTTTATTTATGCGTGAGACAATACCGCGGCTGTGGCTATCGCCTAAAATGTAAAGTTTTGGAACATGGTCGGGAGTTTTAGACTGATGTTTTCTTTCGCACTCGCAACAGGTTACACCACTGTTTGTGTTTTTCCCGCACTTTCTACAAACATAAACAACAGAATTGTTATTAACAAAAGTTACAGTATCTTGAGGTAAAACGCTAAGCCTCTTTGCTTCTTTTTCATACTGTTCGTGATCGTGATGTTTTATAACTGAAAACTCTTCCAGTAGAGCACTGATAACTTCGTCTTTGGTGTTCCTCATATTAGGTTTCTGGCCTGAGTTGCCTTTGAAACAGCTATTGCAGAACCATAGTTTCCTTTTAGGACTGACATCAACACACGAATAATGAAAAACCGTTTTACAATTTAAGCACATTATACCTTTTACAACACGTTTCTTGCAATGGCATGTTGTATCAGAGTTCACCATTTCCCACGAATGAGTCGAAGTACTTGCTGGATGAGATGCCTGATAATAACATTTTCCTGTTACCACGTTTTTTTTGGCGTCTACTTTTGCGATAATATAACATGGCATACATGTACTGTCATAATACACACAGAATTTGTTGCATATCGAACACTTTTCCTCGTTATTTTTTGACTTTTGTACGGAACTAACATACTCCCGATCTACACTAGGCGCCATCTTGGTCCCCACACACTCCCCATGCCCAAGGAATGTTTCATTATGGTGTGAATAATGTTTCCGCTTAAAAACTAATCCTAAATTATGTAGCTGATTTGCCGTAAAAGAATTCTTATTGTCAAACAGTTTTGCATAAAATTCCCTTACGTGTTATCTTTCATGATCATAGCATGCCAACCAAATACCATCAGTGTTGTTATGAACAAATGTACGAACTGCTGTAAGAGGATGGAGGCTCCAGTCTTCATACAGCTATCCTGATTCTAGTTTTCCATCGTCTCTCAAAATTAATTCAGGAAATTTCGGATGGTTCCTACTATATGGCCACAGCCAACTACCTGTTCCATCCTTGTCATACTATATCTGTAAGTATGCAAATGTCTGTGTATGTTAATTGTTTTATTTTTGTTTTTCTTGGCTTGTAAGGCCATTTTATGTTCAGTATTTGTGTACGAGTGTCACTTCTATAAATGCAGTGATAGTCACTTTTGCTACACAGTATTTGATAAACAGCAGCTTATCTTGGTACTAGATGCTGATTTGGCAGCAGTGCAGGAAGAGTTGGCAGTGCTTGATAATGGATTATGGCCAAAATTAGCTAACAGCACTATTTTAATGAAGCACAATACAGCCTATAATGGACAATGTATTCTTTTATTAATTAGTAGAAAGTTGGGCAATGGGATATGTTTTTAATTTTCTTTTGAATTGGCAGACACTCAAAGTTTCTTTCTTTATGTTGTAAGGAAACACGTTGAATCTCTTGCCGCCAGAGTATGTAACTATTTGCAATTAAACAAGAAGACAAAGTGTACTGAAAAGAATTGTTTTTTTAATTGTATTGTGATTGTGTAACTCACAGCTCAGCTAATAATAATAATAATAATAATTCCTTGTGACTCTGTGATCTGATGTAGCCTAAGTCTTTGTGTTAAAGACAGACTGAAATATTCCATGTTTTGATACCATGACCTTTCAAATTCTGGGCCTAAGCCCTGCCATTAAACCACCAGGCCCAGTGCTGTCTAGCTGAAACTTTTTTGGTTATTAGTGGCAAAAACCATTCTTTAAGATGTATTCTTGTTGGAATGTTACCGCTGGTATTCGCTGCTGGAGAGTACTTACCCAAGGTACTATTTCCATGAATATAGCCTGCCAGTTGTATGTTCATAATTACCTCTACATTAAGTCTTTTCTTGCTGCACTCATGTCACTCCTTGAATCTGTATTCCTGCTATGCGTTGGCACTCGTAGTTGTATTGAACTTCTTCCCCGCCTGAAGGAAAACGCTGTAGTGGTGCCTCATCTGCCATTTTTCTAGTCCACACAGGCATACACTTCTAATTGAAATCCCAAACTAGATTTTCACTGAGCTTCTTCACTCACAAATGGTGGGTACTAATTCTAAGTTTCAGTACACACAATAGCAGATTGAAAAAGAGTGCTAAATTCGCAAAATGCGGAGAACTGCAAATTGTGGATGCTGGCGCCAACTGTGCAGGTGGAGCAGGTGCATCGTGTAAAGCTATGGCAAGCAGCTGCTGTGCTAGTGATGAGCCACTGATGTGACATGCTGCAAAGACTCGTATCGCCATAATAGGTGCATCTAGTTGAACCGCACTCATCCAGTGTGGCTGCTGCTATCCTGTCATTACTCGTCCTAATCACACCTGCTGCAAAATATTTGATGTCGTAATTGATACATACATGAGTGTCCTTTTAATGTTTTATAAACATGCACAATAGTTGTCTCAATTAGGATAGAGAATTGTGATTATTTATCTTATGGTTGTAAAAATTTTTCTTTTCTTCTTGTTATCTAGAATACTGTTAACTTGTTTTTGTTAAATAGCATGTGGTCACTCACATAAGTTCCTTTGTTGATTTTTGACTTGCCCCTGGCAACCGTGTACTTTTTCGAAGTAATCCTGAAAACATTTTACCAAAACTCTCCTTTCCTGTGCCACAGTTTTCTCGTCCTTCAGTAAGGTTACCAAATGCGGAATTTCCCTGGGAACACTGCGTGCTAGATCTTTCGGTGTGAAGAACAACGTCAAAGATAACTTGTGGTCTAGATTACCTCTGAATATTCTTCTTCCAATACAGTTGCCATTTTGTTTTGTGTGTGTGTGTGTGTGTGTGTGTGTGTGTGTGTGTGTGTGTGTGTGTGTGTGTGTGTGTGTGTGTGTGTGTGTGTGTGTGTGTGTGTGTCATTACTTCCAGCTACTGGATGACAAACACGTCTTCATTGCTAATCTTCTGTATTGTTTAAACTATGTACATCAGTAATTCATAAATTCAAATACGTCCAACCACATAGAACTCATCTTAATATCTAAGATTTACAATCGTCATTTATCTTCAGCATTCATATTTTAGTGTGTCCGTTTTCTCTGAGGTGTTCGTGACACTTTCAAGGGATAAATATTGACGTCCAGCAAGTACTACTGCACTCACCGTGCCATACCTTGCTCCTGCTATGCTATGTCACTGCATATGTACCGTCATCACAGATCAGGGCATACACAGTACATTTTTCGCACAGCATGAAATGTTAATGGAAGACAAGACCATATTTCACCAGGGTGAGTGCCCTCAGTGGAACATTGGTCATTCCCATGAATAACCCATGTTATAGTATATTATCCTCCATAGTAACACAATTGAAAGTGTGGTCATGAGACATACATAGCCTTCAGTGGTTTCTATACAATTTTCCATTGCATTCCTCCGTAGTTTTGAAGTCCTGTCTGTGTACAAATTGTGTGGAACCACCAATGCCCTTGGCCACTTCTTCCAAGGAGGGACGGAGGAGAAGGATGTAGAGGATGGCCAGCCAGTCTGGGGTACCAGGAGTAATTCAGTAATACTTTATTGACAACATTAAGTTTTCTTTCATGTCCTGAAGTGGCAAACTGCTACAAGCAAAAGTTCCCACAGTTTCTACCTGACAACCCAGCATGTCCTTCAAGACAGAAACACTTCATTCTATCAGCTCCCTGCTGAATGCACTAGCGTGCCACACACTGTGTTTACCCAATAGGGAACATAATAAGCAAGTCAGGTGTGTGGATGCTGGAGTATCTTGGACAGCATGGCACAGTGTAGGTGCTGTGCTGGACTTCTGCCTTCAAACACAGCCGATGGCTTGTGCTCTCACCCTCTGGCCCTATTCACCATGGCTGGCCACCAGCCACACAACAATGAACCACCACGTCTAAAATTTCCCATTCTTTTTGTTTTATTCATGCACACCCTGACTGAGGCCCCCCCCCCCTCCCCCACTTCCCCCTCATGGTGAGAATTTCTCTATCTGGGTACCAAGAATGAATTAAGTTTCAGTGAGTTTCACACTTTAGTTTTGTAGAACTCCCTTCTGATGCCCCCTCTCCTATACTGACCAAGCTGCTCCTCTTTTATGCCTGCACAGAGATGTCCAAATATGTGTGAATGTCTGTGGAGCAATGGGAGCCCATTCTTCGTCAAGATCTGCAACCAGAGAATGTAGTTGGATGTTGGGTACTGGGGTGTGGGGCGAAGTTGACTTTCTAACTCATCCCAAAGGTCCCCTTTTGTTCAGATGGGAACTTTAGGTGTCATTCCATGTCAGGAATGTTATAGTCCACAAACAATTGCCTCGCAAATGCTGCTTTGTGGCAGGGTGCTTTGTCACGATGGTACAATCAATCACTGTCTCCGAACTCCTGCTCTACTGTATGCAAAACTGCTAAACCATTGCACACCATAATTTTTAACTTCCCACACACAAGTCATTGTGCTATCTGTGCTGCTGGTAGCATGTTGGAACTCAAGAGTGACTCCTTTCATTAATTTCATGCAGTTTTTTTACAGCCACTCTCCACAGTGCTCGAAAGTCCCAATCCATCAGTAGATGACGTCTGCCTGGTCTTGGTTTAGGTGTGGTTGTTCCTTCACATTTCCACTTAACAATAACCCACCAACAGTCGACTTGGGCAGCTTTAGAATAGTTGAAATGCACCTCATGGATTTGTGGTTTAGGTGACATTCAATGAGTAGCCCACATTGAAAGTCACTGAGTTCTCTTCTTTCTGCCTCTAATTGTGCTCAAATTGAATGGTAACACGTCTGGACCAGTGAGACCTGGAGCTGCCGTCAGCATCAGTGCATGTTTCTGATACGAGTTGAGACACCTCGTCCCAGCCCTCTTTTGGTACTGCTGGCGTTTTGACTTGAGGATCATAGTCTGCTGGGTGCAGTATGCAACCAACCGTCAGTACACCGCGTGGTGCAGTTGGTAGCCATAGCCACAGCTCTGTATAGCAATACATGAATATTTTAGAACAAAGCCAGCAGAAATCACAAGATTGTCTCATAAGTACACGAGGAAGGTACTACAAGCAATAAAGGCAATAGGCAAATAAGTGATCACCATTCGAAGGATATTCAGTGAGAAAATTTCATGTTGCTTTGGTCTTGAATCTGAACATTTCTTTCATGCAGTTTTCTACACTAGTGCATCCTGTGTAACCCTCTTTATTACTAAATCTACATACATATTCTGTGAACCATTGAAATGCGTGGCATGGAGTGCTTACCATGTACTACAGGTCAATGTTCCTTTCTATTCCATTCATGTATATCGTGCCCTTATTAATCTGTAATTAGTGGTATAATTATTCTAGTCTTGTCTTTGCACTCCCTGGAGGAGTGGCATATGTAAGATGGCTTGTTGTTGTTGTTGTTGTGGTGGTCTTCAGTCCTGAGACTGGTTTGATGCAGCTCTCCATGCTACTCTATCCTGTGCAAGCTTCTTCATCTCCCAGTACCTACTGCAACCTACATCCTTCTGAATCTGCTTAGTGTATTGATCTCTTGGTCTCCCTCTACGATTTTTACCCTCCACACTGCCCTCCAATGCTAAATTTGCGATCCCTTGATGCCTCAAAACATGTCCTAGCAACCGATCCCTTCTTCTAGTCAAGTTGTGCCACAAACTTCTCTTCTCCCCAATCCTATTCAGTACCTCCTCATTAGTTACGTGATCTACCCACCTTATCTTCAGCATTCTTCTGTAGCACCACATTTCGAAAGCTTCTATTCTCTTCTTGTCCAAACTGGTTATCGTCCATGTTTCACATTCATACATGGCTACACTCCATACAAATACTTTCAGAAACGACTTCCTGACACTTAAATCTACACTCAATGTTAACAAATTTCTCTTCTTCAGAAACGATTTCCTTGCCATTGCCAGTCTACATTTTATATCCTCTCTACTTTGACAATCATCAGTTATTTTACTCCCTAAATAGCAAAACTCCGTTACTACTTTAAGTGTCCCATTTCCTAATCTAATCCCCTCAGCATCACCCGATTTAATTTGACTACATTCCATTATCCTCGTTTTGCTTTTGTTGATGTTCATCTTATATCCTCCTTTCAAGACACTGTCCATTCCGTTCAACTGCTCTTCCAAGTCCTTTGCTGTCTCTGACAGAATTACAATGTCATCGGCGAACCTCGAAGTTTTTATTTCTTCTCCATGAATTTTAATACCTACTCCGAATTTTTCTTTTGTTTCCTTTACTGCTTGCTCAATATACAGATTGAATAACATCGGCGAGAGGCTACAACCCTGTCTCACTCCTTTCCCAACCACTGCTTCCCTTTCATGCCCCTCGACTCTTATAACTGCCATCTGATTTCTGTACAAATTGTAAATAGCCTTTCGCTCCCTGTATTTTACCCCTGCCACCTTCAGAATTTGAAAGAGAGTATTCCAGTTAACGTTGTCAAAAGCTTTCTCTAAGTCTACAAATGCTAGAAACGTAGATTTGCCTTTTCTTAATCTTTCTTCCAAGATAAGTCGTAAGGTTAGTACTGCCTCACGTGTTCCAACATTTCTACGGAATCCAAACTGATCTTCCCCGAGGTCCGCTTCTACCAGTTTTTCCATTCGTCTGTAAAGAATTCGTGTTAGTATTTTGCAGCTGTGACTTATTAAACTGATTGTTCGGTAATTTTCACATCTGTCAACACCTGCTTTCTTTGGGATTGGAATTATTATATTCTTCTTGAAGTCTGTGGGTATTTCGCCTGTCTCATACATCTTGCTCACCAGATGGTAGAGTTTTGTCATGACTGGCTCTCCCAAGGCCATCAGTAGTTCTAATGGAATGTTGTCTACTCCCGGGGCCTTGTTTCGACTCAGGTCTTTCAGTGCTCTGTCAAACTCTTCACGCAGTATCTTATCTCCCATTTCATCTTCATCTACATCCTCTTCCATTTCCGTAATATTGTCCTCAAATACATCGCCCTTGTATAAACCCTCTATATACTCCTTCCACCTTTCTGCCTTCCCTTCTTTGCTTAGAACTGGGTTGCCATCTAAGCTCTTGATATTCATACAAGTGGTTCTCTTCTCTCCAAAGGTCTCTTTAATTTTCCTGTAGGCAGTATCTATCTTACCCCTAGTGAGATATGCCTCTACATCCTTACATTTGTCCTCTAGCCATCCCTGCTTAGCCATTTTGCACTTCCTGTTGATCTCATTTTTGAGACGTTTGTATTCCTTTTTGCCCGCTTCATTTACTGCATTTTTATATTTTCTCCTTTCATTAATTAAATTCAATATTTCTTCTGTTACCCAAGGATTTCTATTAGCCCTCGTCTTTTTACCTACTTGATCCTCTGCTGCCTTCACTACTTCATCCCTCAGAGCTACCCATTCTTCTTCTACTGTATTTCTTTCCCCCATTCCTGTCAATTGTTCCCTTATGCTCTCCCTGAAACTCTCTACAACCTCTGGTTCTTTCAGTTTATCCAGGTCTCATCTCCTTAAATTCCCGCCTTTTTGCAGTTTCTTCAGTTTCAATCTGCAGTTCATAACCAATAGATTGTGGTCAGAATCCACATCTGCCCCTGGAAATGTCTTACAATTTAAAACCTGGTTCCTAAATCTCTGTCTTACCATTATGTAATCTATCTGATACCTTTTAGTATCTCCAGGATTCTTCCAGGTATACAACCTTCTTTCATGATTCTTGAACCAAGTGTTAAGATGGCTTGTATAAGATAATTGTCAAGCGTCGGCTAATTCAGCTTTTCATCATTTTGCTTGGTGCTCTACATAGTGCAGTCTACATCCATCAGAATCTGCATGCAGTAATCAAGCCTAGGTGACATTGCAGAATTTTGACCCTCACTCTATCCCACCATTTTGCTTCCTCCCCATTAGCAGACTGCCTACCTGACGTGTTCAAAGTATGACTGTTGATATTTTTAAAAATATCGAGAATCCGATATATCAATATTTAAAAAAATATCATTATCAGCCCTTGATATTAAAAAAAAAGGTATCGATATATTGACAGAAAAAATATTGATATACTGGCCTATAAAAATATTGACTGCACACTGTAAATGTACCACCGGTTTTAGAGCTATATATTTAAGTTTTGATTTCTTTAGGATTAAAGGAAATGACTCAAAATTCTTAATTCTGAACCAGAACTTTCCATGCATTATTAAGTATTGATTTATTATTAGATGTTCTGTACTTCAGTAAGCCAGCAGCCTGCTTAAACCCCTTAGAGCAGCAATTTAAAGGAAAATGAGCATGTTCACACTTGGCGATAACCACTTTGGTAGCAATGGTAACTGCATGTAAGTGGCTCAATATAAGGTGTCTGATGGGTCTCTCATTGATTTTTGTTGCACGTTGGAATTGTTCAGAACACTTCATGTTGAGTTCCCTGCTTTTTCATTAGTGCAAATGCCAGCTACCTATCAGTTGTGGTGTCAAAATTGCGTGGTGAAGTTAAACATTGCAGTTTCTGTTGGTAGTGCCGATCACCGATTACGTCAGCATTTCTCCTCGCACATCCCCACCCATGGAAAAACCAATCATGTCATTCAGATTTTTGTTCTATATTTTCAGCAACTGTTTTTGAAGAATGCCAATGTGAAGAAATAGCACACTAGTGGGGTTAAAAAATAAACTGTGATTTGGAGTCTTCATCAAACTGAGAAAAACTGTATGTGATGAAAGCTCAAAAAGTAGTAAGACTCATTGACATTGTGAAAGTAAAATTATGTTCTACTACAAAAAATATGGGCACCTGATATTGTCGTTTTGATATCGATATACCAATGAAAAAAATATCTCCAATAGATATGGATATTTTTTGGAAAAAGTATTGATATTTTGTCAATAGCACTAGTTCTAAGAGTGTCACATATGTCTATTCACTACTCACTGCCTCAAATAAATACCAGCACAATACTGTTACAGCTCTGTGCAACATACCACCCGAAGCTATTTGAATAGCTCCATGGGATCAGCTTTTCATCAACCCTGGTTTCACTTGTTTACATTTAGTTCTTCTTTTAAGGTTTAAGAGATCTGAAATATGATGACTCTGGCTCCAGCCATGATATCCAATTTGTTTTTCTGTTGTTTGTGACATGAATTCGTTACCTAGTGAGTGTGCTATTTCTGGCGTGAGTGAGTGAGTTTGTAATATTCCTCCTTATTTTGTGTGTGTTATGATATGTAAAACCAGATGTAATACTTGCGTGTATTTTATGTTCTCTGAATTGGTTTACAAAACATACTGTCATGCAAAGCCAACTGTAATATTCTTATACTATACTGTTAATAATAAGCAATGTAACAAACAGAAATACAGTTACCTGTCTGGACAGCAAAACCACAAAAACAAGTGTAATAACCATGTGTTTTAACCTAAGGAATAAGCATCAGACTTTAACTCATTTCTTCAAATAAGTCATTAGTTCAGAGGTATGGCAAATAACAGTAGTTAGACTACTATTCTACATCGATAACAATATATGTGGTTAGTGGTACACTATTATTCGCCAGTCTAATTAGGCACACATAATGAAGCTGAGTAGGACAACCGATAAGATTGCAACTCCTTACTTATCTAACAGCCTTCACTTTAGATTTAGATAAAAGATGGTTCAGCAATACAAGAAACGTTCAGTGGCTTGAAACAAAACTACAGTACCCAATTGCTTAAGCAAACAGACTGATTTCATGAAAGCAAAAGTAAATTTGGACAGGGGTGGTTTCTACATCAACATATTTGGTACTCAACATTTCATTGATTCACTATAAACTGTTTAACGTTACTATTTATCACCATTAATCATCAACTTAATATTCCCTTTCATTAATACGTAATGTAAAGCAGCAAACAATTTATCTAATGTGGTCTTTGAATCTGGCATAACCTTACGTAATCATTTTAACACAGAAAATAATAGTAATGTTAATTATGAAATTCTCAGTTATTCTTTCCATTAATTGTTTCACTGATTAATCGCTGATTTGCAAACAATATATTAAAGATCTCACAGTCTTGGCTGAATACAGGTCACTCGGAATTTTCGTTTACCTGGTTAGGATCCTGCTTGGTTTATGAGCGGCATAAATTACCAGGTGGACACAATTGTTAATTTGGATGATGGTTATTATTCTTAAAGCACATTTGAACTTCCTGGCACACACTATAATACATAGCTAAAATGTCGTACCCTGTAAGCTGTGATCAGCGACGGTGGTGTTGGTGGCAACAACTACATTAATATCAGAACAGCCAAGAGCAGTTCCCATGTCGGACTTATTCCTCTTCATAGCGATGATCCATCTTATAATCAGTAGCCCATTTTTCTCCCCATACCAGGCCGTGATAAACTGCAGTTTCCAACCGAGGCAAGATGCAACAATATGGTGCACTCCACACTATGCTGGCACTGTACGTGCTGCCTCTTAAGATCACTGGCCACCGACTGACTGTGTTCGCGTCCGCCAAAGTGTGCCAAAAGTTTCCGCTCCGACCTTTTCCTACGCTTACACACCTTTCTGTTTCTGACGGAACTACTCCATCTTTTATACTACACATATCTCATACAGCCCTAAGTGAGTGCCAGTAACTATTACATACATAATTACATTATAGCACCTTTTTACATTTAATAATTATAACAAATAGATATCTTTACAATATTTAAAAGTAAATACTACACACTTTTCTTAATATGTACGTTCACTTTAATCTTATCAAAGAGTTTCAGTATCGATTTCGCTTCAAACAAGATGTCTCTACTTCTGCTTTAACAGTTTCAATAAAATATTTACAAAATAAAAAAAAAAAAATTAACAATAATGTCACACATGTCCCTGTTTCAGTAATGTATACTACCGTCAAGCATTATTGAAACAACCAGAGTTACGGTTGTTCATATTTGTTTGATTTCAAGACCTCAATTTTTTTTATGCACCCTACATAAACAATATATCTTTTATACTAAACATCATACACTTTATAGTCACATAATAAATACACATTATCTCATGAAAAATAGAAATGGTTTCATACAAATACAGTACCTACATATCCACACAAGAAATACCTATGATTACAAGAAAAACACACCTCTCATATAAGAAAATATACATAATTACACAAAAAAATACATAGTCACATTGCAAATACACCTAGTACAGTATAACATTACTTTAGGAAGAAACACCTATGTACCCTTCATGAGCTGTTTTACCTAAACTACATGGTTTCACACCTCTATTGCTGCCCCCAGTATGGGTTACTATGGCACTCCATTATTTCAACAAATTACTCTTTCACGCCTTTTGGCTGCCTCTATGTTTCAGTATAATGGCAGTCCCTTTTAACATTTTACTCCTCACATTTTAACTGACCAAGCAATTTCGTGTCACATCTGCTGCATACCACTTTTGCAGTCCTTTATCGGTGACACATTCTTATTTGCTCCATATCATCAGGCTCAATAACATTATATACATCCAATTTGTCTCAGAATCTGAAACTGACATAGTTGTAGTACATATAAAACACATTACATAAATTTTACACTTTTCTTTCAGGTGTCTAACATTAATTATTAATTAAGAATTGTTTTCCCGTTGCTGACCACATATCTTTTATGATCTATAATATTTCTGGTTCCTAATGGTTTCTTTGTCTTCAGGTATATTAGGTAATAAGAATTAGGGAGCGGTATCGCTTTTATTTTGAAAGGCCTTTGGTAAACATATTTGAATTTAGATATTTCATGGTTTACCTCACTTGACTTCTCGTGTTTTTACGAGTACCAGTTCACCTATATTGAACTTTACAAATTTTTATCTCTCATCATGTCTTTAACTTGCATTTCTGCTTTCCTTCTCAACCTTTCTCTTACCAAGTCCTTCTTTTTCTCTAAATTTAAGCCTTGGTTTTGAGGAAACTCTATTGTTTCGTCAATTACAGTCTTACTTTTGTAACCCAACATGATCTCTTCAGGGGTAAAACCAGTTGTGTCATGTTGTAATGAATTCACATTTTTCTCAAATTTTGGAATAAATTTTCCCCATGTATGGTGGTTTTGGTGACAGTATGTTCTGTATAGTCTACCTGATTCCCACATGTATCGTTATACGGGATTCCTCTGGGGATGGTATGCTGATACATGTGTAACTTGTATGTTTCTCTGTTCCATACTTCTACCCATAGTTTTGCAATAAATTGCGGACCATTATCTGACAAGACTCTTTTTTGCTGTTCCTACAGTCGCCCCCAGGGGCTCAGCATTCATTTGCTGAGTACGGGCTTGGCGACCCCGGGGTCCTGAGCTGGGGACTGGTAAGCGCCGCCAGTCTCCTGTCACCGTAACCCCCGGACATGCTTCAGCGACCACCGTATGGTGCGGTGGTGGAATGTTGTGTGCTGCGGGGAATGGTAATCTTGGCTTGACCGCCTGGATTGCGAGGAAGGCCAACCTCTATAAAAACCCCTCAATCTTACGGTGTGCTCCATGCCTATGAGATGCATGGCTGTTGGGGTGGAACAGTCGCAAGCGGCAACCTCTGGGGCACCTGCCGCACCCCAGTTGTATACGGCTTACTCAGGCACGCGGGGCTCTGTCTGAGCGGACCTTTAGTTCCCTAGCTGCTCGTGGGACCGCAATGGACCCTTCGACCTCTACATTTCCCCCTACCAGTGGATTAGGTGGGCTACTGGTAGGAAAACACACCCCATCGAAAAAGCGACTTCGTGCTGCGAGTCCTCCAGGACCTGGTGTTGCTAGAGATTTATCAGACTGTCGTAACAGAGCACATGCTGATAATCAGAATGTGTTTTTGATTATTAAACGGAAGGAGGGTAGCTTTGAGAGGGTTTCTCCCTTTTACATCCACAAGGGTCTTGAGGGAATTGCAGGAACACTGAAATCTGTGAAGCGACTGCGCAATGGGACTCTGTTAGTTGAGACTTCTAGTTCCCGTCAAGTCGCTTCCCTTCAGAAAGCAACCTGTCTCGGAGAGTACGTTATCGAGACCCAGCTCCACTCCACTTTGAATTATAGTAAGGGTGTTGTGACATGTAGGGACTTGGTGGATATCTCCACACACGAGTTAAAATCTGAGTGGGCTGACGGAGGTATTGTTGACATGCAGCAAATTATGAAACGAGTTGATGGGGACCTTGTCAAATCTGACTCGTTTATTCTCACGTTCAGTTGCCCAAGACTCCCAGAGCATGTTAAAGCGGGGTTCTTACGTTTGCCAGTACGACCATATTTCCCCAACCCAATGCGCTGTTTTAAATGTCAGCACTTTGGGCATACTACGTTGGGGTGCAATGGGATAGCCACTTGTGGTAAATGTGGTCAGCCTGCGCATGAAGGAGCCGATTGTTCATCGCCTGTGAAGTGCGTGAATTGCTCTGGGAGTCACCCTGTGTGGAGCCGG
This sequence comes from Schistocerca piceifrons, assembly GCF_021461385.2. NCBI lineage: Eukaryota > Metazoa > Arthropoda > Insecta > Orthoptera > Acrididae > Schistocerca > Schistocerca piceifrons. Next base: position 137,344,397 of record NC_060147.1, read on the forward strand.
GTCTGCCCCATCTATCTCGAAGAACGGAAGATACAGGAGATTAAAACATCTAAGCGCATCCCCTATGGTGAGGCCAAGAAGCTCTTTAAGGCCATGCAACCTCCTGTGTTTATGACATCTTTCGCTTCCGCTCTGAAAAAACCGGTACAAATGGCCACTGTTGCTACACAAACGGAGGTTGCTAGTGTTAGCACTAATACCTGTGTTTGCCAGTGCACTTGTGCTGCTGCGGTTGTTTTGAAACCTGCGGCTCTCCCCGCAACGTCGGACAAGGCCGTGGTTGCTGACATTGGGGTACTTCCTGCCTCTTCCCATATGGCACCTTCTGCCCAGGCGAGTAAAGCTCCAACTGTTGACAAGGCTCTGCATTCTAAGCCCCCCAAGACAAAGACGCCGAAGGTGAAGGTTTTGCCACCTGAGGAGACTGGTAAGGGTCAGTCCGATGACGAGGCCATCGTACTGTCTGACATCTCCCATGGGTTGTCATCGGAGCTGATGGACATTGATGTCGACCGGGGGCGATCTTCTCGCCCCAGGAATAAATCTCCGGCCAGTACGGGCTCTCCTCCAAAGCACAGAGGCAGGGTGAAAGTTCAGCCTCCCTGATCACTGGCTCCCATATTACAGTGGAACCTGAATGGGTTCAGGACGCATGTGGCCGAATTACAACTCCTTGTACGAGAGTGCCCTTTGTGCTTACATGTCCAAGAGACACATTTTCGGGCCACTGATGTTCCTTCTTTACGGGGCTATCCGTATATCGGAAAGATGATCTGACGGGGGAAAGGGCAAAGGGTGGTGTTGGGGTTTTTGTCTGTGAAATGCACCACTCATCTGAGCTCCCTCTCGTTACAGACTTGCAAGCAGTTGCAGTTGACCTTCTTGTGTGTCGGAGGCTCACAGTTTGTTCAGTTTATTTACCGCCTCAGCATGCAATAGACTCTGAAGCTCTCACAGACCTTATTAGCCAACTCCCCCGCCCATTTCTTCTTCTGGGGGGACTTCAATGCTCATAATGTCTTATGGGGCTCTTCGACTACTTGCCCCAGGGGTCGCATTCTGGAAAGCCTCATGATATCTGAAGAACTGTGCATCCTCAACTCTGGTGCTCCTACTCATTTCTGTACTGCTTCTGGGTCGTCATCAGCTATTGACCTTTTCTTTTGCTCTCCAGCACTCGCGGATTCTGCTCTGTGGGAGGTTGCTGCTGACCTCCATTCTAGTGACCACTTCCCCCTTTGGATTCACCTCCTGGATGAGGCTATGGCATTACCAGTGCCGCCCCGTGGCACCTCTGCAGAGCTGACTGGACACTTTTCAACCAATTGGCTGTTTTGGAACACCATGCCAGCGTCCACGAATGGGTAGACCATGTTACAGCCGTGATCTCCCATGCTGCTGAATTGTCAATCCCACAGTCATTCGGTCATCCCAAGAGGCGTCCTGTCCCTTGGTGGACCACTGAGTGCCGCTCAGCCATCCGAGCCTGCCGTGCAGCTCTGCGCCGCTTCAACTGCCGTCCATCAGCTGACAATCTTGCGGCCTTTCAGTTGGCAAGGGCCAAAGCGCGGCGAGTGATGAAAGAGAGCATACAACGGTCATGGCAATCGTTCTTGAACTCCATCTCCCGCTCCACTAGTTCTACGAAAGTATGGGAAGCCATCAGGAGGATTTCCGGGAAACTCGGCCAGCTACCTGTCACGGCATTGCTGCATCAGGGAAATCTCCTCACGGCGCCGAGAGACATTGCCCAGACACTGGCCATGCATTTTGCGGAATCTACCGCCACTATTAACTGTGATCCAGATTTCTGCCGCTACCGCACTGCCATCGAGAGGGGTCACTTGGACTTCCGGTCTCCAAATTCTGAACCCTTCAACTGCCCCTTCACAATTTGGGAACTGGATTCGGCGCTGTCTGTGGCTCATGATACTACGCCTGGTCATGATCAAATCCGGTACAGCATGCTGCAGCACTTGTTACTGCCTTCCAAGGAAGTTCTCCTGAATTGTTTTAATATGATATGGTTATCTGGCACGTACCCTGACTTGTGGAGGGTGGCTTTAGGAGATGTTGTTCAACTATAGACAACTTGACCCTGCTTGAGGCGGCCATCCAGCAGGCCTTCCTACGTAACCAGCATTGTCTAGGTGTATTCTTTGATATTAATAAGGCGTATGACACTACTTGGCGCCGCCTTATCCTCAATCAACTCCATCAGTGGGGCTTTCGTGGCCGTCTCCCCATCTTCATTCGGTACTTTCTTTCCCACCGCCTCTTTCGAAATCGGGTTGGTACTGTGCTTTCTGATTTGTACGTGCAGGAGAATGGTGTTCCTCAGGGAAGTGTTTTGAGAGTCACCCTCTTTGCCGTCACCATTAACAGTATCGCATCCACTATCCGGAGTCCTGCCCAATGCTCCTTGTTTGTGGACGATTTTGCTGTTTTCTGTTCTTCCTCTAGTCTTGTCACTGCTAGTCTGCAGTTGCAGCTTACGATAAAGCGATTAGAGGCATGGACTGCGAAGACGGGTTTTACCTTTTCTGCAGACAAATGTGTGTGTGTTCATTTTAATCGTTCTCGACGTCTCTTTACCTCCCCTGAGTTGCGTCTGAGGGACACCATTCTTCCTTTTAGAGACACTGTGAGGTTCCTGGACCTCACTTTTGATTCCAAGTTGTCGTGGTTGCCTCACCTTAAAGACCTCAAGGTGCGGGCCCTGAAGGCACTGAATATTTTGAAGTGTGTGAGCCATCGGTCCTGGGGAGCAGATCGGATGCGTCTGCTGCAATTTTATAGGGCTTTCGTCCGATCGTGTCTTGACTATGGTTGCACCGTGTATGGGTCAGCAAGGCCTTCGTATCTGAAGATTCTTGACGCAGTACACCATGAGGGTATCAGGCTGGCCACTGGTGCCTTCCGTACCAGTCCCATCCCCAACCTGTGTGCTGAGGCAGGGGAACCGCTGCTCGCCATCCGGCGGAAACTCCTCATGGTGCGACGGGTGTGTCAATTCCTTGCCTGTCCTACCTCCCCTGCGTACCCTACCATTGCCCGACCGCCTATGGAACGTCTCTTTTCCAGTCGTCCCAGGGCAACGAGACCATTTGGGATTCGTGCCAAGCATTTGCTTGCGTCCCTTGGTGTGGAGCATGTGGCCCCCCAACGACAAGGTTTTACTCATCTGCCTCTGGTTGCTCCAGAGGGCCAGCGTCCTTTTAGACTTGTCGGAGTACCGGAGGAGCTGCACTCCTGCATTTGTTTTTACCTCCTTATTTTCCGATATTTTACACCAGCATCCCGACCATGTACCAGTATTTACGGATGGCTCTAAACAGGGGGACTCTGTTGGTTGTGCTGTTGTTTTCCCTGATTGAGTTAAGACTTCCTGCGGCGTTTACCATCTTTGATGCCGAATTGTTTGCGATCTTGCGGGCATTGGAGCAGATGAGATGTGTTCCCAGTCGTAAGTTCCTCATCTGTTCTGACTCCCTGAGTGCCCTTCAGACCACGCAACACTTGTACCCAGCGGATACGGTCGTCCAGAACATTCATGATGCCCTACTCCACCTGCAACGGCAGGGGAAGGAGGTTTCTTTCTGCTGGGTGCCGGGGCACGTGGGTATTAGGGGAAACGAACTGGCGGATGTGGCTGCCAAAGATGCATGTTCCCTCCCTCACGTTGTTGAATGTGCCGTCCCCTTCCATGCTGTTACCTGCCTCCTGCATTTTCGTGTTATGCGTCAATGGTAAGAGGAGTGGCTGGCAGGCGGTGAAAACAAGCTGTGTCTGGTCAAGGCCACCACGCGGCCATGGCGTACGTCCTACCAGTCATGCAGGCGGGATGAGGTTCTCCTCACTCGCCTCCGCATCGGGCACAGTCCCTTAACACATGGTTTTTTACTCCGGCGGGAGGACCCCCCAATCTGCAATGCTTGTGGTGTCCAGATTACTGTCCGCCACATTTTACTTGACTGTCTTTTATTCTCTGACCAGAGGGTGGTGGTTTCTTTGCCACCGGATTTGCCCTCTATTTTGCGAGACGACGCAACGACTGTGGTTAAGGTCTTATGGTTTTGTGTCCTGTCCAATTTGTTGCCTCGGATTTTAGGGAGAGGGTTTTAATGTGATGCTGGGTGACTGGCTCACCCAGGTTTTAGGTAATAGGTCCGCCAGTCACGATTACCTCCTTGTTTCCCTTCGGTTTCTGTTCTCCTTTCCTTGTGTTTCCTTTTCTTTTTTAGTGCATCCCTTCTCCTCTTGTTTTGCCTCCGTATGTGAGGATTTGGAACTGCGTCAGGTCTGTGTTTTTTAGCCGTTCTCCTTGTTCGCTATTCATCTTAGTCCCTTCACTGCAAGTGTTCCTGTTTTTATGCGTTTGGGCGCTGATGACCACGCTGTTTAGCACCCGTAAACCTCAAACACACACACACACACACACACACACCACCTACAGTCTTAAAGTATTCTACCATTTTGCTGAACACAGTTTGTGCAGTAGCTTTCCTTAGAGGATAAAGTTTTGTGAATTTTGAAAAGACGTCCAAAACTACTAATATATATGTGAAATTACCACACATTCTCGGCAGAGATCCAAATAAATCCACTGATAGTAATTCTAAACTATCGTTCAGTTTTATACTTTGCATTGCCCCTCCACCTGTATTGTTAGTAACCTTTGCCCTCTGACATACATCACAGGATTTTAACCGACTGGTTACTTTCTTCAAAGCGTCGGTACCAATTTTGGCTACACTCGCTAACTTCTCATAGCACTTCTTTGCACCACAGTGCCCATAAGCCAAATGAAAATAGTCTATCAATTCGGTTTCAAATTGTGACAGCCAGCAAATTTGCCATTCCTCACTGTCCTTACTTTTCCTCACATACAATATTTCTTTAAATATTTTATAAAACTTAGGTATCTGTGGACAGTCTGTACTGTCAAATTTGACCTTTACTGATTTCCATACGTAGTCATTTTGCAATCTCCTCATATTTTTGCAAATAGAAACTATCTTCTTGCTGCCAACTACAACCTTTAAATACAATATTTTGAATGTCCCTTTGACATAATTATCATGCACATTTTATCCTTTACCATCTGGTAATCTAGACAAAGCATCTGCTACATTGTTTTCTGTTCCCTTTACATACAGAATTTCGTAATCAAATTGTTGCAGATAAAGAGCCCAACGAGCTAACCTTTGGTTTAACAACCTACAGTCCTTTAAAAATGTAAGTGCTTTATGATCTGTATGTATAATTAATTTATGTCCCCATAAATAATTACGAAATTATTTCAGTCCCCAAATTACAGCTAGTGCTTCCTTTTCTGAAATTGTGTAATACCGTTCGTATCTAGTGAGTGTTCTGCTTGCAAAAGCAATTGTTTTGTGCACAATGCTGCCTTCTTGTTCTACCTCTTGAAATATTTGTACTCCTGCCCCATAGTTACTACTGTCAGTACTCGTGTGAAATGGTAGTGACAAATGTGGATGGTGTAACAGGTTTTTCTTTAGTAATTCAGCCTTAATTTGTTCAAAATAATTCTGACATTCCTCCGTCCAAATAAACGCACTGTTTTTACATTAATTGTTCAACGCTTCACTGTTAAATGCATGTCCTTTTGCAACCTTCCTGTAAAATCCGCATAACCCTAAGCATGACTTTGTTTCTTATTCTTGCGAGGAGGACATCTTTCAATGGCTTTAAGTTTTTCGGGGTCCTTTACAATACCAGTGCTCGTAATAATATGGCCTAAAAATTTTAGTTCTTTTCTTACAAGTTCACATTTTTTAAATTTCAGAGTCATTCCTCCCTTCTGTAAAGCCATCAACACTTGTGCCAACAATTCAGTGTTCCTCCCACTCTTGGGTAGCTATTAACAGATCGTCTACATATATTGTAAGTCTAGTACTCAAAGTTCTCCCAAGTACCCAATCCAAAGCATGAATAAATACTGACACTGATGTGATCAGTCCGAATGGCAACACTTTATAGTGGTAACACCTTCCGGCGAAGAGAAAAGCGGTACACTTTCTCGATTCGACACTGAGCTGCACCTGCCAGTAGCTAGCAGTCATGTCAAGGCTAGATAAATGCCTTACATTATAGAATTTCTGTAGCATATCGTCGAGAGATTCAGGACGATCAATTTCCTTTTTAACTATTTTATTCAGTGTCCTTGCATCAATGACTATCCTCACTCCACCATCCCGTTTGGCCACAATAAAAAGCGAGTTACTGTATTCGCTATTACTACGCTCAATAATTCACCATTCTAACATTCTGTCGATTTCTGCTTGAACTGTCTATTTCTTTGCTGCAGGCACTGGATAAGGATGAACAAAAAACAGTTTGTGTGGTAGAATTTCCATTCTGTATTCAAAACCTTTTATTCTACCTGGTTTGTCCCAAATTACTGTACAATTTTCTTCCAAAATTTGTAACAGTTCCTCCTTTTGTCGTTGATTTAACTCAGGTATACTGCTTACTAGGTTCTTAATTTCTCCCAACATCTGTTCTGTACTCTTCATGCATCTCATATGGTAAGTTTCAAACAGTTTAGATAACCCTTCGTTATCTGTTTCTATCTCAATCATCATAGATGTAACGTCCGCTTCTAACTTCTTGTTCATTTCCTCAAAACAGATATTCAAATTTACGCCCTTGTTGGTTACGCTAACTATCTTGTCATAAATTTAAGAACATAGACATTCATAAATTTTGCCTAGAACAGCATATGGAAGCATGTGCAACAGAATTAGATTTTCACAAAAAATCTTTCATAATATTAAGTGTATATCGAGCACCTGCAGGTAACTTTAATCTGTTTGTAAACCACCTTGAAGCTGTACTGGCCCATTTAACAACCAAAAACAAAGAAATAGTGGTTGCTGGTGATTTCAATGTAGATTTCCTTAAAGACTCTCCCAATAAGAACCTATTTGAGTTAGTAACACTATCATTCAACTTAATTCCCACAGTAAAGTTCCCCACTAGGATAACCACTTGCTCACAAACAGCCATTGATAATATCTTTATAGAAAAGTCAAATGAACAAAATTATATTACAAAACCAATAGTCAATGGCCTCTCAGACCATGACATGCAGTTCCTTCTGTTAAATGTTAATACTGAACAGGATATAAAATCTGTTAAATCTGAGCTCAAGAGGGTAATCAGTAAGCCAAAAATTGATTATTTTAGAACACTCCTCAGAGACATTCACTGGACTGATGTTTACAGTGCTCATGGCATGAATGAAAAATATAACATTTTTGCTAATAAAGTGCTTACCTTATTTGAACACTGCTTTCCCCCAAAACTTACCAAGGTTAGAGCAAAGTCTACAAAGAAGCCATGGATTACTCGAGGAATAGGGGTATCTTGTAAAACAAAAAGAAAACTGTATCTGTCAATCCGAAACATTTCCAATGTTGATGCTATAGCACATTATAAGAAATACTGCAAAATATTAAAGACTGTAATACGGATGTCAAAGCAAATATATTACAAGGAAAAGATAGTCATATCAGATAACAAAATAAAGACAATATGGGATATAGTGAAGGAGGAGACCGGTAGAACCAGACATGAAGAGGAACAAATAGCATTAAGAGTAAATGATGCATTGGTGACAGATGTGTATAGTGTTGCAGAACTTTTTAACAAACATTTTATAACTGTTACTGAAAAGATGGGGTTGTCAGGTTCGGTAGATGCTGCTATGGATTACCTTAGACCAGACATTTCAAGTAACTTCCATAATATGAATTTGACCCTCACTACCCCAACAGAAATAATGTCCATCATAAAATCTTTAAAATCAAAAACATCTAGTGGGTATGATGAAATATCAACAAAGTTAATTAAAGAATGTGATTCTGAGCTAAGTAACATATTAAGCTATCTGTGTAACCAGTCGTTTATCAGTGGAATATTTCCCGAATGGCTGAAATATGCTGAAGTTAAGCCACTGTTTAAGAAGGGAGATAAAGAAATAGCATCAAATTTCCGTCCAATTTCACTGTTGCCAGCATTCTCAAAAATTTTCGAAAAAGTAATGTACAGTCGTCTTTATAACCATCTTATCTCAAATAACATACTGCCAAAGTCACAGTTTGGATTTCTAAAAGGTTCTGATATTGAGGAGGCTATCTACACTTACAGTGAAAATGTACTTAATTCATTAGACAAAAAATTGCAGGCAACTGGTATATTTTGTGATCTGTCAAAGGCATTTGACTGTGTAAATCACAATATCCTTTTAAGTAAACTAGAATATTATAGTGTAACAGGAAATGCTGCAAAATGGTTCAAATCTTATATCTCTGGCAGGAAACAAAGGGTGTTATTAGGAAAGAGACATGTATCAAGCTATCAGGCATCATCCAACTGGGAACTAATTACATGTGGGGTCCCACAAGGTTCCATTTTGGGGCCCTTACTTTTTCTTGTGTATATCAATGACCTTTCATCAGTAACATTACCAGATGCCAAGTTTGTTTTGTTTGCTGATGATACAAACATTGCAATAAATAGCAAATCAAGTGTAGTCTTAGAAAGATCAGCCAATAAAATATTTGTAGACATTAATCACTGGTTCCTAGCCAATTCTTTGTCACTAAACTTTGAAAAAACACACTACATGCAGTTCAGAACTTGTAAGGGGTGTCCCAAGAGTATATGTCTAACATATGATGACAAGAAGATAGAAGAAGTGGACGGTGTTAAATTCTTGGGATTACAGCTTGATAATAAATTCAACTGGGAGGAGCACACCACAGAACTGCTGAAGCGTCTTAACAAATCTCTGTTTGCAATGCGAATTTTGTCAGACATAGGGGATATAAAAATGAAAAAGCTGGCATACTATGCTTACTTTCATTCCATAATGTCATATGGGATTATTTTCTGGGGTAATTCATCAAGCCAAGCTAAAGTTTTCCGGGCACAAAAACGTGCAGTAAGAATTATATGTGGTGTGAACTCAAGAACATCCTGCAGAAGCCTGTTTAGGGAACTAGGGATACTAACTACAGCTTCCCAATATATTTATTCCTTAATGAAATTTGTCATTAAAAATATATCACTTTTTCAAACCAACATCTCAATTCATGGAATCAATACTAGAAATAAGAATAATCTTCACAAGGATTTAAAGTCACTTAGTCTTGTACAAAAAGGTGTGCATTATTCAGGAACACACATTTTCAATAACTTGCCAGCAGCCATAAAAAGCTTAACAACCAATGAAATTCAGTTTAAGAGAAGCCTAAAGGATTTATTGGTGGCCAACTCCTTCTACTCCATTGATGAATTTCTGAGGAAAACCAACTGATTTGTATATAAGTACAACATAACTTCTGCACAATTTCAGTGCAGTAATGTATTCACTGAAAATTTGTGTGTGTGTGTGTGTGTGTGTGTGTGTGTGTGTGTGTGTGTGTGTGTGTGTAAGTATAATCTAACTTCTGCACCATTTCAGTGCAGTAATGTGTTCATTGTAAATAAGTATTACAGTAGTTGTATTACATGTTTCTTACCTTATAAATAAATATAAAACTTTTTTATTTTAAATTCAGTGCAATAGTATTTGTAAAATGACTCTTAGTGTTCATTAAAAAATGACGATCATTCCACTTGGGACCTGTGGAATGGTACATTAGCTTATTTGCTTTAGTTTAAATATTTGTCATGTATTGTTGTTTTTCTGACATGTTCCACATCCTGGAGGACCTCCTCACTACGGATCAATTGGAATGAAAGTAAATCTAATCTAATCTAATCTAATCTAAACAACACAATTTGCAGTTACACCTCCATGCCACGTGCCTCTCCCACGGATCGGGCTACACTGATAGACTGTACCAGGACAGCTGAAAATCTTGGTTAAAATTTACCTTCGTTTTCTTTGTGTTAAAGGCTCCTTTTGCTATCCTGCTGCCCTATGAAAGTTAACTCACTACCTCACATTTCATTAAAAGTAGTGGTATTGCATTATTGTTTATGCATGGTCAAATTTCATACTGAGGGGAATTTTTCTCAGGTCGTTGATACCGGAGTCATAACTTGCTGTGAATTAATACCTGCTGCGCCACGAGTAAGTGCAAGCTAATGGAAGAGGCCTTATCCACATCATTTGATAAATTGAAATTCCACCCACCTCTCCTTCTGAAATTAGGAAGATAAACTCTCTCAGGAATAAAAGCTCACATGGAATTGATGGCATTTCCAGCAGGATAATAAAAGCTTGTTCCCAGGAAATAAGTGGGATTCTTAGCTACATATGTAATAGATCTCTGAAGCAGGGTATTTTCCCAGATAGACTGAAGTGTATTGTTAAACCACTGCATGAAAAAGGGGATAGTCTGATGTCAACAACTACCGCCCAGTCTCTCTTCTGACTGCCTTATCCAAAATTCTTGAAAAAGTAATGTAATGTAGAGTAGCTTCACACCTTTGTAAAAGTAAAGTTTTAACAAAATGTCAGTTTGGTTTCCAGAAGGGTAAAAAATGGAAAATGCTATGTATACTTTCACTAATGAAATATTAAATGCTCTTAGCAACCGGAAGTCACCCGTTGGGATTTTTTGTGATCTATCAGAGGCTTTTGACTGTGTAAATCATGGACTACTTCTAGATAAGCTCAAGTGCTGTGGTATGAATGGGACAGTGTGCAAATGGTTTAAATCATACCTAACTGGAAGAGTGCAGAAAGTTGCAATAAACAGTTCACATAATATGCAAAAAACTGGTGATTTCGCAAACTGGGGAACAATCAAGAATGGGGTGCCGCAAGGTTCGGTCTTGGGTCCTCTGCTGTTCTTAATATATATTAATGACTTGCCATTCTATATTCACGAAGATGCAAAGCTGGTACTTTTTGCCGATGATACAAGTATGGCTATCATACCCAACAGACAAGAATTAACCGGCGAAATTGTAAACGATGTTTTTCGGAAAATCATTAAGTGGTTCTCTGCAAATGGGCTCTCATTAAACTTTGACAAAACACATTATATACAGTTCCACACAGTAAATGGAATGACACCATTAATAAATATAGACTTCGATCAGAAATCGGTAGGTAAGGTAGAATATTCAAAATTTCTAGGTGTATGCATTGATGAGGGGTTGAACTGGAGAAAACACATCGAGGATCTGCTGAAACGTTTGAATTCAGCTACTTATGCTATTAGGGTCATTGCAAATTTTGAAGATATACATCTGAGTAAATTAGCTTACCACGCCTATTTTCATTCTCTGCTTTCGTATGGCATCATATTCTGGGGTAACTCATCATTGACTAAAAGAGTATTCATTGCACAAAAGCGTGTAATCAGAATAATTGCTGGTTCTCATCCAAGATCATCCTGCAGACACTTATTTAGAGAGCTAGAGATCTTCACTGTAGCCTCACAAAAAAAAAATATATATATATATATATATATATATATATATATATATATATATAATGGAAGGAAACATTCCACGTGGGAAAAATTATATATAAATACAAAGATGAGGTGACTTACCGAACAAAAACGCTGGCAGGTCGATAGACACACAAACATACACACAAAATTCAAGCTTTCGCAACAAATTGTTCCCTCTTTCCTGATGAGGCAACAATTTGTTGCGAAAGCTTGAATTTTGTGTGTATGTTTGTGTTTGTTTGTGTGTCTATCGACCTGCCAGCGTTTTTGTTCGGTAAGTCACCTCATCTTTGTATTTTTATATATATATATATATATATGAAATTTGTTATTAACAATCCGAACGAATTCAAAAGTAACAGCAGTGTACATGGCTACAACACTAGGAGAAAGGATGATCTTCACTACTCAAGGTTAAATCTAACTTTGGCTAAGAAGGGGGTAAATTATGCTGCCACAAAAGTCTTTGGTCACTTACCCAATAGCATCAAAAATCTGGCAGATAGCCATATAGCATATAAAATGAAATTAAAAGAATTTCTTAATGGCAACTCATTCTATGATTTTTTGGATGTAGTAAGTGTGTAATTTCCCCAACACCCACAAAATAATTAAAAATATTTAGTGTCATGTAATATTTTGTGTAATGTAATATCTTGTATAGACCTCTTTTATCAACCTGACACGTTCCACATCATTACGAAGTCTCGTATACATGATCTATGGAACAAGTACTAATCTAATCTAATCTAATCTTGTTAGCACAATTGATAATCACCTTTCGTTTGTGCAGCCAATCCACACCTAGGATTACTTCAGTACTGAGTTCTTCAATTACTAGAAAGTCATGCGAAAACGTTTGTCCTTTTATCTTAAAGTCGATCAAGATTTGGTTCTTTACCGGTTTGTTCCATTTCCCAGTAGCACATATAATACGTATTCCTTGGTCAGTCATTACCACTATTACAGGTTTGTTCTCTATGTATTCAGAAAACGACTTAGACAAGGCCTGACCTGTGATCCTGTGTCTAATAATGCTCTTAACTTATAACCATATATCTCAATCGGTATAATAGTCTGTTTCTTAGGCTGCTCTTCCGTATCGCCTTGTCCTTCCCATCCACCATTACATCTTCTTACGAAATGGCGTTCGTTTCCTTTGATTGTACGTCTGGCGGCTCCTTCTTCCTTTTGATCGCAAATACCTTCACGATCTCCTCCTGCAATTCCTGACATATTCCGTCATTCAGTTCTCTCTTGTCGTTTTCGGTTCCTTCATCTGAAAATTCTTTCTGTTCTACGTTAGCATCAGTTTTCGGCAATTTTCCGCATGAAAGGTTTTCGTTTTCTGTTCCTACTGCCCTTATACAACAAAGTTCTTCTGATAGTTCTCTTACTTCAATTTCAGAGTCACTCGAATAATTACTTTCTTTGTCTTCTTCCGAGGGAGCACTTCCTATATCGCTTCCCGGCTCTAGCAAGAATGCGTGTCATAACTTCTTGGTAAATTCCAAGTCATTACTAGTCTTGTAATCCATGCATTGTTGGATTCTTTCGAAAGTAGTAAGATCTTCCTTCTTATTTTCCTTTGCAGTTCTCAGATCTTTACTGACACAGAATTTGTTTTCATCTGAACTACTTCCTACATCTTCAGCAATGACATCAGCTTGCACTTCAAATACACTGTAATCCTTGTGGAGCTCAATTAATTGCACGCATTCATTGTCTTTTAATTCAGGCTTATGACTGACAGCAACACTTTCCTTTGTTTCTCGGGCGCGGAATGACTCGTCAGCAACGTGTAAGATTCCATCTTTCATTGTGCAACTAAGTACGGCTTCCTCCTTTTCAGCCACTTGTGTTCTTTGCACGGTGCTTTTTGTTTCGTTTAAATTGGCAGCTCGCGAACTCTGCGCAGCTCCACTTCAGAAACTTTCCTCCCTTCCTGCTGAGTTCGCCGGTTTAGCGCTACTTTGTGTATCTTTACACTGCTTCAGGCCATCATACAAACTGCTCATTCGTATACGCCATTTACGTATTCCTTCAGACCAATTCTCCGTTTCCTTTGCCTCCCATTGTCTATTGCCGGCCTGAGAAATTCCTACTGCGAGCGAAACGCCTTCCACCTGCTTGTCTACTACTTCAGCTGATTGCCTCGCTGGGTTCCTGACTGACTCTGTTGCGTCATCTGCCGTCCGAACTGCTTGAGAGAACTTGCATTCTGCCATGGCTACTTGTAAATGCGCTGTAGCGCCATCACTGTGCTCTCACCTGTCAAATTGCGGCACACTCGACGCCATCTGTCGCTGCGCAGTGACTGCTCCAGCTCGCTTTAGCACAGTGCTGCAGTACTTCTGCACTGCGATCATGATGTTGAAAACCTTTCTTGCATCTGGACCATTTACTGTGTTTCTTTACCGCGTCCGTCCGACCCTTAACATTCGCGGACTCGTTTTCCGAACAGTTTTGCGCGGAATAATTGAGCGGTCCATTTCTTCTACCATGTCTATTAAAATTACCTCTTCCCCTTCACACCATATTGATCTGATAACGTTCGTTATCTTTTCTGTCATCATCATGCAATCTTTGGTTCCTATTCCCATTATTTCTATTCTGGCGGTTATTATTGTTTTCATGCCAATGGTCCTCATCACTGACCTTCTCCAGAAACACTGAGAACGATTTATAATAATAATAATAATAATAATAATAATAATAATAATAATAATAATAATAATAATTTTATTGTCATTCAGCTGATTACAGCAACAGACAAAGTCAAGAGCATATATTTCTACATAAACTACTATATCGATGTAAATTGGTTTACATAAAATAGGTACACGTTAGAATACAGTATTTTCATCTTCAAAGAATTCATCAATGGTGTAAAATGGATTGTTCACTAGTAGCTTGTATAATTTAGCTTTAAAGATATTTATAGGCAGTTCTTTAAAGTCAGCACTTAGTCTATTAAACATCCTTAGTCCAAGAACTAGGTAAGAGTTATGCGATTTTGATAATCTATGATACGGTACGTCTACAGATGTTCTGTTTCTAGTATTATGGCTGTGAATATCACTTCTCAACACAAAATTACACACATTGTTTCTAATGTACATTAAAACATTGTAGATGAATAAGTTTACTACTGTAAGACACTGCAATTTAATAAACAGAGGTTTACAATGTTCTGTTTTATCAGAATCCGTTATTATTCTTATTACCTTCTTCTGTAAAAGTAAAATGTCATTTACATGACAGCTACTACCACACAGTAAAATTCCATAAGAGATGATGCTTTGGAAGAAGGCAAAATACGCTGATCTCACATAGTCATTGGGAACATGTCTTTTTAAATTTCTAATTAGATAAATAACTCTTGAAAGCCTAGCGAATATATTTTTAATGTGTGGTTCCCACGTCAATTTATTGTCAATAGTAACACCTAAAAATTTAACAGTTTCTAATTCCTGGTAGTTAGGAATCTCTTTGAGGCTAAAGTAAAGTGGCTGGGTTTTGTTTTCATTTAGCAAGAAGCCATTAGCTTTGAAACATAATGAGGACTGAGCAAGGGTATTTTCGGTCAGTGTTTTCAGTGTACCTCGATCAGAGCTTTTATGTAGGAAAGTTGTGTCATCAGCATACAATATAGTATGAGAATTTATGAATAAGGGCAGGTCATTAATCATTAGTATAAACAGTAAAGGTCCAAGCACCGACCCTTGAGGCACTCTCTACCTAACATTAACCAAATTCGATTTCTCCCTACCAATGCACACAACTTGTTGACGGTTCTCTAGAAAAGACCTGAACATATTTATACTGTTGTCATCAAAACCATAGTAAACTAGTTTATTCAGCACAGTGTCATGCTCTACACAGTCAAAGGCTCTGCTCAGGTCACAAAATGTAGCCTGGGCATAGTCCCTAGCCTCGAACACATCTAGGACTAATTTTACAAGGGAGTCCATTGCATCCGTTGTGGATTTACCTTTCCTAAATCCAAACTGTTTATCACTAATTATATTTAGTTTACCCAAGTAGGGACTAACTTGCTCATACATATTAGTTTCTAAAATTTTTGAAAAAAACTGGGGTTATGGATATAGGTCTGTAACTAGTGGGGCAGTTCTTTTCCCCTTTTTTGTATATGGGCACAACTCTAGAAATTTTTAGTATGTCGGGGAACTTACTTTCAACTAGGCATTCGTTAACACAAAAGGTTAAAGGATAAATCACACAATCAATAACATCTTTCAACAAATTACATGACATATCATAGTAATCAACACTAACTGAAAGTTTGAAATTTTTCACTATTTTTAGGATATTATTTGGGCTCACTTCTGTGAAAGTGAAGGCGCTTGGGGGAAGCTTTTCAAAGCAGCTGTCCATAATACTAAGTGCATTTTCAGGTGGTTTGATTATTGAACTACTAATTTCTTCAATGGACTGAATGCAATATTTATTAAATTCTTCTGGGGTAATGGCAATTTCCTCTTTGTGTTTAGTGTGTGCAATGGAGTTTATTACACTCCAGGCCTTCTTGCATTTATTGTTAGATTTTTCAATGTTTACTATGTTATGCAGTTTCTTTGCTTCATTTATTGCCTTCCTATACTTGCATTTAGCTTTAGCATACAGGTCTTTATACAGTTCTGATTTACTGGTTTTGTACAGACTAGAATACAGCATAACAGTATTTTTCAGTTGCCCTAACTGTGGAGTATACCATTCCTTCGTTTTCCTTTTCTTGTAATTACTACTAATATTCACTGTACATTTTTTTCAGAGAGATGTTATTTTCAAATACATTTAAAAAGACTGAGAAAAACTTTGTGAATACAATATCAGCTGAACAGTGTTGAAGCCTAATAAAACATGTGTCCCAACTGAAATAAGTGAGGGCATGTCTAAACCTATCCATCCTCTCTCTGCTCACTGTTCTAGTAATCACAGTTTTAGATTCTGGTTTGGTGCAGTCTGAAGTTGCATTATTAAGACTAAGATATACTGCATCATGGTCTGAGAAAGGGAAACTAATTACATCAGTGGACATACAAGTTCTCTTAATATTTGTAAATATATTGTCTAGACAGGATGAGCCTCTGGTAGGTTTGCAGTTAACATAGTACAGGTTAAATTGTCGAAGCACATTTTTGAGCTCTGTCACAGTTTTTCTGTCCTGTAGGACATCGAAACTTGAATTGATATCCCCTCCAGTGACAACATTGTATTTTTTCCATTTCGGTATACCTATGTACATTAAGAGTTCCTCAGGTTTCTCCAGAAAGATATGGGGGTCACCACTAGGTGGCCTGTACACTACTACTACCATTAGCTTAACGCTCTCAATTACTAGACCTGACATTTCAAAATGCATTTCATCACAAAGGGTATTGAGATCTATCCTGCCACAGTTTGGTGCAAGAGGTATTTTTGCATATATTGCTTCCCCACCACGTAAGTGCTGTTTTCTGCAATAGCAACTAAGTAGTGTGTAATCATCCAATACTTTGCACCCAAGTTCATCCTCTTTACACCAATGTTCACTTAAACATAGGATATCTATCACGTTTTCATTTGAAAATTTGTTGACAATCAAGTTTTTATCTGCCATGCCCTGAATATTGAGGTAGCATATTTTAAACTCTACTTTAGGCATTTCTTTTTTTTGCATGTTCTCTTAGTTGACATGACCTACTGTTACTGCATGAAAGTTGACCAGGTTGTGTCCTTATGTTACT
Source organism: Schistocerca piceifrons (assembly GCF_021461385.2). Taxonomy (NCBI): domain Eukaryota; kingdom Metazoa; phylum Arthropoda; class Insecta; order Orthoptera; family Acrididae; genus Schistocerca; species Schistocerca piceifrons. Next base: position 137,361,591 of record NC_060147.1, read on the forward strand.
AGAAAATACTATTCCGATAATTGTATCACTTAAAACACGTTTACCTAGATAACTGAAATTTTGACCATGCTTGGTATGCCATTCTCTGCTACAACTACTGGTGTTAATTAAGGAAACATTCTTAAAGTGCTTACAGATAGCTTTGTACTCCTTGTTTGTCTGCTCCACTTCCTTATTCACACATGACCACTGGGGCAAATCATGTCGATGTGGCACATTAACAACAATCACGTTGGTGTGGGTTAACATTCCGAGAGTCTTCTTCAGTGTCGAAGTAGCAATCTTCCTTTTGTTTCTGCTGACGTCGTTTGCTCCGGCCATTACCACTACAAAGTCTCTGTCCGCGAGGACTGTGCTTTCTTTCTTGATTGATGTTGAAACATCTCATAAACCAGCTCCAGATTTAACGGTACCTTCTATTTCAGACTCGTTAATCACACAAGGTCCGCTTTCTGTAAACATAGCTGGTAATCCTCTGGCATAACTGTCTGAATAAATCTTGATTTTACGTTTTTTCTTATACCTTACTTGGCTGTTCGCTAAGTTTTGAGAGTCCTGCACCACCTTATCAGATGAGTGTGCTGATACAGTTTCTATGTCATCTGTGTTTTCAAGCGAATTATATCTGTTATTTAATGGTAACTGGCAACTTCTGCCAGAGTTCCCAAATAATTTTGGAATCTGATCTATGATTCCTTAAATGAGCTAACTTCCTATACCAGGGCTCACAAAATTCTTTCATGGTCTTTCGGTTGTTCCTTTCAAACATTTTGACCATTACAAACTCACGCCATAGGCTATTTTGTATGTTTTCGGAACAGTATTCGTACAAAAATTGTTGCCTAACCGTACTGAAGGACATTTCTTCAGTACTCAGGTTTATGCCCCATCTTTTAGCATCTCCTGCTAATCCACTAATTAACATGCTGATCTTTTCCTCATCGGTGGTATTTTCAGGAAAAAGCCTCTCACAGTTATTATGAAAACCACAGGGGATAATCCGCTGTGTTTTTTGTAAGGGCCGAATTTTTCTTCACCCTCCAATACTTTGCTATGACTTACTCCCTTTACTATGTAAGAGATGTTGTTCTTAATTTGATTTTCAAGGTTGCTAACCTTCTCCTGAGTGCAAGTCGTGTCATTACAGTATTTTGCCTGGCAAAGTTCTATCTGTTTCTTTAGCCCTTTTTCAGTTTCTCGAACAGTATTTCTCAGTTGAGATATCTGTTCCTTATTTGTCTCAATGATGGTTTCCTTCACTTGTGAAACCTCCTTTTTCACTTCAGCTTTAACCATAGGTTCGACCTGCTCATGTATTTTCTCTACTTCTGTTTCAAACGTAGCATTGATTTCAACGATTTCAGTTTGAATGTTACTAACATCTTCCTTCAGATCCTTAATGTCACTTTTCATATTTATTAATTCCTCAGTAAGAAATCCTATTTTATTGTTTACCTTTTCTATATGTTCAGTTTGTTTTTTAAGCTGTGTATCTACATGTTTTGTGTGTTCTTTAAATTGTTGTTTTGTGTGTTCTTTAAGCTATTCATGCTGAGATTTAATTTTGTTCAGTTTGCCTTTGAAGCTGTTGTTTTGTTTGAATTACTGTTCACTTTGGGATTTGATTTGTTCATTTTGGGATTTGATTTGTTCACTCAGTTTTGGTCTGTGTCTATATGTGCATATTAATGCTGTTCAACAAAGCATACCAATCTACTTGTGATTGTGCTTTTTGTTCTATGTCATTTCTCTGATCCCTGTCTTCCTCTTCAGAATCTAACTTTTCTTTCTTTATCTGGCATGGACTTAACAACATAAGTCTCATCTTCCAGATCTACCTGCTGTACTTGTTTTTCTACCAGTGAGAGAGATTCATTTATGTTTTGTTCACTATCACTGTATACAGAGCTTGTTTTACTATCATCCTCCTGCTTCACTTCCCTGTATTGCATTGCCTTATCTTTATCCATTTTTAACAATTTCTTAAACCACATGTATTGTTCCTAATGACTGTAACAGATCCGTGCTCATTAACTTCGTGTACCTCTGTCAAAAGTCCTGGCACACGGCGCCAAGTGTAATATTCCTCCTTATTTTGTGTGTGTTATTTATATCCTGATATGTAAAACCAGATGTAATACTTGCGTGTAATTCGTGTTCTCTGAATTGGTTTAGAGAACATACTGTCATGCAAAGCCAACTGTAATATTCTTATACTATACTGTTAATAATAAGCTATGTAACAAACAGGAATACAGTTACCTATCCGGACAGCAAAACCACAACAACATGTGTAATAACCGTGTGTGTTAACCTAAGGAATAAGCATCAGATTTTAACTCATTTCTTCAAATAAGTCAGTAGTTCAGAGGTATGGCAAATAACAGTAGTTAGACTACTATTCTGCATCGATAACAATATATGTGGTTATGGTACACTATTATTCGCCAGTCTAATCAGGCACACGTAATGAAGCTGAGTAGGACAACCGATAAGATTGCAACTCCCTACTCACCTAACAGCCTTCACTTTAGATTTAGATAAAAGATTGTCCAGCAATACAAGAAAAGTTCTGCGGCTTGAAAATAAACTACAGTACCCAATTGCTTAAGCAAACAGACTGATTTCATGAAAGCAAAAGTAAATTTGGACAGGGGTGGTTTCTACATCAACATATTTGGTACTCAACATTTCATTGATTCACTATAAACTGTTTAACGTTACTATTTATCACCATTAATCATCAACTTAATATTCCCTTTCATTAATACGTAATGTAAAGCAGCAAACAATTTATCTAATGTGGTCTCTGAATCTGGCATAACCTTACGTAATCATTTTAACACAGAAAATAATAGTAATGTTAATTATGAAATTCTCAGTTATTCTTTCCATTAATTGTTTCACTGATTAATCGCTGATTTGCCAACAATATATTAAAGATCTCACAGTCTTGGCTGAATACAGGTCACTCGGAATTTTCGTTTACCTGGTTAGGATCCTGCTTGGTTTATGAGCGGCATAAATTACCAGGTGGACACAATTGTTAATTTGGATGATGGTTATTATTCTTAAAGCACATTTGAACTTCCTGGCACACACTATAATACATAGCTAAAATGTCGTACCCTGTAAGCTGTGATCAGCGACGGTGGTGTTGGTGGCAACAACTACATTAATATCAGAACAGCCAAGAGCAGTTCCCATGTCGGACTTATTCCTCTTCATAGCGATGATCCATCTTATAATCAGTAGCCCATTTTTCTCTCCATACCAGGCCGTGATAAACTGCAGTTTCCAACCGAGGCAAGATGCAACAATATGGTGCACTCCACACTATGCTGGCGCTGTACGTGCTGCCTCTAAGATCACTGGCCCCTGACTGACTTTGTTCGCACCTGCCAAAGCGCGCCAAAAGCTTCCGCTCTCACCTTTTCCTATGCTTTCACAGCTTTCCGTTTGTGACTGAACTACTCCATCTTTTATACTACCCATATCTCGTACAGCCCTAAGTGAGTGCCAGTAACTATTGCATACATAATTAAATTATAGCACCTTTTTACATTTAATAATTATAACAAATAGATATCTTTACAATATTTAAAAGTAAATATTACACACTTTTTCTTAATATGTACATTCACTTTAATCTTATCAAAAAGTTTCAGTATCGATTTCGCTTCAAACAAGATGTCTCTACTTCTGCTTTAACAGTTTCCATAAAATATTTACAAAATTTTTTTTTAAAAAAATATGAACAATAATGCACAAGTTAGGTGAGAGCCCCAGTACTAGGTTATGTGAATATAGACTTAATTTCTTTTCTAACAATTGGTGTAAGTGAAGTATTTACTGTCCATAAGAAATAATGATGTACTCATCAAAGAAACGTCCTTTTGTTTCCTGTCTGATATAATATTTAATAAAGATATGCTGGCCTCAACTTCAGACACCGGTCTGAACATCATGGTGCTTTACCAGGAACAGTATCTTACTGGAGGTGGTGTGCTGCTATCTTCCTCTGACTTTTGAACTACATAACCTGGCAATTATAAGAGGACCTATAGTGTAATGGAGACTCCAAAGCACAGTTCAACTTGGAATTTATTGTGAGAGGCTTAAAAAGGAATATCTGGGAATAGGCATATGTAGTAATTTACAGTTACATGACTACACAAAACTAGTAATAGGAAAGGCAAATGCCAGACAGATTCGTTGAAAGAAACCTGAGATATCACAAAGGGTGTAGCTTAGCTTAGAAAACAGCAGAGATGTTGATCACAGATAAGCGCAGCAAAATATAAGCTTTTGGCCAACAAGGCCTTTGTTGAAAATAGAGCGCGCACGCACACACGCACACGCACGCACGCACACGCACACACTCTCACTCATTTGCCAGAGGCTGCAGTCATGCGTTTGTGAGTTGACTCAGCATCTCCGCTATATGGTGAGTAGCAACTTTCATTTTCATAATATTATTACATTCCATCTTGAATTTTCCATTGTTTGATTTTAGCTTAGAAAACATTCATTCAAGCAGTACTGGAGGACTGCTTGTCAATTTGGGACACACAGGCATCTGCAAGGGAAGAAGAGAATGAAGGACAGGTTGTCGGCTCTTACCCCTCTAAAATCTACAACACACTTTTCTTATGTACTGCAGAATTCTCTTGCACATATAGAAATAGTTGTCTTTGATTGTACTAAACAATTGGTGCTGTTGTTATTATTATTGTTATTATGTAGTATTCTGCCTAGTGGCACATTGACGTCAATATATGGAGAATTTCTGACACCAATGTTCCCTGTCTTGAGCTTGTTCCTTCCGTTTGCTGCATCTCCTTTCATCTTTCATGTCATCCAGATATTGAACTTTTCTTCTTCCTCATCTTGTATTTTCAATATAATAGAGGGAAACATTCCACGTGGGAAAAATTATATATAAAAACAAAGATGAGGTGACTTACCGAACGAAGGCGCTGGCAGGCCGATAGACACACATACACACAAAATTCAAGCTTTCGCAACAAACTGTTGCCTCATCAGGAAAGAGGGAAGGAGAGGGAAAGACGAAAGGAAGTGGGTTTTAAGGGAGAGGGTAAGGAGTCATTCCAATCCCGGGAGCGGAAAGACTTACCTTAGGGGGAAAAAAGGACAGGTATACACTCGCGCACACACACACATATCCATCCACACATACAGACACAAGCAGACATATATATGGTCTGTTGTTGTCATGGTCTGATATTGGCACGTACTCTTGAACTACTGCCCAGGAGGATCACCACTCTTTGCCGGGTTTGTGCTTGGCTACCACGGGGCCCCAGCCTTTGCAGCATCTTTTCTCTTCCATGCTGCATGTCTATCTTCATCCTGTTCTTTTTCCCCTCCCATGGGGAACATGCCTGGGCTGTTTTTGTAAGTGTATTATGCATTTTTGGTAATCGATATCAGATTACTCTCCACTGTTTTTCATTGCTTTCTTCTTCCCTTGTTCACCTTCTCCTATGCTTCCTCCACTTTGGCGTGTGAGGTTCTCTTTTTCTTCTTCCTCTCTGTGTGCTCCTGAAGGCTGGCCCATGCATCTGATGTGTAACAAGTGACTGGGTAATGCATTATTCCCAGCCCCAGGTCGACAGGTAGGGTTTGCACGTTCCCTCTGGTACAGGCCAGGCCCAGGGAGGGATGATTGCCTGAGCTGCAATCTTCCCAAATTGCCTATTGGTCCCTCCATCAGGTGTTGAGGGAGTGTGATCTGAAGTGTAAACAGTCACCTAAAGTGGGTGTAGACCCTTCTGAGGAGGGCCCACAGTTGGAAGGAGCATGCTGTCAGAGATGTGGGAAATCATAGGGGGATTTTCTGGCAATGAGCCAATCATCTTCACAGTCAACAGCTGTGAAACGTAAAAAAAAATGAGGCTAACAATTCAGAGACCCTCCCAGCTGCACCACAGTTCCTTATGGTTTCATGTGCTGAAGACATCAGTCATTCACCATTTACTATTCAATTCCTGGCCCTGTGAAATCCTTCTCTTGTGCATGCAATGACACTTTGATTTTGGAAACTACATTCAACTGTCAAGCACAACTACTGCTTGCAGCTACGCTCCTCCATGGCTATTCTGTTTATGTCAAGGCCCATTGAACGCTGAATTCTTCGCATGAAGCTGTTTGCACTAGGCCGCTCAATGGTCTGATGGAGGCAGAAATCCAGATGTACCTCTCTGATCACGGTGTCATTGCAGTCCATCAGGTGATGAAAAAAGTAGAGGCCTCTTTAGTGCTCACAAACATTGTCTTTCTCACATTTGATAAAGTGGTTCTTCCATCAAAGCTCACAGTCAGACCATATATTCTGAACCTGATGTGCTGCTACCAGTGTCGTCGTTACAACCACATTCGAGAGCCTGTCAACACCCAGCCAAATGTGTAATCTGTAGTAGGGATGCTCACAAGGGTGATTGTCCATCTCCTCCCCACTGCATCAACTGCAATGTCGACCATGTGGCCTCCTTCTGCAATTGTCCCCTGTACCTCGATGAGCGGACTGTCCAGCATATCCGGGTGAAGGAGAAAGTACCTTACTTGGTCACTCGCAAGATGTTGGCTAGTCGGAAACCCTGTGTTCTACAATCTGACACCTACAGTACTGTTCTTGCAACGTTTCACTCCACGAAGCACATGGCCATGCAGACGTGTGACCTCAAATTTAGCACCGTGGTTGTGAAATCGCCCAGCATCATGGTAGCCTCCTGGGGAATATTTTTTACCTACATTTCATGACTTGTTAACATCGTTGTTGGATGCTTCCTGTATTTAATATAAAAGAACTACTGTATGATTTCAGATCATCACGACAAATAAATGAATAATCATATTAATACTTATTCAGATTAATATTAATTATTTATGAATTCATATCATTATTGTAAAAATGCTTTAGGTTTGGCAAAAAGCAGAAGTGTTGAGCTGTCGATAGGTACATGCAAAAGAAGGAAAACTTATTAGCTTTTGGAGTTATCCTTTGATGAGCTACAGTAAAATACAAAAACACCCACACTCTTACACACATTCATACACATGCATATGTACCCACATGGTGCCAACTAGACTGACAGTGCCAATGCTATTTTGCACCAGGTGACTGGTTGTGGTGGTGATAGTATTGGGTAGATTGGGTACAGGGAGAGGCAGGCAGGAGGCAGGAAGAGGGGCTGGGATGGGTAGCTAGCAGTTTGGAGGGAGGTGGCCAGATTGTCATCTAGGACTGTGGGAGGAACAGTTTCCACGTATATTGGTTCGATTATAACTGGTGTTGGGAAGCAACGCATGCTGGAGGTCGCATGGGGATGCAATAAGGAAGAGGGTATCAGGACAGAAAAAGGGCAAACTGTTGGAAGGAGTGTGTGGGAACAGGAGGGTACCTGAGTTTGAGGTCAGGACAATTACAGGAGCTGAGGATGTGTTGTAAGGATAGCTCCCATCTGTGCAGTTCAGAGAAGCTTGTGGCAGAGGAAAGGTTCCAGATGGCACAGGTTGTGAAGCAGCCATTGAAACTGAGCATGTTGTGCCACTGGGTGGTCAACTATGTTCTTGACAGCAGTTTGGTAGTGGCAATTCATCCTGGTAGACAATTGGTTGATAGGCATCCCAATGTAAAAGGCTGTGCAGTGCTTGCAGAATAGTTGATGTATGAAATGGCTGCTTTCATAAGTGGTCCAGCCTCTGATGGTGAGGATAAGCACTTGACAGGATTGGAGTAGGAGGTGCCTGGTGTGGGTGGATTGGACAGGTCTTGCAGTTTGGTCTGCTACAGGAATATAATTCCTGTGGCAAGGGCTTCAGAGTGGGAGTGGCATAGGAATGCACTAAGGTTGTGTTGTGTAGGTTGGTGGGCGGTGGAACACCACTTTAGGAAGTGCAGGAAGGATTTTGGGTAGGATGTCTCCTGCTTCAGGAAAGAGAGCTAATCATAGCTCATGTGAAGGATATGATTCAGTTGTTTCATTCAAGACTGATATTGGCTGATGAGGGGATGCACCTTTGTGGCTGATAGTTGGTGGTGGTGGTGGGAGGATTTGGGGTATGTAAGGAAATGGCATGGGAATTCTGATTGTGGACTAGGTTTGGGGGGTGGGGGAGGGGGGGGGGTATTGCCTGTCTAAAGACCTTTGTGAGACCTTAAACATAGTGGGAAAAATAATTCTTGTCACTACTGATGTGTTGTCCACAGGTGGTTAGGCTACATGGGTTGGATTTTTGTAGTGTGGAAGGTGGTGACATCAACAGTGACAAATAGGGGTTCAGGAGGTAAAGAGGTGAGGATGGAGGAAAGATGGTGAAGGAAGTGGTTAGTATTATTAATGTGGGAGGCTAGGTTTGAGGCAAGTGGGTGGAGGTGTTTGTCAACAAGAGCAGAAATTCTTCCAGAGGGACCACAGTAGCTGGCTACAATGGGCCACCCAGGATTGTTGGATTTGGGGATTATGTGGAAGGTTGCTGTTGGTGTGAGAAGCAAGATGATTTAGGATGTGCAAATATGCTCCATAAAAGAAAGAATGATGCCTGGATAAAGTTTGATGCTACATTCCACCTTTCAGACGAAAAACATACAAAATTTGTTTTGATGCAAACAAAACTGTTGTATTCTTGCTTATTCCACCTCCACACAATTGTGCTTCTTTAAATAGCAATTGGGCACAGAGCAATGTCCCTGCAACCTAAAAGCACACTGTTCTTCTGATCACGACAGTCTACAATAATAGACTAATAGTGATTTATTTAGCTCATCAATCATTTCTGTAACTTTTTTGGAGACTGTTGTAAATTTATCTTTTTAACTGATTAGTGTTTAGTGAATACACGTAATCCCCATGTCCAGTTTTCTTCTACTGTCATCAAAGAATTTTCGACGTATCTAAAGTGCGTGTACAGTATGAAGGGCCGATTCAAGAACATTTTTCTGCACAAGTGACTTATCGTACTCCTCCCTCCTTTCAAAATGGCTCTGAGCACTATGGGACTCAACTGCTGAGGTCATTAGTCCCCTAGAACTTAGAACTAGTTAAACCTAACTAACCTAAGGACATCACAAACATCCATGCCCGAGGCAGGATGCGAACCTGCGACCGTAGCGGGCTTGCAGTTCCAGACTGCAGCGCCTTGAACCGCACGGCCACTTCGGCCGGCTCCTCCCCCCTTTCCCTCACAACATTTGCCACTGTACACTTTCATCCATGTTAGTTACCACTACTAATTGTGATGTACAGTACATAAAAATTTTGCACTTGGGTTATGCTGTCAGGCATCTGCTATTAGTTGTGGTATGTGCTGTACAGAATTCTTATAGTTATGATGCTGCTAGCGCCTCTCCAAGTTTGGCACTCCAGCTCTCTATTTGTGTCATGTGTGTCTTGAACTGGTCCTTTCTGTATGGTATGTGTAACATAATTGTTAGACATTTTCCGAATATAGAATAAATATTTTAAAAATTAACAGTTTGCAGAGATAGCCAGTTCACAGATGATGTCGTAGGACCCACTAGCGTGTTTAAAGTGAGTATACAGCAATCATTTCTGACCTCTAATCATGTGTAATTATCTTAAACATATAAACTATATGGTGATTGTTATCTTTCCTCCTTCCATTATTCTCACTGCATCATTTTATTGATATACAATTTTCATAAAATAATACCACATAATGACCTAGTTAATTATAAGCAGGCTGAGTATCTGGGGCAGTTATACGATGCTTTGCAAACCCAGCATCAACTACATGCTCACTGACACTCCTACCTAGCTTGTTGAGGGCATGGACGAGCTTGCGAGCAATATTACAGTCCTACATGTTTCATAAACTGTGCAGTTGCCTCTGGCCCAGGGCACTCGACTTGACAGCCTGAAGCTCTCGCCACACCTCATAGCTGCCCACTCTGGCCCATTCACCAGTGTCTGACTTTAGGGACCTGTCTTCAAGAGACAATTAGTTGAAATGTCAATTAACAGTTCACTGAGTGGCCCTGGAGAATGTTGAAAAAAGTTATTGGTGCACAAAAAGCACACCTAAGGCACAGCAAGTATCAAAGTTGTTTATGAATAGTTGCAGACAGCTGTTACATCAATCTGTTTACTATGCTACCTCTTACAAACTAAGAGATCATCATTGGGCCTCTAAACAACTTAAAGTAAACACAACAAGTCATAAATGAGGGAAAACTTAAGATGTGCAGTTGAAACGTACCATCCAAAACATATACTAGAGTAGTAAATGCATAGAGGTATGGTTTTCACTATGTTATGCAGACAATGTGGTGAATTTTCTGATGTACAAAACAATTTTTTCATGTTTTTATGCCAAATTATAACACTGATTTTGTTATTTTTAAATAAAAAATGTGTGTCTTCATAGGGAATTTCAATACCATAGTGTGTGGAACTTAGTAGCAAGATAACAGTATCTGCCATGATGTTCTAAATGTAAGTAATCTCTTAACTCTGGAATTGTTCGTGTGTATATTGTTATCACATTTATAGCAGGTGCTCAAAATGTTGCTTAATTTCTTCTGGATTTGTTAAGGGCTCTGGATATCTGGATGAACCAAGAAGTCATGTTGGTGCCACACATGGATTGCCTTTTCTTAGTTGTGATAGTTTCTAATAACTTATGTTGAGGACTACATAGACAGATACATTTATAATTTCTATCAGTAAAACAGGGACCAATGGTAGGATTCCTATGAAGTTTTCTCAGCACACTGGGTGACCGAGGTAACTGCTTATACATTTCTTTCAACCAGTGTGGATTTTCAAGTGGACAGGTAGTGCATATTGTGAAAATCTATTTGGTTATGATCTGTAAATGATACTTTGTCCATAAACAAAATCTGACACAGGAACACTGCATTCATAGACACCAGAACAGTCACATAAACTGTTGATGGAGTGAAATGTGGAAACGGTTAAAATGGGTCAGGATGCACTATTTGCAGAACACTCGTTTTGATTAATCCCTCTCATCTGCTAGAGCTTCCTACTGGTGACATGTTGATTTTGTGTTACTGCAGTTACAGTGTTAGTTCCATTTCTCTCGTGTATTACTGTTCTTTCTTTAAGGATGGAAATGTAAAGAGTAAAATGCGATTCTTGAATTTATCATTGTTTGCAAATGGATGTAGTATGGGATTGGAACAATCAGGACATGTTCCAGTACAGGATAGCACCACAGCTCCAACAGTTTGACAACAGTGATTGTAAACAAAAACTGTATTCACATTTTCAACTGTTGTTTACATTGTGAAAATCTGAATATCTCTACAAAAAAGCTGTCCTATTGCTACAACAACTGAACAAATATTAATGCACTTCGAGCATCCAAGTGAACTCACAAACTGTAGTTGGGTTATGTGTTGACAGAATGGGCAGAGGCACACCACACGAAATTTGAGCTGTGAACACAGAGTGGTCAATAGTCTTAGGGACAACGCCATTTAGAATGCTAGAGAAATTGAGCTGTCTGCAACTGTCTGCTCCTAGCTCATGCACACACATGAGAACCTCTAAACGTTCGTTTCAGATTTTCCAAGCAATAGCTGTAATAACATATATTGCTTAAAGACCAGTTTAACTAGGAATATATTTTTATCTTAAAATATCTGATGAAGAGAAAAAAATTATTTTGGAAAAATTATAGCTCTTCCTACCTCACCAAAAAGTGCATCAAAACACATGCATCGTTCATTGATAACACACGCAACGCAGGTCTGCATATCATCTCAGCCTGTTTAGAGAGAGAGAGAGAGAGAGAGAGAGAGAGAGAGAGTGTGCGTGTGTGTGTGTGTGTGTGTGTGTGTGTGTGTGTGTGTGTGTGTGTGTGTGTGTGTGTGTGTGTGTGGTGAGAGTGTGTAGGGGGGGGGGGGGGTCGTGGGTGGGGGCGGGGGGAGGATCTGGTGGGCAAGCAAGTCATTTTTCATAAACGGGGCTATTCATGGATGTATTTCTTAGTGAGGCGAAGTAAGAGCTGGGATTTATGTTGTTACAACTGTTATTTTAAAATGGCATTTAAGCCATAATGACAAAATTTGTGGATAAATAATGTGTAATAATATTCTCCATTCTATTATTTCTATACTTTGGAACAGCCATGAGTAGTTATTGGAAGGGGCAAGATACATAGGTATCCTACATGATGTTTATTGCTGTTGAACACTGAACTGTATTGTTAATACAAGTGTGCTCAGTTGACCTCTCTACCAGTAACAAGACGAATGTGAACAACTTCTCACACTTTCCAGAGTCTCTACTGTAGAAAAATGTAGGATTAATTTCCACGTACCAATTTATACAGTAATTACAACTTAAGTGATAGGAAAAATTTAGGTTTTCTTAGTGTCTGTCTCATCATTTACAGAGCAGCAATAACAACCATCACCTTAAATTATTTGTTGTATATATTCTAATCTCTGTTTGCCTCTGCAGTTCTTGCCCTCTACAGTCCCTGCAGTAAAATGGAAGTTATTCCCTGATGTTTTAGCAGAGTTGTTTTCCACATATATCTCTCCCTGCCAATTCACCTAATGTCTTATCTGTGTGCTTCATTTTCAGCATCCTCAGTCCAAAGCATAAATTTCAAGCCTAAGTCCTTTTCTTGACAACACAAGCAAGACAATTCTGCAGCCTAGAGCTATGTGTTGCTTTAGGCTATATCAACAGGTGGTGTGTTTGCACATGCCACAAATGGTGTTGCTCTACAGTTCCACTTTGAAAGCGATCACAGCAACAAATCCACAGCAGCCTTTGGCCTTAAATAGATTGGGCATACTGCATAAGGGGAACATAACAATACTGTTGTACACAAAATACTTTTATTGTGTATTTTGTTATGACAGCACCACACATCTCGTAAGCATTTGAGAAAACACCATTGTTCCACCACCAAGAGATCATCATCAGTTATTCTGTATATCACGGGAGATAACTCATGAAATGCATTTCATATGTAACTGTCAATACAATGCAGTCTAATGAAGTGTTTCTGTTACCTTGTACAACATTCAGTCAATTCATATTAGCTATAAACCATATGGAACTATTGTTTTATCACTTAGTGTACTAATTTTCACTGTGTGTGCATGTTATCATCACTAAGATATTGTGTATGTAACTATGTTCCAACATATTGTCAGCCTACATATTATAGTTCATTATGGTTAATGTTTCCTGTAAGGAATTAGAACCTAACTGTGAACATATGTACATATTACTTCAAGTCAGTAATGTACCATACATGAATGTATTAAAAATGTACTTTCTTGTACTCCACTTACATTAAAACTAAAGAGTGTTGTTTCTTTCAAAGGTCACAGTGTAAGGAAAACATTGCACATACAAAATGTGAGGAGGAGAAAATTTAGATAGAAGAGAATACAATTATATCAGTTGCTACTTATTAGCACTTCATGACTGTCAATGCTAATGTTGTTGTAATACTCATAGTATACTATTGCATACAAAGTATAGATTGCTGAGTTTCTATATATGACTGTCATAAATGATCAGTGTGTCATATTATATACAACATGTATAATTTCATTTCATTTTATTATCTTCCTGTAAATCATTTATGTGATTTAGGAATTGTCACAAGTTTAATTAACTTGCAAAGTACATGTAGTACAAACATAATAATGGAATGCCACTTGATAGCTATTTTCAATGCATTTTTGAGAGTACAACATTTGTGATGAACATGTACATAAATGTTAAGACATTAATTTTACACACATTCAAAGTAATCATCTACATCATAGAAACTTTTTCTTAAAAGATAATTTTTAAGCTCTGTCTTAAATTTTACTTCTTCTGTTATTTCCTTCATTTACACGGTTTACCCCAGAATACTATACCATTAGACACAATAGACCAAAAGTAAGCAAAATACACTAATTTAGCTCACTCTATGCTGCATACTCTACATATCATCCTCAATGTGAAACATGCCGAATTGAGCCTGTGGGATAAATATTTGATATGCTCTTTCCAGCTTATGTTTTGATCAATGTGCATGCCCAGTAACTTGATTGATTGCACATTCTCCATCTCTTGTCACTCAGTTTTAACAGGAGGTTATTTCCTTCAGTTGCTTTGCCATACTGGTTATAATTTGTTTTAATTCAGTTAAATGTTAATTTGTTTGCATTAAACCTCTGGTGTACATATTTCATGACTATGTCAGTTGTGGTGGATAGTTATTTTTATCATCACTTCTAATTATGCTTGTGTCATCTCCGAACAACATAATTTTGGTAGCAATATTTAGATTGTTTGTCATTTATATAAACCAAGAACAATAAGAGCCTAAGAACACTGCCCGGCAGGATGCATATTTCCCCTTTTTTGCATCTGAAACCCATTTTACTTCCTGGTTATTGTGGTCCGAGATGATTTCTATGACCCGAGTTCTGTCTTCAAGGTAAGATCCAAACCATTTCCACACAACTCTTCTTACTCCTATTGCCTCCTTCTTGTTTAACAAAATTTGGTGATTTACTGTATCAAAGTCTTTTGATAGACATAAGGTAATTCCCACTACACATTTTTTGTTTTCAAGATTCCTAACAATGTCATCAGTGTAGGCATGGATGACTGATTGTGTGCTGGCCTGAACAGAAGCCATGTTGCTAGCAGTTCAGAAGTTTGTATGCATCTAAGTAACCTTATGTCTTATTTTTCACTAATGTGTCTAAAATTTTGAAAATGGTTAGAGAAACAGCGGTCTAACCTTCGAGATTTTCATCCTCTCCAGAAACAACCCTTTGCTGAATGACAAATTGGCAATATGTACCAGGGTCTTTATAATTTCTTGTATAACTTTTTTAATTACTAACACTTCATACACACCTGCAGACAGTTTTGGTTTTACTCTTTATCACCTTTAATGTTTCACTTGTATTGGTGGGAGTTAACATCATGCTACTGGCTAGTTTCAAAGATGTTAATTTCTTGCATTTGGTAAAGTTTTTGCTTAATGACACAGGCACACTTAAATAATAGTTATTAATGTAATTTTCCAGTGTTTCATCTTTTAATTCAATGTTTTCACAATTTTTGAGTACTATTTCCTGATCCATGAGGCTACTACCTGTTTCCCTTTTCATTATTTCCCAAGTAGTTCTTGATTTATTGCCCGATTTTCTTATTAATATATCACTACTTAGTAATTTCGCTTTTATTATTAACTTTCTATATATATCTTTTGTAGTTTATTACATGTTCTTCAAACTTGGGGCCAGTAAACTTTTCATTTTAGAGTTAAGCATTTTCATTGTCCTGTTGTATGTATGTACACTATCAGCAGCAATACTTACTGTATCATACTTTTAATTTCTATGTCTTTGATGGATTTTATGCTGTATAATGCCATAGACCATGTTAACTGTTTTAAATCACTTTGTTAGTAGGTGTTGTATTGCGTGAATTTTCAGAAGCAACTTGCTACTTGGTGATGTTATTAGGTGACTTTTTATTAGCACATACACCAAGTAGTATTGTATCGACAGTGAAATATGAAATGCATTTCACAGGTTATCTCCTTTTGTACACACGATACCTCGCAATGGTCTGAGGATTGAAACTGGTCATAATATCTCAGCAGCTCTTGATGGTGGAACTTCGAAATTATATAAATAAAACAATGGAAAATCCATAATGCAATGTAAAAATATTATGAAAAGGATAGCTGCTACTCACCATATAGTAGAAATTCTGAGTTGTAGATAGGCACAGCAAAAAGAATGTCACAAAATAAGCTTTCGGCAAACAAAGCCTTTGTCAAAAACTCTCTCTCTCTCTCTCTCTCTCTCTCTCTCTCTCTCTCTCTCTCTCTCTGCAGTCTGTGGCTTCAGCTGCCAGAGACTGGTGTGTGTGTGTGTGTGTGTGTGTGTGTGTGTGTGTGTGTGTGTGTGTGTGTGTGTGTGTGTGTGTGTGTCATCTATTTTTGTTTTGATGAAGGCCTTGTTGGCCGTTTTGTGACAGTCTTTTTGTTGTGCCCATCTGTGCGTTAGCATCTCTGCTGTATGGCAAGTAGCAACTATCCTTTTCATTATATTGTTACATTATTAAAAATACATTTATTGTGGTGGGTATTCCCTTTCCTTTTCAGACACCGTTTGTAATTGTACCCTTTGTGTAAGCTGAGGCTGAATCATGTAATGAAAGAATTGTGATAGCAGCAGATATTTTGCAGCGTCAGACTCAAGGTGAGCTCACTGTCAGTGGAGTGCATGGGAGAAGGGATTTCGCACTGCTCCAGGTAATGGTAGTTCATTCCATTTGCATATGGTGAGTGGGAAGAATGCTTAACATCTCTACAGCAAACTTGCATATCAAACTCTCATAAAATTGCTCAAATTTATGTCAAATGCAGGCAGTACACACTGCTGTGAAGATGCAAAACTTAATGAATGTAATATGTGCAGAACACAACTCCATCACAGCAGCTAATTTCCTAAGAACTACAGTTACATTTTGATCTTTATCCTTCAAAAGTGTCCTAAAAACAAGCAAGTCAACAAATTGAATGAGGAAATATTGTCCTAATTATGTGTATATCTACACTGGAATTTAGTGGCAACAATTTTCCAAAACAAACATGCTGCCAAAAGTTGTAGAACACACAATTGAAACATGCACATGTGGGTGGACTATGGAGACCCATTATTCATGACATGTGGAAACTTCCAAAAAATTCTCAAATATATACAGTACTTTGAATCATATAGATATATCTTGAAACTATGTAGAACATCAAGTAGAAGCAGAAATGTATGATGACATGAGCTTTACCCAGCATACTGAATGTTCAAATAACTTATGGGACTGCAGGCAGTAACATTATTGACAATCACAAATATTTCGACATTTGAATCTCCCATTATTTTTATGGTATGTGTACAGCATTTTAAATCCTTGGTCATCAAAACTGTTAGAGAATAAAGAGGGTTGGCAAAAGAAAGTCCTGGATTGCCGGTAGTGGTGTTGCCAGTTTTCATCTGTGAAGCACAAATGGCTACAGGTGAAAACAGTAGCCATCTACAGAACTGTTTCCACAGAGACATATACAAAATTGCATTATGTGACCGGGTGAAGTAGATGCACAAATCAGCCACACCGACCCCACTGCATCTGTATGGGATCATCTTTTATTGACTATACTATAGCACCATCACACAACCAGTGGTGGTGGTCATCAGTTATCAGTAGCAATATATTGACCAAAAGCAGGTAAGCAAGTAGCTTTAATCCTGTCCCTCTGTTGGTTCACCAGGACAACAGCAAGATCCCAACCATAATTCAGACAAATACATTCCTTATCTATTTATAAAACATGTAGTTTACAGCAGAGAATACAGCAAGGGTTCTTTTTTTCTGCATTCAGCATCCAAACCTACATGCATAGGTTTGGATAAAATCAGTCCAAAATATGCGGAATTAGGACAGAAAGAGGACATGTAAGTTATGTGTGAAACGTTAGGCTCTACATTTATGAAGTAAATATATCTGACGCAAGTGGCCTCAACATGTACACACAGCAAATATCAGAACTCAACTTACATATATGTAAACATTTACAAATTCTGCATTAAGCCTATTTCCCTTCACCTCCTACACCACTGTGCCAAAGGCAGACAGAATTGTATTGTTTTTTCCCCCCCCCTACTAAAAACGGAGAAATCTGTGAAGCTAATAAAGCATATCTGATGTGCCTCCACTTTGCTAGTACAATACACAGCCAAATTCTGCCACCCGTGGTGCTTGCGGGCCATCACGATGTACCCCACATGGTCTGATGACTAAGGCTGCTGCTACTGCCATTGATTGCTTAGTGTGTTTCCCATCTTGACCAGCTACTTCTGCAGGTGACACAGCTCTTCTGACATTTAGCCCCACATCTGAATGCGCTGCGTGATGCTCTGTCTTACCACCTTTCACCACTGCTCTGGCTCGTCATGTTGCTCAAGGGCAAAAATTTAACAAACTGCTATTGAAACTGTTTTCGGTCAAAAGACACACACAATTGTGATAGTACTCCTGTCAGCATCTACAGAGGCTGCAAATGCTTAGGCTACATATAACTCAATAAAATGTGACGTTTGGATTGGCATTTGGGTCAATCACAAATAGTCACTAGTATCCAATCACAAATAAATAAATAAATATCACTGGTTAACAGTGAACTATTACAAATCAAAATTGGGCAATAATTATTAATGAAGAATCGTAAGCAAAAATGCACAACATAGGGGATTACAAGATAAAAAATATGACACTGTTAATGGTTGGCTAATTAGAATGAACATGGAGGCAAAGTATGGGAATATTCGATTGACTGACCGACTGACTGACAGATTTATTCATCTGTAGAATTTAGTCTGCACACAGTTTTAATACAGCACAAGATTTCAAAGCAGAGCAGAGGATTAAGTCTGGATGTAATTGCCTGACCTCTGGCTAAATCCTTTCTCTGCAATATCATTTCTTTCAGGAGTGCTGCCAGAGTACAGCTGTGAGGGCACTATAAATAAACCAATGTTTAGCATGTTAAACACTTTTATTGCAATCTGTCAAAATGGAGACAGGCTTCTCAACTATATCATGGGGTTCCTTCAAATAAGCAAAGGTTCATGTACTGATATGCACACACAACAGCGTTGCACATCAGTGTGTTTCTGCGGTAGACTAGCACTCTACAAGTCATACCACACCATCACACAGTGCCACCACAGTAAAACTTCCTGACTAAGCTGATGGAAGGGTGTGTGAAATGGTCATGTGGTTTGCTGTGTTTCCTTATCCACTTTCAGACGCTCCTGTAGACACGTATTGTGTTGGTCATGTCCAGTGACAAGTAAGTAGTCAGCTCAAGTCGTTCAGTATATTCTTGTAATTTTTTTGTCTCTAAAACACACACAAACACAATTAGAACAGGATATGTTGGCTGTCTTATCTGCTGATAAGTGCTAATTGAAGACAGTGAAAGAGAACAAGGAGCCAAGAAATTTTTGGCAACTGGAATTACTTTTAAAAACATTGTAGAAGTAGTGTACATCAAAAGAATCTCCTGTCAAGGAAATGGCCATTAGAGGCAGAGCTCCCACTAACATACTGTTGGGCATAAATGTATCCGAGTGCAAGAATCCCATGACTCCTGGAGAGCTTCTGCTTTACATAAAATTATTAATGCTTATTTTGTAGAATATATACACTTTATGACTTTACCTGCATTTACCACAAATAGATTATGCCATAGGACTCTGTTACCAGACTAGCCACCCTCTCAACAGGTCAATATAACAAGAGTTTTTTTTTTAGACGTCCTAGGCTAGTTAGTTACATACTTAGGTGGTGTTCAATGACTCAGTTGTCTGATACAGGCTATCGCAATGACATGGAAGGAGACAAACTGCAGGTTATTATATTTATTTCTCTTTAAATATGATTGCATAAAATGAATATCCACTTTAATAACAGAGGTAAGGTGTTTACACTTCGTATTATTGTTATTTGTTATCATACACTTCTAAATAAAACTGCCCACATTTTTTCAGCTTAGTTTTAAATTTAGCTTTCACATCTGTCAGACTCAACAACAATTAATGGGTAAGTTATAAAAAATCTCTGGTAGCATCAGATCCATACTTTCCTGGGTGATCAGTGTCTAGGTGAGCACCACATATTATTTGTATGGCACATCACTGTGCAATGAAAACTGAAACACGAGTTATCCAAGAACGTAATCTAATACGATATTACTGAATGAAAATAATGGACGTACTGTATGTCAACTTCTTGATTGGTTTCTCTGCAAGACTTGCAGTGACTGAATTGAAAAATTGCTGAAATGCAGTGTTTTAAGACTTTCAACACACACATCCTGCCCAGTTTTCTTGTCAAAACCAAAAGGAAGGTCGGTGAATGCAAGTGAGGCCACCAGATAGTGAGACAAGTTCTATCTTGAGAAGGAAACCAGTCATACCCTTTGCGAATAAAGCATCTCAATTTCCACTTTAACTGATTTGGGGAAGCTGGAGAGAAACCTAAATCTTCTACACCAAGAGTGGGATTTGGATATTCATCCTCCCAAGACACTTCCCGCAAGTCTAGGAATGCAGGGTCAAATATTGACGGTTTGACAATAGTCTCCATTCAGATGTTAGAGAGCTTCAGGAACCAGCCACGCAGTGGCGTGTGCTGTAAAGCTTTGAGGACGGAGCGTGAGTGTGCTTGGGTAGCTCAGTTGGTGGACCACTTGCCCGCGAAAGGCAAAGGTCCCGAGTCTCGGTCCGGCACAGTTTTAATCTGCCAGGAAGTTACATATCAGCGCACACTCCGCTGCAGAGTGAAAATCTCATTCTGAATGCGTGGTATGTCTACAACACTATTATTAACAGGTCTTTGAAACACATGTCAATTTCACCCAGTTCCCACAAAGTAATTAAAAAAAAAAAAAGTTTTACGTTACCAAAATAAGATTTTCGCTCTGCAGCGGAATGTGCTATTAAGAAACTGCCTAGCAGATTAAAACTGTGTGCTGGAAGTAGACTCAAACTCGGGACCTTTGCCCTTCGCGGGCAAGTGCTCTACCGTCTGAGCTACCCACGCACGGCTCACGACCCGTCCTCACAGCTTCAGTTCCTCGTCTCCTACCTTCCAGGCAAAGGTACCAACTTCGTGTCTCCGTCCGGTACACCGTTTTAATCTGCCAGGAAGTTACCAAGTTTTACGGTAATTGTCCGAACAGGTCCTTCCCAGCAGATACAGTTGCTTCAGTTTCCCATATAATTTTACTAGTTGAGCTTGCTGATATTACACAACTAAACAACTTCGAGTATTACGACGACCTGTCTATCGCCAGGTACCTCGAAGTTGCTCATAATCTCTTGTCGATCGCGACTGCCTCTGTCATTAATATATTTGGCTTCCCTATTTTATCTCGTATCAACACTAATAACTTGTATGATGCAGAACTCTTCGGAAACTAATTTATCAAATCTTTTGGATCCGTGATTCTGATTTCAAGCAGTAAATAAACATGTGACCATTCGGTCCTCATTTCAACCAGTATCGGACCCATTTCCTTGTTTCTTGCTTGCAAGCTATAAGTAATACAACTACAGTACACGTTTTTGTCGATCTTAGTGATAGCTTATATTGAAGGTTTGACAAACTAGTATTGTCAGGCCTCTTAATGCTGGCTGTTTTACTATACTTGCAACAGGAATAGTGTCACTATTTCAGTATCTTCTGTTATTGCTGTAAACACTATGCATTTTGACCAGTGTTGAACTTTCTCAAAATAATGTTTCTATTTCTGCAATAAGAGAGACAGATCAGTGTCCTTCAGCAGCAGAACTTTGTAACTGCACAGATTCAACGTCATTCATCCAGTTTCAAAGATAACATAACTATGTAATAACTGTTACAAAAATATTCAAAATAGCGTTTTACTTGTATTCATACCCTCATCAAGAAAGCACAAATATGTAAACATAAAATAGGTAAGTACAAAACATCCAGAACACAAAATACTTTACTTTTGTCAATAACATAGTCCCTTTCTCATTCGTTGCTCGTTGGAAAACAAGCCATTTGTTCGACAATATGTGAACGAAAACAGGTACTCAATGTGTCGCAAATGAAACCTAATGTAGACAAGACTACAATATATAGCAAACACTTCCACTCAACTTGCGATCGTCTACCTTCAATTTTAAAATTTAAGTAACTCTTAACGCCATATTAACTTCCAGTGGGATAGTAACTGACTGCATAAACCACATACGAAAGAGGGACACGAGCCGCTAATTTGCTTACCATGTGGCCATAACGTCGAGTGCTGCGCGTCATCACGGATCACTCACTCGAGACTGGTGGCAGGTATAGCTGTTCTTTCACTGCTAAAAACGATTTCGATATGTTGGTTATATTTTGTACACAGCAACGTATGTCCTAAAACCCACCA
The DNA here is from genome assembly GCF_021461385.2 of Schistocerca piceifrons. Classification (NCBI taxonomy): domain Eukaryota; kingdom Metazoa; phylum Arthropoda; class Insecta; order Orthoptera; family Acrididae; genus Schistocerca; species Schistocerca piceifrons. Next base: position 137,383,608 of record NC_060147.1, read on the forward strand.
AATGTAAACTGGCCGCTGACTATAGTACCCACTTCTCATAATATTTATGGTGGTTTACTTATTTGAGAAGTAACACAAAAACAAAGGGCAAAAATAAAAGTAAAACAGTTTACTATCAAGCTGTGATGTCAGACTAGTTAGCTCCAGAATCGAATGCGAAAGATGGCATAGTGGAGAACACTGGCGAATCGCAAACCAGTGTTTTTTAGTCGAAAAGTGTATCTCAGGAACTATCTACAGAGACGGATATAGTTTTGCTTTAAGTACAGAAACCAATTAATTTGAGGCACATCGAATGACTCAAATTAATGTTAATAGCAGCGCGCTACTTGGCGTCTCATGCGACGTATCACTTCGGTGCGCCGCTCGTTGCGATAAACGGACGTGGTGTGGACCACGAAGCGACGTGCCCTCTTCACGACATCACTCAATTGTTCCATTTGTTAACATAGAAGTAGCGCGGCGAATGGGGATCGACCGAGGTTTGAACACGGATATCCCCCTCGGCTGTCCAACACCGCTACCACATAACCACGACGCCGTCGCTATTTGAACTCGCTCGATATATGACACATCTTGAGCTTGGATCGTTCACTGTTACATATTTGCTTCGTTTTCCACAGTTTAGTACGACTTCCTGTTTTCATGCTTGATCTCTGTCCAGTTTTTGAGGGGGTGCCCACTGGGCCATCTTAACACTAAATCCAAGGGAGTGCGATGGGAAATTTCACTCATTAGTTACACGCTCCATGTATGAATTAAAGGCAGGTATCAGACAGCAATTCCTACCCATCACCATTTACGTCAAAGAGAAACTTTTCAGTTTAGTTTCAAAATTAGTTCAAATGGCTCTGAGCACCATGGGATGTAACATCTGAGGTCATCAGTGCCCTAGGACTTAGAACTACTTCAATCTAACTTACCTAAGGACATCACACACATCCATGCCTGAGGCAGGATTCGAACCAGCGGTCGCGCAGTTCCAAACTGTAGCGCCCAGAACCGCTCGGACACACCAGCTGGCAGTTTAGTTTGAAATTTTACTTTGCTGTCTGTCATTTTATATCAGTGGGTAAGTGAACTTCCTTTTGGTTGCAGCATTGTGAACCCCTGTTTCTGCTACAGACAACCTTAATGTGGCGTAATGAATGGCGGTGTCCCCCCCCCCCCTCCCCCCCCCGTCCCACTCCTAATGGTATTGTAATTAAGTGCATCATTGTTCCTTCGAAGTGCTGTGGATTATTTTCAACAATTTCATGAGAGAATAACCACTGTGAAACGGATAGACGTTAATGCTGAAGAATCGGATACAACCATTCAGTTTGAGCAATGCCGTCACAAGTTATCACAAACGATACATTGCAAAGACTTACAAGCACGGACAAATGTTGAAATACGTATATCACATACATAAATTTTTCGAACGCAATGTTACCTATATCGCTTTTTTGAGTCATCGTATCTTATTTTTCCGTTGATCTATATAGATCGACAAGAATAGGATACTAGTGCTAGTGAACGCAAAAGAAAAGGAATATGTAATATCGCCATGGCGAATCTCAGCTGACCCATATTGATAGCTGTACTTGACTTCACTTACATAAAATTTGTATCCCATATTTGGGATACTTTCGTCACTAATGGTATCCTACACGTTAAAAATATTGCAGTTGTCGCTTATTTCGTCTTCACTAGTACTAGTACCCTATTCTTCAGGTAAGCTATATAGGTCAGTGAAAGTACAGGATACAAATGTATATAGCTTTTTTCGCTGTTACTAGTATCCTGTTGTTCAGCTGATGCTAGCGAAGGTGTAAGAATCGAATTTAAAGGTTCTCTGTCCTTTACTTGCTCGTATAAATCACGACAATAATCTATTTTTTCTCTTGTTTATTTCCATTATCTTCAATTCATTCCGATACAATTCGTGGATAAGTATGCAATCGCAAGAATTGTGACTAATTTTATCGTATGCTACATTCTTTTGTTTACAAATATCATCCCCTGCTTTCAAAGTTTACCACCACGCAGCGTCCACGGCTCTGATATGACGTCACTGCTCAAAGCCGACGAGTGTAATCTGACACTAGGATATATCCCAAATTTGCACCCGTACTTCAGTTGACCTATATAGGTCGACTCAAGTAAACATTGTCCACAATGGAAAACACTTTATCCAAAATGTCTCAAAAGCACTAAGGATGAAAAAAGTACCTAATAAATTGAAACGAACAACCGATTAAATTATGACATGCGAGTAAACACGTGAGAATCCCATCGGCTTGAAAAATGACGTCGTAATTTACCACAGATGATGTATTGCAAAGACAGAGACGGATATTGACAACCACAGGAATGAAGAGTAGGGAAAACACATTGCGGATATATACCATGAATGGCCATGATTCGAACGTAATGATACATATATCACTTTTCTCGCAGTGGAAAGTCCTAGGATCGTACTCTTCTGTTGATTTATATAGGTCAACTGAAGGCTAGGATACTAGAGAAAGCGACTAAAGTAATATTTGCATCGTATACTTCAGTTGACCTACATGGAGAACTGATGAATAGTATATAAGTACTGACAAAGGTGAAAAAAGCGCGAAACGTAAAATTTGTATCTTGTACATCAGCAGCGTCAACTGAAGAATAGGATGCAACTTTGGTAGTTTAACAGGTACAAGATGTCTGTGCTACGCACTCCTATATAGCTTTTTTTGCGTTCGCTAGTACTAGTACCCTAGTCTTTGGTTGATCCAGAGGAATCAGCAACTGAAACGACTCACTATCGGAAAGTGGTATAATTCAAAATGTGCATACATATGATTCAGAACTATTAAAATGACAAGCGACAGAAAGCATATGAAGTATCTAACTCTCAATAACACATTGATTTTTATTTACAATTATGACGCTTTGCCCCAGAAGTTATTCGATTTATCATCTATGGCTCGAAAATAAACAAACTAGTATGTATAACTAATATGTAACATCATTCATTGGTCAAAGCTGCCGAGTTATATCCCAATCTTTAGTTGACCCCACACGCCAAGCACCAGGCAGGCACGAAGACGTGTGTTCACATAAGTTTTCAGTCAAAACCAACCTCAGAAAAGAAGCAAAGCACACATAGACATTCAAATACACACGCATGACTGCTGTCTCCGGCTATTCTGGGCAGGACCTTTTTAAAGGGGTAGAAAAAAGCGGATGAGATGATGCCCCCAACAATCAGCGCGGTTTCGTAACCTTCTGTTCTGCAGGGACGAGAGCGTTATTGCAGTGTGCCTCGGATGTCGGAGCGTTTGCGATTTGGAAGGCAATGGAAAACAGAAGAGAGGACATTAAGGCAGGTCGAAAGTCAAATGGCAAAAATAAAACCACTACAATGAAAGTAAACAGTTCAACCATAATACGTGTGTACAAAACAAAATATTGGTCGAACGGCTCCACTTACGAATGAATGTGATTCCTTTAAACCTTCGATTACAATCAGATCGATTAGTACTCCCATAAAAAAAGAAGACTGGCACTTTTTATCAAAAACAGTCGAAACTGGACGCGGGCACGTCGGAGTACGCCACGAGGAAGTATCACCGCTGTGAACCATGGAGGTAGGTATAAATGCCGTGAATCAAATATATTTTGGCCTGCTTAAGATGGGAGACGTCTGCTTCATGTTTATGACGTAATAACTGCTTTTCTGTTTTTCTTCCACTCCCAGGGTTTCCAATGTGTAGGCAGCTTTACTCCCTAGAAAAGCAGTTATCAAAGAGGCCCGTCGATGTCGTAATGTTTTTAGGGAAACAGGAACTGATACACTGAGGATACGATGGAATGTCAGTGATGAGGGGACACTTCCATGATCTTTACATTAAAGTATCAGATAAATACCCTGCAGCCCTCTTCATACATTGCTATGAACATTTTATTAATTAGGTACCTCAATAGTCTCTAGAGTCCAACAAAGAGGTTAGTCTTGTTCAGTGGTCCTAAATCTATGAGTCTTTCTTCTCTTATTCCCGTAAAAAGATGCACTAACTTTCGGTTTCCATGCCCAAAAAGCTTCCATCAATAGCTCATATCCGATGGACTTTTACTTCCTGGCATTGATGGTTTTGAACATGACTGTGAAAGCAGATATTTCGAAAACTTGACTGAAATGCATTTAGAGGATGTTCTTGCGTGTTGGAGTTCAAAATTATATTTTTAATAGAACTGTTGTCGAACTGCTCATCGCACTCCAGTCCAAGAATGTTGAGATTTTGTATTGCAGTAACAAAATAATGGACTTTCAGCAACAGCTGCAAAAGGAAAGAGAACTTTGAACCGCTGACTGCTTTCGATAGAACTGGGGACGAACGTAACACAAATAAAATAATGAAAGCTGAATCACTTGATAACTACCTACGAAGACTGCATTTCGAAATGGTAGATAATATCAGCAAATAAAAATTAACCAATCTCTTGAAAAATTGTAGTACTTTCCATTGATAAATCTATAAAAAACGAGCCTTTTTATGAAAAGAAAAGAAATTTACCGAAAAAGTATGAACTATATGGAAATCTTTTAAATTTCACAAAGAAGGCTTGCTGTCCGTTCCTGTATATCGGAAGCATCACGGTTCTTTTTGTCCCATTTTCGCAAAATACTGTTATGAGCTTGGCTTAAGTACTGAAGTTAGTCTGTAAGTGCAACATGTAAATGTATCTTCAGTTTTATTTATGTCAAGAAGTTAACGTTGACAAGATCGTCTCACACAAAGCCAGGCCATCAAATATAATTTCAGATTTTTTTTTTTCAGTAGTCCGATCAGTGAAATTTATGTTCATGTTTCTGCAGTCAAACTTGGCTCTGTTTGAAAAAAAATATAAAAATCATGGAGAATAATAAAGTGTGGGTAATTTGGTTACTATATCCAACTCAAGGTATTGCAGTAGAGTTCTAGCTTCTTGCGCACAGGGTTCGATTCTCGTCGGGATCAGGGATTTTGCCTCCTCGAGACGACTAGGTCTTATGCCGTCTTCATCATCACTCATCCCCATTACGGTCGGAAGAAGGCAATGGCAAACCACCTCCGCTAGGACCTTGCGTAGTCGGCGGTGCGGGTTTCCCCCATCGCCCCCATAGTCCTCGGAGTGTGTGACCTGATCATCAATTTGATTACCAAATTTGAGGAACAGACAATGGCTCTCTATAACACAGCATTTGATGACTAAGTGGAATGGGCGTATTATTTTAATAAATACCGAAATTTTTATTGGATGGCGCTATATGAAACGTCAGATTGGGTAATGTGAAATACTATAATATACCTGACTAAAAATCATGTGAACATTTAAGGAGACAGTTGTTTCTGGAATATGAGATTTGAAGAGCTTTTTAGCGACTAAGCACAACTTAGAATATTAGTGTAAAAACTCTGTTCGAAGAAAAGTAAATATACTTCTTTAAAGAAACAGAAAATCGTGAACGCAATTGCCAACCTAAAATTCGAATATTTGTTTCCTATTCAAGCACAAGCCACTGCTGTGTAAAGAGTATTTTTGTTGATGTCCACAGTGGATTGATGAAAGGAATTGTACCAACTACTTCTGCTGCAACAACTTTCATGTAACTGTGTTCTAAACAAAATGCAGCTATATGGAACAATTTCTTTTCGTCATTGCTATATATCTAAACTCTGCAGAGAAGGAACTTCCATGTGGCTTGCTTCTGACGAAGAATCGAAAAACACTCTTTCAAATTATTAACAGCTTAATAGCAATTAATCTGCAGAGTAGCTTAACATAAATATGCCAGCTGACTGTGCTCACTCAAACATCATCTGCTGAGTCATTCTTACTGTGCTACGCAAACCCAACATGGCATGGATAAGCTAACACCCAAACCTCCACATGTCAGACATTCAGATCAGTACCAAATGTTTTGTGTCGATAGAGTATCAACCAAAACACCAGTTTAGTTCGCGCTGTGTGCTGTCGTCCAATAGAAGATGTGTAAATGGTAATTAAAGATAACACCTAGAACTACCGAGTATTGGGAAATCGTATCTGTGCGCCTTGGATCTGACCACTGGTAGGTGAGTTGGTAGTGGGTCAGACCATTGATCTGTGAAGTTCACTTTCACTGTCGAGTGCAGTGTTTGTTTGTGTTCAGTGTTACATCAACGCCTTCGCTGGGAATGGTTAAAATGATAGCAAAAGCAACAATGACCCTCCTTCCATCAAGTCAATACTAAGTACATAATAAACTCTCAATTGTAGGTCTTATGTTTTCTAATACATTAGAAAAATATTGTTCACATTTATCGTTGCCAAAAACTTATTTGTAATTAAAATAGTTTAATCAATTATTACATATAAATAAAAAGAAAGACTGGAATTCTAGAAAAATTTAAATACAAACGGAAAACTTTTCAGAAATGAAACAAACGAACTCAACACAGAAATGCCATTAAAACAAAACTATCTAAATGGAAAACTGATGGCGAAATGTAATGGAATTTGAAACATACCTTATATCCACTATATATAATTGAACTGAATAAAGTTTATTGTTACAAACAATAAAGAAGGTCCGAGTTGAAAATCTACTGATGCCGTATTATTATTATTACAGATTAGGCGTGGAAAGGTTACACGGGAGAACTTTTTTCTGACATGTAAAAGGGAGTTTGTAGCAATGTTCTTTTGGCAGACTTCTTTCGCTACGTTAGTTGAAAGTCGCAAATCTATAGCACATATTTGAATAGATAACAACACACCTATCTATAAAAATGTATTCTACAGGTTCGCTACTTTCGACTAACGAAGCGAAAGCAGACTGCCAGAAGAACATTGCTGCAAACTCCGAAACGTCCTTTTTATATGTGAAAAAAAAGTTCTCTCATGTAACAGTTTCACGCGTAATCTGTATATAAAAAAAAAAAAAAAAAAAAAAAAAAAAACCAGTCGCTATCAGTGAGTTACGAATTCATGACCTCTCATACGACGGCCTGACGTTCTACAAACTCAGCTACCAGAGATTTTAACATTCAGAGCTCACAGATACGATTTCCTTACATTCCGTAATTCTAGTGTTACTTTTATTTACCGTTTACGCATCTTCTACTTGTCGACAGCACACAGCCCGAACTAAATCCGTGTTTTGGTTTATACACACAACGTTTGATACCGATCTAAGTGTCTGACATCCGGAGCGTTGGGTGTAAGCTTCACCTCCACTGAGAAACATTTGCTTTCGGAGGTGCGACGTCGTGATAGATCCAATTTCAAAGACGTGGCCAAGACATTCTTGCAGAAAGAACGAAGAATGGAATTACAGGGTGATTCAAAAAGAATACCACAACTTTAGGAATTTAAAACTCTGCAACGACAAAAGGCAGAGCTAAGCACTATCTGTCGGCGAATTAAGGGAGCTATAAAGTTTCATTTAGTTGTACATTTGTTCACCATTTCAGCCAATAAAGTTTTTGGTCCCTTTTTCTTCGAAGGTGCTACTGTAACTGGACTACAGTATCTGGAGATGTTAGAGAATTGGCTGTTCCCTCAGCTCGAACAAGAAGCACAACAATACATATTTCAGCAGGATGGAGCGCCACCACATTGGCACTTATCTGTCCGTAACTACCTGAACGTCAACTACCCGAGGCGATGGATCGGCCGCCAGGCAGCCCGTGACAGAGCACGTCATCACTGGCCTCCAAGAAGCCCTGATCTTACCCCCTGCGATCTTTTCTTATGGGAGTATGTTAAGGATATGGTGTTTCGGCCATCTCTCCCAGCCACCATTGATGATTTGAAACGAGAAATAACAGCAGCTATCCAAACTGTTACGCCTGATATGCTACAGAGAGTGTGGAACGAGTTGGAGTATCGGGTTGATATTGCTCGTGTGTCTGGAGGGTGCCATATTGAACATCTCTGAACTTGTTTTTGAGTGAAAAAAAATCTTTTTAAATGCTATTTGTAATGATGTATAACAGAAGGTTATATTATGTTTCTTTCATTAAATACACATTTTTAAAGTTGTGGTATTCTTTTTGAATCACCCTGTAGAATTCAAACATCCTACACTGTATCACTTCTTGTGACGAGCAATGGTACCTTTCTGCGAACATTTAGAAAAGAAAGAGATGCTTGAGCCGAAAATAAAACGGCAACTGTCCGCACAAAGACCAACTTAAGTCTAGATGAAGACTAGCGCCGGTCCCGCCGGCACATATCTACTGCTCATGTGTGCACTGTAACAACGCGTCAGTTTCGTGTAGCCAAGGGATGATTCTTTGAAATAACCAATGAGAGGCGAGAAGAGATTGTTTTGCTTCCCCATTTTTTCGGTGTATAAGTGGCTTCCAAGATAAATATTTTGTGATTATGGCAACGAATGCTATAGACTGCTGCAGGTGCTTCAATTGCAGAGGGATGAAAATGTAACATGTGGCGGTGAAATGACCACGCAATCGAGCTACGCGAGCACACTAAATGGATCAATGTTTATTCATAATAGAGTCGCACGTTCGATATATTAATAAACATTGATCCACCAGCCTTCTCCCATGATTTAATCAAAAACACACTGAGCCACATACTATTATGCCTCTGGTTGAACAGCAACAGTGTAGTGTACTTCGATTTGCTTGTCGGAGATATAACTATCACTGCCGACATTTATCATAAACAACTGAGATCTCTAGCAGGAGCAACCAGAGAACGATCAGGAATACTGCTGTGCTTTGAAAGCTTCTCCACGATAACACCTGCCCGCATGCTGTTAGTCTGACGAAAGAGGTAATGTATAGGGAAGTCATTCTGCACCCATCTTATTAAACAGATCTTGCGCCCTCAAATTTTCACTTTCCGCCGAACGGCCTTGAAGGAACTTCCTTTCTGGATGAAAATGCGCTCCGAACATAGCTCGAGGACTGATTCGTCTCAAACTACGTGATTTCTACAGTCGCAGAATGAAAAAATTACCCCAGCGTAGCAGACGTAAATAGTAAAGAATATGTTATTTATGAAGCGAATATATTACTTCAACAGATTCAATCGTTTTTCGTATAAATATGTAGCAATGTATTTCAAACATATTTTAGCAAAGGAGTAAGTGCGGCAAATACCTTACTATCTGAACCAATAAACATCATTTAACTAAAGCCGGGTATGCCTACGAACACTTAAAATTACTGACCCCCGACAAAAACTTCGAAATCGCCGGACATCTCGGTCAAATCGTATTACTTTCCCAGGCACACGCATTCGGTAGACACATTTTTACCTTGAACTCCAAAACAGTTACCAAAAACTACTTTAAGCAACGCCAAATTTCTCCAGTTTGTCGGCGGAGGACCCCAACTCTCCTTTTGTTAAGCGATATTCCATTGCCCCCCCGACCAACTTCTAGAATCGCCCCTGGCAGCATATAGGCCCGTGGTGAGCTGGTTATTAAAAACTGAAAAAATACCAAACAGGTTCTTTGTCCGAAATAATGATCCTAAAGCAAGGGTGTCCTTTTCCTTTTACTCCTCCCCCCTTTCACCACAGTAGTCTGTGTGCTTCTTTCCCTCTCCATAGTTCCCTGCAATACCTCATTTCCACTGCTTTCAGAATTCAGTCATTGCAAGTCTTGCAGAGAAACAATTCAATAAGTTAACATAGAGTACTTCCTTTATTTTAATTCAGTAATATCATATGGGGTTATTTTCTTGGATAACTTGTGTTTCACAGTTTTAATTGCACAAGTGTGTGTCCTAAGAATAATGTGTGGCACTCACCTCCACACACTGATTGTCTCATACCGTAGACAGCTATTTAAAGAGTATTCTCAGTTTTCGCTACATAATCACAGTGCATCTATTAAATTGTGCAACTTGTTCATAGTTATATGTTCAAAAGAAATGGAGATCATAGTTGCAACACCAGAAGAGAAAAAAATTAATTACAGAAAGATGTGGATATTGATGCTGCCAAAGTGGCTTACCCATGGTCATTGAGCCTAGCACATGTGGAAGCTAAATTTGGAACTAGCCTGGAAAATATGTTTGTGGGCAGCTCCTATGTATGATGTCCATAGTGCAAATGTCTTACCTACTTACTTCTGTTATCAAAGTGAATATTCATTTTACACAGTCATGTTTAAACAGAAATGAATTTAATAACCTTCAATTTATCACATTCCATGTCATTGTGATGGCCTATCTCAGACAACTGAGCCATTGAACACTTGATTATGTAGGTTACTAGCTTAGGACTTTGAAAAAACTCTCTTGTTATGTTGATAGGGTGGTTAGTCTTGCAACAGAGTCCTATGGTGTAATCTTTTTGTGGCAATGCTGGTTATTCTACAGAAGCACGCATGAAGAATTTTGTGTAAGGTTGACAACATATCATCTTGCAGAAGCCTCTCCATGGAATTCTTGTGCTCAGATGCCAAATACATGTACACCCTAATATAATCCATGCATCACTGTCTAGGATTGAAAGACAAGTTTTATATCCCTAAGCACAAGTCTCAACAGGCCAAAATAAAATAGTACCTCATTGGCCACTTTTCAGATTTTGTGCAACGTTTAGTCTGAACAGCTTCAATTCCAGTAAACACTAATACCAGAATTAAAAACGTGTTGGACTTTACAGTATACATGCAGTTGGGAGTGATTTTAAATATCAATAAAATTATTAACTGCAGCAGGATAGTGCAAGAGGAAGAGCAGTGGATTTTTCAAAGTAGCTAAATTTCTTTTCATATACATAAAGTGATATAGAAGGAAATCCAGTTGTTATTAATGTGAGTAGGTTGATATGTTTTGTTGTTATACCTCACAGAAGTGGCTGATTTTACCTGTTAAATATGTAATTTAACTCCTCAACATGTGTGCTTCATGATGTGTGGAATACAGAATGCATGTGTACATGAATGAATGAACTACTGCTGTCATAGGAAAATATGCTTGTTGTAGTCATGTTCCTGTTATGCAGTACAGTCTTACATACAATAAGAGCAAGAGAAGAGCAGAATGTGAACAAAAGCCTTCATTATTGAAGATGTTGTGACAGTAACCAGCCACAAATTCATTTTAAGTTCCTTAACTCAAAAGGTACCATTACCAGTTTTCAATCATTACAACTCATCGTCAGGCAGCTTTCATTAGAACACATAGTGCATTTTTTATTGATTAGTTGTCCTAAAATATAAATAATACATAATTATAAGCATGCCACACAGATTGTTGGATTACAGGTTTGTATTGGGATGTGAATTATGTGAAATGACAGTCTGGAGTATTTGTTTTCATAGTTTTTGTCCAACAAATGATGTTTGTAGTTTTCGCCACTCTCTTATCGCTGCACACACAAATTTGTGCTCAGTGATACAAATTGTAATCATTCAAATCTGGTAATGGTACCTTTTGAATAAAGGAACTTAAAATAAATTTGAGGCTGGTTGCTGTCTCAACACCATCAACATTTGTCTTCAAGTAACAGCCACACTCTCCAACCATATCATCACATGACAAAATTGCCTTCATTACTGATTTTAGTAACCAGATCCTCATTGGAAGGTGAAATTCTGGGTTTGTAAAGTGACACACGAATACTGTACCTGCTCTTAGTTTCTTAGCACCAGACAGTTAACTGAGTAGTTAGTTGGTTACAAATGTAGTAATTAAGAGGGACACATTAAATTCCTGCCTGATGCGAGTGAGTCCTTGTTGTGAACACAGTTCATTGGCTGCATTTCCTTGTGTAATGCTGAGGGAGGCTATATTTTGCCTATAACCAGGAATACCCTTCTAGGTTGAGCCATCAACATACCTATCAGTGAGTGACATTGGTTAACTCTCAGCCTGCCACAGGTACCCGACCTATGTGATACCCCGTTGAGTTGTTGGCAGTGCATATGAAATATGAGTCATCATATACAAATTGTGTCCAAAAGGGAGGCCGATTGTAAATTAAAGAAACCATCCCTGCACCAGCTCCATTGAATTTGCTTGTAGGAAAGGGGGATACCTGTGTCTTATCAGTCTCTGATAATCATATCACATCAGATCTGAGATTCAAATAGGTCATTCTTCTCTTTCACTATCTTCGTAAAAACTCTTCAATAAATTATACGGTATGTACCTGTAACAATTAAAAACCTGGTTATTATCCAGCTATTTCTAGACAGTGTTTGTGCATACATAGGCAGAAAACACAGTGTATCACATTTTTCCTCTATTTTCCCCTGAGAAGACCTGTCACTGAGGGTGGAAGAATGGGAGACAATGCTGTGGAGCCTGAGAAACTGTGCCATGCAGAGTCACTGCTGGATGGGCCAGCCACCACACAGCTGCAGCCAACAGCCTTGGACTACAAGTACTCTACCATTTTCCACATTTTTGTTTGTTTACATTAACAATGTGCAGTTTAAAGCATAGTGTAGCTATGCAATGATGTTATGTGGGCCATGTCTGAAAAAACAGACACCACACATGAAGCAATTGAAAATCCAGGATGGAATGTAACAATATTATCAAAATGAAAGTTGCTACTCGCCGTAGATCGAAGATGCTGAATCACAGATAGGCACAACAAAAACACTGTCACAAAAGTGAGACTACAGAGAATGTCACGCAGAAATGTCCAGATAATAATTACTAACGACAACAGCCGTGCACTGTAATTTTTTCACGTGTGTTGCATTGTAAACAAAGTCATGTGATTAAAAAATCACTGAATTGGCCACAAGCGTGTAAAAAAGAATGAAAAGTCTTAATTTTTGCTGATAATCATGGACGTCACATACCAGAAAAGGTGGCAGGTACACAAACTAACGCAAGTGGCCACGCCTTTGTGATACCATGAGCAGGCATTGCAGAAGTGACAAAAACATTGCTGAAATTGTGTGAAAATCTTGACTCAAAAGACTGTGTCATAATTTGTGCTGGTTCTTGAATGTGTGCTACCCAAATTAGGCAACGCAAATGTAGCTGTTGTAAATCAACCACACAGATATGACCTACCTTCTTGGTCATGTGTAAATAAATGAATACAAAGAGTAAACAAAGAGATAGATGAAGTATACAAAAAAATTCTATATGAGAACTTAATAAATGTAAGCCTGTTAGACAGATCCATGCATACCAACCATGGCCTTAATTTAAGTCACAGTGGGAAACTATTTTTGGTCAAAGAAATCTGTCGTTTAGCAAATTTGAGTCACATCAGGCATAGTATAGAAGCAGTCCAAAGTACCTTGGACAAATGGGTCATAAAGAAAGATGCGATGCCTTATAAAAAGGGCGAAAGGCATTTTTTAGGGAAGTAGACTGTATCACAAAAAAATGTGATGCAGAATTAAATTGCAAATATACACCGGAGATTGCACACCAGAATGTACCATCATTAACAAACAAAGTTGAAGAAATAAATACACTCTTCAATGGTGAATCGAAAGATGTTTCAGTTTTATGTTTTTGTGAGCATTGGTTACAAAATGAGTATTTCCAATGCTTAAAAATATTGTATTTTAACCTTGCAAACTGCTTCTGTTTGCAAACTTCGGTGTGAGACTGACTTTAAAACCTCAGCTGTTGAGTTAATGTTTGAAAAAACTATTATTTGATGTGTGTATAGATCTATTAGCAACATAAGTTTTTTTTTTCTTCAAAAAACTGGACCTTGCTTTAGGCAAACTCAAGCCAACTGGGAAAACAGTGGTACTGTGTGGAGATTTTAATATTGACTTTCTGAGCCATAGCCTTTACAGGGAAATGTTCTTAAATATTATAAAAGCCTACAATCTTTGTCTGACAGTTGGCTCTCCAACACATGTAACAAAAACTAGTGTCACTTTCCTTGATCAGATATGTTTAAACTTTGGTACCGGCTATAGAGATCACCTTTTGCAATTACTAACCATACCTGTAAATCACATTTCGACCAGTGTACAAAATATTATCCATAAAAGGATATATAATCAGAAAAATATTGAATACTTCCAGTATCTAATCAGCAAACAGTCTTGGAGTGCAGTATATGATACCTCTATTACCAATGAAAAGATGAAAAATTTTTTGAACATTTTCAGGCATAACTTTAACATAGCTTTTCCACAAAGGAAAGTGATTTCCAGAAGTGCAGATAGAGCCAAAAACTGGATTACATCAGGTATTATAGTATCCTGTAAAAGGAAGCAGGAACTATTTCTGCAGTCAAAAACTGACAGCAGTCCAGAATTTCTTAGTTATTTAAAAAAAAATACAAGCTAGTTTTGAAACATACCATAAAAGACTCAAAAATAAAGGAAAATGGCAAATATATTATGAAGTCATCCAATAAAGCTAAGTCCAAGTGGAAAGCTGTGCAGGATCTTACAGGGCAGAAGACAACTCACAAAAATATTGTGATATCGCATGATGGCAAGAATGTCACAGACCCTTGGGCAGTTGCAAACAGCTTCAATTCTTATTATGCAACTGCTGCTGGAAAATTAGTGAAGTAAAAATTTGGAAATCAACCTAATACAACATGGAAAGAATTTTCATTTATTGAAATAAATAATATCTCCAGGTTCCTCAGTCCAATAGGTTCAACAGAGCTCCTAAATACCATTAACTAATTGAAGTGTAATTATTCAACTGGTATGGATGATATTCCCGATTATATTATAAGAATAACAGCAAGACAAATACTGTACTGTCTCCTTTATTAGACATATGCAGTTCTTCCCTATCATGTGATGTCCTCCCACAGCAACCGAAAATGGCAAAAGTGATACCCATATATAGAAGGTGACTAGGTTTGTGACTATAGGCCATTGTCTCTGTGGTCAGGATTTTCAAATATTATTGAAAAAGTATTCCCTTTACATCTTACTACATTCTTCGACAAGAATAATATTATTTCTGGATGTCAACATGGCTTTAGACCACAGTGATCAACTGAAACAGCCACTCTCAACATGGTAAACTATGTCTTAAATGCAGTGGACAACCACAATAGTATCTCAGGTTTATTTTTGGACCTAACAAAAGCTTTTTATGTGATTGATCATTCTGTGCTCCAGGGGAAGCTTGAACAGTATGGTGTAAGAGGTGTGCCAAATCAGTGGATTACATCGTATTTTGAAAATTGTGCTCAGGTAACTGAAATTAAGTACATGGAAGGAAATGTACTCAAGGTACACCTTGCGGAACCATGTGAACTAAGTCATGTTTAGATCTCCTTATTATGGTATACATTAAAGATTTCCCATCACACATTAGGGATTCTGAACCTGTACTGTTTTCAGATGACATGAGTCTACTGATTGAAGGTAATAAGGAAGAAAATATCACTGCATCTGCAAAAGATATTACAAAAGAAGTGTCTGAAAGGTTTACCGGAAACAGGCTAGTAGTGAATCCCAAAAAATGGTCCTCATGAATTTCCACTTAGATCAAAATAAACATGCGGCACAACCTGTAATATTTACAGATAACCAAATCATTAGTGCTGTCAATGAAACTAAATTTCTTGGGATTCATATCCAGGAAAATCTTAAATGGACCACTATCTCATCCCTGAATTCATAACTAGCAAAAATGAGCTATGTAGTAAGAATTGTTTGCAACAATGCTAGTGCAGAAATGGTTAGGGCTGTATACTTTGCTTGTGTACATTCAATACTGAAGTACGGTATCATTTTCTGGGGAAATGTACACCAGGCCATAACAGTTCTCAGGAAACAAAAGGCAATTATGAGAGTAATGAAACAAGTGAGCAGCAGAAAGCCATGCAAACCTTTCTTTATAAATCCAAAGTTCTTACCCCTTCCCTGCATTTACATACTGGACGTAGTCATGCATGTCAAAAAAAGAAAAGAAAACCTTTTTCCTCAAAACAAAAGTGTCCATGATTACAGTACCAGATCAGACAGTGACATACATGTTAATCATTGTAACACCACACTATACCAAAAAGATGTATATCATACAGGAACAAAATTATATAACAGATTGCCAAGACATATAAAATATTTTCCTGAACTACAGAGCTTTAAAAAGTTTGTGACAGCCTACCTTCTGAAAAACTGCTACTATTCAGTCTCACAGTATCTCATGCAAGAAAAAATGTATTTTGTATCTTTAATTGGAGAAGTAAGTTAAAATATACAGTATTTAAGAAATTGTAATTATTAGCTGTATAGATCCAATTTGTCTAAAAATTAAATATTTATGCATGATGTTTGAAAAACCAGTAGATAAAAAGGTTTTCTGTCCGATATCCTGTGTGCGATATATGTACAGAAAAAGATTTATATGGACAAATAAATAATTAAAGCATGGCTACAGTTGCCTGAGACTGCAGTGGTGTGAGTGAGCTGCGTGAGTGTATGTCAACTATTTTTGCCAAAGGCCATGCTGGCCGAAAGCTTTATTTGTGACAGTCTTTTTGCCTACCTGCAACTCAGACATTACACATTCATATAATTGATTTGCCTTGATGGATAATGAATCTACCACCTTCAGTACCATATTTTTAATTTCTTGTAAAGTTTATCATTAATAAATTTGAATCTTCTATTTTATTTCTAATGTCTGCATAGTCTTGGAATAATATAGAGCACCTTAAAATGTCTAAAGAATTTACAATTACTTTTTTAACTTTGTAATATTACTTTGTACATAATAAGTTGTTCTCTTTCATTGTCTTCAATTAATATGCACTTATCAGCAGGTAAGGCAGCAGAAATTTCCTATACTAATTATGTGTGTGTGTTTTAGAGACAAAATAATCACAACAGTATACTGAAGGACTTGAGTTGACTACATTCTTGTCACTGGACATGATTAACACAATACGTGTATACAAGAGCTCCTGAAAGTAGACCAGGACACAACACACACCTAACTACTTAACCATTTCACATCTCCTTCCATCAGCTTAGTCGGGGAGGAAGTGTTACTAACCTGGTACCCTGTCATGGTGCGCCTTTACCTGTGGATTGCTAGTCTACCACAGAAACACACAAATATGGAGTGCTGTTGGGTGTGGAGTATAACACACGTTGCTAATTTCAGGGAACCCCGTGATTTAGTTATAAAGTTCTTCTCCATTTTGATAGATTGCAATAAAAGTATGAAACATGCTAAAGAATTCTGTATTTTTTGGGCCCTCACAGCTATACTCCAGCCAGTACCTCTCTCCCGCCTTACAAAATTCACAGAAATTCTATTACATACTCTGTTTGAAGTAGCACTCCTGGAAGAAATGATATTGAAAATACATGGCTTAATCACAGCCCAGGTGATTATTTCCAGACTGAATGCTCTGCTCTGCACTGTAGTGTATGCTGTTTTGAAGCTTTGTAGTGTATTAAAACTGTGTGTCATACTAGATCTACAGATGAATAAATATATCAATCAAGTACTCTCAGTCTTTGTCAGGATGTTAATTGTAATTAGCAAACCACATTTTGGATCTTTTAATTCCCTGTGTTGTACATATTTTGCTTACAATTCTTCATTAATAATTATTGCCCACTTTTGATTTGTAATAATTCATTGTTACCAATAATATTCATTTATTTGTGATTGGGTGCTAGTGAGTTTATTTGTTATCAGATCCAAATGCAAAACCAAACCTCACAATTTATTGTGTTATATGTAGCCTTTTGCAGCCTCTGGCCATGCTGACAGGAGTACTACAACAATTCTGTGTGTCTTTTGACCGAAAACAATTTCAACAGCAGTTTGTTAAATTTTGGCCCTAGAGCAACATAACAAGCCAGAACAGTGGTAAAAGGTGGTAAGGCACCATGTCATGCAGCGCACTCAGGAGATGTGGGGCTACATGTCAGAAGAGCTGTGGCACCTGCAGAAACAGCTGGTCAAGATGGGAAACACATTGAACAGTGACCGGCAGCAGCAGAGGACCATGTGAGGCACATCCTCAACATGACACACAAACACAACAGGTGGCAGGGGATGTGGCTGCATATTGTACAAGCAAAGTGGAGCCACGTCAGATATGCTTTGTTGGCTTCACAGATTTCTCTGCTTTGAGTGGGACAAAACAGTACTGTTCTGTTTACCTCTGGCACAGTTCTGTCGGAAGTGATAGGAAACTTGCTTAATGCAGAATTTGTGCATGTTTACATATATGTAAGGTGACTTCTGATATTTCCTTTGTGTACATGTTGAGACCACATGTGTCAGATATATTTACTTTGTAAATGTAGATCCTAACATTTCACATATAATTTAAAATTCCCGTTTCTGTCCTAAACCCAGTTATTTTAGATGGTTTTATCTGAAGCTATAATGTATCATTATACACTGCATATCTTTAGATGAATACAGTAGGGGGTGGGGGTACTTACTGTATCGTCTGCTGTAAACTATATGTTTTATAAATAGATATGGAATGCATTTGCTTGAATTATGTTTGGGATCTTGCTGTCTCCCTGATGAAACAACAGATGGACAGGATTAAAGCTACTTGCTTACCTGTGTTTGGTTAATATATCACTACTGATAACATCTGATGACCAGAACCACTGGTTGTGTGATGGTGCTGTCGTAGAGTCGATGATCCCAGACAGTTGCAGTGGGCTTGGTGTGGCTGATTTGTGCAATTACTTCACCCAGTCACACAATGCAATTTTGTTTACATCTTTGTGGAAACACCTCGGCTGTGTAGATGGCTATTGTTTCTGGCTGTAGCCATTTGCTCTTCACACCTGAAAGGTGGCAACACCACTGCTGGCAATCCAGGACATTCTTTTTTCAACCTTTTTATTCTCTCACAGTCTTGGTGACCGAGGATTTAAATTGCTGTACACATACCATAAAAATGATGGGAGATTCAAATGTCGAAATATTTGTGGTTGTCAATAATGTTACTGACTGCAGTCCCATAAATTATTTGAACATTCAGTATGCTGGGTAAAGCTTATGTCGTCATACATTTCTGCTTTTACTTGATGTTCTATATAATTTCAAGATATATCTATATGATTCAAGGTATTTGTGGTTGTCAATAATGTTACTGACTGCAGTCCCATAAGTTATTTGAACATTCAGTATGCTGGGTAAAGCTTATGTCGTCATACATTTCTGCTTTTACTTGATGTTCTATATAATTTCAAGATATATCTATATGATTCAAGGTACCGTGTATCTTTGAGAATTTTTGGAAGTTTGCATGTGTCATGAAAAATGGGTCTCCATAGTCCACCAACATATGCATATTTCAATTGTGTGTTCTATAACTTTTGGCAGCATATTTGTTTTGCAAAATTGTTGCCACTAAATTGCAGTGTAGGTACACACATAATTAGGACAATATATTTCCTCATTCTGCTTGTTTTAAGGGCATTTTCGAAAGTTAAAGATCAAAATGTAGCTGCAGTTCTTAGGAAATCAGCTGCTGTGATGTAGTTGTTTTCTGCACAAATTGTGTTCCCATCTTAAAGGCAGTGTGTATTGTCTGCATTTGACATATATTTGAGCAATTTTATTAGTTTGATATGGAAGTTTGCTGCTGAGGCATTTAAGCATTCTTCTCACGCACCATATGCAAATGGAATGGAATGAACTACCAGTACCTGAAGCACTGAGGAATACCATCTTCCATGAAGTCCGCAGTGCTGTGCAAAGTGTGGATGTAGATCAACTCTTGCACCTCTTCTCCTGTAACAACTGACAGTGAGCTCACCTTGAATCTGATACTGCAAGCTTCTGCTGCTGTCATAATTCTTGCATTACATGATTCAGCCTCAGCTTACACAAAAGGGACAATTACTGATTTTGATGTCTTTCTATGCCATCACTGAGTGGTCTGTTTAACTCAAAAGAAAAATGGGAATATCAAACCACAATAAATGTATTTTGATAATGTAACAGTATTATGAAAAGGATAGGTGCTGCTCACCATACAGTGGTGATGCTGAGATGCAGATAGGCACAACAAAAAGACTATCACAAAATAAGCCTTTATCAAAAATAGATGACAGACATGCACACATGCAAACACAGCTCACACACACAGACCACAGTCTCTGGGAGCTTCTGACACCTGAAGTCAGAGACTGTGGTAACATTCCACATGGGAATAATATATCTAACAACAAAGATGATGTGACTTACCAAACGAAAGCACTGGGACGTCGATGGATACACAAACAAACACAAACATACACACAAAATTCAAGCTTTCGCAACAAACTGTTGCAACAGTTTGTTGCGAAAGCTTGAATTTTGTGTGTATGTTTGTGTGTCTATCGACGTGCCAGCGCTTTCGTTTGGTAAGTCACATCATCTTTGTTTTTTTATATATATATATATATATATATATATATATATATATATATATATATATATATATATATATATATATATATATATATATATGATATCAATATAATAGAGGGAATCAATATAATAGAGGGAAAAATATATTTAAAAACAAAGATGATGTGACTTACCATACGAAAGCGCTGGCAGGTCAATAGAAACACAAAAAGACACATATATACACACAAAATTCAAGCTTTCACAATAAACTGTTGCCTCATCAGGAAAGAGGGAAGGAGAGGGAAAGACGGAAGGAAGTGGGTTTTAAGGGAGAGGGTAAGGAGTCATTCCAATCCCGGGAGTGGAAAGACTTACCTTAGGGGGAAAAAAGGATGGGTATACACTCGCGCACACACACACACATATCCATCCACACATATACAGTATATACAGTGTACTTTTCACAAACCTTGTTGGCTGAAAGATTCTTTTGTGACAATCTTTTTGTTGTGCTTATCTGTGACTCAGTATCTCCACTATAAGGTGAGTAGCAACTATTCTCCTCATAATATTGTTACATTCCATCCTCGACTTTCCATTGTTTTATTTAAATAATGTCACAGTTCCACTATCAAGAGCTGCTGAAAATTTACGACCACTTTCAATCCTTAGACCATCGTGAGATATCCTGTGTACAAAGGGAGGTAACCTGTGAAATGCATTTTGTATTTCACTGTCAATACAATGAATCTTGGTGTATGTGCTTATGAAAATTCACATGGTAACATGTTAACTACTAACAAAGTGATATAGGACAGTTAACATGGCTTATGGCATCAAACAACATAACATTCATCACAAGTCATAAAAATTAAAAGTTCAACACAGAAAGTATTGGAGCTGAGAGTGTGCAGACATATAACGAACTACTTAAATATGATGCATTTATACAATGTTACCTGCTGTCAAATTTTAAAGTACCTTACATTGACAATAATAAAATGTACCAGACACTATCAATGTTCATTCTATATATACAGCTAATTCCAACATTTCATGTAGAGACACATCTTATACTGTTGACTATACAACTGTTTTACTTCCACAAGTCAAGCCAAAAATGATACAGACAGTTGACATACAGAAATATGTACGTTACATCCCCGATGACTAATATCCTTACATTATACATGTTCTGTATCATATACAGCTCTGATCATTTATGACAGTCATAAATAACAACTCAGCAATCTATACTTTGTATGCAATAGCATACTATTAGTATTACATCAGCATTAGCATTGACAGTCACGAAGCGCTAATAAGTAGTGACTGATGTTTATGTATTATCTTTTATCTGAATTTTCTGCTCCTTATATTTTGTATGCACAACGTTTTTCTTACACTGTTACCTTTGAGGGAAACAATACTCTTTAGTTTTAATGTAAGTGGAGTACAAGATAGTACATTTTTTCACAGTTAGGTTGTAATTCCTTACAGGAAACATTAACCATAATGAACTATAATATGTAGGCTGACAATATATAGGAACATAGTTACATACACAGTATCTTATTAATGATAACATGCACACACTGCGAAAATTAATACACTAAGTGATTAAACAATAGTTCCATATGGTGTATTGCTAATATGAATTGACGGAATGTTGTACAATATAACAGAAACACTTTATCAGATTACATTGTATTGACAGTTACATATGAAATGCACTTCATGAGTTACCTCCCTCGATATACAGAATAACTAATGATGATATCTTGGTGGTGGAACAATGATGTTTTCTCTAATGCTTACGAGCTGTGTCAAGTATTTTGTGTACAACAGGATTGTTATGTTCCCCTTATGTGGTATGCCCAGTCTATGTAAAGCAAAAGACTGCTGTGGTGTTACTGCTGTGATCGCTTTCAAAGTGGCACTGTAGAGCAACAACACTTGTGGCATGTGCAAACACACCACCTGTTGATATAGCCTAAAGCAACACATAGCTCTAGACTGCAGAATTGCCTTGCTTGTGTTGTCAAGAAAAGGACTTTGGCTTGTGTTTTATACTCTGGACTGAGGATGCCGAAAATGAAGTGCACAGATAAGACATTAGGTGAACTGACAGGGAGTGATATATGTGGGAAACAACTCTGTTAAAACATCAGGAAATAATTTCCATTTTACTGCAGGGACTGTAGAGTGCAAGAATTGCAGAGGCAAACAGAGATTAGAATATATACAACAAATAGTTTAAGGTGGTGCTTGTCATTGCTGCTCTGGAGGTGAAGAGATTGACATGGGAGGAAATCTGATAGATTTAAATTAATTAATATGCAGAGCTAATCATTATATAAATGTTTCCAATTAGTAATAAATTGGAATTGCTCTATAGACTGGAGATGGGCAGTAATCCTACATTTGACATGGAGAGTGTGTGAAGTTGTTCACATTTGCCTTGTTACTAGCAGAGAGGACAAGCGAGCACATTTCTATAAACAATATAGTTGAGCATAGGCAAACCTATAAGTCAGAACAGGCTTAAACACTTACATTAAATACTCTAGTGGCTAACAGCAATAAACTTCATGTAGGATACCTGTGTATCTTGCCACTTCCAGTCACCATATTTGGCTGCTCCCAAGTTTAGGAGTAATAAAAGGAAAATATTATTAAATTATTTATGCACCACAGTTGTGATTATGGCTTATAATGCCATTTTAAAATGATAGCTATAACAACATAAATTGCTTAAAGACCTATTTAAATAGATGTAAGAATATACAGTTCTTGAAATATTTTAGCTGTTACTTCTTCTCACTAAGAAATACATCCATGAATAGCCCATTTATGAAGAATGGCATGCGTACCCACACATACCTTAAACAAGCTGAAGCAGATATGCAGACCGGCCTTGCGTGTGTTATCAATGATCAATGCTTGCAGTTTGATACACTTTATGGTGAGGTAGGAAGAGCTATAATTTTTCAAAAAAAAATTTTTCTCTTTGTCAAATATTTTAAGAACCAAACATATTCCAAGTTAGACTGGTCTTTAAGCAATTTATGTTATTACAGCTATTTCTTGGGTAATCTGAAGGGAACATTTAGAGGTTCTTGTGTGCGGGCATGAGCTATGAGGAGAAAGTGGCAGACTGCTCAAATTCTTCCACATTGTAAATGGCATTGTCTCTAGAGCCATCAACCACACACTGTTCACAGCTCGAACTTCGTGTAGTGTGAGACTGCCCATTCTTTCAACACATAAACCGACTACAGTTTTTGTGTTCACTAGTATGGGTGAAGCCCATTAGCGTTTGTTGAACAGTTATAACAACAGGACAGCTTGTTTGGGGAGATATTTGGATTTTCACAATATAAACAACAGTTGAAAATGTGGATACAGTTTTTGTTTATGATCAGTGTTGTCAAACTGTTGGAGCAGTGGTGCTATCCTGTACTGAAATGTGTCCTGATTGTGCCAGTCCCACACGATCTTCATTTGCAAACATAATGATAAATTCAAGAATCGCATTTTACTCTTCATATTTCCACATTTCACTCCATCAACAGTTTATGTGGCTGTTCTGGAGTCTATGAATGCAGTGTTTCTGTGTAAGATTTTGTTTATGGATGAAGCATCATTTACAAATCATGAGCAAATAGATTTTCACAATATGCACTATCTGTCCACTTGAAAATCCGCACTAATTGAAAGAAATGGATAAGCACTTACCTTGGTCACCCAGTGTGCTGTGCAAACTTTATAGGAATCATATCATTGATCCCTGTTTTACTGATAGAAATTTAAATGTATCTGACTATGTAGTCCCCAACAGAAGTTACTAGGAAACATCACAACTGAGATAAGGCAATGCATGTGTGGTACCAACATTACTTCCTGTTTCATCCAGATAACTACAACTCTTAACAGATCCAGAAGATATTAAGCAACATTTTAAGCACCCGATATAAATTTCATAATGATATACACTCGAACCAAACCCAACTTAAGAGATTACTTATATTTGGAACAGTACGGCAGATGCTGTTATCTTGCTACTAAGTTCCACAAATTATGGGTTTGAAATACCCTTTGAAGCCACAGAAAAAAATATATAGATCCATTTAAAAATAACTAAGTTAGTGTCATAATTTGGCAGTAATAAACATTAAAAATTTCTTTTGTATGTCAGAAAATTCACCACATCATTTGCTATAACTTAGTGAAAACCATACCTTGATATATTTTCTACTTTCGTGTATGTTTTGGATGGTGTGTTTTAGCTGCTTCATCTTACATTTTTCCTCATTTATGACTTATCGTGTGTAGCTGAGGTTGATGTTTTGAGGGCCAATAATGATATCTTAGTTTGTAACAGGTAGCAGAGTAAACAGATTCATGTATCAGCTATTTGTGCATATTCCAAAACTACTTTGATATCTCCTGTTCCTTAGGTATGTTTTTTGTACACCATTAATTTTTTCTATATTCTCCAGCTTAGATCATTTGGTGAACTGTTAATCAACATTTAAAGTAACTGTCTCTCGAGGACAGGTCCTTACAGTGAGACATTGGTGACCCTGGAGGCAGCTGCACAGTTTGGAGAACCTGCAGGACTGCAATATCACCCGCAAGCTCGTCTGCGCCCTCAGTAAGGTAGGTAGGAGGGTCAGTGAGTGTGTGGCTGTTGCCGGGCCTGCAAATCACTGTAGAACTGCCCCAGATACTCGGTGTGTTTGTAATTAACTGGCTCATTATATGACATTATTTTATAAGAATCGTATATTAATAAAATGATGCAGTAGGAATAATGGAAGGGGTAAAGGTAACTACTCACTGTACAGTTTATATGTTTAAGATAATTACACACCATCAGAGGTAAAAAAAAAGAGCTCTGTAAACACATTAGCAAGTCCTATGACGACATTTGCAAACTTACTGTCTCTGTAAACTCAGTTACTTAAGGAAAACTTGCTCAAAACTGCTGTAAATTGTTAAAATATTTAATCTCTATTCAGAAATGTTACAAACACCATACAGAAAGAACCAGTTTCAGACACAAGTGACACAAACTGTGGCTGGGGGTGCCAAACTGAGAGAGGCACCACAACCACAACTACAAGAATTCTAGAGAGGACATATCACAATTAATAGCAGATGCTTGGGGCACCAAGCTGAGAGGAGCACCCAAGAGCAAGATTTGTATGTATAGTGTATTACACTTAGTAGTGGATACTGAAACAGATGAAAGTGCATGATTGTAAATGTGGGAGAAAGGAAGGGGGGAGATAATAAGTTGCTGTGCATAAAAATGTTCTTTAAACAGCCCTTCAGACATGTACTTCAGATATTTCATCAAGTCTGTGATGACGTACAAGAAAACTGGACACAAGGATTAAGTGCAATTGATTTTTGGTTACTGGGATGTTGCTCTGGGCCCAGTTCTTGTCTAATGGAGCACAATTGTATTCTGTGGTGGAGGTGGAATGAACAAGAATACAAGTATTTTATTTGCATTGAACAAATTTTGTACTGTTTTTGTCTGAAGGGGAGACTGCAGTATCAGACTTTATTCAGGCATCTTCTTCTTTTTATGGAGCATATCTGCACACTTGAAATCATCTTCCATCTCATCGTAACAACACCCCACACACCAAGCTTCCATATAATCCACAAAATCTACAATCCTGGATGCCCCATTGAATCCGACTATTGTGATCCCTCTGGAAGAATTTCTGCTCTTGTTGACCAGTACCTCTAACCACTTGCCTGAAACCTAGCCTCCCACATTAACAATATTAACCACTTCCTTCACCAACTTTCTACCATACCCATCTCTTTATCTTCTTAACCCCTACTCGTCATGGTTGATGCAACCATCCTACACACAACATCCGTCATGCCCGTGACTTTGCCACTATCATACATTACCTCTCCCAATGTCCTTCAAGACTCCAAACCTACCATCTCTTTCCTTATATACCTTACCAACTATATCCTGACCCACAGACACTTTTACTTTCAACAGAAAATTTACAAACTTATGCACAGCATAGCCATGGGCACCCGCATGGAACCCTCCTATGCCGACATATTTGTGGGCCATCTAGCGGGAATCTTCCTAGAGTCCCAAAACTTGTAATCCTTAGCTTGGTTCAGGTTCATTGATGATATCTTCATGATCTGGACTCGGGGCCAGAACACCTTATCCACATTCCTTCACAACCTCAACAATATTTCTCCCATCTGCGTCATCTGGTCCTCCTCGTCTTCAATGGGCCATCTTTCTGAATGTTGACTTCCACTTTTCTGATGGGTCCATCCACCACTTTGATCACATTAAACCCATCAACCACCAACAGTTCTTGCATTTTGATAGCTGCCAAGCCTTCCATACCACAAAAATCCATTCCATACAGCCTACCCAACTGTGTACAACACATCGGTAGAGACAATAACTCTTTTGCCCAGTATGTTTAAGGCCTCACAAAGGTCTTTAGACAGGCAATACCCCCAAACCTAGTCCACAATCAGATTTCCCATGCCATATCCTTACATGCCCCAAGTCCTCCCACCATCACCACTAAGAACCAGCCACAAAGGAGTGCCCCCTCATCACCCAATGGAACAACTGAATCATATCCTTAACAAGGACTTTGATTATCGCTCACTCTGTCCTGAAGCTGGGAACATCCTACCAAAATCCTCCCGCACTTCCTGAAGTGGTGTTCAATCACCCACCCAACCTACACAACATCTTAGTCCATTACTATACCTCTTCCACTCTGAAGCCTTTACCACAGGGATATGATCCCTCTCCATGTACCCGCCCCACCCAATACTATCCCCACCACAACTAGCCCCTCTGGCACAAAATAGCACTGATATTGTCAGTCTAGCTGGTACAATGTGGGGACATAGCCATGTGTGTGAGTATCTGTTTGTGTTTATGTATATTACTTTACCTTGTCAAAGGAGTAAGGCACAATATGCTCAATTTCAATGGCTGCTTCACAACCTGAGCCATCTGGAACCTTTCCTGTGCCATAAGCTTCTCTGAACTGCACGGATGGGAGTTATCCTTACAGCACATCCTTTGATCCTGTAATTGTCCTGACTTCAATCTCAGGTAACCCTCTATCCCTACACACTCCATCCGACCTTCCTCTGTCCTGTCACCCTCTTCCGAATCACATCCCTGTGTCACCTCCAGCATGCATCGCTTCCTACCAACAGTTATAATCGGGCCAATCCATATAACTGGCAACCTTCCCTCCCGCATTCCTAGATGGCAATCTGGTCACCTCCCTCCAAGCTGCTAGCCACACATCAGTCCCGCTTCATGTCTCCTGCCTCCCTCTCCCTGTACTCACCCTACCCAATACTACCCCCACCACAACCAGTCACCTGGTGCAAAATAGCACTGGCACTGTCAGTCTAGCTGGCACCATGTGGGTACATAGGCATGTGTATGAATGTGTGTAAGAGAGTGTGTGTTTTTGTATTTTACTCTTGGTCATCAAAGGATAACTCCAAAAGCTAGCAAGTTTTCCTTCTTTTGTGTGTGCCTATCGACAACTCAACACTTCTACTTTACGCTGAGTGGTTACCTTTAATCCTAAAGTGTTTTTAGAATAATGATATGACTTACTTAGTAATTAATATTACTCTGAATGAATATTAATATGACCATTCTTTTCATGCTTTTTGACTTGGTAATCTCAAATCACAGTTTTCTTTTATATTACATACAGCAAGCATCCAACAAAAACGTTAACATGTCATGAAATATACAAAAAATCTACAGGAGCTATTTATTCACAATTGTATCAGTAGTCTTGATACTAATAATTAGGACTCTGAACTAGAAATAAAACAGAGCACCACCTGCAGTAATCCTGATTGACATCAATAATCATAACTAGAGACTGGATTACATGCATTTGCAGTTGCACATGAATTTGCACATTTGGTTCCTTTTAACTTGACACTGCATATTTTAACTAAAACTAGTGATGATACATATTTTTGCTCCGTGTTTTCAATATTTTAAAAATTTTGACGGGTGGTCTATAGGCCGATTTAGTTTTGATGTCTCACAGATTGACCGCAATTTAGAAATGCATACAGTCACAGCCATTGCCTACCAAAATCATTACAGAAGAGGAACAGAGGCAGAGTCAATGCTCCTATGCCTACACCCACCTGGTTAATCCCCTCCGCTGTCACACTGTACGCGTCTGCAACAATTAAATTAAAGTATGCAAGTCCAGCCTTTAGACGCACATCCAATGTTTCAGTTAGCTTTCTATTTACTTGTACACAGTTGAGAATGTTTACGATGTGTAGTGTGTAGTGTATCCAAAAAATGAAATGTTATTTCATGGATAGCTGACCATCCTGGAACATTTACATATGACAGATTTGTTTTATATTGCCGAGATTATGAGAAAACCGTTTTGTGCAAAAAAAAGTTTCAAATAGACCAGGATGCCAAGACAAGTCTTCATATCACATGAATGTAGAAGAAAGGACCAAGATGGCAACTTCTGACAACAGCAAGTTGCAGTAGCAGGGATTTGTCCAAATGTAATCAAAAAAGTTGGTTGGACATGGATCTGTGTGAAGCATCCATTGCAAGCGACATTTCTCTTCACAAACTTATGAACACTGCGCAAATATTGCTTAAATCAAAATATACTATGTGAATCAACATTGCATAAAAATTACATACCAACAATTTTCATAAATGTTTTGGAAGAAATATGCAGAGAACTCTAGGACAGCATTATCTGGATTTCAGTGGAAGAAACTACAGACACATGTGGCCAATACACTGCAAATTTAATTGTTGGTGCTTTAAAAAAAGAGCCTTCTCCTTCCTATTTAGCAGCCTGCAAAGAACTTGGAAAAATAAATCATTCTACGATCACCAGATTTGGGAATGAGGGTATTAAAAAAATCTTTCCGGAATCTTCCGCAGATGAAAGGGTGTGTGTGTTCATTTCAGATGTTGCTCCCTATATCATCAAAGCAGAAAAAGCCCTCTAAGTATTTTACCTCAATTTGATTCAGGTGACGTGCTTTGCTCATGGAGTACATCACCTTGCTGGAGAAGTACGTTCCATGTTTGTGAATGTAACTAAACTGATTTCACCCATAAAGAAAGTGTTTCTAAGGGCTCCTGCTTGCATCAAGTCCTGCAAAGGAAAACTAGCAAATAAGTCTTACCTCCACAGCAGTGGTAACTCGTTGTGGTATGTGGGTTGAAGCTGCGTTGTTTTACATTGAACATTTCGAGGCCATTAGAGGGGAAGTAAATGACTTTGAGAATGCAGAGGCTTTGGCAGTTTGTCAGTGCAAGGAAGTTTTTAATTATTCCAGTATCAAAAAAGACATTGCTGTGATTAGCACTCATTTTTCCCATATACCTGCAAGTATTAAAAAGCTTGAAACTCATTGGCATTGAATGGATCTTCTCAGTTAATAAATAAAATTATTCTAGTGAACTCCTCATTGCTGGAGGTATTCCCAAGAAAAGTTAAAGAAAAGTTCGAAAACATTATAACCAATAACCTAGGCTTTGAACCCTTGTGCCAAATTGATAGTTTTATTAGAGGAGCAGGTGAAATTTTACCAGAAACAGTAATTGCCAACATAGCACCCAAATTCAAATACTGCCCAGTAACCTCAGTTGATGTAGAATGGTCCTTTTCTGCTTATAAAAATGTTTTGATTGATTGAAGAAACAATCTTTCTACCAAACATTTGGAACAGTATTTGGTCGTTCATGTTTAAATTGGAAGAAAAATGTAAAATAAATTGTAAATGATGCTTTGGTCCAATAGTATTAATTAAAAGTTAATGCTGTTCAAAAAAATCATGATTATATGTTGTTTTTTAAATAAAATATTATGGAGTTTTTGAGCGTGTCCCTCTGCGTGCAATATATCTCGAAGTTGATCCTATACGTATCGACTGTTCCACTGTGACTCACTCACATCGCATCTGCTTGTTACTGGCAACAACAGCATACAAGCAACAATTCAGGGAACATGGTATGTCTCCCCATTTTGCAAATTTTTAGAAAAGACCCCGTTTCTACATTCTACCAGGAACTATTCAGAAAATGATGTCAGCATTCCAAATATACTGATTTTTCAAATGGCTGACACTCTTCATCATAATTGACATGCAAAGGTTTCAAAGGTTTGAGTTTGAGATATAATGCTTGCAGAAACTACCATGGTTTTTTTTATTATTTGACCTTGCATATTGCAACACTTTTCATCCATTTTCATGCATATTTTAAAGTTTTTGTGATGTATATAATCTGGTCTCTAATTATAACCAGTCGAAAAAAGGCCCCGGGAGTAGACAACATTCCATTAGAACTACTGACAGCCTTGGGAGAGCCAGTCCTGACAATACTCTACCATCTGGAGAGCAAGATGTATGAGACAGGCGAAATTCCCTCAGACTTCAAGAAGAATATAATAATTCCAACCCAAAAGAAAGCAGGTGTCGGCAGATGTGAAAATTACGAAACTATCAGTTTAATAAGTCACAGGTGCAAAATACTAACACAGATTCTTTACAGATGAATGGAAAAACTGGTAGAAGCCGACCTTGGGGAGGATCAGTGTAGATGCCGTAGAAATGTTGGAACACATGAGGCAATACTGACCCTATGACTTATCTTAGAAGAAAGTTGAAGGAAAGCAAACCTACGTTTCTAGCATTTGTAGACTCAGAGAAAGCTTTTGACAATGTTGACTGGAATACTCTCTTTCAAATTATGAAGGTGACAGGGGTAAAATACAGGGACCGAAAGGCTATTTACAATTTGTACAGAAACCAGATGGCAGTTATAAGAGTCGAGGAACATGAAAGAGTAGCAGTTGTTGGGAAGGGAGTGAGACAGCGGTGTAGCCTATCCCCGATGTTATTCAACCTGTAATTCTGTTGGACACAGCAAAGGACCTGGAAGAGCAGTTGAATGGAATGGACAGTGTCCTGAAAGGAGGATATAAGACGAACATCAACAAAGGCAAAATGAGGATAATGGAATGTAGTCGAATTAAATCGGGTGATGCTGAGGGAATTAGACCAGTATATGACAATGACACACTTAAAGTAGTAGATGAGTTTTGCTATTTGGGGAACAAAATAACTGATGATGGTCGAAGCAGAGAGGATGTAAAATGTAGACTGGCAATGGCAAGGAAATCGTTTCAGAAAGAGAGAAACTTGTTAACATTGAGTATAGATTTAAGTGGCAGGAAGTCGTTTCTGGAACTATTTGTATGGGGCGTAGCCATGTATGGAAGTGAAACATGGATGATAAACAGTTTGGACAAGAAGAGAATAGAAGCTTTTGAAATGTGGTGCTACAGAAGAATGTTAAAAATTAGATGGGTAGATCACATAACTAATGAGGAGGTTGTGTATAGAATTTGGGTGAAGAGAAATTTGTGGCACAACTTGGGTAGAAGAAAGGATCAGTTGATAAGGCATGTTCTGAGACATCAAGGGATCACCAGTTTAGTATTGGAGGACTGGGTGAAAATCACAGTGGGAGACCAAGAGATGAATACACTAAGCAGATTCAGAAGGACATAGGTTGCAGTAGGTACTGGGGGATGAAGAAGCTTGCACAGGATAGAGTAGCATGGAGAGCTGCATCAAACCAGTCTCTGAACTGAAGACCGCAACAACAAACAAATTATAACCATTCATAGAGTAGCAATGGATATTACTCCTAAAAACTGGTCAATCGGGAAATAAGCTTGAAAACTGATTCCAGCTACAGGGCATTTTGGAAACTGTTAACATATTTTAAGGGCATGAAAGAAGAAGTTGCTTGGTAGAATTTTGGACAGAGCAAAATTTAATCGTCTTTAACATTTGGCTTAAGAACCATGAAAGAAACTTGTACTCACAGAAGAGATTTGGAGATGCCGGAAGGTATCAGATTGATTATATAATGATAAGACAGAGATTTCAGAAAGAGATCTTAAATTGTGAGACTCCACAGGGCAGATGTGAACTATGGCTGCAAGAAACTGCAGAAAGGTATGAAATTAAGGAGATGGGGCCAAGATAAATTGAAAGAACCAGAGGTTGTTGAGAGTTTCATGGAGGCCATTAGCCAATAATTGACAAGAACAGGAGAAAGAAATGCAGTAGAAGATGAGATGAAATAATGAAGTCAACAGAGGATCAAATAGGAAAAAAGACAAGGCGTAGGAGAAATCCTTGGATAACACAAGAGATGTGGAATTTAAAGAACAGAAAATCCAGGATGGAATGTAACAATATTATGAAAAGGATAGTTGCTACTCACCATACAGTGGAGATGCTGAGTCGCAGACAGGCACAACAAAAAGACTGTCCGATATGGAATAACTGATGACAGGAGAAAATATAAAAATCCAGTGAATGAAACAGGTTAAAGGGTATACAAAGCCTGAAAAATCAGATTGACGAGAAATGCAAAATGGCTAAGCAGCAATGTGTAGAGAATAAATGGAAGAATTTAGAGGCATGTAGCACTAGGGGAAAGATAAATTATCGCATACAGGAAAATTAAAAATGCATTTGGAGAAAAGAGAAGCAGCTGCATGAATATCAAGAGCCCAGATGTGAAACCAGTTCTAAGCAAAGAAGGGAAAGCTGGAAAGTGGGAGAAGTATACAGAGGTATTATACAAGGGAGATGTAATTGAGAGCAATATTATAAAAATGGAGGAGGACATAGATAAATATGAGATTGGAGATAAGGTACTGTGAGAAGAGGAGGAGGAGGAGGAGGAGGAGATTAGTGTTTAACGTCCCGTCGACAACGAGGTCATTAGACACGGAGCGCAAGCTCGGGTGAGGGAAGGATGGGGAAGGAAATCGGCCATGCCCTTTCAAAGGAACCATCCCAGCATTTGCCTGAGCGATTTAGGGAAATCACGGAAAACCTAAATCAGGATGGCCGGAGACGGGATTGAACCGTCGTCCTCCCGAATGCGAGTCCAGTGTGCTAACCACTGCGCCACCTCGCTCGGTACTGTGAGAAGAATTAGACCTAAGTCAAAATGAAGCCCCGGGAGTTGACCACATTCCATGAAAACTACTGATAACCTCGGGAGAGCCAGCTGTAACAAAATTCGTCCATCTGATGCGCACGATGCATGAGGCAAGAGAAATACCCTCAGACTGAAAAAAGAATATAATAATTCCAATTCCAAAGAGAGAAGGTGCAGACAGCTGTGAATATTACCAAGCTATCAGTTTAATAAGTCATGGTTCCAAAATATTAACATGAATTCCTTCCAGAAGAATGGACAAACTGTTAGAAGCCAACTGTGGAGAAGATCAGTTTAGAGTACGGGGAAATGTAGGAATCCCTGATGCAATACAGATCCTACAACTTCTCTTGGAAGATAGGTTAAGGAAAGGCATACCTACAATTATAGCATTTGTGGACTTAGAAAAAGCTTGTGACCGTGCTGACTGGAACACTCTCTTTGAAATTCTAAAGGTAGCACAGGTAAAATACAGGGTGCAAAAGGTTATTTATAACTTATAGAGAAACCAGAAGGCAGTTGTAAGAGTTGAGGGGCGTGAAAGGCCAGCAGTGGTTGAGAAGGGAATGAGACAGGGTTGTGATCTGTCCCCTATGTTATTCAATTTCTACATTATTGACAAGTAGTAAAGGGAACAAAAGAAAAATTTGGTGAAGCAGTTAACATTCAGGGAGAAGAAATAAAAAGTTTGAGGTTTCCTGATGACTTTGTAATTCTGTCAGAGGGAAGAAAAGAATTAGAAGAGCAGTTTCGCGTCTTGAAAGGAAGATATAAGATGAACATCAGCAAAAGCAAGAAAAAGAATCATGGAATCTAGTCAAATTAAATCAGGTGATGCTCAGGTGATTAGATTAGGAAAAGAGACAGTTAAAGTAGTACACACAGTAGATATTTGGGCAGTAAAATAACTGAAGCAGACAGGATATAAAATGTAGACTGGCAATGGGAAGAAAAACATTTCTGAAGAAGAGGAATTTGTTAACATTGAATATAGGCTTAAGTCGTAGGAACTCTTTTCTGAATGTGTTTGTCTGTGATATAGCAATGTATGGAAGTGAAACATGAACAATATACAGTTTAGACAAGAAGAGAATAGAAAGTTCTAAAATGTGGCTCTAGAGAAGAATGCTGAAAATTAGTTGGGTAGACCACATAATTAACAAGAAAGTACTAAATAGAATTGGTGGGAAACGAAATCTGCGCCACAACCTTACTAGAAGAAGGAATCAGTTGATAGGACACTTTCTCAGACATTGAGCGATCACCAATTTAGTATTACATAGAAGTGTGAGAGGTAAAAAATGTAGAGAGAGACCAAGAGATGAATACAATAAGCACAATCAGAGGGATGTAGGTTGCAGCAGTTATTTTGAGATGAAGACATTTGCACAGGGTACAGTAGCATCGAGTGCTGCATCAAACCAGTCATTGGACTCAAGGCCACAACAACAAGTGGTACAACTCATCAGCACCACCAAGTATGCAGATGACCTGCTAGTGTTAGCCACAAATCAAAGACAACTGCAACATGTAATGAACCAGCTGGTGGATGCTATAAGAAAATACATGATGAAAATCAACACTGAACAAACAAAAGTGACGGGGGTATCAAAATGAGAGAAACCTCTGAGGATAACTGACGAAAATTGAGAATGTGATGCAACTTAAGTATTTGGAAAGCTTGCTGACAAAGGATACCCACTGCACAAATGAAATTTGAGCATGAATTTGTATGATTAAAACCACATTCAGCAAGAAGAGCACTTGGCTGACCAGCAAGTTGGGCATGGAATTAAGGAAGAAACTGAGGAATTGCTACATATGGAGCATTGCGCTGTATGAAGCAGAGATATGGACCATGAGAAAAATTTAGAAAAAAATACCTGGAAAGTTTTGAAATGCAGTGCTTGGGAAGATCAAAAAGACAGATCAGTGACAAATGATTATATACTGAAAAGAGTAGTAGAGAAGGAAACTTTTCTGTATATAATTATTCAGAGGAAGTTCGACAGGATCAGACACATACTCACACATAACGGACAAATACAAAATTTCACAGGAGGGAAATCAAATGAAATACAGGATGAAGAACAAGAATAATTCAATATCTAGATGACATGAAAGATAAAAGGAGATGCAGCAAACTGTAGAGCAAGCTCAAGACAGGTAACATCCATCTGGCATTTGCCTTTCTATTACTAGTTTTATGTACTCATTGAACTTTAAATTATTACAGATGCATATTCCCAGATATTGCTTCTTAAACCTGTTACAATAAATTCCAAGTTGAACTGTGCTTTGGAGTTTTCATTAAACTGTAGGTCTTCTTATAAGTACTTGGTTAAGTAGTTCAAAGATCAGAGGAAGATAGCAGCACAGCACCTGCAGTAAGATACTGTTCTTGGTAAAGTACTATAGTGTTCGGACCAATGTTTGAGTTGAGGCCAGCATATCTTTGCTTAGCATTATTTCAGACATGAAACAAAAGACCATTGCTTAGATGCATACATCATTATTTCTTATTGGTAGTTGATACTTGGCTTATTCCAATTGTGTAAGCAAGAAAAGAAATTAAGTTCATAATCACATAATGTAGTATTCAGGCTGTCACCTAACTCACTCACATTAGAAATGGCATACTCACAAGGTAATTAATTCATTCACAAACAGCAGAAAGACAAATTAGAGACAATAGCTGAAGTCAGAGTTGTCATATGCCAGAACTCTTAACCTTAAAAGAAGAACTAAATGTAAACAAGTGAACTGGGATTGGTGGACAGATGATCCAATGGAGCTATATGAATAGCTTCGTGTGGTACGCTGCAAAGGAGTTGTTGCAACATTCAGCCTTTATTTATTTGGGACAGTGAGCAGTGGCCATGCACATGTCACTCACTTAAAAAACATCAGGTATCAAAATTTATGTCAAACATACTCTATTTTTGACAAACATGTCAAACAGCACCATACAAGGTCAAATATTTGGCAAACATAATAAAATTTGACAGATTGTTCGATCATTTATAGTGGCCTTTGAACATGACAAGATTGAATATAACAGCATTTACATCTACCTAAACAAAAAAGTGAGAACCAACCATTTTTAATTAGTTATCTCATTTTATTCCATTGGAATTTGAATGATCTGGTCAATATAAGTTAAGGCGGATGACTAGGAAAAAACAATCCCATAATGTTTGGATAGAGCATTAGTAATGTCCTGCTTTACACAAAACATGTGGGTGGAACGTGCAAAGCAATATGAAATGGGAAGAGTGTGCGAGGATTGTGATAGGGAAGGCAAATGGTTGACTTTGGTTTATTAGGAGAATTTTGGAAAAGTATGGTTCATTTGTAAATGAAACTACATATAGGACTTTAGCACTATCTATTCTTGAGTAACAGTTGAGCATTTGAGATCCACATCTAGTCAAATTAAAGGAAGACACCAAAGCAATTCAGGGACAGGTCCTAAATTCATTAGCGGTACGAGCAGACAACATGCTAGTATTATGGAGGTGCTTTGATAACTCAAATGGGAATCCCTGGAACAAAGGCAACTTTCTTTTTGAGAGACACTACTGAGGAAACTGAGAGAACCAGCATCTGAGTCTGACTGCAGAACAACTCTACTGCCACCAACATAAATTTCATGTAAGGACCACAAATATCAGATACAATAAATTAGAGCCCATACAGAACATTCTTTGCATCAAGGACGTCATTGCTCATGCCAGCCACAGCAAGCATACACAAATAAGTAATATTATGTTGAAGGACTGATGTAGGCACTTCTGGAGTCCACAGAGCTTCTTTTTCTGGATTTCTCATTGAACTTTGAGATTCTGATAAATAACAGTGATGATTTCTTTGTGGCAATGAAAATGTAGAGCATTTCAATTCCAAAATTTGTGCATTTCAGCAATGTTTATTTTAACTGTAAACATTGAAACATTTAAAAAATTACACATCAGTTAAAAAATGTTATAATTCCAATTTATTTGTCCTGGGAATGTAAATGGAATTGGACCCCATAACTACAATAATAATAAAATAATAATTCTACAATTAATTTACATATTTTACTTGACACATTATTTGATACTATGTCTACTGATACCAATAACTATTCCTTTGAGCACATATCAATGCATTTCATACACAAGAATGTGTTTTTATCACACTTTTGTTCAAATTCTGTTGACAAAATCAATGTATTAAATTAATCCGTTGTACTATTAATCATGTTACACTCATAATCTTAGTATATAAAATAATCATTATCATCATAAACTAAAGGCTATGCCTTGTCGACTTAGCCACATCCCTCTCTCCATTGTTATCCTATTCAATTCTTCATGTGATTTTATCCCCATGTCTTCTTTGGTGTTATTAAAATACGTTGCTCTTGGCCAACCTATTGGTTTTTCCCCTAAAACTTTTCAGTAAATACATTCTTTATGAACTGGTTGTGTCTCATTATGTGCCCTATCATTTTTTATTTTCTTCTTCCTACATAATTTAGCAGCGTTCTGTTCTCATTCACTTCTCTTAATACCTGTTCATTATTCTTTCTATCTACCCAGCTTGTTTTTGTCATTCATCTCGATATCCACATTTCCACTGTTTCCAGTCTCTTTTTCTCTGCCTTTCCCGGAGTCCACGCTTCACATCCATGTGTTAAGACACTCCAGACAAAAGTTTTGGCAAACTTTTTCCTGCTTTCTATGCTTATATGATTGTCTCTTAGTAGATTCATTTTATTTTGGAAGACTTGCTTTGCCAAGGCTATTCTTCTCTTTATGTCAGTGATACATTTATTGTCGTCAGTGACTGTGCTCCCCAAATAACAGAAGTTCTCAACCTGCTCTAGATCATCATTTAATATTAACTTTTCCATTTTCTTTCGTCTTCCCTACTACCATAGTTTTTGTTTTTTTCTTATTTATTTTTAGATTAAATTCTCTTAGGATTTTGGCAGATTTTAGCAACATAAGCTCCATTTCCTTTACTGAGTCAGCAAGTACTACTATATCATCTGCAAAACGGATACAGTGTATTCGTTCCCCATTAATTTTAATTCCTTTGGTAAATCTTTTCAATTTTTCAATTGTTTTTTCAATAAATAAGTTGAACAAATATGTTGATAATGGGCACCCTTGCCTTACTCCCCTCCATATTTATATATAAAAAAATAACAACATAATTATTGTTGCTATTCTTCATAATGACTACTATACAATAATATTGTCCGATATTATGTCTACCTTGTAAGACTGCTGTCTTTATTACTTAAAATGTGTAAATACCTACAGCACATAGTCTAGTTACACTTGTAGTTACAGTTGGTGCTTGTGTACATAGGAAAGAATTCCTTTGAATGACATATAACCCTTTGGCTTACTGCCTCAATGTCTCTTGTCTCATTCTAAGTTATTAGAATGTTAGGTCTATTCACAGCCTTGGCATCCCCAAACAACATTACTTTAGGCACATTTAGCTGTCCTCTTGTCTTTTACACATAAGTGCCTACCACTTAAGACTAGATGCTCACTCCTGCTAATCCATCCTTTGTCCATAGGCCATCATCATGCCGACCTCGGTGGAAC
Organism: Schistocerca piceifrons; assembly: GCF_021461385.2. NCBI lineage: Eukaryota > Metazoa > Arthropoda > Insecta > Orthoptera > Acrididae > Schistocerca > Schistocerca piceifrons. Next base: position 137,422,568 of record NC_060147.1, read on the forward strand.
CCATTACCTTTTGCCAGGCTACATTCATATACATAGCAACATCAACTCTTTCCTATAGTAATGCCGTGTTAAATGTATTTCCCAAAAGAGAACCATCATGATGTACTTCAGCAGTTCAAACTAATGGTTATGCTCCTTTGCTACTCTGGTCTTTCAAACAAAACTCGTTAAGGAATGTCTTTTATTGTTTATGTTTAGAGGCCTTACTGCAGCAGTGGAATGTTTACTTATTTCCCCAGTTGTAAAAATAACTCTTAATGGCAGCATAATGTTTTCTCTCTAGCCTCATCATGTTACAGAATCTCCACTCTCGCTACTTTTGATTTATTAGGTGACACATTGAGTACCACCTAGCATACCATTGATGTTAGCATAATTTCTATCTGTGTGTGACCAGTAGTGTAAATAGCTTGAAGTGGTGACTGAAGCATTACTACTAAACATAGAATGATTCAGTACTTTTAAATACACTATTCTATAGATTTAAAATTAAGTGAATTTCCATACTTTTGCACAATGAAGTAGTAATTTTCAATATTATCAGGAAATGTCTTTTATGCAATGGTGTACATTTATGCTAATTATTGTTGACTCTCAGCTCTCACTCATCTGAATAATTTATATCAGCACATTACACATGTTTCATCATAGTGCTTTACTTTTACAATAGCCAATTGGTCACAGCACCCAGTGTTGCTCTCCCTACCCTTTACAGTTGTACATCTCATGGTGTTGAGTCTGGCACCCGACACCAAGTATTGCTACACAGAGTCTTGCAAAATTCCTGGAGAAGACTTGCATGGATTGGGACCATCATCTTACTCAGCCCCACAGGAAAATGTGAAGAACAAGTGGACCTTATGGAAAGGAGAAAATTAATGATATTGAGGATGAGTGAAACAAAATGGAAAGCGAAAGGCATGAAGATGTTAAGGAAACAATACACACTGTATTGGAATGGAAATAACAAAGAGATGAAGAATGGTGGCAGTTTCATCATGAATAAAGATCTAGAAGGAGTCACTGACATTCAGTACATTGGTGAGAGAATAATATAGAAGACTGTACATTTAGAGAAGGAAAAAAATAACTTTTGAGCCAGTGTATGCACCACACACTGGATGTTGTCAAAAGGATAAGAAACAGTTTCTTGAAGATTTGCATAAGTCATTAGTTAAGAGAGAGTGATCATTATAGGAGACCTAAATGCACAGATTGGGACAGGTAGAACATCATATGAGAATGTAATGGGACCCCATGGATATGGCAGAAGATATACAGAAAGTGAGCATCTCCTTGGCGTCTGTATGAGGAATGGGTGGGTGGTGAAAAACAGTTGGTTTGAGAAGAGACAGAGCCATAAGATAACACGATGAAATTGGTATGGATTACAAAAGACTGTAATTGATTACATCATGACAGATGAAGAGAGGAATAGAATGGTGACTGATGTCAGAGTAATCCCTAGCGAGAGCCTTGACAGTGATGACTGTCTATTAGTAGCAGACCTCAAAAACTTCCATGTGCCTAAAGTACAGAACAAGAAGATGCCAAAAATCAAAGTATGGGAATTCCAGAAAACAGAGAAGAGAGCTGAATATCAGAACTGGATAAAATACTTGTTATGAAGAGTTGAAAGCAAAAATCGAGAGTCAGAATGGACCGGACTACGGTACACATTGGTAAAGGAAACCACTGAAGTTTGTGGAAGGACAAGTATGATGACAAGAGAGGAGGAAACACCTTGATCTAATGAAAGTGTGAGAGCAGTAATCAGGGAAAGAAATCTCTTCAGGAAAGAGAGGGATTGGGAGAAAAATAAACTGGAACTTATTAGAGATGAGGCAAAGATCAGAAACCTCAAACAAATGTACCAAATCAAGAAACTGGAAGTTAAAAGAACAGTTGCAGAAGAAAAGACCAAGGCATGGCAGATATTCACACAAAAATTGAAGTAGGACAGTAGAGACAATAAGAAACTGTTGTATAGAGTTATCAAAGGTAAAAGGAAACAAATGAATATCATAAAAGCAGTTGAAGATGAAAATGGAAACCTGGTTAGGACAGAAAGTGACATGAGAGAAGTCCTGAAACACCATTTTGACCACCTATTATACAGATCAGATGAAGAACCTAATGCAGAACTGGAAATCCACACTTACAATGAGGAAACTACCATTACCTGGTCAGAACCACAGGCAGCCTTAAAATCTATGTCCAAAGAAAAATATTCAGGTGTAGATGAAGTGAACACAGACGTGATAAAGGCAGCAGGTATCCAAAGCATACAATGGTTGCACCGAGTACCCAATGCCATATGCGCAGATAACAAAATACCTGAAAATTGGAGCAAGGCTGTAATAATTCCTCTGATAAGAAAGGTAGCAGGCGGAAACCCACTAAATATATAGGAATAACCCTATTGTCTCATGGGTTGAAAATACTTGAGAAGATCATAGAAAAGAGACTGAGAACTATCATAAAACTACAGATGGAGGAGGGGCAATATGGCTTCAGAAGTAACAGATCAACAATAGATCTAATTTTTAACACCCACATGTTGATGGAAAAATATTGAGAGAAAGGCAAGAACCTGGTCATTGTATGCCTGTATATAGAAAAATCCTATGATAGTGTTATAAGAGATAAGATCTGGGAATGCCTAAGGAAAAAGACTGTGCCTGAAGGTCTAATAAGAAAAATTCAGATGTTGTAAAAAAGTCTGTGCCAGCTGTCTACCCCCCATGAACCATGGACCTTGCTGTTGGTGGGGAAGCTTGCGTGCCTCAACGGTACAAATAGCCATACCGTAGGTGCAACCGCAATAGAGCAGTATCTGTTGAGAGGCAAGACAAACGTGTGGTTCCTGAAGAGGGGCAGTAGCCTTTTCAGTAGATGACCTGACCTTGTAACACTAACCAAAACAGCCTTGCTGTACTGGTACTGCAAACGGCTGAAAGCAAGGGGAAAATACAGCCGTAATTTTTCCCGAGGGCATGCAGCTTTACAGTATGATTAAATGATGATGGCGTCCTCTTGGGTAAAATATTCCAGAGGTAAAACAGTCCCCCATTCGGATCTCCGGGCAGGGACTACTCAAGAGGACATCGTTATCAGGAGAAAGAAAACTGGCGTTCTACGGATCGGAGCATGGAATATCAGATCCATTAATTGGGCAGGTAGGTTAGAAAATTTAAAAAGGGAAATGGATAGGTTAAAGTTAGATATAGTGGGAATTAGTGAAGTTCGGTGGCAGAAGGAACAAGACTTTTGGTCAGGTGAATACAGGGTTATAAATACAAAATAGGGGTAATGCAGGAGTAGGTTTAACAATGAATAAAAAAATAGGAGTGCGGGTAAGCTACTACAAACAGCATAGTGAACGCATTATTGTGGCCAAGATAGACATGAAGCCCATGGCTGCTACAGTAGTACAAGTTTATATGCCAACTAGCTCTGCAGATGATGAAGAAATTGATGAAATGTATGATGAGATAAAAGAAATTATTCAGGTAGTGAAGGGAGACGAAAATTTAATAGTCATGGGTGACTGGAATTCGAGAGTAGGAACAGGGAGAGAAGGAAACATAGTAGGTGAATATGGATTGGGGGGAAGAAATGAAAGAGGAAGCCGCCTGGTAGAATTTTGCACAGAGCATAACTTAATCATAGCTAATACTTGGTTCAGGATTCAAGAAAGAAGGTTGTATACATGGAAGAACCCTGAAGATACTAGAAGGTTTCAGATAGATTATATAATGGTAAGACAGAGATTTAGGAACCAGAATTTAAATTGTAAGACATTTACGGGGGCAGATGTGGACTCTGACCACAATCTATTGGTTATGAACTGTAGATTAAAACTGAAGAAACTGCAAAAAGGTGGGAATGTAAGGAGATGGGACCTGGATAAACTGAAAGAACCAGAGGTTGTACAGAGTTTCAGGGAGAGCATAAGGGAACAATTGACAGGAATGGGGGAAAGAAATACAGCAGAAGAAGAATGTGTAGCTTTGGGGAATGAAATAGTGAAGGCAGCAGAAGATCAAGTAGGTAAAAAGATGAGGGCTAGTAGAAATCCTTGGGTAACAGAAGAGATACTGAATTTAATTGATGAAAGGGGAAAATACAAAAATGCAGTAAGTGAAGCAGGCAAAAAGGAATACAAACGTCTCAAAAATGAGATCGACAGGTAGTGCAAAATGGCTAAGCAGGGATGGCTAGAGGACAAATGTAAGGATGTAGAGGCTTGTCTCATGAGGAATAAGATAGATACTGCCTACAGGAAAATTAAAGAGGCCTTTGGAGGAAAGAAAACCACTTGCATGAATATCAAGAGCTCATATGGAAACAAAGTTCTGAGCAAAGAAGGGAAAGCAGAAAAGTGGAAGGAGTATGCAGAGGGTCTATACAGGGGCGATGTTCTTGAGGACAATATTGTGGAAATAGAAGGGGAGGTGGATGAAGATGAAATGGAAGATATGATACTGTGTGAAGAGTTTGACAGAGCGCTGAAAGACCTAAGTTGAAACAAGGCCCGGGAGTAGACAACATTCCATTAGAACTACTGACAGCCTTGGGAGAGACAGTCCTGACATAACTCTACCATCTGGTGAGCAAGATGTATGAGACAGGCGAAATTCCCTCAGACTTCAAGAAGAATATAATAATTCCAATCCCAAAGAAAGCAGATGTTGACAGATGTTAAAATTACGAAACTATCAGTGTAATAAGTCACAGGTGCAAAATACTAACACAAATTCTTTACAGACGAATGAAAAAACTTGTAGAAGCCGACATCGGGGAAGATCAGTTTGGATTCCGTAGAAATGTTGGAACACGTCAGGCAAGAAGAAAGTTGAAGGAAAGGCAAACCTACGTTTCTATCATTTGTAGACTTAGAGAAAGCTTTTGACAATGTTGACTGGAATACTCTCTTTCAAATTATGAAGGTAGCAGGGGTAAAATACATGGAGCGAAAGGCTATTTACAATTTGTACAGAAAACAGATGGCTGTTATAAGAGTCGAGGGACATGAAAGGGAAGCAGTGGTTGAGAAGGGAGTGAGACAGGGTTGTAGCCTATCCCCGATGTTATTCAATCTGTATATTGAGCAAGCAGTAAAGGAAACAAAAGAAAAGTTTAGAGTAGGTATTAAAATCCATGGAGAAGAAATAAAAACTTTGAGGTTCGCCAATGACATTGTAATTCTGCCAGAGACAGCAAACGATTTGGAAGAGCAGTTGAACAGAATGGACAGTGTCTTGAAAGCAGGGTATAAGGTAAACATCAACAACAGCAAAACAAGGATAATGGAATGTAGTCGAATTAAATCGGGTGATGCTGAGGGAATTAGATTAGGAAATGAGACATTTAAAGTAGTAAAGGGGTTTTGCTATTTGGGAGCAAAATAACTGATGATGGTCGAAGTAGAGAGGATATAAAATATAGACTGGCAATGGCAACAAAAGCGTTTCTGAAGAAGAGAAATTTGTTAACATCGAGTATGGATTTAAGTGTGGGAAGTCGTTTCTGAAAGTATTTGTATGGAGTGTGGCCATGTATGGAAGTGAAACATGGATGATAAATAGTTTAGACAAGAAGAGAATAGAAGCTTTTGAAATGTGGTGCTACAGAAGAATGCTGAAGATTAGATGGGTATATCACATAACTAATGAGGAGGTATTGAATAGAATTGGGGAGAAAAGGAGTTTGTGGCACAACTTGACCAGAAGAAGGGATCGGTTGGTAGGACATATTCTGAGGTGTCAAGGGATCACCAACTTAGTACTGGAGGGCAGCGTGGAGGGTAAAAATTGTAGAGGGACACCAAGAGATGAATACACTAAGCAGATTCAGAAGTATTGAATAGAATTGGGGAGAAAAGGAGTTTGTGGCACAACTTGACCAGAAGAAGGGATCGGTTGGTAGGACATATTCTGAGGTGTCAAGGGATCACCAACTTAGTACTGGAGGGCAGCGTGGAGGGTAAAAATTGTAGAGGGACACCAAGAGATGAATACACTAAGCAGATTCAGAAGGATGTAGGCTGTAGTAGGTACTGGAAGATGAAGAAGCTTGCACAGGATAGAGTAGCAAGAAGAGCTGCATCAAACCAGTTTCAGGACTGAAGACCACAACAACAACAACAACAACAACAACAACAACAGCTGTCTACGAATTGGGAAAGGACGATCATCATGGTTTGAGACCAAGAGTGAAGTTCAGCAAGGAAGTGCCAGGTCCCCACTACTATTCATCTTTGTTCTGGATAATATAATGCAGAACATCAAGGAGAAGTCAGGTGAACTGAATGCATTTACCTTTGCTGAAGACATCATGATATGTGGAGAAACTGAAGAGGAAATACAGATCTGACTCGATGAATGGAAATTTCAGTCCCAGAAATATAACTGCAAGATCAGCAAGACCAAGACAATGGTGATGGCAGTCAGCAGAGGTGGACAACCAGCAAGTGTAAAACTAGGAGACCACCAGCTAGAGTATGTGTTGACAGTTTTCCTTACCTTGGAAGTGTAATCTCCAGTGATAATTTGGTCAGAAATGAAATCATCAACAGAGTGCAAAAAGGATCTGAATTCTACCAACAAATGATATCACTTTTATGGGATGACTTCATTCTTAAACCGGTTAATCTGATGATAGCTATTTCATTCCAATATTGACCTATGGTTTTGAACCATGTACCCAAAAAGAGAAGCATCAAGGCTGCAAACATCGAAGATGAAATTTCTCAGATCTACCATCCAGAAGACATTGAATTGGTGCATCTAGACTTCGATGGTATGGGTATGTGATGAGAATGGAGCCAGCTAGAACAGACAAAATAAATTTAGAAGGACAGGTGGATGAGAAATGACCTCAAGGAAGACCTCGTACCCTATGCATGGATTTGATTAAGGCTAATCTAGTGACCCGAGGATGTGGATGTTGTTCTCCTTGAACAGGTGTATTTGGACAGGATGGAGTGGAAGGGGCTCATTACCAGTACCCGGGAAACGAACTGTTAAATGATAATGATAACTAACTATTGCAACCATGCATGTGTCACTCTTCACCCAACTTCAGCAAAGATGATATAGAATCTGTCAAAATTGGATCACAATTCAACCCCACCATAGTAAGTCCAAATGAATCCCCAAAGTCTGAGCTCTGCACACCATTCCCAGTGGAATTGACATGCTTGTAAGAGCCAATACAAATCACCTAAAGTTTTGACAGAACTGGATGTTCATTTATTTTAATTAAACGTTTATATCCCTTGATAAATTTTAAACCCAACTAAATGACAATTACAGTTACACACATACAAAAAACAATTTAATTACATTAGCTCCTCATCATCGCTACTCGAACTGATTGATTTCCCTTTCCCAACCTCCACACGCCTTGAATGACACCAAGTACTTGTAATACTTCCTGGTGTGAAATTTTAAGTGCCTCCTTATACTTTCAATTCCTTGGAGCACTGTTAAGATCACCATAACACAAGATATAAATATCCCATGAAATTTTTAAATTAAACATGTATTACTTAATAATTTTATGCATAATTGTATATCTATTACGTACAGTAATAGTGAGTGGAACAGCTCCTCTGTGATGGAGGCTGGTGTAATTCTCAGATACAAATGCATCATTTTCTGTTTGCCACCAAGGTCTCGTTCAATTTTTTTCTTGTTTTTCTACCTTCTTCTTCTAATTGCAACCATTTTTTCATATACCATAACACCACCCTATACTTCACCATAAAATCAGTGCCCCACACAACACCTTTCATTAAGATGTTAGAGCAAGAGAAGTGAATGATGAATTCTTTTTAAAATATCGTGAAATTGAAATTAATGTCTGTGGAATGTCTATGATGTGAATATCAGGGTTCAGGCTTTGGAATAAGGAGTGAGAACATGCCCTATAGTGATAGAAATGGGGGGTCCCATTAATTCCAAAGGAGTACTATGTTGGAGCTACAAAGACTTAAGCATTAACGGAGATTTAAGTTCAAAAATTATTGGTGAAGGTGATGTGATGTTTTCTTTATCAGCTCAGATGGTGGAACTGTTAGGTCGGAGGAATCAGATGATTGTTTTTGGAGGAGGAAGAAAAGGGTGTTATAAATAACTATATTTTATGAGTAGCTGGTGAAGTTACTGAGAGTAATACAATGGAAGAAAAGATGAGTACATTAAATTCTGTCAAGAGCATTGAATCAGACTTTGAATGACGAAGTCAAAATAGATTGTAGTACAATTAATCTAGACACATATACTAAAGGTGAATGGTGTTTATGTAGTCAAATTTATGGACATCAGAAGCATATGTGAAATTTTGAAAAGGCCAAGATAGGGAAGGAAATTGATAAGAGAACCAGGGGTGAAGGAATTACTTGATGAATTAATGGAAGGAGATAACAAGGCTCATGACCCTTTGATAGAGGAGATGAATACAGTGTAGGTGCACAAAAATAAAAAAGAACCCATGAAAAGAAAAATGTTTGGAGTATGAAGAAAGGGAAAATGTACAGCCTATCTTAGGAATATATGTCTGTGTCAAGAAAATACATGCACTTATCGGTTCTGAGAGCAAAGTGTTGTCAATGTTTGAAAATCTGTTGAACAGGCTAAAGACCAAGGAATTGGTAATTTTTAACATCACTGATGTAAAAATTAGAACTGCAGCAGGTGGGTTGTGCAAGCCTGTAACAGAAGAAGTGTTAGTACAATTGCAAAGTCATTGATTTCAGTTCACAATGAGTTGCTTTATTGTGCAAAGATTAATGAAAGATGGTGTGTTGAGCACTGATTTTATGATAAAGTATAGGATGGTGCTAAGTCATAAGAAAAAGTGGTTAAAATTCAAACAGGAAGGTAGAGAGGTAGAATAAAATTCTACAGGATGCTTGGTGGCAAACAGGAAGTGACACATTTGCATGTTACAACGATCCAAGACTCAATAATAGATGAGCTCTTTCACTCTTCATAACCGTGCATAATGTATATACAATGATGCATGAAGTTATTGAGTATTACATGCTTAATATAAAAACATTGCTTTGATATTTATGTTATGCTGATCTTAATAGTGCTAAAAGGATCATAAAAAATAAGGAGGCAATTATAATTTTGCACCAGGAGGGACACAAACAGTCGGCATAATTTGAGGCATATGGAGTTTGGCAAAGAGCAAGAGGTTTAGTTCAAGTAGGGATAATGAGGAGCTAATGTACTTCATTTGTTTTTTTTTTTTTTGTGTGTGTAATGGTAATTGTCATTTTTTAGTTTTAAAATTTCTCATGGCATATAAATGGTTACATAAAATAAATGAACATTCAATTCTGTAAACACATCAGGTGATTGCATTGCCTCTCACATGTGGTCAATCCACTGGGGATGGTAAGCAGAACACAAATTTTGGGGATTCCTTCAGATATTGTATTCTGGGGGCTGCTTTGTGATCCAGTTTTGACAAATTCTACATCATCTTTGCTGATAGTGGGTGCAGAGTGATAGATGCATGGCCGCAGTACTTAGCCTCAGGTACCACACTCATCACCATGAGATGTGCAGCTGGAAAGAGCAGGGAGAGCAACACCAGGTGCTCTGACAAAATGGCTATTATAAAAGTGACGTGCTACAATGAAACATGTGATGTGACAAAACTCCATGGGCTGGTATAGATTATGAAAGTAAATGAATGCTGCGAGTCAACAATCAGGAACATCAATGCATAAAATCCCTTTCATGGTAATATTAAAAATGGTTACATATTTGTGCAAAAAGGTTACAGTGGAAAAATTAAAATCAATGTAGATGTTATGATTGAGGTGAAGTTAGCTCAATTTGGAACTGAAATTGACAAAATTCCAGATGAAGTAGGACGCTTGGATGAGAAAATAAATTCAACAGACCTAAAAGTGGAAGAGATGCATGATCATTAAAGGGCGGTGTTAATAACTGATTTCTGAGGAAGAATGCACATTTGGCGGAAACACAAGTTGCAGTTCAGAATGTGTGTCAAAGAACAGTAAATTGCAATATGGTCATTGGAAAAAATCTGTGGGGTTTGGAGGAGATGAGCTCGAAAGTAGATGTATTAGCAACTGATCAGGTCACATGGGCTAAAATCTGAAAATATCAGTCTCCTGAATAAACTTACAGGCTGTAAACTGGCTACCATCTTTTGTAGGACCAATGGGTATGGAAACTATTGCATACTAGTTCATTCCTCAGTAGACTATGATATCAGACAGAATTTTAGCCATCGGAATGAAGAAGGTACATTTGAAAGTAGTTGTATAGAACTTAAAGAGTATAACATATTAATTATCAGCATATATCACACTCCAGGGTACCATATAAGTTCTGTAATTTTAGATAAGTTTGATACATTGCTACATAAATTAAAAAGTGAGAAACTGTACAAGAAAGTGCTTATATGTGCCGACTTCAACATAGATGTAAGGACTGATGACAATTTTTTTTCACACTTAAAGAACCTGGTAGCCACAAATGGGCTAAATCTCAATTTTGATCAGTGTATAAGAATTACAGAAACCTCTGCAACATGTATTGACAATATTGTAAGTAGTTATAATTATTATGTAAAAGAAAAGTTTCTTCTAGATTTAGCAGTATCAGACCATAAAGCACTATTTGTATCACTACTGAAGCAAAATTTAGTCTGCAGAACAAAAAGATGTAGGAATTTCAGTAAAGAAAATGTGGAAGTATTTTGTAAAAAACTAAGCCAAATCAAGCGGACTGTCAGCAAACACACTTCCACAAGTGAAAATTACAATAACTTTTTAACTGAATTCTTGGGTATATTCAATGAATGCTTCCCTTTTGTAACAGTGAGGACCAGGTCCCATAAAAGTAGATCATGGGTAACAAAAGGAACTAGAGTGTCAAGTGCTACTAAGAGGAAACTGCATATGGATGCAAAAGTAAATCAAAGCTCTGAATTTCTTAAGTATGTAAGCACATACATAAAAACATTCGACAAACTAGTTAAACAACCAAAACGTACTGCGAATAATAACGTCATTTCAAATGCAAAAAACAAATCAAAAGCTGTTTGGTCTGTTATAAGAAGCGAAGTTGGCAGTGAGGCAGAGAGAAAATGCCCTTCTAAAATAGTGATAAATGGTAGAGCTGTTACAGAACCCAGTGCCTTTTGTGAATCATTCAATGTGTTTTCATAAACTATAAAAAATTTGGTGACTGTTCACCACCAAAAACAAAGCCCAATATGACAGACAGTAATTGCACATGTTTTAAATTTTCTCATGTTTCCATTTCAGATGTCGTCAAAATCATAATGTCCCTAAAAAATTCAAAATCCGGGGGGTGGGATGAGGTCCCCACTGAAATAATAAAAATAGTCCATCACAGTATTGCATATCCATTCTCTTTCATAATCAACCAATCTTTTGATGAGAGATGTTTCCCAGATTGATTAAAATATGCAGAAGTTCAGCCAGTATATAAAAAAGGCAAACAAGATGAATTGGGCAACTATAGGCCAATCTCACTGTTACCAATTTTCTCAAAAATATTAGAAAGAGCTGCATGTGATCAGATCGAAAATCACAATTCATCTAACATGAGTATCTTATGCAAGCAATATTGTTTCAGAAAAGGCTGCAGCACAATCCATGCAATAAATGAATTAGTCACAAAAGTCGGCAGATGTCTTGATGATAGAATGTGTGTGTCAGGCATCTTTCGTGACCTGTCCAAAGCATTCGACACAGTAAATCATGACCTGCTTCTCCAAAAATTGACACACTATGGTTTTCAAGGCAAATCTCTTAGCTGGCTGTCATCATACTTGGCAAACAGAAAACAAAGAGTACTTATTAACATGAATGGCAAGAAATTTCTCTCTGGCTGGAAACACACTCAATTCGGTGTTCCACAAGGTTCAATATTAGGGCCACTACTTTTTCTGTATTATATTAATGATATGCCATGGGAGGTCCAGTCTGATACTATCCTCTATGCAGATGACTCAACAGCTGTAGTCTGTTTTAAAAGTGAGGTAGACCTGATTCATCATATTGAACAAACACATGGGGAAGTGGAGGCATGGGTCAAAAACAATAACTTGACATTAAATTTTACAAAAACAGGAATTGTTCATTTCACCACAAAACAATCTGCACAGTCTATAAGTGAAATAAGGTACATGGACAAAAAATTAGAGACTGCAGACTCTGTCAAATTCCTTGGTTTTAGTCAATAACATACTGTTATGGAGTCACCATGTGGACAACATACTGGGTCGACTGAATAGCCTTGTATATATTATGAATATCTTGTATATTATTAGTGATTTAGCTGTAAGAAAATTTGTATATAATGCATATTTTGTTTCAGTCATTAGGTATAGTAATATTTTCAGAGGGTCTGAAAAAACAAATTTACTAACAGCTTTTAGACTACAAAAAAGAATCATCTGAACAATGGTGGGAGCAAAACCAAAGCAACATTTTGAACCTTTATTTGCAAAACTATGTCTAATGAGCGTTCCAAGCATGTACATCTATGAAACCCTCACTTTCACGAAAAGAAACCCACAACTTTTTGAGGGCAACTGCTTCTTGCCTCAGTATGATACTAGATATAGAACGAGCTACATGTTACCTACCCACTGTTTAAAATCATATGAAAAAAACCCATACTATATGGGCATGAAATTTGTAAATAAAATATGGAAAGGTATGGATGATCCAAATGTAAAAGGTACTAAAAGAGACCTGGAAAAATATCTGAAAGATAAATGTTAGCATAGTGTAGAAGATTTCTTGACTGGCAACAATGCATTAAATTGTAATTAAAATACCTCTCTGAAGATGGTACACCATATGTATTATTAGTTTATTGTCTATTTTTAGTATTATTATATATAGTGTAAAACTGACAATTCACTTATGTCACAATCTTTGACTGTGATAATAAAAATGGAAACGGAAAATCTGATAAATTTTTCTTGCAACATGTAAAGAGAGTTGCACACTCTAAATGCCTGATGTGCGAGAAATAAAACTAGTCCAAAGACAGATGGAAATGTGCAACAGTGGGCAATATTGTTGACTGACTTGTTTACCAGATATGAGGCATTTGAAAACATATTTTGTAAATAAATTTTGGAGTGAGGTGAAACAGATGAATCTTCAGAACATATACTAACATGGTCCAGTTTACAGATATGGTAATACAAAGATGATAATGTTTTGTGTATGTGAAGTGGCAAAACTATTGCACAAAACTTGACCGCAGGGTTCTTCTAACTGAAATTAGAATGCTCAACTGACGATTTCCTGAAGAGATGCACTGGCAATTAGAACACAGGCAAACCAACTCAGCAGGTAAATTCTTAGAATTTGTAGTGAAACTGGAAACCACAGCAGGCAATTGAATGGGAACTACAATGGATATTTTAATTAGAACAAAAGGAATCAATCCAACGTCTTTCACAGGAACAGCAGTAATTACGGAAATAATTAATAAAGGGGGAATAATAAGCAAGAAAATTTTAGACATCTTGACGGGGAGAAAAGTTTGGAATGACCAGCAATGCAAGGACAGAATAACCACAACAAGAGAGCAAAAAACTAGATTTCTCTGCATCTCAGGTCCAGAGATGTTGATCTAAACTAGCATGGAAAAGGACAAGATGGTTAGCAAATCCGAGAATATATAGCGAGTTTGAAAACAAAGTTGAAATCATGAAAATGGAGATCGTAAAGGAGAGCAAGAAAGCAGGGAAAAATCAGATGCAGAGTAACAGCAAGGAAGGAGAAATACATGGGCATTATGTATCGAATGACAAGAAAATCAGAGTAAAAGATTTACTTAATTCAGGGGACGACGAGGCTGATAGAAAACTTATGAAAAAGAAAATCAGTCTCAGTTTCGATGCCAGAAGCAGATACAAACTTGGTGGAGATTGAATGTAATCTTATCTCAATTGATATAAAATCCAACAGCAGTAATTATTGCCATATCAGTTCTAACTCAGTGGATGGAGCGGTGGATATTCAAGATGATTGTAATAGTGGTTCATATGTTGAACTGATACACATAGAGAAGGTTGAATTTATGTCAACAAATGTAATTCACTCACTGTCAAAGGAAAGCGAGGAGGAAATTCAGAGAATAAAGTAGTGGATGAGCATTGTAATACCGTAGTGGATGAGCACTGTAATACTGCTGGATTAGAGAGAATCAAAGCATTCATTTCTGTAGTGGATGGCGAGCCAGTTGTTTTAGATCATGATAAAAAGTCAATCAGAATTCTAAGTCAGACCCAGAGAACAGTACGAAATTATGAGGAAGCTATTGAGCAGGATCACAAAATTAATACTGAGTAATGCATAAAGGAGGAAGTAGAATACAGTTTTATGATTGGAGATCATACTCAAAAATTTTAAAATCACTGTTACTGAAATTGTGGGAGAATAAATAGTTTAAGGTGGCAAAAGCACTTAATAGCAGGAGAGAAAATTTATCGCAAGAGTAGTATATGATGAATATTTTTTAAAAGATTGTGAAGTTAAAAAGTAGTCCATGGAATGTCTCTGATGTGAATATCAGGGGTCAGCCCCTAGAGCAAGCGGCAGGAACAGGTTGTAATTTGATGGAAATGGAGGGTCCCATTAATGCCAAGGGAGTACTCAGTTGTAGCTAGAAATATTAAAGGACAAATGAAGTAGCTCACTACCAGATAATGCACTTTTTACAACACCTTGACAGATTGTATGCAAAGGAAATGGAATGAAAATGAGCTGAAAATGTAAATGTATATGTAAATGTAAATGGAATTGGACCCCATTACTGCAATAATAATTCTACAATTAATTTACATATTTTACTTGAAACATTATTTGATACTATGTCTACTGATACCAATTATTATTCCTTTGAGCACATATCTATGCATTGCATAGACAAGAATGTGTTTTTATCGCATTTTCATTCAAATTCTGCTGACAAAATCAATATGTTAAATTAATCTGTTATACTATTAATCATGTACCACTTCCTTTGTAAGTGTACGTGTGGATTATTTTCAGGTATGGCTCAATTAATGTAAACACTTGTCATGGTAGTATATTAAATAATAATAATATAATTTGTGTTGCTATTGGTGATAATGACTACTGTGCAATGCCATTGTCCGATATTATATCTACCTTGTAAGACTGCTGTGTTTGTTATTTAAAATGTGTAAATGCCTAGACTGTAGAGTCTAGTTACACTTGGTGCTTGTGTACTTAGGATTGCATTCTGTCGACTGACATATAACCCTTTGGCTTACTGACTCAATATCTCCTGTCTCATTCTAAGTTCCTAGATTGTTTGTTCTATTCACAGCCTTTGGCATTTGCAAACAACATTACTTTGGACATTTGTTGCTGTTAGCCACCCTCTTTGTCTTTTACACATAAGTGCCTACCACTTAAGACTAGATGCTCACTCCTGCTAATCCATCCTTTGTCCATAGGCCCTCGTCATGCCGAGCTCCGTGGAACCCATTACCATTTGCCAGGCTACATTCATATACACAGCAACATCAACTCTTTCCTATAGTAATGCCGTGTTAAATGTATTTCCCAAAAGAGAACCATCGTTATGTCCTTCAGCAGTTCTAACTAATGGTTATGCTCCTTTGCTGCTCTGGTCTTTTAAACAACACTCGTTAAGGAGTGTCTTTTATTGTTTATGCTTAGAGGCCTTACTGCAGCAGTGGAATGTTTACTTATTTCCCCAATTGTAAAAATAGCTCTTAATGGCAGCATAATGTTTTCTCTCTAGCCTCATCATGTTACAGAATCTCCACTCTACACTACTTTTGATTTATTAGATGACACATTCCGTACCGGCTAGCATACCAATGATGTTATCATAACTTCTATCTGTGTGTGACCAGTAGTGTAAATAGCTTGAAGTGGTGACTGATGTTATCATAACTTCTATTTGTGTATGACCAGTAATGTAAATAGCTTGAAGTGGTGACTGAAGCATTACTACTAAATATAGAATGATTCAGTACTTTTAAATACACTATTCTATAGATTCAAAATTGAGTGAATTTCCATACTTTTGTACAATGAAGTAGTAATTTTAAATATTATCAGGAAAGGCCTTTGTGCAATGGTGTACATTTATGCAAATTATTGTTGACTCTCAGCTGTCACTTGTTTGACTAATTTATGTTAGCACATGACACATGTTCCATCACAGCTCATTACTTTTATAATAGCCAATTGGGCACAGCACCCGGTGTTGCTCTCCCTGCTCTTTCCAGTTGCACATCTCATGGTGATGAGCATGGTACCCAACACTAAATATTGATAGACAGGGTCTAGTAAAATTGCTGGGGAAGACTTACACGGATTGGGACCATCATCCGACTCAGCCCCACAGGAAAATGTGAAGAACAAGTGGACCTTACGGAAAGGAGAAAATTAATAATACCAGAGATGAGTGAAACAAAGTGGAAAGGGTAAGGAATGAAGAAATTAAAGAAACAGTACATACTGTATTTGGCATGGAAATAACAAAGAGATGAAGAATGGTGTCAGTTTCATTATGAATAAAGATCTAGGAGTCACTGACATTCAGTGCATTAGCGAGAGAATAATAGAAATGACTGCACATATAGGGAGAGAAAAACTAATTTTTTTACAGGAGTATGCACCTCAAACTGGATGTTGTCAGGAGGACAAAAAACAGTTTCTTGAAGATCTGGGAAATGTCATTAGTAAAGAGAGAGTGATCATTATAGGAGACCTAAATGCACAGACTGGAACAGGTAGAACATGATATGATAATGTAATGGGACCCCATGGATATGGTAGAAGAAATATAGAAGGTGAGCATCTCCTTGACTTCTGTATGAGGAATGGGTTGGTGGTAAAAAACAGTTGGTTTGGGAAGAGGCAGGGCCATAAGATAACACGATAAAGTTGGGATGGATTACAAAATACTGTAACTGATTACATCATCACAGATGAAGAGAGGAGTGGAACAGTAACTGATGTCAGAGTAATCCCTAGTGAGAGCCTTGACAATGATCGCCGTCTATTACTAGCAGACCCCAGAAACTTCCATGTGCCAAAAGTACAGAACAAGAAAATGAAAGAAATCAAAGTATGGGGGAACTCCAGAGAACAGAGAAGAGAGCTGAATATCAGAACTGGATAAAAGCCCTGTTACCAAGAGATGGAAGGAAAAATGCAGACTAAGGTACACATTGGTAAAGGAAGCAACCGAAGTTTGTGGGCAGACAAGTACGATGATAAAAGAGGAGGAAACACCTTGATGGAATGCAAGTGTGAGAGCAGTAATCAGGGAAAGAAATCTCTTCAGGAAAGAGAGGGATTGGGAGAAAAATAAACTGGAACTTATTAGAGATGAGGCAAAGATCAGAAACCTCAAACAAATGTACCAAATCAAGAAACTGGAAGTTAAAAGAACAGTTGCAGAAGAAAAGAACAGTTGCAGAAGAAAAGACCAAGGCATGGAAGATATTCACTCAGAAATTGGAGGAGAACAGTAGAGGCAATAAGAAACTGTTATATAGGGTTATCAGATGTCATACGAAAACAATGAATATCATAAAAGCAGTTGAATATGAAAATGGAAATCTGGTTAGGGCAGAAATTGACATGAGAGAAGTCCTGAAACACCATTTTGGCCACCTATTAAATAGACCAGTTGAAGAACCAAATACAGAACTGGAAATCCACATTTACAATGAGGAAACTCACATCACCTGAACAGAAACAAAGGCAGTCTTAAAATCTATGCCTAAAGAAAAATCTTTAGGTGCAGATTAAGTGAACACAGACATGATAAAGGCAGCAGGTATCCAAAGCATACAATGGCTGCACCGAGTACTCAATGCCATATGGGCAGATAACAAAATACCTGCAGATTGGAGCAAGGGAGTAATGATTCCCCTGTTTAAGAAAGGAATCAGGTGGAAACACATCAACTACAGAGGAATAACTCTATTGTCTCATGGGCTGAAAATACTTGAGAAGATCATAGAAAAGAGACTGAGAACTACACTCCTGGAAATTGAAATAAGAACACCATGAATTCATTGTCCCAGGAAGGGGAAACTTTATTGACACATTCCTGGGGTCAGATACATCACATGATCACACTGACAGAACCACAGGCACATAGACACAGGCAACAGAGCATGCACAATGTCGGCACTAGTACAGTGTATATCCACCTTTCGCAGCAATGCAGGCTGCTATTCTCCCATGGAGGCGATCGTAGAGATGCTGGATGTAGTCCTGTGGAACGGCTTGCCATGCCATTTCCACCTGGCGCCTCAGTTGGACCAGCGTTCGTGCTGGACGTGCAGACCGCGTGAGACGACGCTTCATCCAGTCCCAAACATGCTCAATGGGGGACAGATCCGGAGATCTTGCTGGCCAGGGTAGTTGACTTACACCTTCTAGAGCACGTTGGGTGGCACGGGATACATGCAGACGTGCATTGTCCTGTTGGAACAGCAAGTTCCCTTGCCGGTCTAGGAATGGTAGAACGATGGGTTCGATGACGGTTTGGATGTACCGTGCACTATTCAGTGTCCCCTCGACGATCACCAGTGGTGTACGGTCAGTGTAGGAGATCGCTCCCCACACCATGATGCCGGGTGTTGGCCCTGTGTGCCTCGGTCGTATGCAGTCCTGATTGTGGCGCTCACCTGCACGGCGCCAAACACGCATGCGACCATCATTGGCACCAGGGCAGAAGCGACTTTCATCGCTGAAGATGACACGTCTCCATTCGTCCCTCCATTCACGCCTGTCGCGACACCACTGGAGGCGGGCTGCACGATGTTGGGGCGTGAGCGGAAGACGGCCTAACGGTGTGTGGGACCGTAGCCCAGCTTCATGGAGACGGTTGCGAATGGTCCTCGCCGATACCCCAGGAGCAACAGTGTCCCTAATTTGCTGGGAAGTGGCAGTGCGGTCCCCTACGGCACTGCGTAGGATCCTACGGTCTTGGCGTGCATCCGTGCGTCGCTGCGGTCCGGTCCCAGGTCGACGGGCACGTGCACCTTCCGCCGACCACTGGCGACAACATCGATGTACTGTGGAGACCTCACGCCCCACGTGTTGAGCAATTCGGCGGTATGTCCACTCGGCCTCCCGCATGCCCACTATACGCCCTCGCTCAAAGTCCGTCAACTGCACATACGGTTCACGTCCACGCTGTCGCGGCATGCTACCAGTGTTAAAGACTGCGATGGAGCTCCGTATGCCACCGCAAACTGGCTGACACTGACGGCGGCGGTGCACAAATGCTGCGCAGCTAGCGTCATTCGACGGCCAACACCGCGGTTCCTGGTGTGTCCGCTGTGCCGTGCGTGTGATCATTGCTTGTACAGCCCTCTCGCAGTGTCCGGAGCAAGTATGGTGGGTCTGACACACCGGTGTCAATGTGTTCTTTTTTCCATTTCCAGGAGTGTATAATAGAACCACAGCTGGAGAGGAACAATATTGCTTCAGAAGTAACAGAACAACACCAGATCTAATTTTTAGCACCCAAATGTTGATGGAAAAGTAATGGGAGAAAGGTAAGAACCTAGTCATTGTATGCCTGGATATAGAAAAAGCCTATGATAGTGTTATAAGAGATAAGAATTGGGAATGCCTGAGGAAAAGAACGTGCCTGAAAGACTAATAAAAAAATTCAGATGTTGATAAAAGACTACACTAGCTGTGTACGAATTGGGGAAGGACGATCATCATGTTTTGAGACAGAGTGTGGAGTTGAGCAAAGAAGTGCAGTGTCCTCACTGCTATGCACTACTGTTATGGTTACTATAACAAAGAATGTCAGGAGAAGTCAGGTGAACTGAATGTGTTTGCTTTTGGTGACGACATCATGATATGGGGTGAAACTGAAGAGAAAGTGCAGATCAGACTCTATGAATGGAAATCTCAGTTCCAGAAATATAACCTCAACATCAGCAAGACCAAGACAGTAAAGATGGCAGTCAACAGAGATGGGCAACCAGTACGTGTAAAACTAGGAGACCACAGACTAGAGTATGTGTTGACAGTTTTCCTTATCTTGGAAGTGTAATGGCCAGTCATAATTTGCTCAGAAATGAAATCACCAACAGAGTGCAAAAAGAAATGAATTCTACCAACAAGTAAGATCACTTTTATGGGTTGACCTCACTCCAAAACCAGCCTAATTGATGATGTTTAACAACTATTTCATACCAATATTGACCATTGGTATTGAAACATGTACCCTCACAAAAAGAGAATCATCAAGGCTGCAAGCATCAGATATAAAATTTCTTAGATCCACCATCCAGAAGACATGGATGGACATGTTAAGGAAAAAAGACATCCAAATTAGATCGAGTTGGCACATATAGACTTCGATGGTACGGGCATGTGATGAGAATGGAGCCAACTAGAACAACTAAACTAAATTTGAAAAGACAGGTGGATGGGAAAAGTCCACAAGGAAGACCTCATTCTCAATGGATGGACTTGATTAAAGCTGATTTAGTGACCAGAGGATGGCCTGTGGATGATGATCTCTGTGAACAGGTGTATTTGCACAGGATGAAGTGGAGGAGGCTCATTACCAGTACCCAGGAAACTGGAACTGTTAAATCATGATGATATCTAAGTATTGCAACCATGCATGTGTCACTCTGCACCCAACATCAGCAAAGATGTAAGTCCAAATGAATCCCCAAAGTCTGTGCTCTGCACACCATTCCCAGTGGAATTGACGTTCTTGTAAGAGCCAATGCAAACTACCTCATGCTATGACAAAACTAGATGTTCATTTATTTTAAGTAAAAAATTATATTCCTTGATAAATTTTTAACCTAACTAAATGACAGTTACAGTTATACACATACAAAAACAATTTAATTACATTAGCTTCTCATCATCGCTACTGATCCTGCTGACTGATTGCCCTTTCCCAACCTCCACATACCTTGATGATGCCAAGTGCTTGTAGTACATCCTGGTGTGAAATTATAAGTGCCTCCGTACACTTTTAATTCCTTTGAGCACTATTAAGATCACCATAACACAAGATATAAATAACCCATGAATATTTTAATATTAAACCTGTATTACTTCATAATTTTATGCATAATTGTGTATCTATTATGTACAGTAATGGTGAGTGAAACAGCTCCTCTGTGATGGAGTCTGGGGTGATTCTCACATACAAATGAATAGTTTTTTGTTTGCTACCAAGCATCCCGTATAATTTTATTCTTGCTTTTCTACCTTCTTCGTCTAATTGCAATCATATTGTCATATAACTTAACTCCACCCTATACTTCATCATAAAATCAGTGCCCCACACAACATTTTTATTAAGATGTTAGTGCAAGAGAAGTGTATGATGAATTCCTTTTAACAGATTGTGAAATTGAAAAGATGTCTGTGGAATGTCTATGATGTGAATATCTGGCGTCAGGCTTAGGAACAAGGAAGGAGAACATGTCATAATTTGACAGAAATGGAGGGTTCTATTAATCCCAAAGGAATACTCTGTTGTAGCTACAGATACTTAAAGCATTAACATAGATTTAAGGCCAAAAAATGTTGGTGAAGGTGATGCTTTCCTTATCGGCTGAGATAGTGGAACTGTTAGGTCGGCAGAATCAGATGAATTGTTTTTGGAGGAGGATGAAAAGGGTGTTATAAATAATTATATTTTATGTGTAGCTGGTAAAGTTACTGAGAGTAATACAACGAAAGGAAAGATGAGTACATTAAATTCTGTCAAGAGCATTGAATCAGACTTTGAACGACGAAGTCAAAATATATTGTAGTACAAAAGATTTAGACAAGTATACTAAAGATTAATGGTGTTTATGTAGTCAAAATTACAGACATCAGAAGGTTATGTGAGATTTTGAAAAGGCCAAGATAGGGAAGGAAATTGATAACAGAACCAAGGATGGAGGAATTACTTCATGAATTAATGGAAAGAGATAACAAGGCTCAAGACTCTTTGATAGATGAGATGATTACAGAGTAGGTGCACAAAAATAGAAAAGATCCAATGAAGAGAAAAACGTTTGGAGGATGAAGAAATGGAAAATGTACAGACAACCTTAGGAAAAGATGTTTGTAACAAGAAAATACATGCATTTATAGGCTATGATAGCAAGGTATTGTCAATGTTCGAAAATTTGTTAAATAGGCATAAGACCAATAAATTAGTAATTTTTAATGTCACTGGTGTAATAATTAGAACTGCAACAGGTGGGTTGTGCAAGACCATAACAGAAGAAATGTTAGTGGAATTGCAAAGCCATTGATTTCAGTTCACAATTAGCTGCTTTATTGTGAGGAGATTAATAAAAGATGTTGTGTTGATGACTGGTTTTATGATGAAGTATAGGATGATGTTAAGTTATAAGGAAAAGTGGTTAAAACTTGAACAGGAAGGTAGAGAGGAAGAATAAAATTCAACAGGAAGCTTGGGGGCAAACACAAAACAACACATTTGCATGTTACAACTATCCCAGAGTCAATTAGAGATGAGCTGTTTCACTCATTTAACAGTGAATACTGTATATACAATTATACATGAACTTATTAAGTACTACATGCTTAATAAAAAAACATTAATGTGATATTTATGTTTTGTGTTATGGTGATCTTAATAGTGCTGAAAGGACTGTAAAGAATAAGGAGCCACTTATAAATTTGCACCAGGAGGTATTACAAGTACTCGGCATAATTTGAAGTGTGTGGAGTTTCACAAACAGCAAGAGGTTAATCAGTTCAAGTAGGGATAATGAGGAGCTAATGTAATTCAACTGTTTCTGTTTATGTGTAATAGTAATTGTCATTTTTTTAGTTTTAAAATTTCTCAAGGGTTATAAATGGTTACTCAAAATAAATGTACATCCAATTCTGTCAACGCATTAGTTGGTTGCAGTGTCTCTTATATGTGTGTCAATTCCACTATAGATGGTGTGCAGAACAAGAAGTTTTGGGATTCCTTAAGACTTAGTATCCAGGGGGCTGCTTTGTGATCCAATTTTGACACATTCTACATCATGTTTGCTGATGGTGGGTGGAGAGTGACACATGCATGGCTGCAGTAGTTAGGTACATAGCATCAGGTACCACACTCATCACCATGAGATGTGCAGCTGGAAATAGTGGGGAGAGCAACACCATGTGCTGTGACCATTTGGCTATTATAAAAGTGAAGTGCTGCAACAAAACATGTAATATTGCAAAACACCATGGGCTGGTATAAATTATGCAAGTAAGTGAAAGCAGAGAGTCAACACCAATTTGCATAAAGGAACACCATTGCATAAAAAACCTTTCATGATAATATTAAAAATCGCTACTTCTTTATGCAAAGGTATGCAACTTTAAATCTATAGCATAGTTATTTACAAGTACTCGATCATTCTATCGTCAGCAGTAATCCTTCAGTCACCACTTCAAGCTATTTACACTACTGGTCAAACACAGAAAGAAATTATGCTAACATCAATAGTAGGCTAGGTGGTACTAAGCGTCTCATATAATAAATCAACTGTAGCGTTAAGTAGAGATTTTGTAATGTGATGAGGCTAGAGAATACACATAACATTACCATTAAGAGTTGCTTGTTAGGACTGGATAAATCAGGAAGTTTTCCCCTGTTGCAGTAAGGCCCTGAACTGTAAACAATAAAAGACACTCCTTGTGTATGTTGTATGAAAAATGAGAGCAGCAAAGGAGCATAACCAATAGTTTGAACTGCTGAAGGACGCCAGAGATGGTTCCCTTTCAGGAAATGAATTCAACTTGGATTTAGTATAAAAAAATGTTGATTGTACTGTGTATGTGGACAATGAATGGGGAGACGGTAATGGATTAAACTGAGCTCGACATGACAAGGGCCTGTGGACAAAGGACGGATTAGCAGGAGTGAGAATCTGGCCTTACGTGGTGGGCAAAGTCAAGAGGCCAGCTAACAGCTACAAATATCGAAAGCTGTGTTGTTTGCAAAGACCAAGTTTCTGAACAGAACAACTACTCTAATAACTTAGAATGACAAAAGAAATATTAATGCAATAAGCATAATAATTATATGTCAGTCCAACAAATTCAACCCTATGTACACTAGCAACAACAGTTACTACAAGCATAACTAGATTCTATACTGCAGGCATTTACTCATTATAAATAAGAAATAAGGCAGTCCTACAACGTAGACATAATATCAGATAATGGCATTGCACAGCAATCATCACCAGTAACAACACAAATTTCATTATTATTGTTTAATATTCTACAATGATAATTGTTTACATTAAATGTGTGATACCAGAAAATTACTACATACATAGACTAATACAGGAAGCCATTCATAGTTAATAGTATATCAAATTAATTTAACATATTGATCTTGTCAACAGTATTTGACTGAAAGTGAGATACATACACATTCTTGCCTATGAGAAGCATACATCTGTATCAGTAGACATGGTATCAAATAATGTTTCATGTAACATATGTAATTATTAGTGCAGGAAAGGGGTCCAATTCCATTTACATTTACATCTACATCTACATTTCCAGACCATTTTCACTAAATTTCAACTGCATGCAATCTATCAAAGTGTTGCAAAAAGTACCATATGTGGTAGGGAACTGATAGGGATCCAATTGGTTATCTTTGGTGACATCCGTGGGCATGGCAGTGGGAGATGTGGTCTTGGGAGCTGCTGGAATATGCGAGGAACAGTTATGTTATGGCCATAAGACAGAGAGCTGGTTTAGTTTTTCTGATGCGTGACTGAATATTTGATTATGACCACGATAAAATTGTATTTTTCATGATGGGGAGACTAGCCAAGTCATAGATTACGAACAGAGACTTACGATTGTGACTCTGGCTGACAGAGCATATGTCTGTATTGCACATTATATGAACTTTAGTTTATGCATCTGATGTGGGGTTAGAAGACCTGGTGTATAAACTCACTTAGCAATTTAATCACATTAAGTTAAGACTACCATCACTTGTGTGCTGTTACTTATGTTGAAAATGGGACATTCTTACTAAATGGACTCACGGCTTTGTCTCATTAATGACCACAATTCAGTAGGGAGCTATATCTAGCTAAAACTAGTTTCATAAAATATGAATCTGGAGTAAAGCATATGTTATTACTGCAATTTTCCTAATATGTTATGTTTAATAATCTTTAACTTGCATTATGTGTCTGCCCTCAACCATTTCATGGCAGGATTACCAGGGCAGTGGACTGATTGGTCACTATCATATTAGGGTGTGAAGAATACCTTCTATGCCACTATCCTGAAAAACCTACAAGTCAAGTTTTTAACCAACAGAAAATTAGCCAAAGAACGTTAATTCACAAATGGGGACTTTCTCGCCTTGAATGTGGACCTGAATTCTTTTAGTTCTGAATTTACAAGCCAGAATCAGTTGTCCAGGTCCTGAGACGTGTAGCCAGTTTTGTATAGGGGCTTTGAGCTTAGAAACATTCAGTAGCTGTAGTACACAGAGTTGTTAGTGATACTAAGCAGTGCAAGAGGGAAGATGCTGGCATAATGAAAGTGCATTTGGTGTCATCAGCTTCAGCAGAGGAGACCAACAGTGCAGACTTGGACTACAACCATGAGAGCTTCAGAGTCTTCATCAGCAGATCCAGTGACAGCAGACTATTCACTTTTTGGTGACATCATGAGAGCTAAGGCAATCACCATAGGAGAATAGGTAAATACTGGTGACAAAGATGTCAATGTATGTACCTTTGCTAGTCTACCATCAGGAACTGAAGATGTCACTTTCAAACTGTCACTGAACACTTGTGGTTTGGAGAACAATAGTCTGCCGAATAGCTTGAAGTCAGATTGGGAAGTTTATATTTGTAAGTTCCAATTACTAACATGTTGTAGATAATGGGGCTCTACAGTTCAGTAAGGGAAAAATGCAGACTGATCTATCAAATGAAATTTTAATTGTAAAAACAAACTACATTCAAAGACAGATGAAGGACATTAAAATGGATATAGATGGTATAATTGACATGAAGTTATCTTAAATCAGAACCTTAACGTACAAAATTAGAGATGAAGTACGCCACATGGATGAGAAAACATGTGATGTTAAAAAGTCAATGAAGCTAAAAATGGAAAAGGATGCATTAATAATTCAAGGGTGGTGTTAGTAACTGTTTGCTGAAGCTGAATGCACTTTTGGGGAAAACGCGAGATGTACTTCACAATATGCCTAAGAGAACTGTAAATTGCAAATTGGTCTTTGGAAAAACTCAGTTGGGTTTGGAGGAGATGAGCTTGAAAGTAGATGTGTTAATGATGGATGGGGTATTCACTATAATACATGTACCATGTGGTGGACCAGGATCTTCAAGATGCTTTCCTAACAAAGGAAAGAACCATCTGACAGGTAAAGACAGCTGCACACCAGGATGTCTGATGTGTGAAAAATAAAACTACTAGAAAGACAATTAAAAAGAAAATGTGCAACAGTAGGCAAAATTGTTAAATGACTTGTTTACCAGTTATGAGGCAGTTGAAAAATGTTTTGTAAATAGCTTCTGGAGCTAATCAGAACAGACAAAACTTCAAACAAGTTCTTAAATGAGCCAATTTATAGACATAGCAATAAAATAATGAGAAGTTTAGTGTATGTGAAATGGCTGAACTGATGCACAAAACTTGACTACTGGATGTTCTAACTGAAATTACAGTAGTCAAGTGACGATTTATAGAATTGATGCAATGTGACTTAATACACAGCCCAACCAACCCAGTAGCCAAATTCTTGGAATTTGTAGTGAAATTGGAAACCACAAGGTTTCACCAGCAGGCAAGGGAATAGGAACTACAATGTAAATATTAATTAAAACAAAAGGAATCAATCAAAACTATTTCACAGGCACAGCAGTAATAATGAAAAAAATTAAAGGGGGGAATAATGAGGCAGAAAATTTTAGACATCATGACAGGGAGTAAAGGTTTGAACAACCAGCAATGCAATGACATCATAAAGACAACAGGAGAGCAGAAAACTAGATTCCTCTGCATCTCAGGTCCAGATATGTTGATCTAAACCAGTATGGAAAAGGACAAGATGGGTAACAAATCCAAAAAAATATAATCAGTTAGAAAGCAAGGTTGAAAGTATGAAAATGGAGATTGTAAAGGAGGGCAATAAAGCAGGGACGAATCATATGCAGATTAACACCAAGGGAAGAGAAATACATGGGAAAGATGTATCAAATGAAAAGAAAATCAGAGTAAAAGATGTATCTGATTCAGGGGATAATGAGGCTAATGGTGGAAAACTTTTGAAAAACAATCAGTTTTGAGACCAGAAGCAGATATGACCTTGGCAGAGATTGACCGTAAAATCATCTCATCTCATCGAATCAGACTTTGAATGACGAAGTCAAAATAGATTGTAGTGCAAAAGATCTAGACAGGTATACTAAAGATGAATGGTGTTTATGTAGTCAGAATTACAGACATCAGAAGGGTATTTCAGAGTTTGAAAAGGCTAAGATCAGGAATGAAATTGATAAGAGAACCAGATGTGGAGGAATTACTTCATGAGTTAATGGAAGGAGATAACAAGGCTCAACACTCTTTGATAGAGGAGATGAATAAGAGGAGATGAATACAGTGCAGGTACACAAAAATAGAAAAGAGCCCATGGAGAGAAAAATGTTTGGAGGATGAAGAAACAGAAAATGTTCAGCCAATCTTAGAAATCGATGTTTGTGACAAGAAAATACGTGCACTTATAGGTTCTGAGAGCAAGGAATTGTCAATGTTCGAAAATTTGTTACATAGGCTAAAGGCCAAGAAATTGGTAATTTTTTATGCCACTGGTGTAAAAGCTAGAACTGCAACTGTTGGGTTGGGCAAACCCGTAGCAAAGGAAATGATAGTAGAATTGCAAAGTCATTGATTTCAGTTCACAATCAGTTGCTTTATTGTGAAAAGATTAATAAAATATGCTGTGTTGAGCACTGATTTTATGATGAACTATAGGCTGGTACTAAGTTATAAGAAAAAGTGGCTAAAATTCGAACAGGATGGCAGAAATGAAGTATAAAATTCAACAGGAAGCTTGGCAGCAAACAGGAAACAACACATTTGCATGTTATAACTATCCCAAAGTCAATTAGAGATGAGCTGTTTCACTCATTTAACAGTGCATAATGTATATACATTTATACATGAAGTTATTAAGTATTACATGCTTAATATAAAAACATTCATGGGGTACTTATGTTTTGTGTTATGGTGATTTTGATAATGCTAACAGGACTGTAAAGAATAAGGAGGCACTTATAAATTCGCACCAGGAGATATTACAAATATTCGTCATAATTTGAGGGGTGTGTAGTTTGGCGAACAGCAAGAGGTTAATCAGGACAAGTAGGGATAATGAGGTGCTAATGTAATTCACTTGTTTTGGGGGGTGTATAATAGTAATTGTCATTTTTTTAGTTTTAAAATTTTTCAACAGATATAAATGGTTGCTTAAATTAAATGAACATCCAATTCTGTCAACACATTAGGTGGTTGCATTGCCTCTTATGTGTGTCGATTCCGTTGGGGATGGTGTGTGAAAGACGACTTTTGGAGATTCCTACAGACTTAGTATTCCGAAGGCTGCTTTGTGATCCAATTTTGACACATTCTAGATCATCATTGCTGATGGTAGGTGCAGAGTGATACACACATGGTTGCAGTACCTAGCATTGGGTACCACACTCATCACCATGAGATGTGCAACTGGAAAGAGTAAGTAGAGCAACACCAAGTGCTACAACGAAATGTGTGATGTGACGAAACACCATGGGCTGGTATAGATTACGCAAGTAAGTGAAAGCTGAGAGTCTACAGTCATCTGCATAAAGGAACACCACTGCATAAGAAACATTTCATCATAATATTAAAATTGCTATGTGTTTGTGTAAAAGTATGCAAGTTTAATTCTCTAGGATAATGTATTTGTAAGTACTGGAACATTCTATAGTTAGTAGTAATGCTTCAGTCACCACTTCAATCTATTTGCACTACTGATCAGACAGAGACACAAATAATGCTAACATCAATGGTGCACTAGGTGGTACCTGTCATCTAACAAATCAAATGTAGCATTAAGTGGAGATTTTGTAACATGGTGAGGTTGGAGAGAAAACATTATCCTGTCATTAAGATTTATCTGGGGAAAAGTGGGAAATATTTCACTGCTGCATTAAGGCACAGAAATGTAAACAATAAAATACACTCCTTAATGAGTTTTGTATGGATAACGGCAGCAGGAAAGGAACATAATCATTAGTTTGAATTGCAGAAGGATGCCAGGAATCTTTCCCTTTCCGGAAATGTGTTCAACATTGATTTAGTATAGAAAACTGTTGACTGTGCTATGTATTTCTACAAAGGGTGGGCAAACGGTAATGGGTTCAACCGAGCTCAACAAGACGAGGGCCTATTGACTAATGATGGATTAGGAGTAGTGAAAATCTGGCCTTAAGTGATAGGCATTTACATGTAAAATGCCAACAGCTTGGCTAACAGCTACAAATATCCAAAGCTGTGTTGTTTGGAAACACCAAGGCTCTGAACAGAACAAACACTCGAATAAGAATGAGATTAGATATATTCATACAGTAAGCATAATGGTTATATGTCAACCAACGAATGCAATCCTATGTACACAAGCACCAACTGTAACCACAAGCATAACTAGACTCTATACTGTAGGAAGTTACACATTATACATAACAAATAAGGCAGACCTACAAGGTAGACATAATATTAGGTAATGGCATTTCACAGCAGTCATTATCACCGGTAGTGACAGAAATATTATTATTATTTAATTTGCTACGATGATAAGTGTTTATATTTATTGTCTCATACAAGAAAAATACTGCAGACACCACACTTATACAGGATAATCATATGTCAAATTAATTTGACATGTTGATGTTACTAACAGTATTTGATTGAATGTGTGAAAAATACACATTGTTGCCTACGAAAAGCATACATCTGTGCTTAAAGGAGTAGTAATTAGTATGATTAGACATGTAACATATATAAATTAGTTGTAGAATTATTAGTGCAGGAATGGGGTCAAATTCCATTTAAAATTACATTTCCAGGTTGGTTTCACTCCATTTCAACTGCAAGAAATCTGTCAAAGTGTTGCAAAAAGTGCATTATGTGGTAGTGATCTAATAGAGACCCCATTAGTTATCTTTGGTGACTTTGGTGGAGATGGTGGTGGGAGAGGTGTGTCTTAGGAGTTGCTGGAAAATGCACACACAAGTTATGTTATGGCCATCAGAGAGGGCTGCTTTGGTTTTTCTGATATTAGACTGAATATTTGATTATGACCATCATAAACTCGTATTTTTTAAGATCGGGAGTCCAGCCAACTCAGAGCTTACGAACAGAGACTTGAGTTTATGACTTTGGCTGACAGAGCTTGTGCATGTATTGCACTTTATATGGACTTTAGTTTATGCATCTGAGAGTGGGGTTATAAGACCTGGTGCGTCAGGAATTTAAGCATATTAAGTTAAGGCTACCATCACTCACATGCTACCAGTTATGTTGAAAATGGGACATTCTTACCAAATGACTCACTGTTTTGCTTCATTAAGGACCACAAGTCAGCAGGAATTCATGTCTTTCTGAATTAACCAGTTACATTAAATATAATTCTGGGGCATAGCATATGTTATTACTGCAATTTTTCTGATATGTTACGCGTAATAAAGTTTAACTCACATTGTGTGTCTGCCCTCAACCATTAGATGGCAGGATTATGAGTGCAGTGGACTGATTGGCCTCTATCACATTAGGGTGTTAAGAATGCTGTGTATGCCACAACCCTGGAAATCCTACGAGCCAATTTTTAACTAAGAGAGTTCTGCATTGGACCATGACAGTTAAGTCACAAATGGGCTCTTTCTTATCTGGAATGTGGTCTTAAACTTATTTAGTTCTGAATTTACAATCAAGAATGAGTTGTCCCGGTCCTGAGAGGTGTAGACAATTTTGTATAGCTACATTGAGCTTAGAAACATTCAGCAGTTGTAGTACACAGAGTTTCCTGTGATATTAAGCAGCGGAGGAGGGAAGATGATTGCACAATGAAAGTGCACTGAATAAGTGTCATCAGCTTCAGTATCAGAATCAACAGTACAGAAATCAGCTATAATCATGAGAGCTTCAGCGTTGTCATCAGCAGCAGATCTAGAATCGGCAGAATATACACTTTTCGGTGACGTCATCGGAGAAAAGGAAGTCATCATGGGAGAATAGGTAAGTACTGGTGACAAAGATGTCAATGTGTGTACCTTTGCTGGCGTACCATCAGAAACTGCAGCTATCACGTTCGGTCACTGAACACTTGTGGTTTGGAGAACAATAGTCTGCCAAATAGCTTGAAGTGAGATCAGGAAGTTTAGATTTGTAAGTTCCAAATACTAACGTGTTGCAGATAATCTAGCTCTACTGTTTAGTATGGAAAAAATGCAAACTGATCTATCAAACGAAATTTCAGTTGTTAAAAACCAATAAATTCAAGGACTGACAAGGGTGGAGGGGGGGGGGGGGGGGGGCGGAACGGGGCCATGGGGGTGGTGGGCTAATGTTTGTGTTGGGAAAATTAAAATCAATGTAGATGTTATGATTGAGTGGAAGCTAAATAAGATGAGAACCAAAATTGACGAAATTTCTGATGAAGAAGACTGTGTGGATGAGAAAATAAATGATGTTAAAAAGGTCAACAGACCTAAAAGTGGAAAAGATGCATGACCATTGAGGGGTGGTGTTAATTACTGTTTTCTGAAGCAGAATGCACTTTTGATGGAAACACAAGATGCAATTCAGAATGTGCCTGAAAGAACTGTAAATTGCAAAATGGTCATTGGAAAAAATTCACTGGGGTTGGGGTTTGGAGGAGACGAGTTTGAAAGTAGATGTGTTAGTGACGGATCAGGTCGCCACCTTAATAAGTGTACCATGTGGTGGACCAGGATCTTCAATATGCTTTCCTAACAAGGGAAAGTACCATATGCCAGATTTTCTTGTATCATGTAAAGACAGCTGCACACCAGGAATTTCTTATGTGTGTAAAACAAAACTAGTGGAAAAGCAGTTAGAAAAAAATGTGCAACAGTGGGAAAAACTGTTCAATGCATTGTTTAGCTATTTATGAGGCAAAACAGACGAAACTTCAGAACAAGTTATTTAATGGATCAATTTACAGATATGGCAATACAATAATGAGAACGTTTTGTGTACGTGAAGTAGCTAAACCCATGCACAAAACCTGACTGCTGGATGTTCTATCTGAAATTAGAATCGTCAAGTGACAATTTCCAGAATCAATGCAATGGGACTTAATACACAGCCCAACCAACCCAGTAGCCAAATTCTTGGAATTTGTAGTGAAACTGGAAACCACAGGGGTTCACCAGCAGGCAAGGGAAGTGGGAACTACAATGTGAGGAAGAAATTTTAGACATCAGGACAATGAGTAAAGGTTTAAACAACCAGCAATGCAAGGACAACGTAACCACAACAGGAGTGCAGAAAACTAGATTTCTCTGCATCTCAGGTCCAGAGATGTCAATCTAAACCAGCATGGTAAAGGACAAGATGGGTAGCCAATCCGAAAAAATATAGTGAGTTACAAGCAAGGTTGAAATAATGAAAATGGAGATTGTAAAGGAGGGCAAGAAAGTAGGGACAAATCAGATGCAGAGTAACAGCAAGGAAAGAGAAATACATGGGAAAGATGTATCAAATGAGAAGAAAATCGGAGTAAAAGATTTATTTGATTCTCGGTATGATGAGGCTATTGGTAGAAAATATTGAAAAACAATATTGGTATCAGTTAAGAGACTAGAAGCAAATACAGCCTTGGCAGAGATTGACTGTAATCTCATCTCAATTGATATATAATCCAACAGCAGTAATCACTGCAGTGGATGCATTGATGGATGTTCAAGAAGGAAGTCATAGTGGTTCATATGTTGTATTGACGGATGTAGAGAAGGTTGAATTTATGTTGACAGATGTAATTCATTCATTGTCAATGGGAAGTTAGGAGGAGATTTCAGAGAATAAAGTAATGGATGAGCAATTTGATATTGCTGGATTAGATGTGTCAGAAGAGAAAATCAAAGCTTTCATTTCTATAGTTGATGGGGAGCCAATCATTTTAGATGATGATAAAAAGTCAATGACTGTTATAAGCCACACACAGAGAACAGTAAGAAATTATGAGGAAACTACTGAGCTGGACCACAAAATGAATGCTGAGTAGTATATAAAGGAGGAAGTGGAATAGACCTTTATGATTGGAGATAATATTTGAAAATTTTAAAAATGCTCTTGCTGAAATTGTGGAAGAATAAATAGTTTAAGGTAGTGAAAGCACTTAACAGAAGGACACAAAAGTTAGCACAAGAGAAGTGTAGCAGGAATATTTTTTAAAAAATTGTGAAGTTGAAAATATGTCTGCCAAAGGCCTATGATGTGAATATCTCAGGTCACACCTTAGAGCAAGGGGCGAGAACAGGTCCTAATTTTTAGAAAATGGAGGGTTGTGTTAATTACAAAGGAATACTCAGTTGTAGCTAGAAATATTTAAGCATAAATGGAGCAGCTCACTACCAGATAATACACTTTATACAACAGTTTGAGAGCCTGTGTGCAGAGGAAATGGAATGAAAACGAGCTGAAAATATAAATGTAGATGTAAATGTAAATGGAATTGGACCCCATTACTACGATAATAGTTCTACAATTAATTTACATATTTTACTTGAAACATTATTAGATACTATGTCTACTGATACTAATTACTATTCCTTTAAGCACATATCTATGCTTTTCATAGACAAGAATGTGTGGTTATTACACTTTCATTCAAATACTGTTGACAAAATCAATGTGTTAAATTAATGTGTTATACTACACTCCTGGAAATTGAAATAAGAACACCGTGAATTCATTGTCCCAGGAAGGGGAAACTTTATTGACACATTCCTGGGGTCAGATACATCACATGATCACACTGACAGAACCACAGGCACATAGACACAGGCAACAGAGCATGCACAATGTCGGCACTAGTACAGTGTATATCCACCTTTCGCAGCAATGCAGGCTGCTATTCTCCCATGGAGACGATCGTAGAGATGCTGGATGTAGTCCTGTGGAACGGCTTGCCATGCCATTTCCACCTGGCGCCTCAGTTGGACCAGCGTTCATGCTGGACGTGCAGACCGCGTGAGACGACGCTTCATCGAGTCCCAAACATGCTCAATGGGGGACAGATCCGGAGATCTTGCTGGCCAGGGTAGTTGACTTACACCTTCTAGAGCACGTTGGGTGGCACGGGATACATGCGGACGTGCATTGTCCTGTTGGAACAGCAAGTTCCCTTGCCGGTCTAGGAATGGTAGAACGATGGGTTCGATGACGGTTTGGATGTACCGTGCACTATTCAGTGTCCCCTCGACGATCACCAGTGGTGTACGGCCAGTGTAGGAGATCGCTCCCCACACCATGATGCCGGGTGTTGGCCCTGTGTGCCTCGGTCGTATGCAGTCCTGATTGTGGCGCTCACCTGCACGGCGCCAAACACGCATACGACCATCACTGGCACCAAGGCAGAAGCGACTCTCATCGCTGAAGACAACACGTCTCCATTCGTCCCTCCATTCACGCCTGTCGCGACACCACTGGAGGCGGGCTGCACGATGTTGGGGCGTGAGCGGAAGACGGCCTAACGGTGTGCGGGACCGTAGCCCAGCTTCATGGAGACGGTTGCAAATGGTCCTCGCCGATACCCCAGGAGCAACAGTGTCCCTAATTTGCTGGGAAGTGGCGGTGCGGTCCCCTACGGCACTGCGTAGGATCCTACGGTCTTGGCGTGCATCCGTGCGTCGCTGCAGTCCGGTCCCAGGTCGACGGGCACGTGTACCTTCCGCCGACCACTGGCGACAACATCGATGTACTGTGGAGACCTCAAGCCCCACGTGTTGAGCAATTCGGCGGTACGTCCACCTGGCCTCCCGCATGCCCATTATATGCCCTCGCTCAAAGTCCGTCAACTGCACATACGGTTCACGTCCACGCTGTCGCGGCATGCTACCAGTGTTAAAGACTGCGATGGAGCTCCGTATGCCACGGCAAACTGGCTGACACTGACGGCGGCGGTGCACAAATGCCGCGCAGCTAGCGCCATTCGACGGCCAACACCGCGGTTCCTGGTGTGTCCGCCGTGCCGTGCGTGTGATCATTGCTTGTACAGCCCTCTCGCAGTGTCCGGAGCAAGTATGGTGGGTCTGACACACCGGTGTCAATGTGTTCTTTTTTCCATTTCCAGGAGTGTATTAATCATGTACCACTTCCTTTATAAGTGAATGTGTGGAGTATTTTCTGGTATGGCTCAATTAATGTGCACACTCATTATCATGATACTTTAAATAACAATAATATAATTTCTGTTGCTACTCATGATAATGACTATTGTGCAAAACCATTATCAAATATTACGTCTACCTTGTAAGATTGCTGTGTTTGTTATTTATAAGGTCTAAATGCCTACAGTGCACAATCTAGTTATGCCTGTAGTTACAGTTGTCCTTGTTTACATAACATCGCATTCCTTTGACTGACATATAACCCTTTGGATTACTGCCTCAATATCTCTCATTTCACTCTAAGTTATTAGAGTGTTTGTTCTATTCTCAGCTTCGTATTTCCAAACAACACTGCTTTGCACATTTGTAGCTGTTAGCTGCCCTCTTGTCTTACACATAAGTGCCTACCGTTTAAGACTATATGCTCACTCCTGCTAGTACATCCTTTAACCATAGGCCATCGTCATACCGAGCTTGGTGGAACCCATTACCATTTACCAGGCTACATCATTATACATAGAAACATCATCTGTTTCCTATATTAATGCCACGTTAAATGCATTTCCTGAAAGGGAACCAACGTAATGCCCTTCAGCAGTTCAAACTAATGGTTACACTCCTTTGGTACACTGGTTTTCCATACAACACTTGTTAAGGAGTGTATTTTATTGTTTACACTTTGTTGCCTTACTGCAGCAGTGGAACATTTCCTTATTTCCCCAGTTTTACAAATAACTCTTAATGGCAGCATAATGTTTTCTCTCTAGCCTCATCATAATACAGAATCTCCACTCAATGCTACATTTGATTTATTTGATGAAACATTCTGTAACACATAGCAAACCATTGATGTTAGCATAATTTCTATCTTTGTCTGACCAGTAGTGTAAGTAGATTGAAGTGCCGAATGAAGCAGTACTAGTAAATATAGAATGATCCAGTAATTATAAATAAACTATTCTATAGATTAAAAATTGAGTGACTTTGCATACTTTAGCACAATGAAGCAGTAACTTGAAAGGTCTTTTATGCAACAGTGTACCACACAGTAAATTATTGTTGACTCTCACTTGTCACTTATTTGAATAATTTACATCAGCCCATTATACATGTTTCAACATTGTACTTTACTTTTATAATGGCAAGTTGGTCACAGCACCTGGCATTGTTCTCCCTACTCTTTCCGGTTGCACATCTCACGGTGGTAAGTCTGGTACCCAACAGTAAGTACTGCAACTATGCCTGTGTCATTCTGCACCCAACATCAACCAAGATGATGTAGGATCTGTAAAAATTGGATCTCAAAGCAGCCCCCACAATTCAATGTCTTAATGAATCCCCAAAGTCTGTGCTCTGTACATTATTCCCAGTGGAATTGACATGCTTGTAAGAGCCAATGCAAGCCAGCTTAATGCTTTGACAGAACTAGATGTTCATTTATTTTAGCTAAACATTTATATCCCTTGATATATTTTAAACCTAACTAAATGACAATTACAGTTATACACATACAAAAACATTTAAATTACATTACAGTTTAATTATCCCAAGTTGAACTGACTGATTGCCACTTCCCAACCTCCACATGCCTCCAATTACGACAACTATTTGTAATACCACCTGGTACGAAATTGTAAGTGCATCCTTTGTCTTTCCATTCTTTTGAAAACCATTAAGATCACCATAACACAAGACATGATTATCCGATGATCATTTTTATATTAACCATGTATTACTGAATAATTTTATGCATAATTGTATATCTGTTATGTATGGTGAGTGAAACAGCTCCTTGGTGATGTAGTCTGGGGTGATTGTCACATACAAATGGGTTGTGTGCTGTTCGCCACCAAGCATGCTGTTCATCATAAAAATCAGTGCCCCACACAACATCTTTTATTAAGAAGCTAGTGCAAGAGAAGTGTATGATGAATTCTTTTTAAAAGATTTTGACATTGGGAAGATGTCTGTGGATTGTCTGTGATGTGAATATCAGGGCTTAGGCCTCAGAACAAGGACTGAGAACAGTTCCTAATTTGATAGAAATGGAAGGTGCCATTAATTCCAAAGAAGTACTCTGTTGGAGCTACAAATATTTAAGCATTAACGGAGATTTAAGGCCAAAAAATGTTGGTGAAGGTGATGTGGTGTTTTCCTTATCAGCTGAGAGAGTGGAACTGTTAGGGCGGAGGACTCAGATGAATTGTTTTTGGAGGAAGATGAAAAGGGTGAGGTAAATAATGGTATTTTATGTCTAGCTGGTAAAGTTACTGAGAGTAACACGACAGAAGAAAACATGAGTACATTCAATTCTGTCGAGCGCATCGAATCAGACTTTGAATGACGAAGTCAAAATAGATTGTGGTACAAGAGATCTGGACAAGTAAACAAAAGATGAATAGTGTTTATGAAGTCAAAATAACAGACATCAGAAGGGTATGTGAGATTTTTAAATGGCCGAGATACGGAATGAAATTGATAAGAGAACCAGAGGAGGAGAAACTATTTCATGAATTAATGGAAGGAGATAAAGAGGCTCAAGACTCTTTGGCAGAGGACATGAATACAGTGCAGGTGCACAAATATTTGCAGGATGAAGAAACAGAAAATGTACGGCCAGTCTTAGGAATCAATGTTTGTGACAAGAAAATACGTATGCTTATTGGTTCTGAGAGCAAGGTGTGGTCAATGTTCAAAAATTTGTTAAACAGGCATAAGACCATGGAACTGGTAATTTTTAACATCACTGGTGTAAAAATTAGAACTGCAACAGGTGGGTTGAGCAAACCTGCAACAGAAGAAATGTTAGTAGAACTGTAAAGACATTGATTTGAGTTCACAGTGAGTTGCTTTATTGTGAGAGGTTTAATACAAGATGTTGTGTTGGGCACTGATTTTATGATGCAGTATATTATAGTGCTAAGTTATAAGAAAAAGTGGTTAAAATTCTTATAGGAAGGTAGAAAGGAATAAAAAAATGCAGCAGGATGCTTGGTGGCAAACAGGAAACAACACATTTTCATGTTACAAATACCCCAGACTCAATAACAGATGAGCTGTTTCACTCATCATAACCATGAATAATGTATATACAATTATCTATGAACTTATTGAGTATTACATGCTTAATATAAAAGCATTCATGGGATATTTATGTTTTGTGTTATAGTGATCTTAATAGTGCTAAAAGGACTGTAAAGAATAAGGAGGCACTTATAATTTTGCACCAGGAGGTATTATAAATAGTATGGCTAATTTGAGGTGTGTGGAGTTTGGCAAATAGCAAGAGGTTAACCAGTTCAAGTAGGTATAATGAGGAGCTAATGTAATTCAATTGTTTTTGTGTGTGTATAATGGTAATTGTTATATTTTTAGTTTTAAAATTTCTCAAGGGATATAAAGGGTTACTTAAAATAAATGAACTTCCAATTCTGTCAACACATTAGGTGGTTGCATTACCTATTTTATGTGGGTCGATTCCACTGGGGATGGTGTGCAGAACACAAATTTTGGGGATTCCTTCAGACTTAGTATTCAGGGACTCCTTTGTGATCCAATTTTGACAGATTCTACATCATCTTTGCTGATGGTGGGTGCAGAGTGATACATGCATTGCCACAGTACTCAGCATCGGGTAGGATACACATCACCATGAGATGTGCAACTGGAATGAGTGGGAAGAGCACCACCGAGTGCTCTGATGAAATGGCTATTATAAAAGTGAAGTGCTACAATGAAACATGTGATGTGAAAAAACACTATGGGCTGGTATAGATTTAGCAAGTACATGAAAGTTCACAGTCGACAATCATTTCCACAAAGGAACACCGTTGCATGAAAAACTGTCATAATAATGTTAAAATTACTATGTCTTTGTGCAAAAGCATGCAAGCTTAAATCTATATGATAGTCTATTTGTAAGTACTGGATCATTCTATAGTTAGTGGTTATGCTTCAGTCACCACTTCACGCTATTTACACTACCGGTCCAACACAGATGGAAATTATGCTACCATCAATAGTAGGCTAGATGGTACTGAATGTGTCATCTAATAAATCAACTGTAGTATTAAGTAGAGATTATATAACACGACGAGGCTAGAGAGAATACATGCTTGTTAGAACTGGGGAAACCAGGAAATTTTCCGCTGCTGCAGTAAGGCCGTAACTTGTAAAAAATGTGAGACACTCCTTAACGAGTAAAAACCATAGCAGCCAAGCACCATAACCCTTAGTTTGAATACCACAAAGACGCCAGTTATTGTTCCCTTTCAGGAAATGCAGTCAACAATGATGTAGTATAGAAAACTGTTGACTGTGCTGTGAATTTCGACAAAGGCTGGACAAACGGTAATGCGTTCAACTGAGCTTGACATTACGAGGGCCTATGGACAAAGGATGGATTAGCAGGGGTGAGAATCTGACCTTAAGTGGTCGCATTTACATGTAGAAGCCAAAATGCCAGCTGATAGCTACAAATGTCCAAATCTGTATTGTTTGGAAACACCAAGGCTCTGAAAAGAACAAATAGTCTAATAACTTAGAATGAGACAAGAAATATTCATACAGTAAACATAACAGTTTTATGTCAGTCCAATGAATTCAATCCTTTGCACACAAGCACCAACTGTATCTACAAGCATATCTAGACTCTATACTGTAAGCATTTACACATTATGTAGACATATCAGATTCTGGCATTGAACATTTATCATTATCACCAGTAGGTAGCAGCACAAAATATTTAATATGCCATGATGATAAGTGTCTAAATTGAATGTGTCATAACAGAAAATTACTACAGACATACACTTATACAGGAAGTGGTACGTAGTTAATAGTATATGATATTAATTTAATATATTGATTCTGTCGACAATATTTCATTGAAAGTGCAATATAGACACATTTTTGCCTATGAAAAGTGTACATCTGTGCTTAAAGGAATAGTAATTAATATCAGTAGACTTGGAATCAAATAAAGTTTCACGTAACATATGTAATTTAATTGTAGGATTAATAGCGCAGGAATGAGGTAATGTTCCATTTATATTTACATCTACATTTACATTTCATGTCATTTTCACTAAATTTCAACCGCACGCAATCTATCAAAGTGTTGCAAAAAGTGGATTACGTGGTAGGGATCTAATAGAGACCCCATTAGTTATCTTTGGTGACTTTGGTGGACATGGTGGTGGGAGAGGTGTGTCTTAGGACTTGCTGGAAAATGCACACACAAGTTATGTTATGGCCATCAGACAGAGAGGGCTGCTTTGGTTTTTCTGACATGAGATTGAATATTTGATTATGACCATCATAAACTCGTATTTTTTAAGATCGGGAGTCCAGCCAACTCAGAGATTACGAACAGAGACTTGAGTTTATGACTTTGGCTGGCAGAGCTTGTGCATGTATTGCACTTTATATGGACTTTAGTTTATGCGTCTGAGAGTGGGGTTTTAAGACCTGGTTTATAAACTCACTTAGCAATTTAAGCATATTAAGTTAAGGCTACCATCACTCACGTGCTACCAGTTATGTTGAAAATGGGACATTCTTACCAAATGACTCATTGTTTTGCTTCATTAAGGACCACAAGTCAGCAGGAAACCATGTCTCTCTGAATTAACCAATTACATCAAATATAATTCTGGAGTATAGCGTATGTATAGCATATTTTTCTGATATGTTGCATGTAATAATGTTCAGCTCACATCGTGTGTCTGCCCTCAACTATTTGATGGCATGATTACCAGTGCAGTGGACTGACTGGTCTCTACCATATTAGGATGTAAAGAAGACTGTGTATGCCACAACCCTGAAAAAGCTATGAGCCAAATTTTTAACTCACAGAGTCATGCATTAGGCCAAGGATGTCAAGTCACAAATGGGGTCGTTCTTGTGTGAATGTGGACTTAAATTTATTTAGTTCTGAATTTACAAGCAAGAATCAGTTGTCCAGGTCCTGAGAGGTGTAGACAGTTTTTTATAGGATCTTTGAGCTTAGAAACATTCAGCAGCAGAAGTACACAGAGTTGCTAACGATATTAAGCAGTGCAAGAGTGAAGATGATTGCACAATGAAAGTGCACTGAATAAGTGTCCTCATCTTCAATTGCGGAGACCAACATTGT
Source organism: Schistocerca piceifrons (assembly GCF_021461385.2). NCBI lineage: Eukaryota > Metazoa > Arthropoda > Insecta > Orthoptera > Acrididae > Schistocerca > Schistocerca piceifrons. The sequence continues at coordinate 137,464,233 of NC_060147.1, forward strand.
AGAAATCAGCTACAACCATGAGAGCTTCAGTGTCTTAATCAGCAGTAGAGCCAATGTTGGAAATATTCACTTTTTGGTGACCATCATAGAAAAGGAAGTCATCATGGGAGAATAGGTAAGTACTGGTGAAAAAGATGTAAATGTGCGTACCTTTGCTCGCCTAATATCAGGAACTGAAGATGTCATGTTCAAACATCACCAAACACTTGGGGTTTGGAGAACAATAGTCAGCCAGGTAGCCTGAAGTCAGATCAGGAAGTTAAGATTTGTAAATTCCTATTACCTACTTATTGCAAATAATGGGGATCTACAACTTAGTACTGGGAAATGGAAACTGATCTAACAAATGAGATTTCAATTGTTAACACCCAACTAAATTAAAAGACAGGTGAAAGAAACACGAAATCAAAAAATGAGGTAAGGGTTGCATTGGGAAAAATAAAATGGATGTAGAGGTTATGATTGAGGTGAAGTTAACTCAAATCAGAACCGAAAGTGGCAAAATTCCAGATGTAGTAGGCTGCATGGGGGAGAAAAAAAGTCAACAGACCTAGAAGTGAAGAGATGCATGATCATTAAGGGGCAGTGTTAATAACTGATTTCTGAGGCAGAATGCACTTTTGGGGGAACACAAGATGCAGTTGAGAATGTGTCTCAAAGAACAGTAAATTGCAATATGGTCATGTGCAAAATCAGTGGGGTTTGGAGGTGACAAGCTAGAAAGTAGATGTGTTAACAACAGATCAGGTCACCACTGTAATAAATATACCATTTGATGGAACAGGATCTTCAATATGCTTTCCTAACAAGGGAAACTACCATGTGACAGATTTTCTTGCAGCATGTAAAGACAGTTTCACACCAGGAATGTCTGATGTGCAAAAAGTAAAACTAGTGGAAAGACAGAAGGAAATGTACAACAGTGGGCAAAATTGTTGAATGACTTGTTTACCAGATATTAGGCATTTGAAAAACATTTTGTAAATAAATTCTGATGTGAGGCAAAACAGACAAAACTTCGGAACAAGTTCTTAATTAGGCCAATTTACAGACATGGCAATACAAAGATGATAAAGAGTGGCTAAACTATTCCGCAAACCTCGACTGCAGGGTGTTCTAACTGAAATTTCAATGCTGAAGTGACAATTTCCAGTATAGATGCAATGGGACTTAGAACACAGCCCATCCAACTCAGTAGACAAATTCTTGGAATTTGTAGTGAAACTGGAAACCACAGAGTTTCACCAGCATGCAAAGGAATGGGACAACATAAATTTTAGTTAGGGCAAAAGAAATCAATCCAATCTATTTCACAGGATCTCCAAAATTATGGAAATAATTAACAAAGTGGGAATAATGAGGACGAAAATTTTAGAGATCTTGACAAGGAGCTAAGGTTTGAATGACCAGCAATGTCATGACAACATAACCACAACAGGAGAGCAGAAAACTAGATTTCTCTGCATCTCAGATCTAGAGATGTCGCTCTAAACCAGCATGGAAAAGTACAAGATGGGTAGCAAATCCTAAAATATATAGTGAGTTAGAATGCAAGGTTGAAATTATGAAAATGGAGATTGTATAGAAGGGCAAGAAAGGAGGGAGAAATCGGATGCAGAGTAACAGCAAGGAAGGAGAAATACATGGGAAAGATATTTCAAACGACAAGAAAATGGGACTAAAATATTTATTTGATTCAAGGGATGACGAGGCTAATGGTAGAAAACTTTGGAAAAATAAAATTGGTATCTGTTTCGAAACCAGAAGCAGATACAAACTTGGCAGAGTTTCATCGTAATCTTATCTAAATTGCTATAAATCCAACAGCAGTAATTATTGCCATATTGGTTGTAATGCAGATGATGCAGCTGTGGATGTTCAAGAAGATAGTAATAGTTGTTCATATGGTTGAATTTATGTCAACAGATGTAATTCATTCATTGTCAAAGGAAAGTGAGGAAGAGATTTCAGAGAATAAACTAATGGATGAGCATTGTAATACTGCTGGATTCGATGTGTCTGAAGAGAGAGTCAAAGCATTCATTTCTGTAGTGGATAGCGAGCCAGTCGTTTTAGATGATGATAAAAAGTCAATGAGAGTTCTAAGTCTGACCCAAAGAACAGTAAGAAATTATGGGAAAACTGTTGAGCTGGATCACAAAATTAATACTGAGTAGTGTATAAAGGAGGAAGTGGAATACAGTTTTATGAGGAGGTCATATTTGAAAATTTTAAAATTACTGTTACTGGAAATGTGGGAGAATAAATAGTTCAAGGTGGCAAAGGCACTTAATAGAAGGAGAGAAAATTTAGTGCAAGTGTAGTGTATGATTGAATTTTTTTTAAAAAAAGATTGTGAAACTGAAAATATGTCCATGGAATGTCTATGATGTAAATATCAGGGGTCAGCCCCTAGATCAAGGGGCAGGAACAGGTCTTAATTGGATGGATATGGAGGGTCCCTTTAATTCCAAAGGAGTACTCAGTTGTAGCTAGAAATATTTATAAGCACAAATGGAGTAGCTCACTACCAGATAATGTGCTTTTTACAACACCTTGACAATGTGGGATGTGAGGCCCGCCAGTTACGCAAAACACCTGTAAGAGGTTTCCACCCAGCATATGCATAAAGTATGAAGAAGAGCAGATAGAAGAGGTTGACAGTCTTAAATTCCTGGGATTACAACTCGATAATAAATTCAGCTGGGAGGAGCACACCACAGAACTGCAGAAACGCCTTAACAAATCTGTATTTGCAATTCGAGTGTTAGCAGACATAGGCAACATAAAAATGAAAAAGCTTGCATACTTTGCCTACTTTCATTCCATAATGTCATATGGTGTAATATTTTGGGGTAACTCTTAAAGTCAAACAAAATTTTTCAGAGTCCAAAAGCATGTAATACGTATTATTTGTGGAGTAAATTCACTGACGTCCTGTAGAAACCTCTTCAAAGAACTGTGTATACTAACTACTGCCTCTCAGTATATTTACTCCTTAATGAAATTTGTCCTAAATAATATATCTCTTTTTTCCAACAAACAGCTCTGTTCATACATACAATACCAGGAACAAAAATGATCTGCACAAGGACTTAAAAACACTTACTTTAGTTCAAAAAGGGGTCCACTACTCAGGAACATTAATCTTCAATAATTTGCCAGCAAACATAAAAAAATTTAGTTACAAATAAAGATCAGTTTAAAAGGAGCCTGAAAGACTTACTAGTGGCCAACTCCTTCTACCCCATTGACGAATTTTTTAATAGAAACAAATGATGTATTGTATACATTCATACTATCAGTTTTGTTATTTCAGCTTAAAAAAAATAATTATTTACATGTTTCACATCCACTAGGATCTACTCAGCACGGAACTATGGAATGAAAAACTAATCTAATCTAAACGGCTTTTTCCAAGTATCCAAACATGTTTCAGCACCACTGTGTCAACATCAGTGGGCTTCCATTTTATTTAATCTGTAATGACAACATTTTTACTAAATGATTACAAAATTATGTGGATATTTAGTTCAAATAATAGTGCCTTTCAGTTTGTTAATACCTTTACAAAGATGTAAAGGTATTAACAAAAATACAGGAACTATTGTCTGAACTAAATAACCTCATAATTTTGTAATCATTTAGTAAAAATGTTCACATTACAGATTAAATAAAACAGAAACTCACTGATGATGCCACAGTGGTTTTGAAACATGTTTGGGTACTTGAAAAAACCGTGTTTTGCATAACTGGCAGACCTCACATCTTACAATTTTAACTGCAAACATGCTAAACACAAGGAGCTGCAAATCCAAATGATGAATACCTTGACAGTTTGTGTGGAGAAGAAATGGTATGAAAATGACCTGGAAATGTAAATGGTATTGGACCCCATTACTACAATAATAATTCTACAATTAACTTACATATTTTACATTAAACCATCTTTAATACTGTGTATATGGATACTAATTCTATTCCTTTAAGCACATGTCTAAGCTTTTCATATAGAAGAATGTGTTTTTATTGCCCTTTCATTCAAATACCATTAACAAAATCAATATTTAAACTAATTTGTTATATTATTAATCATAAACTGCTTGCTTTATAAGTGTATGTGTGGAGCAGTTTCTGGTATGACACAATTAATGTATATATTTATTATCGTAGTATATTAAATGATGATAAAATAATTTGTGTTTCCACTCATGATGATTACTGTGGAATGCCATTATCCGATATTATGTCTACCTTCTAAGGCTGCTGTGTTTGTTGTTTATAATATGTAAATGCCTACAGTGTACAGTCTAGTTACACTTGAAGTTACAGTTGGTGCTTGTGTACTTTGGACTGCATTCCTTGGACTCGCATATAACCCTTTGGCTTACTGCCTCAATATCTTTGTCCCATTTTAAGTTATTAGAATGTTTGTTCTATTCACAGCCTTGGCATTTCCAAACAACATTAGCTGTTAGTAACCCTCCTGTCTTTTACATGTTAGTGCCTACCACTTAAGACTAGACGCTCACTCCTGCTAATCCATCCTTTGACCATAGGCCCTCGTCATGCCGACCTCGGTGGAACCCATTACCATTTTCCAGGCTACATTCATATACTTAGCAACATCAACTGTTTCCTATAGTAATGCCGTGTTAAATTCATTTCCCAAAAGAGAACCATAGTGACGTCCTTCAACAGTTAAAACTAATGGTTATGATCCTATGCTCCCCTGGTCTTTCAAACAACACTCGTTAAGGAGTGTCTTTTATTATTTATGCTTAGGAGCCTTACTGCAGCAGTAGAATGTTTATTTATTTCCCCAGTTGTAACGAATAACTCTTAATGGCAGCATAATGTTTTCTCTCTAGCCTCATCATGTTACAGAATCTCCACTCTATTCTACTTTTGATTTCTTAGATGACACATTCAGTACCATCTAGCATACCATTGATGTGAGGATAATTTCTATCTGTGTCTGACCAGTAGTGCAAATAGCTTGAAGTGGTGAGTGAAGTGAAGCAGTACGACTAAATATAGAATGATCCAGTACTTATAAATACACTACCCTATAGATTTAAATTAAGTGAATTCCACACTTTTGCACAATGAAGTAGTAATTTTAAACATTATCATGAAATGTCTTTTATGCAATGGTGTACGTTTATGAAAATTATTGTTGACTCTCAGCTGTCACTCATTTGAATAATTTATGTCAGCCCATTGCACATGTTTCATCATAGCGTTTTACTTTTATAGTAGCCAATTGGTCACAGCACTCGGTGTTGCTCTCCTTACTCTTTGCAGTTGCACATCTCATAGTGATGAGTGTGGTACCCAATACTAAGTATTGATAGACAGGGTCTTGCAAAAATCTCGGAGAAGACTTACACTCGTTGGGACTATCAACTTACTCAGCCTCACAGGAAAATGTGAAGAACAATTGGACCTTATGGAAAGGAGAAAATTAATAATACTGGGGATGTGTGAAATAAAATGGAAAGGGAAAGGCATGAAGGAATGAAGGAAACAGAACACACTGCATTGGTATGGAAATAACAAAGAGATGAGGAATAGTGTCACTTTCATCATGAATAAAGATCTAAGAGGAGTCACTGACATTCAGTACATTAGTGAGCGAATACTAAAGATGACTGTACATTTAGGGAAAGAAAAACTAACTTTTGTACAGGTGTGCACACCTCAAACTGGATGTTGTCAAAAGGATAAGAACCAGTTTCTTGAAGATTTGCGTAAGTCATTAGTTAAGAGAGATTGATCATTATAGGAGACCTAAATGCACAGATTGGGACAGGTAGAACACAATATGAGAATGTAATGGGACCCTATTGATATGGTAGAAGAAATATAGAAGGTGAGCATCTCCTTGGCGTCTGTATGAGGAATGAGTTGGTTGTGTACAATAGTCGGTTTGAGAAGAGACAGAGTCATCACGATACAGTTTAGATGGATTACGTAAGACTGTAATTGATTATGTCATCACACATGAGGAAAGGAGTAGAATGGTAACTAATGCCAGAGTAACCCCTAGCGAGAGCCTTGACAGTGATCACTGTGATCACTCATTGGAGCAAGGGTGTAATAATTCCTCTGGTAAGAAAGGTAGCAGGTGGAAACCCACTAACTATATAGGAATAACCCTATTGCCTCATGGGCTGAAAATACTTGAGAAGATCATGGAAAAGAGACAGAACTATCATAAAACTACAGATGGAGGAGGAACAATATGGCTCCAGTAGTAACAGATCAACAATAGATCTAATTTTTAGTACCCACATGCTGATGGAAAAGTATTGAGAGAAAGGCAACAACCTGGCCATTGCATGCCTGGATATAGAAAAATCCTATGACAGTGTTATAAGAGATAAGATCTGGGAATGCCTGAGGAGAAAGACTGTGCCTGAAAGACTAATAAGAATAATTCAGATGTTGTAAAAAGACTGTACTAGCTGTGTACGAATTGGGGAAGGATGATCATCGTGGTTTGAGACCAAGAGTGAAGTTCAGCAAGGAAGTGCCAGGTCCCCACTACTATTCGTCACTGTTCTGGATAATATAATGAAGAACATCAAGGAGAAGTCAGGTGAACGGAATGGATTTTCCTCTGCTGATGACATCATGGTATGGGGAGAAACTGAAGAGGAAATACAGATCTGACTAGATGAATGGAAATTTCAGTTCCAGAAATATAACCTCAAGATCAGCAAGACCAAGACTTTGGTGATGGCAGTCAACAGAGGTGGACAACCAGCAAGTGTAAAACTAGACCACCAACTAGAGTGTGTGGACAGTTTTCCTTATCTTGGAAGTGTAATCTCCAGTGATAATTTGGTCAGAAATGAAATCATCAACAGAGTGCAAAAAGAATCTGAATTCTACAAACAAATAAGATCACTTTTATGGGATGACTTCATTCCCAAAGCGACTAAACTGATGATGTTTAATAGCTATTTCATACCAATATTGAGGTATTGAAACATGTACCCTCACAAATAGAGAATCAGCAATGCTGCAAGCATCAGAGATGAAATTTTTTAGCTGCACCATCCAGAAGACGAAGATGGACAAGGTAAGGAATAAAGACATCCCTATTAGATCAAATTGGCACATCTAGATGTCGATGGTACTGGCATGTGATGAGAAAGAAACCAACTAGAACGGATAAAGGTGGACGCTAAAAGCCCTCAAGGGAGACCTAATACCTGATGAATGGACTTGATTAAGGCTGATGTAGTGACCAGAGGATGGACTGTGGAATATGTTCTCTGTGAATTGGTGTATTTGCACAGGATGAAGTGGAAGAGGCTCATTACCAGTACCGGTACCCAGGAAACTGGAACTGTAAAATGATGATGATGACTAAGTATTGCAACCATGCATGTGCCACTCTGCACCCAATATCATCATAGCTAGTGTCGAATCTGTCAAAATTGGATTACAAAGCAGCACCCACAATGCTAACTCCTAATGAATCACCAATGTCTGTGCTCTACACACCATTCCCAGTGGAATTGACATGCATGATGTAACCAATGCAAACCACCAAATGCTTTTGACAGAACTAGATGTTCATTAATTTTAAGTTAACATTTATATCCCTTGATAAATTTTAAACCCAACTAAATGACAATTACAGTTACACACATACAAAAACAATTTAATTACACTAGCTCCTCATTATCCCTACTTGAACTGATTGATTGCCCTTTCCCAACCTCCATATGCCTCGAATCACACCAACTATTCTTAATAAATCCTTGTGTGAAATTGTAAATGCTTCCTTATTCTTTCAATTCCTTTGAGCACTATTAAGATCAAAGTAACTCAAGACATAAATATCCTATAAATATTTTTATATTAAACATGTTTTACTTAATAATTTTATGCATAATTGTATATCCATTATGTACAGTAATGGTGAGTGAAACAGCTCCACTGAGATGGAGTCTGGGGTGATTCTCAAATAAAAATGCATTGTTTTCTGTTCACCACCAAGCATCTCGTTCAATATAATTCTTGCTGTTCTACCTTCTTCTTCGAATTTTAACCATTATTTCATATAACTTCACATCATCCTATACTTCATCATAAAATCAGTGCACCACACATCTTTTATTAAGATGTTAGCGCAAGAGATGTGGATGATGAATTCTTTTTCAAAGATTGTGAAATTGAAAATATGTCCGTGGAATGTCTATGATGTGAATATCAGGGGTCAGGCCTCAGAACAGGGACTTAGAACACGATCTAATTTGATGCAAATGGAGGGTCCCATTAATTCCAAAGGAGTGCTCTGTGGTAGTTACAAATATTTAAACATTAACGGAGATTTAAGGCCAAAAAATGTTGGTGAAAGTGATGTGACGTTTTCCGTATTGGCTGAGATAGTGGAACTGTTAGGTTGGAGGAATCAGGTGAATTGTTGTTGGAGGAAGATGAAACTGTGTGGTAAATAATTTTATTTTATGTATCGATGGCACGGCTACTGAGAGTAATATGATGGAAAAAATATGAGTACATTAAATTCTGTTGAGAGCGTCGAATCAGACTTTGAATGACGAAGTCCAAATAGTTTGTAGTACAAATGATCTAGAAAAGTATACTAAAGATGAATGGTATTTATGTAGTCAAAATTACAGACATCAGAAGGGTATGTGAGATTTTGAAAAGGCCAAGATAGTGAAGGAGATTGATAAGAGAACCAGGTGTAGAGGAATTACTTGATAAATTAATGAAAGAGATGATGAGTTTCAAGACTGATAGAAGAGATGAATACAGTGTAGGTGCAAAGAAATAGAAAAGAATCCACGAACAGAAAAATGTTTGGAGGATGAAGAAATTGAAAATGTACGGCCAATCATAGCAATGAATGTTTGTGACAAGAAAATACATGCACTTATCAGTTCTAAGAACAAGGTGTCGTCAGTGTTCAAAATTTTGTTAAATAGGCATAAGACCAAGAAATTGGTAATTTTTATCATAACTGGGGCACAAATTAAAACTGCAACAGGTGGGTTGCGCAAGCCCATAACAGAAGAAATGTTAGTAGAATTGCAAAGTCATTGATTTCAGTTGACAATGAGTTGGTTTATTGTGAGGGGATTAATAAAAGATGTTGTGTTGGGCACTGATTTTGTGATGTAGTATAAAGGTGGTGCTAAGTTGTAAGAAAACATGGCTGGAATCCAAACAAGAAGGTAGAAAGGAAGAAAAAAATCAACAGGATGCTTGGTGGGAAACAGGAAACAATACATTTGCATGCTACAACTACCCCAGATTCAATAACAAATGAGCTGTTTCAATCATCATAACCATGCACATTGTATATACAATTATGCATGAAGTTATTAAGTATTACATGCTTAATATAAAAGCATTCATGGGATATTTATGTTTTGTGTTATAGTGATCTTAACAGTGCTAAAAGAACTATAAAGAATAAGGTAGGACTTATGTATTCACACCAGGAGGTATTACAAGCAGTCGGCACAATTTGAGGTGTGTGGAGTTTGGCAAACAGCTAGGGGTTAATTGGTTCAAGTATGGATAATGAGGAGCTAATGTAATTCAATTGTCTTTGTGTGTGTATAATGGTAATTGTCATTTTTTTTAGTTTCAAAATTTCTCCAGGGATATAAACAGTTACTTAAAATAAATGAAGATCCAATTCTGTTGACACATTAGGTGGTTGCATTGCCTCTTACATATGTGTCGATTCCACTGGGGACGGTGTGCAGAACACAAATTTTCGGAATTCCTTCAGACTTAGTATTCTGGGGGCTGTTTAGTGATTCAATTTTTACAGACTATACACCATCTTTGCTGATGGTGGGTGGAGAGTGACACATGCATGACCGCAGTGCTTAGCCTCAGGTACCACACTCATCACCATGAGATGTGCGGCTGGAAAGAGTGGGCAGAGCATCACCACATGCTGTGACCATTTGGCTATTATAAAAGTGAAGTGCTGTAATGGAACATGTAATATGGCGAAACACCACGGGCTGGTGTAAATTATGCAAATAAGTGAAAGCTGAGTGTCAACAACAACTTGCATAAAGGAACACCATTGCATAAAAACACTTTCACAATAATATTAAAAATTGCTTCCTGACTGTGCAAAGGTATGTAACTTTAAACCTACAGGATACTGTATTTATAAGTATTTGATCATTCTGTAGTTAGTGGTAATGCCTCAGTCCCCGCTTCAAGCTATTTACCCAACTGGTCCAACACAGAAGTAAATTATGCTAACACCAATAGTAGGCTAGGTGGTACTGAATGTGTCATCTAATAAATCAACTGTAGCATCAAATACAGATTATGTAACCTGACAAGGCTAGAGAGAACAAATTACAATACCATTAAGAGTTACTTGTTAGAACTGGGGAAACCAGGAAATTTTCCACTGATTCAGTAAGCCCCAAATTGTAAACAATAAAAGACACTACTTAACGAGTGTTGCATGGAAAACCAGAGCAGCAAATGAGCATAACCAGTAGTCTGAACTGCTGAAGGACGGCAGGGATAGTTCTCTTTCAGGAAATGCATTCAACTTGGATTTAGTATAAAAAAAATGTTGATTGTGCTGTATATGTGGACAGAGAATGGGTAAACGGTAATGGGTTCAACAGAGCTTGACATGATGAGGGCCTGTGGAGAAAGGGTGTATTAGCAGGAGTGAGAATCTGTCGTTAAGTGGTAGGCACTTACATGTAAAAGCCAAGAGGCCGGCGAACAGCTAGAAATATCCAAAGCTGTGTTGTTTGGAAACACCAAGTATCTGAATAGAACAATAATTACACGTCAATCCAACAAATTCAATTATATGTACACTAGCACCAACTGTAACTACTAGCATAACTAGACTCTATACTGTAGGCATTTACACATTATAAGTAAAAAATAAGGCAGTCCTACAATGTAGACATAATATCAGATACTGCATTGCACAGTAATTATCACCAGTAGTAACACAAATTTCATTATCATCATTTAATATGCTACAATGATAAGTGTTTACATTAAGAAAATTACTACAGACATACAGTTATACAGGAAGCAGTACATAGTTAATTGTATATCAAATTAATTTAACTTATTGATCTTGTCGACAGTATTCGATTGAATGTGTGACACATACACATTGTTGCCTATGAAAAGCATACATCTGTGCTTAAAGGAACATTAATTAGTATAAGTAGACTTGGTATCAAATAATGTAATGTAAAATATGTAAATTAGTTGTCAAATTAGTAGTGCAGGAAAGGGGTCCAATTCCATTTACCATTACGTCTACATCTACATTTACATTTCCAGGTCATTTTCACTCCATTTCAACTGCACGCAATTTATCAAAGTGTTGCAAAAAGTGCATAATGTGGTAGGAAGCTAATAGAGATCCAATTAGTTATCTTTGGTAACTTTACTGGACATGGTGATAGGAGATGTGATCTTGGGAGCTGCTGGAATATACAAGGACCAGTTATGTTATGGCCATCAGATTATGGCCATCAGGCAGAGAGAGCTGGTTTGGTTTTTCTGATTATGACCCTCATAAAAGTTTAATTTTCATGATCGGGAGTCTAGCGAAATCACAGATTATAACAGGGACTTGAGATTCTGACTTTGGCTGACACAGTATGAGTCTGTATTGCATTTTATGTGGAGTTTAGTTTATGCACCTCAGAGTGGGGTTAGAATACCTGGAGTATAGACATACTTAGCAATTTAAGCATATTAAGTGATGACTACCATCACGCGTGTGCTGCTAGTTATGTTGCAAATGGAACATTCTTACTAAATAGACTCCCAGTTTTGTTTTATTAATCACTACAATTCAATAGGAAGCTATATCTAGCTAAAAGCTGTTACATAAAATATAAAGCTGGAGTAAAGCATATGTTATTACTGCAATTTTCCTAATATGTTATGTTTAATAATCTTAACTTGCATTATGTGTCTGCCCTCAACTATTTGATGGAAAGATTTCCAGTGCAGTAGACGGATTGGTTTCTGCCATATCAGGGTGTAATAAAGAGTGTGTATGCCACAACTCTGAAAAAGCTATGAGCCAAATGTTTAACTAACAGAGTCATGCATTAGGCCAAGGAAGTTAAGTCACAAATGGGGTCTTTCTTGTCTGGAATGTGGTCTTAAATTTATGTAGTTCTGAATTTACAATCAAGAATGTGTTGTCCCAGTCCTGAGAGGTGTAAGCAATTTTGTATAGGGGCTTCGAGCTTAGAAACATTCAGCAGTAGTAGTAGTAGTACACAAAATTGCTAGTGATATTAAGCAGTGGAGGAGGGAAGATGATAGCACAATGAAAGTGCACTGGACAAGTGTCATCAGGTTCAGCATCAGAGATCAACAGTGCAGAAATCAGCTACAACCATGAGAGCTCCAGCGTCGTCATCAGCAGCAGATCCAGAATCGGCAGAAATTAAAATCAGTGTAGATGTTATGATTGAGTAGAAGTTAAATCAAATCAGAACCAAAATTGACAAAATTCCCAATGAAGAAGGCTGTGTGGATGAGAAAATAAATGATGTTAAAAAGATCAACGGACCTAAAAGTGGAGAAGATGCATGACCATTGAGGGGTGGTGTTAATAACTGTTTTCTGATGCAGAATGCACTTTTGGGGGAAACACAAGATGCGATTCAGAATGTGTCTGAAAGAACTGTAAATTGCAAAATGGTCATTGGAAAAAATTCACTGGTGTTTGGAGGAGACGAGTTTGAAAGTAGATTTGTTAGTGATGGGTCAGGTCACCACATTAATAGATATACCTTGTGGTGGACCAAGATCTTCAATATGACAGATTTTCTTGTAGCATGTAAAGACAGCTGCACACCAGGAATTTCTAATGTGCAAAAAATAAAACTAATGGAAAAATAGTTAGAAAGTTAGAACGAAATGTGCAACATTTGGAAAAACTGTTCAATGACTTGTTTAGCAAATATAAGGAATCTGAAAAATGTTTTGTAAATAAATCCTGGAGTGAGGCAAAACAGACGAAACTTCAGAACAAGTTCTTTAATGGACCAATTTACAGACATGGCAATACATTAATGAGAAAGCTTTGTGTATGTGAAGTAGCTAAACCCACGCACAAAACTTGAGTGCTGGATGTTCTAACTGAAATTAGAATGCTCAAGTGACAATTTCCAGAATCGACGCAATGGGACTTAATACACAGCCCAACCAACCCAGTAGCCAAATTCTTGGAATTTGTAGTGAAACTGGAAACCACAGCATTTCACCAGCAGGCAAGGGAATGGGAACTACAATGTATATTTTAATTAGAACAAAGGAATCAATCCAATATATTTCACAGAAGCAGCAGTAATTATGGAAATAATTAATAAAGGGGGGATAATAAGGAAGAAATTTTAGACATCAGGACAAAGAGTAAAGGTTTAAACAACCAGCAATGCAAGGACAACGTAACCGCACCAGGAGAGCAGGAAACTAGATTTCTCTGCATCTCAGGTCCAGAGATGTCAATCTAAACCAGCATGGTAAAGGACAAGATGGGTAGCCAAGCCAAAAAAATATAGTGAGTTACAAACAAGGTTGAAATAATGAAAATGGAGATTGTAAAGGAGGGCAAGAAAGTAGGGACAAATCAGATGCAGAGTAACAGCAAGGAAAGAGAAACACATGGAAAAGATGTATCAAATGACAAGAAAATCATGTACACTTCCTTTATAAGTGAATGTGTGGAGAATTTTCTGGTATGGCTCAATTAATGTGCACACTCATTATCATGGTATTTTAAATAACAATAATATAATTTCTGTTGCTACTCACAAAACCATTATCAAATAAATATTACATCTACCTTGTAAGACTGCTGTGTTTGTTATTTATAAGGTATAAATGCCTACAGTGCACAATCTAGTTATGCCTGTAGTTACAGTTGGTCCTTGTTTACATAACATTGCATTCCTTCGACTGACAAATAACCCTTTGGATCACTGCTCAACATCTCAACTCTTCTAAGTTATTAGAGTGTTTGTTCTATTCTCAGCCTTGCATTTCCAAATAACACTGCTTTGCACATTTGTAGCTGTTAGCTGCCCTCTCATCTTACACATAAGTGCCTACCATTTAAGACTGTATGCTCACTCCTGGTAATCCACTCTTTGACCATAGGTCCTCGTCACACCGAGCTCGGTGTAACAAATTACCATTTACCAGGCTACATCCATATACTTAGCAACATCAACTGTTTCCTATAGTAATCCCATGTTAAACGCATTTATCAAAGGAGAACCAAAGTAATGTCCTTCAGCAGTTCAAACTGATGGTATGCTCCTTGCTACACTGGTCTTTCATACAACACTTGTTAAGGAGTGTCTTTTATTGTTTATGTTTAGTAGCCTTACTACAGCAATGAAACATTTACTTATTTCTCCAGTTTTACAAATAACTCTTAATGGCAGCATAATGCTTTCTCTCTAGCCTCATCATAATACAGAATCTCCACTCAATGTCACATTTGATTTATTTGATGACACATTCAGTACCACATATCATACCATTGATGTTAGCTTAATTTCTATCTGTGTCTGACCAGTAGTGTAAGCAGACTGAAGTGCCGAATGAAGCAGCAGTGGTGATTATAGAATGATCCACTACTTATAAATACACTATCCTATAGATTAAAAATTGAGTGACTTTGCATACTTTTGCACAATGAAGCAGTAACTTTGCATATTATCATGGAATGTCTTTTATGAAACAGTGTACCTTTCCGCAAATTATTGGCTCTCATTTGTCACTTATTTGAATAATTTATATCAGCCCATTATACATGTTTCATCATTGTACTTTACTTTGATAATGGCAAATTGGTCACAGCACCTGGCATTGCTCTCCCTACTCTCTCCAGTTGCAAATTTCATGGTGATAAGTCTGGTACCCAACAATAAGTACTGCAACCATGCCTGTGTCATTCTGCACCCAACATCAGCCAAGATGATGTAGAATCTGTCAAAATTGGATCTCAAAGCAGCCCCCACCAGTCTAAGTCTGAATGAATTCCCAAAGTCTGTGCTCTGTACATCATTCCCAGTGGAATTGACATGCTTGTAAGAGCCAATGCAAACCAGCTTAATGCTTTGACAGAACTAGATGTTCATTTATTTTAACTAACATTTATATCCCTTGATATATTTTAAACCTAACTAAATGACAATTACAGTTATACACATACAAAAACATTTAAATTTCATTAGCTCCTCATCATCCCTACTTGAACTGATTGATTGCCCTTTCCCAACCTCCACATGCCTCGAATGAGGCCAACTATTTGTAATACCTCCTGGTGTGAAATTTTAAGTTCCTCCTTATTCTTTCAATTCCTTCAAGCACTATTAAGATCACCATAACACTAATATCCAATGAATATTTTTACATTAAGCATGTATTACTTGATAATTTTATGCATTGTTTTATATCCGTTATGGACAGTAATGGTGAGTGAAAAAGCTCATCTGTGATGGAGTCTGGGGTGATTCTCACATACAATTACATCATTTTTTGTTCACTACCAAGCATCCTGTTCAATTTTATTCCTGCTATTCTATGTGCTTCTTTTAATTTTAACCATTTTTTCATATAACTTAACATCATGCTATACTTCATCATAAAATCAATGCCCCACACATAATCTTTTACTGAGATGTTAGTGCAAGAGAAGTGTATGATGACTTATGTTTAAAAGATTGTGAAATTGAAAAGATGTCTGTGGAATGTCTACGATGTGAATATCGGGGATCAGGCCTCAGAACAAGGACTGAGAACAGGTCCTAGCTGTATAGAAATGGAGGGTCCCATTAATTACAAAGGAGTACTCTGTTGGAGCTACAAATATTTAAACATTACCAGGGATTTATAGCCACAAAATGTTGGCGAAGGGCCGGCCACGGTGGTCTCGTGGTTAAGGCGCTCAGTCCAGAACCGCGCGACTGCTATGGTCGCAGGTTCGAATCCTGCCTCGGGCATGGATGTGTGTGACGTCCTTAGGTTAGTTAGGTTTAAGTAGTTCTAAGTTCTAGGGGACTGATGACCACAGAAGTTAAGTCCCATAGTGCTCAGAGCCATTTGAACCATTTTTTTGTTGGTGAAGCTGATGTGATGTTTTCCTTATCTGCTGAGATAGTGGAGCTGTTGAGTCAGAGGAATGAGATGAATTGTTTTTGGAGGAGGATGAAAAAGGTGAGGTAAATAATTAAATTATATGTGTAGATGGTAAAGCTACTGAGAGTAATACAATGGAAGAAAATATGAGTACATTAAACTCTGTCGAGAGCACTGTATCAGACATTGAATGACGAAGTCAGAATAGATTGTAGTACAATAGATCTAGACAGGTATACTAAAGATGAATGGTGTTTATGTAGTCAGAATTACAGACATCAGAAGGATATGTCAGAGTTTGAAAAGGCTAAGATAAGGAATGAAACTGATAAGAGAACCAGCTGTGGAGGAATTACTTTATGAATTAATGGAAGGAGATAACAATGTTCTACAGTTTTGCATGGGGAAAATGTAGACTGATCTAATAAATGAAATTTCAATTGTAAAAACCAACTACATTCAAAGACAGATGAAGCTAATTAAAGTGGATGTAAACGGTATAATTGAGAGGAAGTTAGCTCAAATCAGAACCAGCATGCCGTACATTGCAAAATAGTCTTTGGAAAAACCAGTTGGGTTTGGAGATGAGCTTGAATGTAGATGTGTTAGCGACGGATCAGGTGGAATGACAGAAGGAAATGTGCAACAGTGGGAAAAATTGATGAATGACTTATTTATCAGTTATGAGGCACCTGAAAAATTTTTTGTAAATAAAGTCTGGAATGAATCACAATGGAAGAACTTCCGAACAAGTTCTTGGGTGAGCCAATTTACAGACACAGCAATACAATAATGAGGAAGTTTTGTGGATGTGAAGTGGTGAAACTGATGCACAAAACCTGACTGCTGGGTGTTCAAACTGAAATAACAATAGTTGAGAGATGATTTCAAAGAATAGATGCAATGGGATCTAGTACACAGCCCAACAAACTCAGAAGGAAAATTCTTTGAATTTGTAATGAAACTGGAAACCCTAGAGTTTCAAACGCAGGCGTGGGAATGGGAACCACAATGTAAATTTTAATTAGGACAAAATGAATTGGTCCTATGTATTTCACAGAAACAGCATTATTTATGGAAATAATTAAGAATGGGGGAATAATGATGAAGAAAATTTTAGACATCATGAAAAGGAACAAAGTTTTGAATGACCAACAATGCAAGGACAGCAGAACCACAACAGGAGAGCAGAAAACTAAATTTCTCTGAATCTCAGGTCCAGAGATATAGATCTAAGCCAGAATGCAAAAGAGAAAGATGGGTAGCGAATCCAAAAATATATAGTGACTTAGAAAGCAAGGTTGAAATCATGGAAATGAACATATATCAAATGACAATAAAATGGGAGTAAAATAGTTTTTGATTCAAGGGAGGAAGAGGCTAATGGTAAAAGACTTTGTAAAACAAAATCACTACCATTTATATGACCAGAAGCAGATACAACCTTGTCAGAGATTGAATGGAATCTTGTCTCAATTCATATAAAACGCAGCAGCAGTAATCATTGTGATGTCCGGTGTAATTCAGTGAATGTACTGGTGAATGTTCAAGATGACGGTAATAGAGGTTCGCATGTAGTATTGATGGATGTAGAGAAGGTTGAATTTATGTCGACAACAGATATAATTCATTCATTGTGAAAAGTGAGGAGGAGATTTCAGAGAATACAGTAGTGGATGAGGATTGTAATACTGCTGGATTAGATGTGTCAGAAGAGAGAATTAAAGCATTCATTTCTGTAGTGGATAGTGGGCTAATTGTTTTATATGATGATAAAACATCAACGAGAGGTTCTAAGTCAGACCCACAGACCAGCAAGAAATTATGAGGAAACTATTGAGCGGGATTATGAAATTAGTACTGAGTAGTACATAAAGGAGGAAGTAGAATACAGTTTTATGATAGGAGATCATACTGGAAAATTTCAAAATCACTATCACTGTAATTGTGGAACAATAAATAGATTAAGGTGGTGAAAGTGCTTATTACAAGGAGAGAAAAATTAACACAACAGAAGAGTATGATGAGTTCTTATTAAAAGACTGTGAAATTGAAAATATGTCCATGGAATGTCTGATGTGAATATCAGGGGTCAGACCCGAGAGGGGTGGAGAACAGGTCCTAATTTGATGGAAATGGAGAATCCCTTTAATTCCAAAGGAGTACTCTAGTTTAGTTAGAAATATTTAAGCATAAATGGAGTAGCTCACTACCAGATAATGCACTTTTACAAACTTTGAAAGATAGTGTGTGAATGAAATAGAACGAAAATGCTCTGGAAATGTAAACGTAGGTGTAAATGTAAATGGTATTGGACCCCTTAATTGCAATAATAATTCTACAATTAACTTACATGTTTTACATTAAACCTTACTTGGTACCGTGTATACGGATACTAATTACTATTCCTTTAATTACATGTCTAAGCTTTTCATAGACAAGAATGTGTGTTTATTGCACTTTCATTCAAATACCAGTCACAAAATCAATATTTAAATTAATCTGTTATACTATTAATAATGTACAGCATCTTTTATGTGTATGTGTGGAGTAATTTCTGGTATGACTCAATTAATGTTAACACTTATAATTATAGCATATTAAATGATAATAACATAATTTGTGTTGCCACTCATGATGACTACTGTGGAATGCCATTGTCCGATATTATGTCTACCTTGTAATGCTTCTGTGTTCATTATTTTTAATGTGTAAATGCCTAGTTACACTCGTAGTTGAAGTTGGTGCTGGTGTACATAGGATTGCATTCCTTCAACTGACATATAACTGTTTGGCTTACTGCATCAATATTTCTTGTCTAATTCTAAGTTACTAGGGTTTTTGTTCTATTCAGGGCTTAGGCATTTCCAAACAACATTACTTTGGGCATATGTAGCTGTCCTCTTGTCTTTTACATGTAAGTGATTAATGCTTAAGGCTACCTACTCACTCCTGCTAATATATTCTTTGTCAATAGGCACTCACCATGCTGAGCTCAGTGGAACCCATTACCATTTGCCAGGCTACATCCATATACACAGCAGCATCAACTGTTTCCTGTAGTAATGCTGTGTTTAATGCATTTCCCAAAAGGGAACTGTCCTTGACGTCCTTCAGCAGTTTGAACTAATGGTTATGCTCCTTTGCCGCTCTGGTCTTTCATACAACACTTGTTAAGGAGTGTCTTTTATTGTTTATGCTTAAGGGCCTTATGGCAGCAGTGGAACATTTACCTAATACCCCAGTTTTAAGAAATAACTTTTAGTGGCAGTGGAATGTTCCCTCTCTAGGCTCATCACGTTACAGAATCTCCACTCAATGCTACATTTGATTTATTAAATGACACATTCAGTACCACCTAGCATACCACTGATGTTAGCATAATTTCTATCTGTGACTGACCAGTAGTGTCAGAGGTGAATGAAGCAGTACTACTAACTGTAGAATGATACAATACTTATAAATACACTATTCTATAGATTTAAAAGTAAGTGAATTTGCATACTTTTCACAAAAAAGTAGTAATTTTAAATACTATCATGAAAGGTTTCTTATGCAATGGTGTTCAAATGTGTGAATTATTGTCGACTGTCAACTGTCACTTATTTGAATAATTTATACCAGCCCATTTCACATGTTTCATCATAGCACTTCATTTTCATAATAGTCAATCGGTCATAGCACCTGGCGTTGCTCTCCCTACTCTTTCCATTTGCAGTTCTCATTATGTTGAGTCTGGTACCCAACACTTAAGTACTGCAACCATGCATGTGTCACTCTGCACCCACCATCAGCAAAGATGATGTAGAATCTGTCAAAATTGGTTCATTAAACAGTTCCCAGAATACTAAGTCCGAATGAATTCCCAAAGTTTATGCTGTGCACACCATTCCCAGCAGAACTCACAAACATTGTAGGAGCCAACACAAACTGCCTAATGCTTTGACAGAACTGGATGTTCATTTATTTTAAGTTAACATTTATATCCCTTGATAAATTTTAATCCTAACAAAATGACAATTACAGTTATACACATACAAAAACAATTTAATTACATTAGCTTGTAATTATTGCTACTTGAACTGATTGACCTCTTGCCCTTTCCCAACCTCCACATACCTCAAATTCCGCCAACTATTTGTTATACCTCCTGGTGCGAAATTGTAAGTTCCTCATAATTATTTATATTCCTTTGAGCTCTATGAAGGTCACCATAACACGAGACACAAATATCCCATTAATATTTTTATATTAACATGTAATATTTAATAATTTTATGCATGTAACTCTTCAGGCTTTCCCAGCGATCTAATGACATCTTGGGTTGTCGGGTGTTCTGCCGGATATCAGCGTCATACTTGCACGATATTTCGGTCACGTAGCTCGAGACCTTCATCAGGTGCGACCTGAGACTGCTCCTCGAGTGGACCTGGTCCAGTATTTATGCCTATGGCCTTCCCCCTCCACCAACGGCTGCAAGCGCTTCCTCTGTGGTCCGCGCCCATTCCCTGCGACCTGCTGGAGCGTTGCTGCTCCGTTTTCCGTCCGCTGTGGTTCTAGATGTTCCCTCTGCGGTCCGCGCCCACCAAACCCACTCCTGCGGGTTTCATCTATGGTCTGGGGTACCAGGCGTTCC
This sequence comes from Schistocerca piceifrons, assembly GCF_021461385.2. Classification (NCBI taxonomy): domain Eukaryota; kingdom Metazoa; phylum Arthropoda; class Insecta; order Orthoptera; family Acrididae; genus Schistocerca; species Schistocerca piceifrons. Next base: position 137,485,042 of record NC_060147.1, read on the forward strand.
CCCTGCGGTCCGCGCCCGCTCACCACGACCTGTTTGAGCGTTGCCGCTCCGTTTTTCGTCTGCTGCGGCTCTGAATGTTCCCTCTGCGGTCCGTGCCCACCAGTCCCACTTTTGGGTGTTCCATCTTCAGTCTGGTGCTCCTGGCAGTCCGTCAGGGGCTCGTTTACCATCTCCATGTCTCTGGTTCTTCTGTTTGTGTAGTGTTGCAGCTGGCCCCGTTGCTCCTTTAACAATTCCAGAGCCGGATCCCAGGCTCTGCTTAGCTGGTACCCTGTATCACGATTCATAAGATCGTCAGCCATTTTAATCTCAATCGATTCCCTTATAACACTGTCCCAAAATCTGGGTGTTTGTGCTAGAATCTTGGTATCCTCATACTTCATGGCATGATCTAGTTCTAGACAGTGTTCAGCAATGGCTGACTTAGTCACCTGTCTTAATCTAGTGTGCCTCTGATGTTCTTTGCACCTGATCTCCACAGTTCTTGTCGTCTGGCCAATGTAGAACATGCCACATTGACAAGGTATATTGTAAATCCCTGGTTTTCGTAACCCCAGGTCGTCTTTGACACTCCCCAGCAGTCCCCCGATCTTGTTGGAGGGACAGAAAACACACTTGATATTGTGTTTACGCAGGATCCTACTGATTCTGGCAGAAATAGAGCCAGCATAGGGCAGATATGCCACCTTCTTTGCTTCATCTTGGTCTTCTTCAGGAACCTGTGGTATAGTGGCTGGTCGGAGTGCCCTCTCAATTTGTCTGTCCGTGTATCCATTCTTGGAGAAAACTGTTTTGAGACGTTCTATCTCTATGGGTAGATTCTCTTGGTCTGATAGGGCACGTGCTCTGTGGACCAAAGTCTTCAGAACCCCATTCTTCTGTGCAGGGTGGTGACAACTGCTGGCCTGCAGATATAACTCAGATGGATCAATTGGCCACAGTGTGTACCGAAAACCAACACACACTGAGTTATATCTGCAGGCCAGCAGTTGTCACCACCCTGCACAGAAGAATGGGGTTCTAAAGACTTTGGTCCACAGAGCACGTGCCCTATCAGACCAAGAGAATCTACCCATAGAGATAGAACGTCTCAAAACAGTTTTCTCCAAGAATGGATACACGGACAAATTGAGAGGGCACTCCGACCAGCCACTATACCACAGGTTCCTGAAGAACACCAAGATGAAGCAAAGAAGGTGGCATATCTGCCCTATGCTGGCTCTATTTCTGCCAGAATCAGTAGGATCCTGCGTAAACACAATATCAAGTGTGTTTTCTGTCCCTCCAACAAGATCGGGGGACTGCTGGGGAGTGTCAAAGACGACCTGGGATTATGAAAACCAGGGATTTACAATATACCTTGTCAATGTGGCATGTCCTACATTGGCCAGACGACAAGAACTGTGGAGATCAGGTGCAAAGAACATCAGAGGCACACTAGATTAAGACAGGTGACTAAGTCAGCCATTGCTGAACACTGTCTAGAACTAGATCATGCCATGAAGTATGAGGATACCAAGATTCTAGCATAAACACCCAGATTTTGGGACAGTGTTATAAGGGAATCGATTGAGATTAAAATGGCTGACGATCTTATGAATTGTGACACAGGGTACCAGCTAAGCAGAGCCTGGGATCCGGCTCTGGAATTGTTAAAGGAGCAACGGGGCCAGCTGCAACACTACACAAACAGAAGAACCAGAGACATGGAGATGGTAAACGAGCCCCTGACGGACTGCCAGGAGCACCAGACCGAAGATGGAACACCCAAAAGTGGGACTGGTGGGCGCGGACCGCAGAGGGAACATCAAGAGCCGCAGCAGACGAAAAACGGAGTGGCAAAGCTCCAACAGGTCGTGGTGAGAGGGTGCGGACCGCAGGGGGAACGCCTGGTACCCCAGACCGTAGATGAAACCCCCAGGAGCGGGTTTGGTGGGCGCGAACCGCAGAGGGAACACCTAGAACCGCAGCGGACGGAAAACGGAGCAGCAACGCTCCAGCAGGTCGCAGGGAATGGGCGCGGACCACAGAGGAAGTGCCTGCAGCCGTTGGTGGAGGGGGAAGGCCATAGGCATAAATACTGGACCAGGTCCACTCGAGGAGCAGTCTCAGGTCGCACCTGATGAAGGTCTCGAGCTACGTGACCGAAATATCGTGCAAGTACGACGCTGATATCCGGCAGAACACCCGACAACCCAAGATGTCAATTTTATGCATAATTGTATATCCATTATGTACAGTTATGGTGAGTAAAACAGCTCCTCTTTGACGCAGTCTGGAGTAATTGTAATATACAAATGCATTGTTTGTTGTTCGCCACCAAGCATCCCATTAAATTTTATTTTTGCTTTTCTAGCTTTTTCTCAAATTTTAACCATTTTTTTCTTATAACTTAGCACTGTCCTAGACTTCATCATAAAATCAGTGCCCAACACAACATCTTTTATTAACTCTTTCACTATTAAGCAACTGAACTGAAATCAATGACTTTGCTGTTCTACTAAAATTTCTTGTATTACTGACTTTCTCAACCCACTTGTTGCAAATCTAATTTTTACACCAGTGACAGTAAGAATTACCCATTTCTTGGTTTTTTGCCTATTTAACAAATTTTCTAAAATTGCTCACACCTTGCTCTCATAACCGATAAGTTCATGTATTTTCCTATCACAATTATTGATTTCTATGATCTTCCCCAAACATTTTTCCTTTCAAACATCATTTTCTATGTCTCTGTCCTTCCAGTGCATACATCTTGTCTGTCAAACAGTCTTGAGCCTCGTTATTTGGTTCCATTAATTCATCAAGTAATTCCTTCACTTCCGATTCTCTGATCAGTTTCCCTACCGATCTTGGCCTTTTGAAAATTCCATATGCCTGTATGATGTCTGTAATTTTGACTACATAATCACCATTCCTCTTTTGTGTAATTGTCTATATCTTTTGTACTCCCATCTAATTTGACTTTGTCATTCGAAGCCCGATTTGATCCTCTCGACAGAATGTAATGTACTCATCCTTTCTTCTATCACATTACTCTCCATAGCTTTACCATGTACACATAAAATATAATTATTTACCTCATTCTTTTCATCTTCCTCCAACAACACTTCATCTGATTCCTCCAACCTAACAGTTTCACTAAATCACCTGATGAGGTGTTTGGTGGCTGCGGTGGCAGGGTGGTGGGTGATTTACTCTTGGGAGCTGTTGGAAAATGCAAGGAATGGTTATGTTACGGCTATCAGATAGAGAGGACTGGTTTGGTTTTTCTGACATGAGAGAGAATGTTTAATTATAACCATCGGAAACGTATTTTTCGTGATGTGGAATGGAGCCAGGTGATAGATTGAGAACAGAGACTTGAGACTGCATCTTTAGCTGATGGAGCATGTGATTGCATTTCATTATATATGGATTCTGAAATCCATATATAATAAAAAGCATTCACGTGCCCCATCAGCTAAAGTCTGCTTCTGATTGTGAGGTTAGAAGATCTGATGTATAAACGCACTTAGCAATTTGAGCATATTAAGTGGAATGTAGTCTAATTAAGTCGGGTGATGCTGAGGGAATTAGATTAGGAAATGAGGCACTTAAAGTAGTAAAGGAGTTTTGCTATTTGGGGAGCAAAATAACTGATGATTGTCGAAGTAGAGAGGATATAAAATGTAGGCTGGCAATGGCAAGGAAAGCGTTTCTGAAGAAGAGAAATTTGTTAACATCGAGTATAGATTTAAGTGTCGGGAAGTCATTTCTGAAAGTATTCGTATGGAGTGTAGCCATGTATGGAAGTGAAACATGGACGATAAATAGTTTGGACAAGAAGAGAATAGAAGCTTTTGAAATGTGGTGCTACAGAAGAATGCTGAAGATTAGATGGGTAGATCACATAACTAATGAGGAAGTATTGAATAGGATTGTGGAGAAGAGAAGTTTGTGGCACAACTTGACCAGAAGAAGGGATCGGTTGGTAGGACATGTTCTGAGGCATGAAGGGATCACCAATTTAGTATTGGAGGGCAGCGTGGAGGGTAAAAATCGTAGAGGGAGACCAAGAGATGAATACACTAAGCAGATTCAGAAGGGTGTAGGTTGCAGTAGGTACTGGGAGATGAAAAAGCTTGCACAGGATAGAGTAGCATGGAGAGCTGCATCAAACCAGTCTCAGGACTGAAGACCACAACAACAACAACAAGTGGAGATTACCATCACTCAAGTGCAGTTAGTTAGGTTGAAAATACCACATCCTTACTTGATGGGGCCACATTTTTATTTCATTAAGGACCACCATTCAGTAGGATTCTGTATCTTTCTAATTAAATAAATTACATAAAATGTAAATCTGAATTGCAGCACACATTATTACTGTGATTTTCCTGAGCTTTTATCTTTAGTTATCTCTAACTCTCATTACATGTCCACCCTTAATCAATTGACAGCAGGGTCACAGTGTTTTGACTGATTGGTCACCACCATATCAGGGCTTAGACCAGACAGTTTACAGCTCATCTCTGAGACATCTACGAGTGAAGCTTTTAAAGATCACCACCACCACCACCACCACCACCACCACCACCACCACCACCATTATCATCAGCTGAACTGTGACTTTCACATTCAAAATAGAATTAAGAAACAATGATTTTCATGTAGACTTCACCCTGTAGTTTAGGGTTGTGAATGGAGTCCTCTGCTCTGGTGGCAAGATATTCATCAAGTTTCCACACAACATAAAGAAAGAAACTCTGAGTATCTACCAATTCAAAAGAAAATTAAAAAGCATACCAAATTACCAAACTTTCTACAAATTATCTGAATGCCCTAACACTAGGAAATGATAAGTTGTTGCCTATAAAGCAAGTATCAAAGTGTGACTAAAAACTGCATAACAAGCAGTTATGTACTCTAAATAGAACTCAGTATATAAAGCTTTAGGTACATATTTCCTTTGAAATATACCATTCTAATAAAGTAAATATTAAGCTATCAATATCAATAAGCAGCAGCAATATGACACGACTGAGATGGCACCATCCTTTTGTTCAGAGAAGCAGATTTCCTTAAATTTAAATGATAAACAAGGAAAGTGTTACACAGTGTAGTGATAATTTAGAGTTAAAGCAATATAAGGATAAGGTTTCCACAATTTCCATGTCTTTTCTTAATTAATTTTTATCTTAGCTCATTTCACATCCCTGAAGGCTATCGTTCTTGATGGCTCTACGAAACATGATGAAGAAATGAATGGAACTGGATTTACATTTATCCTCTAATTGTCTTACGTGTAGATATGAGGAATCAATGAGCCCCCCATGTATGAGTTTTTTCAAGAACCTTCTCCAAAGAGCTTAAATTGCAGATGACACCACTGGGCCTTGATTTTACTTAAAAAAATGCTATTGTAACATGGTAATCACTTCCCAAAAAGTTTTGAGCTAGTTCTGATATTCCCCCTTTTGTGGCTATTAGCCAGCAATAAGATCTTTATGGTCTTCATAAAAGTTTTCTTCCCACACAGACTGCTTGAAACTTCTTGGGTTCTCTGAATGCTTTTGTCCTCACATGGGGAGGAAACAATAGCTAGGCTGGAAACTTCAAAGTTTTAGGGGTCCATGTATCAATAATCAATTTAAGCTGGAAAAGAACACATTTTGGAACTCTTAAAAGAACTTAGTTCACCTGCATTTGCACTTCAAATCATTGCAAATCTTGGAGCGAGATGAATCAGCACGTTGATATATTTTGTGTATTTTCATTCATATGGGATAATGTTCTGGGGTAACTCATATTTGAGAAAGGAAGTGTTCATTGCTCAAAAATGTGCCGCAAGAATAATATGTGTTCACCCGTGATCAACTTATAGACATCTGTTTAAGGGATTAGGTATTTTGACTACTGCCTGAAAGTCTATTTATTCCCTCAAGAAGTTTGTTGTAACTAGGCATAATAATATACATATTCACAGTGTGATAGACATAATTACAATATCAGAAGACAAAATTACATAATTACATTCATTACTCCACATTACAGTTGTTCTTAGCACAAAAAAACTGTGCATAATGATGCTACCAAAATTTTTGGTCGTTTTACCTATGATGTAAAATATCCGACAGAGAGAAAAGTTAAATTTGAAAATAAACAGAAAAAGATTCTTTACTTAATGTGAACTTGTAACGAGAAATTAGAATGACTTGTTCCACATTATAATGATTAATTATACAAATGCTCCATGGAACATGTAACTAAATCAGTCTCCAAAGCAATGAAGCTATCAGAGACAACTAGACTGAAGCAAATAGATTTGAAGCTTCACCTAGATCTTTGTACAGATTTAGAAGCCTTGATGGTGATCCAGTGTTCTAGTCTAACCATAATATTACAACTGCAGACTGCAGCTCTCAAAATTGCCAACTCTTCTTGCACTACTATCAAATTGGCACCTAGTTTCAAGACAAGCTTCTTGTTTTTCGAACACTTTGCAGCAGAAGAGACAGTCACTGTGTTTCTAGAAGTGACAATTAATGGTTGTCATGTATATTGCATTACAACATCCCAAGCAGCGGAAAAAAAGGAAACGCTTACATTCCTCACACTTGCTGCCATTTATGATGATTCTGTAGGAGTAATAGTAGTAGTAATAGAAGAAGAAGAAGAAGAAATAGTAGTAGTAGTAGTAGTCATCTGTGTATCAATTTTACAAGGATATTGGACATAACACGGTATTACAATTTAAGAAAAACAAAAATAAAGTAGTACACATATACAGACATTTGCATACTTACAGTACAGTATGGCAAGGATGCAACAGGTAGTTGGCTGTGGCCTTACAGTAGTAACCACCTGAAATCCTGAAGTAAATTAGAGAATGGAAAACCTGAATCACAATGGCTATATGAAGATTGGAGCCTCCAGCCTCCTGCAACAATTTGCACACTTGTTTATTTTAACACTCATGGTAATTGGTTAGAACGCTATGGTAAAAAAAGATAATGCACAACTGATTTGTGCAACACTGTTTGAAAATTAGAATTATTTTGAGGAAAATTAGCTACATAATTTAAGAGAAGCTTTTAAGTTTAAGTACTATTCGCATCACAATTAAATTTATTTTATGAGAGAATATGAATATTATTTATTGGTGAAGATTTTAAGACAGATGTAAATTCTCTTGTCACAGAAACGGAGGTTAGGTTAGTTCACAGCTGCTACACAGTCATGATAAAATGAAGTAATCTGATGGTATTCAACTAGTTGTTTTGTGGATACTGGCGTTATAATAAACTATAGTATAAATAGTACCGGCAACTGCACAAATCTACTGATATTTTCCTAAAACTAAATGCTAAAAGTTAGCTACAGCTTTGTTTTACAACGTCGATGCGACGTATTTTCCCCCCAACACATACAATCTACTAAGTACAGATAAACTTGATATACTGCAATAGCTGTAACTACGAAACTTTAAATAGCCGCGTCTAAACTATAATTATGACTAACCAGAAAAGCAATTCAGTAATTAGAACCTTGAGTTACATTACAAACCTATATTTCACAGCAACCTCTATTCAAAACAAGCAATTAAGAAAAATATCGAATCTGCTGTGCTGAAAATTCAAAGGAAGATTAACCTCCGTAAAACGTAGAACAATTTCAATTCTAGCGCTTCGAACATTTCGCTCGTTCCCCGTCTCTCATTGGCTGCCGAAAACAGTCTTCCCATTGGCTACGGGACTGACGCAGTGCCAACGTTTATAAATTGTAATTGTTTCAAAGAAATTGCTTTTTTTACATGCTGCACATCGAAATTTTTATTTTTATTTATGCACCCAGACGTAAAAAATGGAAAATCATGTAATATTTCAGGACACCTACTGAAGATGCCTTGCAAAAAAGGCGAAAAATACAAATTTCGATGTGCATCATGCAAAAAGGCATTTTCTTTGAAACAACTGCAATTTATATACAGCTGCTGCGAAAACGACCACTACAAGAAACGTGCCAAAATATATGCTCGGAAGAAAAGTAGTTGCTGACATTACCTTGACACAGATCGCGACCTTAATATGAACTGGAAAACTGGCATGTTAGATTTTATTTCTGCCAAGCATCTGTTTTACTCTTGAAGGGCCAACACACGCACGAATTTATTGACCGGCCGATCGCCCAACACATGATGTCTTGTGCAGCGCTGTCGTGACAAGCGTCCAACAGAAGTTCAGATACCGGTGATGGGTAATCGGCGGTTAAATGTATCAGGAGACATATGACAAAGTACACGAATGTTGACTGTCCTTTATCATTTTGGTGTAGTGAGGAACGTCCTCAGCTGCGGGTAAAGAGATTAATTTCCAAATACGACAATGCTGTTTCTCAACCAGTCATGAATAAAAATGTTATTGTTTAGCTTCACGTTTAGATAGCTTCTGCGACTTATCATTGTCAATAATTTACTAATTTACCATGAAACACGGAAAATGAGAATGATTTATATGGTAAAAACAAACTCCCACTCATTGTTAGAAAAAACATGATCTTATAGAAGAATCCTGTGTCAACAAAGAAATCACAGTTACTAATAGGAAATTTGAGAAAATCTGCCGAAGCCTCCCAAATGCCACATATGTGGACGTACCATCCGCAGAGAGAAGTCATTTTACAAGGCATGGGCTTCACAGAAATAAACTCGGAAAATCATTCATTAGTCGAGAAATCCTTAATGCAGTGAAGGCAGTTAAGGACAAGAATAGCACGACCATACCACTTCCACCACCAAACACAGCAACTGAAAAGTTCCAACAAGAAAATGAAACTGAATCATTGACAACAGGTCCAGCACTAGAATCTCCACTTTCGTCAAAAACAGCTGAGATAAATGAGTCAACTAGGTCAGAAGTTTCCAAAGCAGCTTCAGCAGAAGCAGCTACATACTACGCAACTGCATCATTAACAAGAAAAAAAACGCCTGATGTGCCAACAGCCAATGACCTTTCATCAGTATTGGCCGCTCCTCAGTCTTCAACAGTGAAAGACTTTTCACCAGCTTCACCATCATCATCAGTAACAGAAGAAGCACAAGAACCAGGAAACATTCAACTCTGCAGGATTTTTGGTACCCGGCCTCAGTTACAAGACTAACATAAGGCAGATACCCTCAGATACACCAACTTCCAAGTCAAACCGGAAACAGACTCACCTCCACTGTCATCAACAGAAGAATAACCATGCCACCAGCTCATCTGAAAGATTTTTTAGCATCAGGTCTAAAGGGAAAGGTGCCACCAAGATAAGTGAAAACAAATGCCTAACAGTGTTTCACCAAAACATTCAAGCCATAAAGAACAAAGCACAACAGCTAGAAGTAGAATTGGAAAAATTTGATAGCCAAATTTTGTGTATCACTGAACACTGGTGCAAAGGGAAGCAAATTGAACACATTGCATTTGCCTCATTTGACCTTGCATGTTACTATAGCAGAATCTCAATGAATGGTGGAGGTTCATGTATCTATGTAAAAAAAGGTATGTCATTTAAAGTAAGATATGATCTTTTAGATCTAGGCGAGGACAAACATTTCAAACTTTCCGCTGTTGAAATAATAGGACCTGGCATAGCAAAAAAATTAGTCATATTTTGTGTGTACCGCTCTCCTAGTGGAAACGTTGATATATTCTTCTCAAAACTGAATCAAAGCTTAGACAAGGTTTCTGGGCCAAAAGCAAATGTAATTATCTGTGGTGACTTAAACATTAATATGATGAAGCCTGATAAGGCTAGCAACATATATGTTAATATTCTAAGCTGTTACGGAATATTCTCCCTTGTAAATTGCCCAACTAGAATAATGAAAGAATCCTCCTCATCTATAGATCATGTAGCTACAGATATTGATAGTAAAAAATGTCATATTGTTGTCCAAAACCTGGGCCTAGCAGACCACCTCTGCCAGATCTTAAAAACTAACATTCATGTAGAAACTCCTCCTAAACTTTGTACATACAAAAGAATGCTTTCCAAATCAGCCCTGCATCAGTTTAAATCCCAGATAGAATATGAAGATTGGAGGAAAGTCTATGCAGAAACCAACGCAAATCAGAAATTTATCAAGTTCATGTCAATTTTTGAACTCAGATTTGAAGAGATGTTTCCCAAAACTCTTTATCAAATTAAAACTACAGAGAGAAATCAGTGGGTGACTACAGGTATCAAAAAATCCTCAGAAACTCTTAGATATCTCAACTCCATAAAAAATAATCAATCTAACCCAGAAGTTCTGCAATCCTACAAAAAGTACAGGAAACTTTACAGAAAGGTGTTGCTAGCTGCAAAAAAACTTTCAAACAACAAAATATTACTTGAAGCTGAAAACAAGAGCAAAGCAGCCTGGAACATTGTCAAACAGGAAACATCTAACTCTGCTAAAAAGGACCTCAATTCACATATTAAAAACAAAGATGTACCAGTAGGTAACCCTAAAAAATTAGCTGATTTTGTAAACTCATATTTCAGTAGTATTGCAAAAAAATTACAGCAGAAATTTCCAGATACGTATGATTTACCTACTCAGAACCAGCCAACAAACTCAATGGTGCTCTTGCCAACTACAGAAAGGGAAGTGGCACTAGTAGTACACCAACTAAAAAATAAAACTTCAGTAGGACTTGATGAAATCCCAGTCTGCGTAATTAAAGATTGTATAGACTCCATAAAGGGCCCATTAACGGACATAATTAATGAATCTTTCGAGTCTGGGTACTTTCCGGAGTACCTAAAACAAGCAAAAGTTATAACTATCCTTAAAAACGGAGATGTGGAAAATGTAGAGAACTACAGGCCGATCTCTATACTGTCTATCATTTCTAAAATAATGGAAATACTAGTCAAAAAGAGACTGCTAAATTACCTGAATAAATATAATCTTCTTTCCAATGACCAATTTGGTTTTAGGCCCGGAAAAGGCACACAATATGGTATAGCACAGTTCAATAAAGTAATTTTAGAAGCACTGGACAAAGGTGAAAATGTAAGTGGTATCTTTTTAGACTTGTCCAAGGCCTTTGATACAGTTGACCACAAAATCTTACTTCATAAATTAGGGCAAATAGGAATAAGAGGTGTGACAAAGAAGTGGTTCAAATCATACTTGGAAAACAGAGTTCAACGAGTTGAGATATCACAAGTTTCAAACAATTCCCTTATAAAACACGTGTCTGACCCAGAAAATGTGAATATAGGCGTCCCACAGGGAAGTGTATTAGGCCCAATATTGTTTCTTATATACATTAACGACTTCCCACAAAGTATCAGACATGGCGAAAAAATACTTTTTGCTGATGATAGCAACATAGTAATAACAGGTGAAAATCCAACAAAACTGTCAGAAAGAGCAAACGAGGCTCTCAATGATGTCCACAACTGGTCATTAAAAAATAAAGTAACCCTAAATGTAAAGAAAACTTATTAACTTCCAATTGAACAAAAAACACAATGCCACTAGAATAAAAGTTAATAATAATGAATTAGAATGTGTAACAAGTACCAAATTCTTAGGGATGAATGTAGACAGCCAACTGAAATGGACAAACCATGTCAACATTTTGGCAAAGAAATTATCCACAGCATGCTATGCTCTTAGAATCGTTGCACCGGTATGCAATAATACCTGTCTTAAAATAACATATTACGGATATCTACACTCAGTCCTCAGCTATGGGATCATGTTTTGGGGAACAAGTGCCAGTAACATACAAACTGTGTTCAAAGTACAAAAAAGAGCCATAAGGATAATAACAAATAGCAACAACAGGGCCCACTGTCTAGAATTATTTAGAAAGCTAGGAATTCTAACTGTTTCTTGTGAGTATATCTTTCAGAACATAATGTTCATTAAGAAAAATCTTAACGTGTACAACACAAACAGCCTAATACATGACCATGAAACAAGAGCTTGTCACCACATCCATCTAGATAGAAAGAACAAGACAAAGACGCAAAAAAGTATATTTTACAATGGGCTAAAACCGTACAACAAATTACCACACGAAATTAAAGAAATAAATGAGCCCCTCACTTTCAGACAAAAGCTTAAAACCTTTTTAGTAAGTAAAAGTTGTTATACTGTAAAAGAATATTTAACATAGATGTAGATTATTAGCAACATATGACATTATCACCAAAATATTATGTAATTATAAATATGTGTATGACTAGTTATAAAAACTACACAAAATATGAGAAACCTGTTTAATTGTAAATGTAAATGTGTGCTCATGTGTTGTAATCTGACGACATCCATACAATATTTATTGTTCCACGGATGAATAAATAAATAAAAAAAAATAAAATAAAATAAACACAAAAAAATATTGATCCATAAGAGAAAGAATTAACAGATGACTTAGTCTCACTGTCAGTCGCCTATAGGGTCTAAAAGAAAATTTACAAGCTACTAATTTTAAACGACAACTTTTCCAAACAAGAACGTCTTCAAAGAAAGCACTTATGCCGACGAAATTTATTATGGTACTGGTACAGGCATATCCGTGCCTGTGTGTTTTTTTCTCGTTGTTTCAGTTACTTTCAAGATCGAAGGTAGAATTTATTAACAGTGAACTGTAATTTTTCGCAAAAATTATAACGTACTTCATGCAACCATCACATTTATTTAGCATTGGGGGAGCTTGTTGAGTACTTTTCGTACCACATACCAGTAGTAGATTCTCACTTTCCAAGAAAGAAAAGGCAGCAACAGTTTCCAAGTTTGCAATGAATAAACCAGATGAACATGTAAAGAGCTCCTGCTTTAATTTGTCTGTTAGAATAGCTGCCATAATCACGATTGTACCTTGATAACTGATACATTTATTGATGCATTTGAGAAAGGCAAGGTATATTTTTTAAAGGAGCACAGCTACATTACCTCTCGTGATGTGTATAAAAAAGGCACGTAACACTACTCTCTGCGCTGTTATGCAAATCTGGAATGGACTCCCGCTCCTCTCGCCTTTTACTTTTATCATGCCCCACAGATCCTCGAATGCCATGTGCTCCACCCAGTGTTTGGGCTCCACTCACCCCCGCCCCCCTGCATTCTCTGCCACCTTAAAAATTCCCCAGACTACTCCTTCATCATGAAGACCCCCATACCATAAACTCGACACTATCCACCCCCTAGCACTCCCTCCCCCATTCACTGACTGTGCTACTCTGCTGTACCTCTATCTCCACATCCCCCCAACTCCACACCTCCACATCTTCTCCCAATGAAACTTTAACTGCCTTCCTTTACCCAAACATGAAATCCACCCTGAAATATATGCCCATCCTACCAGACCTAATAGATCCCTACCACCATCCCGTTGTCAGGGCAATATTCCCTTCCAGTCCTCTCCACCCAATACCTAAGTCTCAATGTCGATTCAGAGCACTCCCTCCCACTTCACCCTTCCCCAGTCCTTCCTTCAAACATCCACCCACACATCTGTTTTTATATTTTATTACTCATCAAATCAACCTTTAATATTTTAACTTACACAGCTGATAATCTGTCTTTTTCTTGTTCAAAATGTTTACTCATCACCATTTCTAATCTTTCTTCTTGTGATCTAAAATGTGTTCCCAGTTCTTAAAATTATAGGAGACATCATTTATGCTACATACGTAAATAAATACCCTCCCCCTCCCCCCCGCTCGAATCAGTAGTCTGATGCAGCCCGTGATGAATTCGTTTCCTGTGCCAACCTTTTCGTATCAGAGTGGCACTTACAATCTACATCCTCAATTATTTGCTGGATGTATCCCAATCTCTGTCTTCCTCTACAGTTTTTACCCTCTACAGCATCCTCTACTGCCCTGAAAGTTTTCATTGATAACTTAACACCTGTACTGTCATACTGTCCCTTTTTCTTGTCAGTGTTTTTGATATATTCATTCCTTCGTTGATTCTGTAGAAAACTTCCTCATTTCTTGCCTTACCAGTCCATCTAATTTTCAACATTATGTTTAAAAACAAAGATGATGTGGCTTACCACACCAAAGCGCTGGCAGGTCGATAGATACACAAACAAACACATACATACACACAAAATTCAAGCTTTCGCAACCATTGGTGTGTGACAAGCGTCCAACAAAAGTTCAGATACCGGTGATGGGTAATCGGCGGTTAAATGTATCAGGAGACATATGACACAGTACATGAATGTTGACTGTCCATTATCATTTTGGTGTAGTGAGGAACGTCCTCAGCTGCGGGTAAACCATTGGTTACGAAAGCTTGAATTTTGTGTGTATGTATGTGTTTGTTTGTGTATCTATCGACCTGCCAGAGCTTTCGTGTGGTAAGTCACATCATCTTTGTTTTTAAATATATTTTTCCCACGTGGAATGTTTCCCTCTATTATAATTTTCAACATTCTTTGGTAGCACCAAGTCTCAGATCCCTCTATTCTCTTGCATTCTGGTTTTCCCACATTCTGTATCTCAGTGTCGTACAGTGCTGTACTCCAAATGTACCTTGTCAGAAATTTCTTCCTCATATCAAGACTTATGTTTGATGTTAGCAGACTTCTCTTAGCCAGGAATGTCCTTTTTGCCAGTGCTGGTCCTCCTTGCTCCATTCATCATGGGTTATTTTGCTGCCTAGGTAGCAGAATACCTTAACTTCATCTACTTTGTGATCATCTTTTCCTATGTTAAGTTTCTTGGTGTTCTCATTTCTGCTGCTTCTCATTACTTTTGTTTTTCTCGGCTTACTCTCAATCCATATTCTGTATTCATTAGACAATTCATTCCATTCAACAGATCCTGTAATTCTTCTTCACTTTCACTGAGAATAGCAGTGTCACAGTGGATCCTTTCACTTTGAATTTTTATCCCATTCTTAAAACTTTCTTTTATTTACGTAAACACTTCTTCAGTATATAGATTGAACAGGGCAAAAGACTGCAACCCTGTCTTACACCCTTTTCAATCTGAGCACTTTGTTTTTGGTCTTCCAGTGCTATTGTTCCCTTCTGGTTCTTGTACATATAGTATGTTACCCATCTTTCCCTAGAGCTTACCCCCGTTTTTCTCAGGATTTCAAATATCTAGTACCATTTTACTTTGCCGAACACATTTTCCAGGTCAACAGATCCTCTGAACGTGTCTTGATTTTTCTTCAGCCTTGCTTCCATTATCAACTGCAGCATCAGACTTGCCTCTCTGGTGCCTTTACCTTTGCTAAAGCCAAACTGATCATCATCTAACAGTTCCTCAATGTTCTTTTCCAGTATTCTGTACATTAGTCTTGGATGAATAAGCTTTCCAGCTGTTTGAGAGATACTTCTCACATTTGTCAGCTCTTGCATTCTTGGATCCATTTTTCTGAAAGTCTGCCATACTCATACATTCTATAGATCAGTGTCCGTAATCATTTTGTTGTCACTCCCCCCAATTATTTTGAAATTCTGATGGAATGTTATCAATCCCTTCTGTCTCATTTGATTGTAAGTAATTCAAAGCACTTCTAAAGCCTGATTCTAAAATTGCATCTCCACTCTCTTCCCTATTTATTTTTGTTTCTTCTTCTATCACATCACAGGTAAGACCTCCCCCCATAGAGACTCTCAATGTACTGTTTCCACCTATTCACTCTGTTCTCTACATTTAACAGTGGAATTCCCATGAACTGTTTCTTCTGTTACCCATGTTTTCCTTGCACCTATGTTTTTCTCTCTAACTTCTGTGACTGCCCATTTTAGAGATGTCCATTTCTCTTCAACTGAGCTGCCAACTGAGCTATTCATTATCACAGTATGTATAGCCTCAGAGAACTTCAAGCGTATCTCTTCATTCCTTAGTACTTTCGTATCCTACTTCTTTGTGCACTGATTCTTCCTGACTAGTCTCTTAAACTTCAGCCTACTCTTCATCATCACCAAATTGTAATCTGAGTGTATATCTGCCCCCAGGTACGTTACAGTCCAATATCTGATTCTGGAATCTTTGCTTGACCATGATGTAATATAACTGAAAGATTTCTGTATCGCCCAGCCTTTACCAAGTGTATCTCCTTCTCTTGTGATTATCGAGCAGAATGTTCACTGTTACCATCTGAAATTTATGTCAGAACTCAATTAGTCTTTCTCCTCTCTCATTCCTATTACCAAGCCCATTTTCTTCCATAACCTGTTCCTCTACTCCTTCACCTACAACTGCATTCCAGTCTCCCATGACTATTGATTTTCATCTCCCTTTACATACTGAATTATCCATTCAATATCCTCATATACTTTCTCTATCTCATCATCTTCTGCTTGCAACATCAGCATGTATACCTAAAATATTGTTGCTGTTGTTGGTCTGCTCTCGATTCTGATGATAATAACCCTATCACTGAACTGTCCATAGTAACTCATTCTCTGTCCTACTTTCCTATTCATAATGAATCCTACTCTCATTATTCCATTTTCTTCTGCTGTTGATATTACCCTATGCTCATCTGACAAGAAACTCTTTTCTTCTTTCCATTTCACTTAACTGAACCTACAATAGTTATATTGAGCCTTGGCTTTTATCTTTTCTTATTTTCAAGCTTCCCTGCCACATTCAAACTTCTGAGATTCCCTGCCCCAACTTGTAGAAACATTATCCTTTTGTAGGTTGTCCAATCTTTTCCTCATGGTCACTTCTCCATTCGTAATCCCCTCACAGAGATCTAAATTGGGTGACTATTCTGGAATCTTTTGCCAATGGAGAATCATTATGACACTTTGTGAGCTGCAGGCCACATGTCCTGTGGATATATGTTATCTGTCTTTGATGGGATGGTTTCCATTGACCTTTGAATCCACATGCCATTGATAATTGTTGTTTCTGATTTGCTTTACCATGATGCATTTCCTGTACACCTGTAACTAATGCTGCAGATTTCAGGAATAATTTTACGCAATACCTGAATTAGAGATCTTGCTAAGTTCTGTTAATAGCTAGAAAACTTGATACATTGAAGAGCTGCTCCTCACAGCTCACTGCTTCTCTTATCACTGTACCAGTATCCTTTTTCATTGAGTGTAACTTAATGTGATTTAGCAGCTTGGAAAAACACTGTATTGTATTGTATTGTATGTTTTATTGGTCCTGTTGTCTACATAGCAGCTTATGCATAAGACATTGGACAAGTCAAGTAATAAATATACAGGCCGAAAGTCATTTCAAGGCATACATATTTAAGGTTACAATAATACACTTTACACGTAAGTATTTATATAACACTTTTCATAAATTCAAATATTCTTCAATGGAGTAAAAGCAGTGATGCTGTAAATATGTCTTTAGAGATTTTCCAAATGTATTGACCTCTGTGATAGCTTTTATGTTTTCAGCAAGTTTGCTATAAAGCTTAACTCCCATGTGAAAAGTACCTTTTTGTCACAGTGCTGTGCTGATTTGAGTCATATGTAAGTTTCTGTTTTGTCTGGTAAAGTGATCATGTATATCACAGTTTTTTTGCAGTCTCCAGTCCTTACCTATTACATTTAATTTAAAGAACAAAAGGGTCTCCATAATGTATACACATGGTAATGGAGGAATACCAGATTTCTTAAACAGGGGTTTACAAGAGTCCCTAGGCTTGCACCCAAACAAGATTCTAATTGCCCTTTTTTGTAGTTTAAAAGTGCTATTAGCTGTTTTAGAGTTTCCCCAGAAGGTGACCCCAGATCTAAGACGAGAATGAAAGTACGAATGATATGCATTCAATACTGTTTTCTCACTACAGCATGATTTTAATGAACAAAGAAGGTAACATGTTTTGCTCAGTTCTGCATTGAGATATTCAATATGCTTATTCCATCTGATGTTACTCTGCAGCCAAAGTCCTAAGAATTTGATTTCAGTATTGTTACCAACTGGTTTGTCATTGATAGAGACTGATGGGATAAACATGTCCTTGTTAGGAACATTGTGGAATTTTAGAGCAATGGTTTTTTTACTGTTTATTACAAGCTGATTACCCTGTGCCCAGCTGCTAAGTTGTTTTGTGACCACGTTTACTGTCTGCTGTAACTATTCATCGTTGTCTCATTTTACTAGAATTGTGGTGTCATCTGTAAATATGATTGTTTTGTGTGCATCAACATTTAAGCTAAGATTATTTATGTACAGAAGAAACAGGAGGGGTCCCATTACTGATCCTTGGGGTACACCATATTTAATTTGTTTATAGTCAGATAAGTGATTAGATACAGTTTTTAGTTGAATATTTGTGTGCTTGATGCTCACTGCCTGCTTACGATTAGTCAGGAAGGAACTGATCCACTTGTTGGTCAGACCTCGAATTTCATATCTTTCAAGCTTTGATAGCAGAATTTTATGATCCACCATGTCAAAAGCTTTTGACAAGTAACTAAATACTCCTAGTGTTTCCCGTTTTTTGTCCATCGGGTTTAGGATGGAATTGATGCACTCATAGGCAGCAGTTGTCATTGACCTCTTATTTCTGAATCCATGTTGTTCATTACATAGGATGCTGTTTTTATTTATAAATTTCATAAGCATCTCTCATCAAGCCTTCAAAAATTCCAGAAAGCATCTGATCGCAGTTCCTTCACTAATGTCGGTAAGTAAATTTCTTTCTTTGATAAAATCGTTTCTTTTCCCACAGCTTTCTGTAGCCGCTTCAGTCCTTGTCAGTTCTAAACCAATCAATGTAAATACAAATTGTGTGTACAGCCTCTTAGTGTATGTTTAAATGAAATGCATAATGGGTCCCTGAAATGGTACACAGTTCAGGCTTGTTTTGTTAAAGCAAACAATAAGTTAAAGCAAGAACTATTATTTTTAGAAGGCATTCCTGTTCCCTAAATTTTGTGAACACCAAATAGAAATAAATTTCTTGTTGTATTATTTTAAGGAAGAATAGGGAAGGAACATGTACACATAATGGTGAAAGAATAAGTGTACATAGATCAGCCAAAATAGTATAAACACCTCATTTACAATACAATACATTCATCCTGTATTTTCCATTACTTCATTTACAATATGCATTTTTTATCTCGACATTAAAGCCTATCTCAAATAGAATAATATTTGTTATGAGCTTACTTTCAGGCTTCATCAAGATATAGGCCACTTCCCTTTATGGAGCATGCCATGTTTTTGTGTGACAGCTCTAATATTATTTTTCTGCATACAAGCTTTGTCAAGAATTTTAAAATACACTGTGCCTTGTGGGACACAATACCACTTCTAAAGAATTTTATTCAAAAATGTATGGTTTGCTGAACCAGTTTAATGTAGAACATAGGAAAGTAAAATCAGCTATAGAAGAGTCGCAGTGAGCTGAATGATGTAAGTAAAGAACTGCATATTTTCTACTTTACTTAAATTAAACATGTTATTTCCCAAAAGTCAGGCACATTTGACTATTCTCTGTGTGATTATTAGGCTCACAGCTACCTCACAATTGAAATGTTTCAAATTTATGACACACATTTGTGATTGTGTTGCACTTAGCAGTACACCTACTGTGGTGTTATTAACTGAAGCCTTCGATACCACTTTACCAAATCACAACCAAACTGCCACTTTTCAGACTAACTTGTGCATTAGGCTATGCTACAGATCACTATGCCACCACAAGGTTTTTGTATTCACAATAGTCGCCTTTGAAGATTCACAACACAATTTTCAACTTTCAATGTAATCTATACCTTGCAAAAGAAGAAGAAAGAAAAAACTGTCGGTGAGCAGTTCTTTTCCTTTGTACATGTATGATGCTACACACCATATCATCAGTATATCCCAGGATAATGCTGACATATGCTATCAGTACGTTCAGTCGACCCATATTCATGTACAATGATGTGTACTTAACAAGCAAGGAAATAAGAACTACCACAATCCATTTTTTGTTTCTAAAGATTCTTGAAATTTCATATATCTTCAGTGACTAGTTGATGACAATATACTTTCCCACTGACATATTTTTATGAACTTTAAATCTCGCAGATATACAAATTCACCTTGTGGTATTATCAAAAATTATTGTTGATGGGAGACATCTTTGTCGCAGAAAAGAATGAGAGTCTTAGGACATGGTGGACACTCATCAGCAATAAGCACTGACGACAATCATGTGATATGTACTGTTAAGTATTAACTTAATACAAAAACTGAATTTTGTAGGCCTTATATGTGTAGCATGTAGAATTCAAATTCGGTAACGGAAAGAAGTTTGATTGAAATTACAGAAATTGTAATGAAATCTACTCCTGATGTAGAAGCTGCTTTTTTACATTCAATATATTCAACTGTTTTGTTGTGATACTAAGCACTGCATTCTGTGCTCCAATGAATTTTATTGTGTTTTACAATGTACACGTGTGCAGTGAGCCCTTTGATGAAATATAGTTCCCTTTGAGCAGTTCCATGCAAAAGTCATCACAAGATTCATTCTTTTGTGAGTCCATAGAAGCTACAGTACTGTTGTAGGTGTATTGCAGCCAATAGGCTTAATTTACAACCTCAAGAATCACCACAAGGTCAACAGGCTCTGTGTGCTACTCCGAGCAGAGGGAATACACATAAGAGGAGTACTGACCATTACACGTCAGCAGTTGAAGTAATTGCTGGAAAAAAATGTGTGCAACACTAACACTTCAATTTTTTTAATCATCAGTCTGCTGACTGTTTTAATGCAGTCCGCCATGAATTCCTCTCTTGTGCCAACCTCTTCTTCTCAGGGTAGCACTTGCACCCTGAGTCCTCAATAACTTGTTGGATGTATTCTAATGTCTGTCTTCCCCTACAGTTTTTTACTCTCTACAGCTCCCTCTAATACCATAGTGGTTGTTCCCTGAAATTTTAACACATGTACTGTCATCCTGTCTCTTCGCCTTGTCAGTGTTTTCTGTATGCTCTTTTCTTTTCCAATTCTGCAAAGAATCTACTCTTTTTTATCTTATCAGTCCACCTAATTTTCAACATTCTTCTACAGCACCACATCTCAAACAATTTGATTCTCTTCTTTTCCAGTTTTCCACCAATGCATGATTCAATATTGTACAATGCTGTGCTCCAAATATACAGTACATTCTCAGAAGTTTCTTCCTTAGACTGAGACCGATATTTGATACTAGCTGTCTTCTCATTGCCAAGAATACCCTCTTTGATTGTGCTAGTTGGCTTTGTATGTCCTGCTTGTTTCATCTGTCATGTCTTATTTTACTTCCAAAGTGGGAGAATTCCTTACCTTTGTCTAATTCACATTCCCACTTTCCATTGTTAAGTTTATTGCTATTATCATTTTTGACACTTCTCATTAATGTTGCCTTTCATGGATTTACTCTCAATCCATATTCCATTCTCATTAAAATATCTATTTGACTCAGAATGTCCCTTAATTGTTCTCCTCTTTCGCTGTGGATATAAATGTCCAATGTCATCAGTGAATCTTATCTAATTTTAATCCCATTCGAAAGTCATTGCTTCCTTCCTGTCTCACACCCTTTTTAATGCAAACTGCTTCAGTCTTGTTCTTCCATTCTCTTTGTATGCTCTCACAAGGGAACCTCCCTATCACACTCCCCTCAGATTTAGTTATAAGTTGGCACATTGGATAGGCCTTGAAAAACTGAACACAGATCAGTCAAGAAAACAGGAAGAAGTTGTGTGGAACTTTGAAAAAAATAAGCAAAATAAAATAACCTCACAAGCTTGGACAGTATGAGGAAAGTAGTATGAGCCATTTGGTATCATTTCTTGTCGACAGACACTACACTTCAACATGGCCTCTGTTCTAATGAATGGTGCAAATTTTTGAAATGTAAGGAAAGCAGGGAAACTTGTACCCATAAAAATAACCGTCCTTATGAGGTTTCAATGGCCATTAAACCAACTTTTAGAGCACTGGCTTCACCAGAACTGCTAGAAAAATGTCTGCATGGGAAAACACAGAACCAAAATGAAAGTTTCAATGCTCTTATTTGGAAAAGATGTCCAAAGACTATGTTTGTTTCCAATTTGATGGTGAAGATTTCTGCTTTGGAAGCTGCAGTAGTGTTTAACAATGAGAGTGTGGCAAGACTTCACATCCTCAGGAAGTTGGGCTTTACTCCTGAAGTCTTCACTGAGGAGATACTGCAGATCATCGATAAGCAAAGAATCGTGAAGGCGGAGAGTTCAGTCCAGGACATACAAAAAACTGCTAGACAAAGGAGCAGAAAAGCTAAGAGAGCTGTAGAGGATGATAAAGAAGAAATGGAATATGGATGTGGGCAGTTTTAGCTAAGGTAGGATAGACTTTTTTTTTTTTTTTTTTACATTTCATCCAAACTTTATAATGATTTTTCTGCAACTTAAGGTTTTCTGCTTTCAGGAACACATATATCAGAAACTGCTGGAAGGATAGCAATGAAATTTGGCACACCTATTCTTTTACTTTGAAGTAATATTTAAGTGGAACAAAATTTTAATCGAGATATTATACACAGTTTTGTGGTTGTTATATATATTGAAAAGTTTGCTTGTAAAAAATGTTCGAATCCAAAATACCACAGAAAGTAATAGCATTAATTTACCAAAAAGTTACTGCACTTAATTGTACACCTATTAGTGTAGATAATTTTACCATTAAAAAAAATTGCCAAATTTGCCTCAAAATTATGAAAAAGTGCGGCTTAAAATAGTAATGCAATAAAAAATTCAAAATTATCTCTCTGCATTAGATTGTTTTTAAAAATTCTATTTTTTTAAAAAAAAATCATATTAGATCTGTCTACATAAGTGTGCAAAATTTCAGTGAGATTGAACAAAAATGGCAAAGATACGGATTTACAAAAATATCAGTGAAAGACTGCCACCGTCTCCCCTTAACATTTGCAGTCAGTAAAGAGTTTACTTACTCACTGAACAAAGCCCAGAGCCCAATGGAATCCCTACCAGATTCTACACCTAATTTGCAGCTCAGTTAGTCCTCTGTTTACTGTACTCTATCATAATACCGTGAACAAAAAACTTGGAAGAAAGACTAGATTTCACCTACATGCAAGATTTGTAGCAGAAGTGTCCTCAAAACTACCATCCAGTATCCTGCAAATCCTTTGTTGCAGAATCTTAGGACATATTCTGAGCTCATACATAATGAGGTACCTCACAGAGAATGGTTAGCTCCATGCCAGCCAGCATGGATTTCGAAAACATCAATCATGTGAAACCCAACCCTCACTTTTCTCACACGACATACTGAAAGGCATGAATAGATACAGCCAGGTAGATGTATTATTTCTCAATTTCTAAACAGCATTTGACTAGTACCACACATACAATTATGATGAAGATTACAACTGTAGGGGGGGGGGGGGGGGGTAATCAAAAGAAATTTGTGGCTGTGCTAATCATTTTTTGTTTGGGAGGCTGCTCAAATTTATCTCGGATGGAGTCATAGATACTTTAGGGAAGTGTGTTGAGATCCTTGCTGTCCATGTTGTGTATTTTAATAGCAACCTCAGATTTTCACAGATAATGCAGTTATCTATAGCAAAGTGCTGTCTGAAAGAAGTTGCACAGATATTCATTCAGATACTTCTAAGAGTTCAGTGTGGTGCACAGACTGGTAACTTACTTTAATTGTTTAGAAATGAAAAATTGTTCCCTCCACAATACGAAAAAAATGCAGTATGCTGTGACTGCAGTAGCAACAAGTCACAGTTGTAATTGGTATACTCATACAAATACCTGTGTGTATCTTTTTATGGGGATACAAAGTGGAATGATCACATAGGCTCAATAACGGGTAAAGCAGGTAGCAGACTCTGGTTTACTGGTAGAGTAATGAGGAAGTGCAATCAGTTTACAGAGTAGATTGTTCACAAATCACTCATATCACCCATCCTAGAATAGTGCTCAAGTGAGAGTGGGATCCATACCAAGCAGGACCCACAGGAGATATTGATGTATACAGAGAATGGCAGCACTAATGGTCACAGCTTTGTCTGACACTTGGGTGAATGTCAACAGAGATGCTGGTCAAACTAAACTTGAAGATGGATCTTGTGAAAACCTACTTACAGACTTTCAACAATCAGCTTTAAATAATGACTCTAGGAATATACCACAAGTCCCTATGTATCAAACCCATTGAGATCGTGAGGACAAGATCAGACTAATTACAACATACACAGAGGCATTTAAACAGATATTCTTCCCATGCTCCATATGTGAATGGAATGGAAAAGCCTTTACAACTGGTACAATAGGACATATCCACAGCCATGTACTTCAAAATGGTTTGCAGAGTATAGATGTAGAACTGTGTACAGATACCACAAAATAGAGAGACGTTAAATGCTGTTTGTAGTAGCTTACCCATATTCCTATTTTCCTATTCATTATAAAAACTAATCTTGTGTTACACCTATTTGATTATGTATTTATAACCCTGTATTCACCTGACCAGAAGTCTCATTCCTCCTACCACCGAACTTCACTAATTCCCACTATATCTAACTTTAACCTATCCATTTCCCTTTTAAAATTTTCTACCCTACATGCCCGATTAAGGGATCTGACATTCTACGCTTCGATCCGTAGAACGCCAGTTTTCTTTCTCCTGATAACAACGTCCCCGTGAGTAGTCCCCGCCCAGAGATCCTAAGGGGGGACTATTTTACCTCTGAAATATTTTACCCAGGAGGACGCCATCATCATTCAACCATAAAGTAAAGCTGCATGCCATCGGGAAAAATTATGGCTGTAGTTTCCCCTTGCTTTCAGCTGTTCACAGTACCAGCAGAAGCAAGGCCGTTTTGGTTAGTGTTACAAGGCCACATCAGTCAATCATCCAGACCGTTGCCCCTGCAACTACTGAAAAGGCTGCTGCACCTCTTCAGGAACCACACGTTTGTCTGGCCTCTCAACAGCTACCCCTCCATTGTGGTTGTACCTACACTGCAGCTATCTGTATCGCTGAGGCACACAAGCCTCCCACCAGCAGCAAGGTCCATGGTTCATGAGGGGGAATAATAATATAATAATTTATTATTATTATTATTATTATTATTCTTTCTCTTCTCAGATGTTACATCTGGTCAAAAATGGAAAGTGACGCAGACCTTGATCAAGCGTGGCTTCCTTTTAGCTGTACGGTATATGTTACATTGCATTTAGGAACTTTCGGGTAATTGAATGTGTATCAATAATTACAGATTTCTGTAGTTGTATATGTAAGTTTGGATGTAGCTGTATTGTGTTGATGTACTGGTGGATATTGTGTGGTATGACTCCTGTAGTTGACAGTATAATTGGTATAATGTGAACTTTATCCTGATGCCACATGTCCTTGACTTCCTCAGCCAGTTGGATGAATTTTTCAATTTTTTCTCCTGTTTTCTTCTGTATATTTGTTGTATTGGGTATGGATATTTCGATTAGTTGTGTTGATTTCTTCTTTTTATTGGTGAGTATGATGTCAGGTTTGTTATGTGGTGTTGTTTTATCTGTTATAATGGTTCTGTTCCAGTATAATTTGTATTCATCATTCTCCAGTACATTTTGTGGTGCATACTTGTATGTGGGAACGTGTTGTTTTATTAGTTTATGTTGTATGGCAAGTTGTTGATGTATTATTTTTGCTACAGTGTCATGTCTTCTGGGGTATTCTGTATTTGCTAGTACTGTACATCTACTTGTGATGTGATCTACTGTTCCTGTTTGTTGTTTGCAAAGTCTGCATTTATCTGTTGTGGTATTGGGATCTTTAATAATATGCTTGCTGTAATATCTGGCGTTTATTGTTTGATCCTGTATTGCAATCATGAATCCTTCCATCTCACTGTATATATTGCCTTTTCTTTGCCATGTGTTGGATGCGACTTGATCGCTGTGTGGCTGTGTTAGATGACACGGGTGCTTGCCATGTAGTGTTTTCTATTTCCAATTTACTTTCTTCGTATCTGTTGATGTTATGTGATCTAAAAGGTTGTAGAAGTGGTTATGAAATTGCAGTGGTGTAGCCGATGTATTTATATGAGTGACTGCTTTGTGTATTTTGCTAGTTTCTGCTCGTTCTATAAAGAATTTTCTTAAATTGTCTACCTGTCCATAATGTAGGTTTTTTATGTCGATAAATCCCCTTCCTCCTTCCTTTCTGCTTAATGTGAATCTTTCTGTTGCTGAATGTATGTGATGTATTCTATATTTGTGGCATTGTGATCATGTAAGTGTATTCACTGCTTCTAGGTCTGTGTTACTCCATTTCACTACTCCAAATGAGTAGGTCAATATTGGCATAGCATAAGTATTTATATCTTTTGTCTTGTTTCTTGCTGTCAATTCTGTTTTCAGTATTTTTGTTAGTCTTTGTCTATATTTTTCTTTTAGTTCTTCTTTAATATTTGTATTATCTATTCCTATTTTTTGTCTGTATCCTAGATATTTATGGGCATCTGTTTTTTTCCATCGCTTCTATGGAGTCACTGTGGTTATCCAATATGTAATCTTCTTGTTTAGTGTGTTTTCCCTTGACTATGCAATTTTTCTTACATTTGACTGTTCCAAAAGCCATATTTATATCGTTGCTGAATACTTCTGTTATCTTTAGTAATTGGTTGAGTTGTTGCTGGTTGCTGCCAGTAGTTTTAGATCATCTATGTATAGCAAACATGTGATTTTGTGTTGGTATGTTCCAGTAATATTATATTCATAATTTGTTTTATTTAGCACGTTGGATAGTGGGTTCAGAGCAAGACAGAACCAGAAAGGACTTAATGAGTCTCCTTGGTATATTCAACACTTAATCTGTATTGGCTGTGATGTGATAATATTTGAATTTGTTTGGATATTAAGTGTGGTTTTCCAATTTTTCGTTACTATGTGTAGGAACTGTATCAATTTAGGATCTACTTTGTATATTTCCAATATTTGTAGTAACCATGGGTGGGGTACACTATCAAAAGCTTTTTGGTAATCAATGTATGCGTAGTGTAGTGACCTATGTTTAGTTTTAGCTTGATACGTCACCTCTGCATCTATTATCAGTTGCTCTTTACATCCTCGTGCTCCTTTGCAGCAGCCTTTTTGTTCTTCATTTATAATTTTGTTCTGTGTTGTATGTGTCATTAATTTCTGTTTAATGACTGAAGTTAATATTTTGTATATTGTTGGTAGGCATGTTATGGGGCAATATTTTGCTGGGTCTGCTGTCTCTGCTTGATCTTTAGGTTTCGGATAAGTTATTCCATGTGTAAGTGTATCAGGGAATGTGTATGGGTCTGTTGCATAATTTAGTTAGATGTGAATGTGTTGAGGCGAACTTCTTTAGCCAGAAATTTGCTATTTTATCTTTTCCAGGGGCTTTCCAACTGTGACTAGGATTAATTGCTTGGGTGACTTCATGTTGCAAAATTATCACTTCAGGCATTTGTGGTATCATCTTGTATGTGTCTGTTTCTGCTTGTATCCACCATGCATGCCCGTTATGTTGTACCGGGTTTGACCATATGTTGCTCCAGAAGTGTTCCATGTCTGTTATGTTTGGTGGATTGTCTATTTTAATGTGTGTGTTATCTAATGTCTGGTAAAATTTCTTTTGGTTTGTGTTGAATGTTTGGTTTTGTTTCCTTCTATTTTCAGTTTTTTTGTATCTTCTAAGTCGTTTGGCCAATGCTTGTAATTTCTGCTTTTTTTCATCTAATTGCTCTATCGCTTCTTGTTGTGAGATGTTACCTAACCTTTTTTGTTTTTTGTCTGATATTTCATTTCCTATAAATTGTGTTAGCTGTCCAATGTCTTTTCTCAGTTTTTCTATTCTGATCTGTAGCCTGTGTTGCCATGCTGGTTTTGTGGGTTTCTTCTGTGTGTTGGTTGGCTCTGATCTCTGCCTAGTGTGTATATTTAGTGCAGTGAATGCTCCTATATAAGCCAGTAGTTCTAACTCTTCTATAGTTGTATTTTCATTTATTTTGTTGTGCATGATTTTGTTGATAGTTGTTATTGTTGTTTCGACTTGTGGGTTATTTGGTGGTCTATGCAAGAATGGTCTAATGTCTGTATTTGTGTCTTTGTATTCTATATATGTCAGCTGGAATTTTTCTTCTATATCTAACATGTGTATCACTTCATGTTCTATTTGTGCTTGTTCTGGTGGCTGTCTTAAGATTTCGTTTTCCTCTGATTGTTTAATTGATGCGTGTTGTTCTTTGTTTGTTTGCTCTGGGATGTTTGAGTCCATTACTGTATATTCCTCTTCTTCTTCTAATTGCACATTATTTTGTTCCAGTATTTATTGTACTTGTTATTTGATGTTTTCTAATTCTGACTGGGGTATCCTGTTATTTTTTATTATTACATGGATCTGATTGGCTAGTCGTTGTTCTGTTAAAAATTTTAATTCTGGGTATCTGGTAATAAATGTTGTGTATACTTGTGATCTGTATCCAGTTGTGTTGGTTCCTAAGTTTGTTGCTTGGTAATAACAGAACATGAGGCATCGGTTAACTTCATCTGACTATCTCATCCTCTGTCTTTGTTTTCCTTCCAGAGTGGTTGCAGGAGGCATATCGTGCAAAACACCTCTATTTGGATTTAAATCATTTTCTGTGTGGCTAGCAGTGTCGTTACCATTGTGGACGGGCATAGGGTTCAAGCGTCGTCCCCGACCATGACAGAGCTTGTCCAAGGCTTCATTAGTTCTGTTCTGAACCAACTAATCACACTAAAAGGGGGGTTAGCCCTATTAGTGGTTTGTTCTTTTCGTCGCCTTTTACGACTGGCAGAACATGCCGGAGGCCTGTAGTTATTATTATTATTATTTCTTTCCTTTCTCAGATGTTATGTCTGGTTAAAAATGGAAAGTGACCCGGACCTTGATCAAGTGTGACTTCCTTTTAACTGTACGGTATATGTTACATAGCATTTAGGAACTTTCGGATAATTGAACATGTATCAATAATTACAGATTTCTGTAGTTGTATATATACGTTTGGATGCAGCTCTATTGCGTTGATGTACTGGTGGATATTGAGTGGTATGACTCCACCCTTTAACGTGTTTTGGCGGCAACACAACCACCTAACCTTTGTGCACATCGTTGTCTACCAATCCAAGTTCACCACAGGATCAATATAACCCAGCTTTAACCAATACGTTTTCGCCTTTTTTCACACCAGATCTCCAGTTGCCTTCTAGTTCACCTTTACCTCTCCCCATATATTTTTATTTTCATTTTCATTTCAGCCTCATGTTACACTTTCCACCTTCTAATACCATGTCACCCTCACAACACCCCCACAATGACCCCATTAAGTTTTATTTACATTCCCTCCGCAAACATGCCTTTGCCCTAGCCAGATTACGCTCCCATATTTTATTTTCTCAGGCTTGTCTGACATTTGGCATTATCCCCAAAGGCCTCACACTTAAAGTTCCCATCTCTGGCTGTAACCCTTCTTTCCATCAGTCCATATACCAGTTACAAACTGAACAATCCATTGCCCTCACCCACCTAATCCTTCACCTACACATCAACTCAGCCAATGAACACACCCGTCAACTCCTATCCTTAATATAAGTCCTCAATCTTTCCTCTACCACATCCACACCGGCTGTTCAGAGCATCCTCCTACAGGCCAACCACAAATTAGAACAGCATGCCACCCTCCACCTCAAAAAACTATCCAATCTCCTGGTTTCCCACCTCCGGAAAGGCAACTCACTCACCCTCCACAACCGTTCCGGCAAACCTCAACCCCCTCTCATTGCACACGGACCCAGTCTCTCCCATCTACTCAATCTCCCACTTACAGCTCCAGTCCCCCCAAAACCTCAAAATTCCGATCAACACAATCTGGAACCACAACACCCTAATTCAGTAGTTAACCTTTCCTCCAAACCTCTCTCCCAATCCGAAACCTCTGTCCTATCCAAAGGCCTCACCTTCAGCCCCACTCCCAGATTCAACCAAACAGCCCTCGTCAAAGATTTACTGTCCTACACTCATACTCTCTGCTGGAAATATCACTTTGCCACGATGAAGAAAAATGATCCTAATCCTACTCCTAATGATCCAACTCCCCAAGACACTATCCATATTGAACCCTGCCTGGAACAGTTCCGTCCTCCGTCACAACGGGACCCACCTCCTCTTTCTCAAAATCACCCTCTCCAAACCTTCCAGGAATTTCTGACTTCCAGCCTTGCCTCTCTATCCTTCTTAAAAAACCTTAATCCTTCTCCCAACATCACCACTGCTGAAGCCCAGGCTATCCGTGATCTGCAGGCTGACCGATCCATCGTCATTCTTCCGGCCGACAAGGGTTCCACAACTGTGGTAGTTGATCGTCGGGGGTATGTGGCTGAGGGACTGCGTCAGCTTTCAGACAACACCACATACAAAGTTTGCCAAGGTAATCCCATTCCTGATGTCCAGGCAGAGCTCCAAGGAATCCTCAGAACCTTAGGCCCCCTACAAAACCTTTCACCTGACTCCACCAACCTCCTGACCCCACCAACACCCCACATCCCTACCTTCTACATTCTTCCTAAAATTCACAAACTCAATCATCCCGGCCGCCCCATTGTAGCTGGTTACCAAGCCCCCACAGAACGTATCTCTGCCTACGTAGATCAACACCTTCAACCCATTACATGCAGTCTCCCATCCTTCATCAAAGACACCAACCACTTCCTTGAACGCCTGGAATCCTTACCCAATCTGTTACCCCCGGAAACCATACTTGTAACCATTGATGCCAGTTCCTTATACACAAATATTCCGCACGTCCAGGGCCTCGCTGAATGGAGTACTTCCTCTCACGCCGATCACCTGCCACCCAACCTAAAACCTCTTTCCTCATTACCTTAGCCAGCTTCATCCTGACCCACAACTTCTTCACTTTCGAAGGCCAGACACACCAACAATTAAAGGGAACAGCCATGGGTACCAGGATGGCCCCCTCGTACGCCAACCTATTCATGGGTCACTTAGAGGAAGCCTTCTTGGTTACCCAGGCCTGCCAACCCAAAGTTTGGTCGGGATTTATTGATGACATCTTCATGATCTGGACTCACAGTGAAGAAGAACTCCAGAATTTCCTCTCCAACCTCAACTCCTTTGGTTCCATCAGATTCACCTGGTCCTACTCCAAATCCCATGCCACTTTCCTTGACATTGACCTCCATTTGTCCAATGGCCAGCTTCACACATCCGTCCACATCAAACCCACCAAGCAACAGTACCTCCATTATGACAGCTGCCACCCATTCCACATCAAATGGTCCCTTCCCTGCAGCCTAGGTCTTCGTGGCAAACGAATCTGCTCCAGTCCGGAATCCCTGAACCATTACACCAACAACCTGAAAACAGCTTTCGCAGCCTGCAACTACCCTCCCAACCTGGTACAGAAGCAAATAACCAGAGCCACTTCCTCATCTCCTCAAACCCAGAACCTCCCACAGAAGAACCCCAAAAGTGCCCCACTTGTAACAGGTTACTTTCTGGGGCTGGATCAGACTCTGAATGTGGCTCTCTAGCAGGGATACGACTTCCTCAAAACCTGCCCTGAAATGAGATCCATCCTTCATGAAATCCTCCCCACTCCACCAAGAGTGTCTTTCCGCCGTCCACCTAACCTCTTAGTTCATCCCTATGAAATCCCCAAACCACCTTCCCTACCCTCTGGCTCCTACCCGTGTAACCGTCCCCGGTGTAAAACCTGTCCCATGCACCCTCCCACCTCCACCTACTCCAGTCCTGTAACCCGGAAGGTGTACACGATCAAAGGCAGAGCCACGTGTGAAAGCACCCATGTGATTTACCAACTGACCTGCCTACACTGTGAAGCTATCTATGTGGGAATGACCAGCAACAAACTGTCCATTCACATGAATGGACACAGGCAGACAGTGTTTGTTGGTAATGAGGATCACCCTGTGGCTAAACACGCCTCGGTGCACGGCCAGCACATCTTGGCACAGTGTTACACCATCCGGGATGTTTGTGTGTCTATCAACCTGCCAGCGCTTTCGTTTGGTATGTCACATCATCTTTGTTTTTAGATATAATCATGTAATTGGTATGATGTGAACTTTATCCTGTTGCCACATGTCTTTGACTTCCTCAGCCAGTTTGATGTATGTTTCAATTTTTTCTCCTGTTTTCTTCTGTATATTTGTTGTATTGGTTATGGATATTTCGATTAGTTGTGTTGATTTCTTCTTTTTATTGGTGAGTATGATGTCAGGTTTGTTATGTGGTGTTGTTTTATCTGTTATAATGGTTCTGTTCCAGTATAATTTGTATTCATCATTCTCCAGTACATTTTGTGGTGCATACTTGTATGTAGGAACGTGTTGTTTTATTAGTTTATGGTGTATGGCAAGTTGTTGATGTATTATTTTTGCTACATTGTCATGTCTTCTGGGGTATTCTGTATTTGCTAGTATTGTACATCTACTTGTGATGTGATCTACTGTTCCTGTTCGTTGTTTGCAAAGTCTGCATTTATCTGTTGTGGTATTGGGATCTTTAATAATATGCTTTCTGTAAAATCTGGTGTTTATTATTTGATCCTGTACTGCAATCATGAATCCTTCTGTCTCACTGTATATACTGCCATTTCTTAGCCATGTGTTGGTGTTGGATGCGTCTTGATCGATGTGTAGCTGTGTTAGATGATACGGGTGCTTGCCATGTAGAGTTTTCTTTTTCCAATTTACTTTCTTCGTATCTGTTGATGTTATGTGATCTAAAGGGTTGTAGAAGTGGTTATGAAATTGCAATGGTGTATTTATTATTATTATTATTATTATTATTATTGACTCTGTGATCTGATGTAAGTCTTTCAATGTTAAATACAGACTGAAATATTCCATGTCCTGACCAGATTTTGATACCACGACCTTTCAAATTTTAGGCCTAGGCTTTTCCATTAAACCACCAGGCCCAGTGAAGTCTAGCTGAAGCTAATTTGATTATCAGTGGCAAAAATTGTTCTTTAAGATGTATTCTTGTTGGAATGTTGCCACTGGTATTTGCTGCAACAGAGTACTTAACCAGGGTACCATTTCCGTGACTGTGACCTTATGTCACTCCTTGAAGTTGTATTCCTGCTATGCATTGGCACTCGTAGCTATATTGAACTTCTTCACCGCTTGAAGGAAAACGCTGTAGTACTGGAAAACTAAGTTTGCCACCTACTGGCTATGAAATCTCGTAAAAATATCTTTTCAAAATTTTTTTGCATTTAACAGCCGCATAACACTTTTTACATATCAATTAAATATTCGCATTTAAGCACTTACTAAACGAACTTGTCAACAGACATATTGTTAGTATCACAAATCCAAGAAGTAAGTAAGTAATTAACTAATTCCCTACAGTCTTCTTTTGTTTTTCATTTTGGAATGACAGCGATTGTCATCTTGACCTCTTCTTCTTTGGCGTTCATAGCACTTCCAAGTCGTGACATCATAGTGTAAACGGCTCCTTCCCCACCACTAAAACACTTGCTCTCCATCGCACCTTGTGGCTTTACTGTGCTTACATTTGGGTTTGGAATCTACCTATAAATAAAAGATTCATCCACAGTATGCAGTCTTTTCTCTACCACTACTACCATAAATCAGGATTTCTGCATAACCATCTTCCATTGGCACAATAGAAAGGATGCGAGACATGTTGCTACCTTCAATAGCAACATGTACCACCACATTATCTACTTAGACACTACTCTTCCTGCTCATTTTCGCTGAATAAATACTTTATTTACTTGAAGTGCACAATCGTAGAAAATAATTCCATACAGCAACAGCAAGTGAAAATATGCAAAAATATGACCCCAAGGAATGTTATACACTACATGTTGTTCAGTGCATAAGTATATGTAGGTATATAATGAGACACTACAGGACAAGCCCTGTCGCGAAAATTGGTAAAAAATTTGAATAAGCAAGTCCCACATGAAGAAGGATAAGAGCTAGACTTGGGGAATTTACCCAGTGTACATCTGGGAGAATAGCTGGGAAAACATCGAACATAAAATGAATACCAACAGAGCATATAAAGGAAGTGACCATCAGTACAAAATAAGTGTGAGATTATTGAACAACAGTGAGGTAAATACTCGTAATTTGGTAGAGGAATAAAGAAGTGGAACAGTTTACCTATTTATATCTGCAATCCAATACAAGAATACATCATGAAATTTAAATACTTTAGTGGCAAAATGCCACCAGCATGTTATAGACAATAGGATATGGCTAGTATTAATTTTACAGTGAATCATTGCATAATAATACTTGGATTGTAATGTTACTATGTGAGCTAAGGGTTTCATTTTACTTTTCTGGCAACAGCTGTATTTGTAAACAGATAAAAAATAAAGAAAGGAAAGGAGTAGGTGGGAAATCATGTCTCCAAGCCAAACAAGGCATTGCAGTGGTGAAAGTTGAAAATTTGTGCCAGACCAGGTGTCAAACCAAGATGCTGAGGTTCTCCAGAAGAGTTGTCTTATCCATCCTGTCTGACTTAAATTCTCAACTTATCACATCCTGCATTGCAGTATCTCTGCACTCGCACTGAAACACATATCATGAAACCATCATGCTTGATTATATTAACATGAGTAAGTGTTGTCTGCTGAGTCAGATGTCTGACTGACAGTAATTCTGCAGCATATATCTCTGGTTCAAGCTACTGGAACTTTCATTTATGGTGTATGGCATGTGATGCCACTTTACAGTTCATACTTATGTTTGGCACATTGGATGCTCAGTCTCTATTATTATTGACAGACATTATTCATGCCTCCCCCTCTGCGTGCAAATATCATGTGCTTTGCCATGTACATAAATAAAGACCCTATGCATACAACAGTTCCTAAATAATTAGGTTTTTGGTGACAAATTTCCATCACAGTTTGGCATCACCTTTGAAATTTCTGAAGTAACCCAATGCAGCCCTTTTTTTTAATCTCGCAAACCAATACCTGAGTCTCACTCTGGCACTGGCTACAACAGTGCACAATTGAAACTCGGGTGCTGCCTTGGGAATGTTAATCAACTGTCATTCACAGTTAAAAATGTAGAGTTTACCATAAACAGTGACAGTGTGTCTTCACATTGACCTTTGATGAGAGTATTTTGCAAAATGTCAATTCAAGTGCGTCCCCTCAAACTGATAATAGCATCACCACAATAGTCTCACCTGATGCTACTAGAAGGCAGCAGCTTCTACTAGTGGAACAGATTCATATGCTGGAGCAAGAAGTAAGTGCTTTCCAGTGATTGCTCAAAGAAGTGATAAACAAAACATTGCCCAACACCCGCTCGGAAGACAACAGCTACAGCAACAAGTGCTGTAGTACCTACGAATGAGCTTCAGACTGGTGTTGGTACCATGGGGAACTCAAGCGTGAAAGAGTGTCTCTCCTTGCACTTACAAATGACAATAGTGACTGGGTTTGGCCCAGCTGGCCACTGTTCCTAGAAGCAATGCCTATCCTTCAACAATGACAAAACTGATGTTTGCATTTCTTTGCAACTTTTCAATGCTTTTGCGAACAAACGTGACCAACAAACAGCTGTTGCCAAATTAGTTAAGGGATCTGCCAGTACACCGAGCACTGGCAGTGTCGATATTTACAAAACTCAGGAGTGACAAAACATTCCAGGTACTTCTTGTGGATCCTGCTGATTATATGTCACAGTCACTTGTGTTCCATGCAGATACTTCAGTGGGCCAGGATCAGATGTCAGAGTACTGCCAGTAATCAAGATGAACAAACATAAGCTGACTCTTGGCTTACAGGTGCTAATAACTCCAAAATTTCTACATTTGGGAAATGAACTGTGATTGTGAGTTTAGGCTTCGGGTGACCATTACAATGGAATTTCCTTCTAGCTGATGCCACAGGACCCATTCTTGGCACTCATTTCTTGCACCATTATAACAAAGATATTTCCACATGGCAAGCACAAATCCGTATGGGGTTTGAGGCAGTTTACGGATGGCTTGGTAAAGCAAGCAGCTCGCATCCTCTGCACTACACCCTGTCTCATGTCACACCACATCATAGTGAGGTTGACTGCTCTCCTGCACAAGATCCCTTGGCAGATTCTAATGGTTGCAGGCCTCATGCCCACAACTACATCTCAAATGATTCTCATATTTCAAAATGTGCTTCATCAATAAAGGAAGGAAAAAACAAACACTTCTACTGAATATAAACTGTTAAATTCCAAAATTTGTATGAAATACAGAGATTTTTCTCTGCCCCAGTTTGCATCAGCATCATGAGTTTCTCCGGTCACAGTTGCTACGGATCTACCTACGCCTAGTTCTGTTATTTCACATAGTGCGAAACATCGCATTCAGACTACTCCCAGAGCTCCTGTAACTTTCAAGGCTCACAAGCTATCATCATTACAACCTTGATCCACAGACAATATTGTATTCTCAAATGTTACTGTGACTCAACATCATGCCCTTCGCCCTAAGCCTATGACGAATGACTCCTTCATCTTCAACATCACAGCCTTTTCCACCACTGGACACTGTCCATATATCACAGAAGCCATCACAAGTCTGTACCTGTGCCAGGTGGCACACTACAGATTCTCCTCGGACACCAGCTCCACCCCACCAGTGGGGAGGGGGTGAGTGGTGGTGGGAGCTGCATGGCAACACTGTTATCCAAATACTAAGATAATTGCTGAAGGGATACAGTGTGTAATATCTTTTGTACTGTTGCCTTTGTGACCTGCCTTATGTCATACTTATGTCATTGATGTTTTATGTCGTCTCGTGTTGTATGCTTTTGCCAGTGCACAATAATAAATTGCAATATTTCACCTGTGGCTTAACTTTCCTGGGCTAATGTATGACTCTATCCGTTAAAAATGTGGAGTGTCAGTAGTAATGTATGCTGCATTCCAGATTTATGTTTTGCATAACTGATTTATTCAGCAAAATATAGCTTCCTACTGAATGGTGGTACTTAATGAAATAAAAATGTGAGTTCATCCAGTAAGAATGTCCCATTATTAACTTAACTAGCAGTACATGAGTGACGATAGTCTCCTTTTAGTATTCTCAAATTAGTAAGTGCATTTATACACCAGTTCTTCCAAATCCAAGCCATGATGCATAAAATTAAGTCCCTGTATGACAAATTACTGTCACATGTTCTGACAGTCAAAGTCACTCTCACAAGTCTGTTCATAATCTGTTTCTTGGCTGCACTACTGATCAGGAAGAAAACAAGTCTCCTATAGTTGTTAGCAAATGTCCACTCTCACATCAGAAAAAAACCAAACCAGCCTTCTCTGTATGGTGGCAATAACATAACCTTTTCCTGCATTTTCCAGCAGCTCCGAGGAGCACATCTCCCACCACTGTGTCCATCAGTGTCACCAAGCTTTAGCCAACAGAATCTCAAGTAGCTCCCCACCACATAATGCACTTTTTGCAATGCTTTGACACATCGTTGTACTTGAAATAGAATGAAAATGAACTTGAGACGCAAATGTAAATGGAATTGGACCACCATCGATACACAAATAATTCTGCACTTAATTTACATGTGCTGCATGAAACAGTATTTGATACCATGTCTACAGACACTAATTATTATTCCATGAAACATAGATTTATGATTTACATAGATAAGGATGTACATTTATCACACCTTCAATCAACTACTGTCAGTAAGTTCAGTATGTTAAATTACCCCATAACCGTTCATTTATAAGTGTGCGTGTAGAGTATTTTCTGGTATGACACACTCACTTAATGTGAGTCCTCAACTGGTGATAATGACCATTGTATAATGCCATTATCTGATATTATGTCTATCTCGTAAGACAGTCTTGTTTGTTATTTATAGTGTAGAGTCTAGTTATGCATGACATTGCAGTTGGTGCTTTTGCACACGGGATTGCATCTCTTGGACACACATACAACTCTTAGGCTTAGTGCATCAATATCCCCTGTCTCATTCTAAGTTATTAGCGTGTTTATTCTTTTAAGAGTTTTGCTATTTCCATACAGTACAGCTTCGAACACCTCAGCTGTTGGCAGCCTTCTTGGCTTTTATCTATAAGTGTCTATCACCGATGTTCACTCCTGCTAATCCGTCCTATATCCATAGGCCCTTCTCTTGTTGCCCTCGGTGGAACCTATTATGATTTGCTCAGCCTCCACCCATTACACTGCACTATCGACATTTTTGTTTAGTAATTCTGTGTTGGACATGTTTCCCAAAAGGGAACCATCACTGGTGTTCTTCAGCAGCTTAAACTATTGGTTATGCTCATACATTGCTCATGTCTTTCCACTACACTCATTGTGGACAGTCTTATAGCGTTTGCATTCTGAGCCTTACCACAGCAGTGGAAGCTTTCCTGATTTCCACACCTTTAACAAATAACTCTTAATGGCAGTCTCAGGCTTCCTCTCAAGACTTACCACATTACAAAACTTCCTCTTAATGTGACATTTAATTTATTAGATAGTACATTGAGTAGCACTTAACATACCATTGATATTACCATAATTTCTATTTGACTGGTACTAGTAATGCTTCATTCACCATTTCAAGTTATTTACACTAACTATAGATTTATAATGACCCAGTACGTGTAAGTACACTATCTTGTGAATTTAAACTTAAGTTAATTTACAGACGATGAAGAGATCGAAGAAGTATTTGATGCGGTAAAAGAAATGATTCAAATAGTTAAAAGAGATGAAAATTTGGGGCTGGGGGACTGGAATTCGATAGTAGGGAAAAGAAGAGAAGGAAAAATAGTAGGTGAATATGGACTGGGGGAAAGGAATGAAAGATGAAGCCATCTGGTAGAATTTTGCACAGAGCATAATTTAATCATAGCTAACATTTGCTGTAAGAATCATGGAAGAGGGTTGTATATGCGGATGGGAACTGGAGACACCAGAAGGTTTAAGATTGATTACATAATAGTTAGACAGAGATTTAGGTATCAGATTTTACACTGTAAGACATTTCCAGGGCCAGATGTGGACCCTGAGCACAATTTATTGGTTATGAATTGTAGATTAAAACTGAAGAAATGGAAAAAGTGTAGGAAATTAAGGAGATGGGAACTGGATAAATTGAAAGAACCAGAGGTTGTTGAGAGCTTCAGAGGGAGTACTGGTATATATGGACTGAGGGAAAGGAATGAAAGAGGAAGCCATCTGATATAATTTTGCACAGAGCATAATTTAATCATAGCTAAAACTTCCTGTAAGAATCACAAGACAAGGTTGTATGAGGTGGTACCCAAAATTTTCGGACTGGTGCTGCCATCTGTTGAAAACCTTTTCTTTGGACTAATGGTCACCATCACCCTCCAAGTAGTTCCCATCCATATGTACACACTGGTCCCAGAACTTCTGCTACTGGTCAAACGTTTTCTGTCTTTGAGGGTGTTTATCACCGCCAGCAATGCTTCTTGAATCCCCTCTAGAGTGACGCACCGATGGCGTTTCAACTTGAGTTTCAGTTTTGGGAATGGTGTCAAGTTGCAAGGTGTCAAATCTGGCGAGTATGGTGGGTGGGGTACAACCGTGATGTTGTTTTTTGCCAAAAAGGTCCTGGTGAACAAGTACATGTGACAGGGCGCGTTGTCGTGATGCAGCAGCCAGTTCCCTCGACAACAAAGTTCGGGCCGTCGTTGCCGCATGTTTTCACGGAGCTGCCACAAAATGTCACAGTAGTGCGTGGAATTCACTGTTTGGTTGGGTGGGACAAATTCTTTGTGCACAATTCCCTTGGTATCAAAGGAAACGATGACCGTGCTCTTCACTTTTCTCTTCACCTGTCTTGCTTTTTTGGGTCTTGGAGAGCCTGGGCTCTTCCAATGCTACGATTGTTGCTTTGTCACTGGGTCATGACTGTAAATACAGCTCTTGTCATCGGTGATAACCGGTGGCAAGAAGGTTGGATCATCAGATGCGGTCTGACGAAGGTCCATCCACACTTCGACACGCTGTGCCTTCTGATCAGCAGTCAAGACCCTTGGCACAAATTTTGTGGTGACACGATGCATGTCCAATTCATCAGTCAACATGAGTTAATATGTCCCATAACCAATACCCACTTCATCCACAAGGTCTTGAATGGTTCGACGTTGATTCGCACAAACCAATTGTTGAAGTTTGGCATTGTGCTGCTAAAGGGCCTTCCAGTATGAGCATCATCTTTAACGTCTGTACGGCCGGCACTGTACTGAGCATGCCACTCAAACACACGTGTATGACTCATGCTCTGTCCCCCAAACACTTGTTGAATTATTGCAAGGATCTCTGTAGCACTTTTCCCGAGATTTTGCACAGAATTTGATATACACATGCTGTTCTGTTCGCAGATCCATCGTAAAATTGCCATACACCAAACACAGAGTATTACGGAAATCACTGTAGACACGCAACACATCCTCTTAACTGAATGCCACTCCACACACTGACTCATCAGATATGCAGCTCTCATCACCTAGCTGTGCAAAGATCTACTACTGCAACTTTCCAGATGGCAGCACCAGTCCCAAAAATTTTGTATTCCACCTCATACTTGTGGAAGTGACCTGGAGACACCAGAAGGTTTAAGATTGATTACGTAATAGTTAGACAGAGATTTAGGTATCTGATTTTAAACTGTAAGACATTTTCAGGGCCAGATGTGGACTCTGAGCACAATTTATTGTTTATGAATTGTAGATTAAAACTGAAGAAATGGGAAAAGGGTAGGAAATTAAGGAGATGGGAACTGGATAAATTGAAAGAACTAGAAGTTGTTGAGAGCTTCAGAGGGAGCATCAAGCAACGGTTGACTAGAACAGGGGAAAGGAATAAAGTAAAATACGAATGGGTAGCTTTAAGAGATAAAATAGTGAAGGCAGTACAGGATCAAATTGGTAAAAAGACATGGCCTAATATAAATCCTTGGATAACACAAGAGATATTAAATTTCATTGATGAAAGGAGACAACATATAAATGTAGACAATGAACCAAGCTAAAGGGAATAAAAATGTCTAAAAAATAAGATTGACAGGAAGTGAGTGCAAAATAGCTAAGCAGGAATGGCTAGAGGACAAATGCAGGGATTTAGATGCATCCACAGCTTTACTCTGCAAACCACTATGAGTTGCATGGGAGAGGGTACATCCAATTGTACCAATTATTTAGGGTTTCTCACTATTCCATTCACGCATGGAGAGTGGGAAGAAGATTGTTTGAATACCTCTGTGCATGCAGTAATTATTTTAATTTTATCCTCACACTCCTTGTGCAAGCGAAATGTAAGGGGTTGTAGCATATTCATAGAGTAATCATTTAAAGCCAGTTCTTGAAACTTTGTTAATAAACTGTATCAGGACAGTTTACATCTGTCTTCAAGAGTCTGCCATTTCAGTTCCATCGCCATCTTTGCGACACTCTCCATGCATTAAACAAACCTGTGACCATTTGTGCTGCCCTTCTCGTACACGTTCAATATCCAGAGTTAGTCCTGCATGATATTGGAGTTCCACTTCAATGTGCTGTATTTTATTTTTCGCTGATTACATGTTTCAATGAAATTTTGTCAAGTATATGAAATTAGTTGACCCAGTGATTTATTTTCTTCGTTACACATACTAATAATGCCTTCTGGAGTGTCTGACTCTCTGGTAAGTGCCTGTGCAAAAGTTTCTAAATTGATGGGACATTCTTTAGGCAAGGGAAGCTTTATTGTTTTAATTGACCCTAAAACAAACCATAGCTTGATGGGATGTCGCTATTTCCCTGTCCAATTGTATGTATACTGAATAGAGCTTTTAGCAGGTACAACTGTTAAATACAACATGTACATAAAGTCCGGTAACACTTTCAATTATTTATTGCACAAGACCCAAACATTGTACAGATATAATATATATGTCATTTTGAAGAGGAACCCTGATTTTTTTTTTCATATATACTGTCACAGTGTAGTTTGGTAGTTTTCCAAAAGCTCTAATCATAAACATGGCCATGCTACAGATAGAGACAGCTGTTTCATGAAATGGCCTCCCCGATCACAAGATCTCACTCCATGTGACGTTTTTCTGCGGGGACACATTAAAGACTTGGTGTATGTACTGCCTCTACTACGTGACGTAGCAGAGCTGCGGGAGAGAATACGGGAAGTGACTGCCACAGTTGGTGATGCCATGCTGGGACGGGTATGGCAAGAATTCGATTTCCGTATTGACGTCTGCCAGGTCACTCATGGCTCACATATCAAATGTTTGTAATAGATACTTTCAGAGTTTTTCTTCAAAATGCAATATGTATGATATCTGTACAATGTTTAGTTCTTGTGCAATAAATAGTTGAATGTGTTCCCATACTTCATGTACACTCTGTAACTTGGAGGAAGCATATTTGTGCCATAAGCTGTACAATTTCATTTTTATTCTCTACCGGTTTCAATTGTTACAGTCATCTCCGAGGAGAAAATATTGTACATCTACATATCAACCATATATTTCTGTCATATACGAACCATACAAATGTAGAACACTGTCATAATATTCTGTCATAAGTCCATGTAAACACACTGTGTCTCGGCACAATTACAGTAGCCCACATTTAATGATGACACATTTAACTGGTTCCATGTTCTCTGAGAGTTAAACATCATCTGATGAAGGAAGACTGATCATACTATTGCTATAACATTCTAATTATTTGACTGTGCTTTTTATTGACGAAAAAAATGAAATCTGCCGAAGCCACTTGAATCTCAACAACTACATTCAACTTGAATCATAACAATTACATTCAACTTACTAAATTTTGTACAATAATTCTTCTCAACATACCTGAAATAATTTTTCTTATAGTTTGTGAATAAAATAATTACATTCCATAAATAAAAATACTTCTATCGAAGTTAAAAATTTTCTGTATTTGAACATACGGTATTCAATATCGATATTTCAGCGTGTATGGGATGACTAACAGATTTTAATGGTTATCTAGATTCCTTTTGCAAATGACAATAATAAAGTCTAGTTTTTTGTTTTTTCTCAGATCCTCAATAGATTCTTCATGACAAAGACTGAGAATGTCTTCATTCTGGGGCATGACACAAACCTTAGCAGTAGGCCTACTCACCAGTCTCCAACTTGTACTACATACGGTGTCAGTTGTGGGGATAAGCATGGCTGCACAGAGCCCAGACAGAAGGCAGTACCTCAGAAACTCCAGAAACAAAGCAATGACTGACCTGTACCATAGCCACACTTACAGATTAGGTTCAAAGGTGACGATTTGGTTGTGAGTTGGTGATGCCAATGAATGTGAATACAGAGTCTTACTTGTGAAATACTGATATGTAGGCTTGTTGCCTAGATTAGGTTGAAAGGTGAAAGACTGATTGTGAGTTGGTGAATCGGTACTGAAGGTTTCAGTTAATCCAATAGGTATGCCAGTTGATGGTGTGTGGTCTCGTCAGACCATCAGTGAATTTCTACTGTGACTGATGGTTTAGGCCTACTGCTCAGTTACTTACCTTAACTCAGTCACTGT
This sequence comes from Schistocerca piceifrons, assembly GCF_021461385.2. NCBI lineage: Eukaryota > Metazoa > Arthropoda > Insecta > Orthoptera > Acrididae > Schistocerca > Schistocerca piceifrons. The sequence continues at coordinate 137,528,596 of NC_060147.1, forward strand.
TTACAGAGATGGGCCTTGCAGTGGTTGTTCCAACTGATTGGAGAAGTCAAATATTGTAATTTTTTAGATTTAATAAACATTAGTTTGGCACCAACTCACTGAGCAGTCAGTTTAACTGACCAGAGACAGGAGCTTATTCTTCCTTGTTTCTCACCACTCCTTTCAAATACATCTACATCTATACTCTGCAAACCATGTGAAGTGCACTGCAGAGCATATGTCCCAGTTATTAGGGTTTCTTGCCCTTCCATACATGTATGGAGCATGGGTAGAATGATTGTTTGAATGCAATAATTATTCTAATCTTGTCCTCACCATCTCTATGTGAGCGAAACATAGAGGATTGCAGTATATTCCGAAAGTCATCATTTAAAGATGGTTCTTGAAACATTATTAGTAGACTTTCTTGGGATAGTTTACGTCTATCTTCAAGAGAGTTCCAGTTCAATTCCTTCAGTATTTCTGAGATGCTTCCATGGATCAGACAAACCTATGACCATTTGTGCCGCCCTTCTCTGGATACGTTCAATATTCCGTTAATGCTATTCGGTATGGGTCCCAGACACTTGAGCAGTATTCTAGAACTGGTCGCATAAGTGGTTGGTATGGAATCTCCTTTATAGATTGATTTCACTTCCCCAGTATTCCACCAATAAACTGAAATCTATCACCTGCTTTACCCATGACTGAGCCTACACTCGAGTATTTGTGTGAGTTGGTCAATTCCAACAATTACTCACTGAAATTATAGTCACAGGCGACTATATTTCTTCGTTTCGTGAAGTGCACAATTTTACATTTCTGGACATTAAAAACATGTTGCCAACCCTTACCCCATTTTGAAATATTATTAAGATCCAAATGAATATTTATGCAGCTTCTTTCAGACAGTACTTCATTATCGATAACTGCATTATCTGCAGAAAGTTTGAGGTTTCTATTGATACACTGTATGTATGAGTATTTTCTCAGTGATGGCATGACAGCATTAAGGGGACACTGCAAACGGTCAGTGGGTCTCTTGTTCACATACCACACTGGCTTCTCAATCTTCCATTTTGCTCTCATGGAGTCCAATATGCCACAATACAATATCTACCAGAATGATAATACATAAAAGTGTATTTCTTTGCAAACTAAATCTCATAGATGAGATACAGGTTAATTCACTGATTCACTCATAACAAATGTCAACATGAAGGAGAATCTTCAGGAATGTGCAACAGGTCAAATTATTCATTAGATGACAGCAAAAGCCACTACAGGCAGCTTCCGTAAACTATACCAGTTAATTAATTCTATATCATTCTTTTAACAAAAAAAGGCTACTTTAGGGAGAAAAAAAGCCATTGCTAGTAATTTTCTTTATAGACACAAAGCAGTTACTATGAAATTCTTTCACTCCACTACTTGTAAACTCTTAGTTTATAACATTGCTAGGGCTAGAGTATGAGCTACAAGTTACATAATGGACTTTGCATTAAAATAAATGTCAAAGAATAGTCCATTATGTAATATAGGTTCTCTTAATAAGGCAAAATGCGTTAGAATATCGTGCAAATGTAAACATTAGGCTACGTTACAGGTCGATCCGTTAGCATAAACTTTATTTGGTTTTTATATTTATTAGCTTCACGAATTCACTACAAAACCCTTACTTCTGTTTCATTTTCTTTTCTACAAATAAGTACCGCATTCCAAGAGGGGTTTTATAATTCGCTTTCAAGAATGCATGTTACATCTGTGTGAAATTTATTCCCTGCCCAATGGCTAGCAGCCTAGCACGCGCATCCGTAGGTTGCTGGCACTAGTGTCAGCATTTTCCTCTCGTATAGTCGCTCCAAGCAAGGCCAGATGATTTCACCTGAACATCCCACACGTAACAGACTAATCGGTTAATTTTTCGCGGGGGCTGTACTGGCTAAAAAGTTTTTATGATGTATTTGGTTCAAATGGCTCTGAGCACTATGGGACTCAACTGCTGAGGTCATTAGTCCCCTAGAACTTAGAACTAGTTAAACCTAACTAACCTAAGGACATCACAAACATCCATGCCCGAGGCAGGATTCGAACCTGCGACCGTAGCGGTCTTGCGGTTCCAGACTGCAGCGCCTTTAACCGCACGGCCACTTCGGCCGGCTTATGATGTATTTCTTTCACTTTCGTTTGCGCTTGACAACGAATGGTATTGGATACAGTCAAACAGAGTGTCCGTACTGGCAAGTCGATCGGTACTTCCTAGCAAATAAGCTGTGATTGGTGGAACGTGAAAATTACAAAAATGCGGGACATGTTAGGCGTTTTGCGTGCCTTTTTTTGCTTATTCTTCCAGTGCGGGATTAGAGGTTCCATTGATGGATGGTCCCGCAGAATCTGGGACATTTGACCGCCTTTACCCTTACTTCATCCCAAAAATATTCCACTCGCAGTGACAGCAGATGAACTTTAGTGGGACGGTTACCACGACAACGAAAAATACGGCATAATTTGTTGGGCGAAACAGTGTGCGTGATAGGTCGGTAGACAAATTGGTGCATAGCCAGGTCCTTCAACAGCACCAAAGTTTACTGGTACAAATAATATCCACCATGCTAGTTTTTCAGTTCATATCAGGATCGTGTCAACCACTCCTTTTTTCTACGCATATATGTTGGCAATGCGTCGGCTCCGTTAGCCAATGGGAAGACAGTTTTAGGTAGCCAATGAGAGACGAGGAACGAAGGAAATATTCCGAGCGCTGGAATTAAAATTATTCGACGTTCTATACTGAGGTTATTCGTAGTTTCCTTGAATTTTCAGCTCAACAGATTCGACAATATTTTTGGGTTGGAACATGCGGGGAAATATAGGTTTGTAATGTAACCCAAGATTCTAATTATTGAATTTCTTTCTCTGGTTAGCTGTAATTGTAGCTTAGACGTAACTATTTAATGTTTCGTAGTTACAGAAGTTCAATGCGTTAACAGCTATTGTAATGTATTACGTTAATCTGTACTTAGTAGATAATATTTATTATTGAGAAAATACGCCGCATCTACATTGTATCCCACTGCTATAGCTAAGTTTTAGCGTTTAGTTTTACGAAAATATCAATAATTGTAATTGCAGGTACTAGTTTCGTATAACGTCAGTATTCACAGAACTGTTGAATATCATCAAATTACTTTGTTTTATGTCGATTGTGCAGTAGCTGTGAACTATCCTAACCACCGTTTCTGTATCTATAAACGATCTTAAAATTTAAATTAACAATTTTCATTTTCTCTCGTAAAATAAGTTTCATTATGGTGTGCATAATGTTCACGCTTAAAAACTACTCCTAAATTATGTAGCTGATTTGGCGTAAAATAATTCTTATTGTCAAACAGTTTTGCATAAAATTCCCTTACGTGTTATCTTTCATGATCATAGCATGCCAACCAAATACCATCAGTGTTATTATGAACAAATGTACGAACTGTTGTAGGGGGACGGAGACTCCAGTCTTCATACAGCCATCCTGATTCTAGTTTTCCATCGTCTCTCAAAATTAATTCAGAAAATTTCGGATGGTTCCTACTATATGGCCACAGCCAACTACCTGTTCCAACTACCTGTTGTCATACTATATCTGTAAGTATGCAAATGTCTGTGTATGTTAATTGTTTTATTTTTGTTTTTCTTAGCTTGTAATGCCATTTTATGTTCAGTATCCGTGTACGAGTGCCACTTCTGTAAATGCAGTGATAGTCACTTTTGCTAAACAGTATTTGATAAACAGCGGCTTATCTTGGAACTAGATGCTGATTTGGAAGCAGTGCAGGAAGAGGTGGCAGTGCTTGATAATGGATTATGGCCAAAATTAGCTAATATCACTATTTTAATAAAGCACAATACAGCCTATAATGGACAATATATTCTTTTATTAATTAGTAGAAAGTTGGGCAATGGGATATGTTTTTAATTTTCTTTTGAATTGGCAGACATTCCAAGTTTCTTTCTTTATGTTGTAAGGAAATACGTTGAATCTCTTGCCACCAGAGTACGTAACTATTTGCAATTAAACAAGAGGGCAAAGTCTACTGAAAATAATTGTTTTTTAATTGTATTGTGATTGTGGTAACTCACAGCTCAGCTAATAATACTAATAATAATTCCTCGTGACTCTGTGATCTGATGTAAGTATTTCAGTGTTAAAGACAGACTGAAATATTCCATGTCCTGACCATGTTTTGATAACATGACCTTTCAAATTCTGGGCCTAAGCCTTGCCATTAAACCACCAGGCCCAATGCTGTCTAGGTGATGCTAATTTGGTTATCAGTGGCAAAAACCACTCTTTATGATGTATTCTTGTTGGAATGTTTCCGCTGGTATTCACTGCTGGAGAGTAGTTACCCAGGGTACTATTTCCATGAATGTGACCTGCCAGTTGTATGTTCATAATTACCTCTACATTAAGTCTTTTCTTGCTGCACTCATGTCACTCCTTGAATCTGTATTCCTGCTATGCGTTGGCACTCGTAGATATATTGAACTTCTTCACCGCCTGAAGGAAAATGCTGTAGTAGTGGAAACTTAAGTTTGCCACCTACTGGCTACAAAATCTCATAAAAACTTCTTTTCAAAATCTTTCTGCATTTAACAGCCGCACAACACTTTTTACATATCAATTAAATATTCTTATTTAAGCACTTACTAAACAAACTCTTCAACAGACATATTGTTAGTATCACAAATCCAAGAAGTAAGTAATTAATTAATTCCCTACAGTCTTCTTTTGTTTTTCATTTTGGAATGACAGCGATTGCCATCCTGACCTCTTCTTCTTTGGCTTCCATGGCACTCCCAAGTCATGACATCATGGTGTAAACGGCTACTTCCGCACGGATAAAACACTTGCCTTCCACCGCAACTTGTGGCTTTATTGTCCTTACATTTGGGTTTTGTACCTGTGTATAAATAAAAGATTCATCCACAGTATGTGGTCTTTCCTCTACTACTACTACCATAAATCAGATTTTCTGCATAACCATCTTCCATTGGCACAATAGAAAGGAAGTGAAACATGTTGCTACCTTTAATAGCAACATGTACCAACACATTATCTACCTTAGACAATACTCCTCATTTTCGCTGAATAAATACTTTATTTACTTGAAGTGCACAATCCTAGAAGATAATTCCATACAGCAACAGCAAGTGAAAACATGCAAAAAAAGCTAACACACTTGTTTTTTGATCAATACAGTGAGAGATGCTATCAAGCACATAAGACACTGAACTGAGCTTCTTGTTTAGTTTATCTACAGAAAGACGGCGCATTTCAACTTCTTAACCAATTGGACCTCAAGGAACTTTATGCACGACATGTTGTTCAGTGCAAAAGTATATGTAGGTATATAATGAGACACTACAGGACAAGTACCGTCGCGAAAATTGGTAAAAAATTTGAATAAGCAAGTCCCACATGAAGAAGGATAAGAGCTAGACTTGGGGAATTTACTCAGTGTACATCTGGGAGAATGGCTGAGAAAACATCGAACATAAAATGATTACCAACAGAGTATTTAAAGGAAGGGACCATCACTACAAAATAAGTGTGAGGTTATTGAACAACAGTGAGGTAAATACTCGTAATTTGGTAGAGGAATAAAGAAGTGGAACAGTTTACCTATTTATATCTGCAATCCAATACAAGAATACATCATGAAATTTAAATACTTTAGTGGCAAAATGCCACCAGCACATTATAGACAATAGGATATGGCTAGTATTAATTTTACAGTGAATCATTGCATAATAATACTAGGATTGTAAAGTAATTATGTGAGCTAAGGGTTTCACTTTACTTCTCTGGCAACAGCTGTATTTGTAAACAGATAAAAAAATAAAGAAAGGAAAGAAGTAGGTGGGAAATCATGTCTCCAAGCCAAATAGGGCATTGCAGCATTGCAGTGGTGAATGTTGAAAATTTGTGCTCAGATTTTCCAGAAGAGTTGTCTTAACCATCCTGTCTGACTAAAATCTCAACTTATCACATCTTGCATTGCAGGATCTCTTCACTTGCACTGAAATATATGTCATGAAGCTATCATGCTTGATTATATTAACATGAGTAAGTGTTGTCTGCTGAGTCAGATGTCTGACTGACTGTAATTCTGCAGCATATATCTCTGGTTCAAAATACTGGAACTTTCCTTTATGGCATATGGCATGTGATGTCAATTTACAGTTCACGCTTATGTTTCGCACTTTGGATGCTCAGTCTCTATTATTATTGACAGACATTATTCATGCACCCCTGCTGTGTGCAAATATCAATACATCAAAGAACATGTGCTTTGCCATGTACATAAATAAAGACCCTACGCATACAACAGTTCCTAAATAATTATGTTTTTGGTGGCAAATTTCCATCACAGTTTTGGCATCACCTTTGAAATTTCTGAAGTAATCCTATGCAATGCTTGTTTTTAATCTCGCAAGCCAGTACCCGAGTCTCAGTCTGGCTCTGGCTACAACAGTGCACAGGTGAAACTCGGGTGCCGACTTGGAAATGTTAATCAACTGTCATTCACAGATAAAAATGTAGTGTTTACCATAAATTGTGTCTGCAGCCCATGGTCTTGCGGTAGCATTCTCGCTTCTCGCACACGGGGTCCCGGGTTTGATTCTTGGAGGGGTAAGGGATTTTCCCTGTCTTGAGATGTCTGGCTGTCATGTCATCTTCATCGTCATTCATCCCCATTATGGTTGGAGGAAGGCGATGGCAAACCACCTCCACTAGGACCTTGCCTAGTTGGTGGTGCAGGTCTCCCGCATAGTCCCTACGCTCTTCGGAGTATGGGACCTCATCATCATCACCATAAACAGTGATAGTGTGCCTTCACACTGACCATTGTTGGCAGTATTTTGCAGAACGTCAATTCAATGTGTCCCCTCAAACTGATAATAGTGTCACCGCAATAGTCTCACCCGACGCTACTAGAAGGCAGCAGCTTCTACTAACGAAACAGACCCATGTGCTGGAGCAAGAAGTAAGTGCTCTACAGTGGTTGCTCAAAGAAATGATAAACAAAATGTTGCTTAACACCCACTCAGAAGACAATACCCACAGCAACATGTGCTGTAGTGCCTATGAATGAGCCTCAGACTGGTGTAGGTACCAAGGAGAACTCAAGCAATAAAGTGCATCTCTCCTTGTGATTACAGATGACAATAGTGACTGGGTTTGGCCCAGGTGGCCACTGTTCCAAGAAGCACTGCCTATCCCTCAACAGTGACAAAACTGATGTTTGTAGTTCTTTGCAACTTTTCAACACTTTCGTGAACAAACATGACCAACAAACAGCTGTTACCAAATCAGTCAAGGGATCTGCTTTCACACCCAGCACTGGCAGTGTCAATATTTACAAAACTTGGGAGTGACAAAATATTCCAGGTTCTTCTTGTGGATCATGCTGATTATATGTCAGTCACTTGTGTTCCATACACTTACTTCATTGAGTCAGGATCAGATGTCAGAGTACTGCCAGTGAATACATACAGCTGCTAATAACTCAAAAATTTCTTCATTTGGGAAATGAACTGTGATTGTGAACTTGGGCTTCAGGTGACCATTACAATGGAATTTTCTTCTAGCTGATGCCACAGAACCCATTCTTGGCACTCATTTCTTGCACTATTATAACAAAGACATTTCCACATGGCAAGCACAAATCTGTATGGGTTTTGAGGCAGTTTATGTATGGCTTGGTAAAGCAAGCAGCTCACATCCTCTGCACTGCACACCACATCATAGTGAGGTCCACTGCTCTCCTGCTCAATGCTCTCCTGCTCAAGATCCCGTGGCAACCAATGTATATTCTAATGCTTCCAGGACTCATGCCCACAACTACATCTTGAACGATTCTTATATTTTAAAGTGTGCTTCATCAATAAAGAAAGGAAAAAACAAACACTTCTACTGAATATAAACTGTTAAATTCCAAAATTTGTATGAAATACAGAGATTTTTCTCTGCCCCAGTTTGCATCAGCATCATGAGTTTCTCCGGTCACAGTTGCTACGGATCTACCTACGCCTAGTTCTGTTATTTCACGTAGTGCGAAACATCGCATTCAGACTACTCCCAGAGCTCCTGTAACTTTCAAGGCTCACAAGCTATCATCATTACAACCTTGATCCACAGACAATATTGTATTCTCAAATGTTACTGTGACTCAACATCATGCCGTTCGCCCTAAGCCTATGACGAATGACTCCTTCATCTTCAACATCACAGCCTTTTCCACCACTGGACACTGTCCATATATCACAGAAGCCATCACAAGTCTGTACCTGTGCCAGGTGGCACACTACAGATTCTCCTAGGACACCAGCTCCACCCCACCAGTGGGGAGGGGGTGAGTGGTGGTGGGAGCTGCATGGCAACACTGTTATCCAAATACTAAGATAATTGCTGAAGGGATACAGTGTGTAATATCTTTTGTACTGTTGCCTTTGTGACCTGCCTTATGTCATACTTATGTCATTGATGTTTTATGTCGTCTCGTGTTGTATGCTTTTGCCAGTGCACAATAATAAATTGCAATATTTCACCTGTGGCTTAACTTTCCTGGGCTAATGTGTGACTCTGTCCGTTAAAAATGTGGAGTGTCAGTAGTAATGTATGCTGCATTCCAGATTTATGTTTTGCATAACTGATTTATTCAGCAAAATATAGCTTCCTACTGAATGGTGGTACTTAATGAAATAAAAATGTGAGTTCGTCCAGTAAGAATGTCCCATTATTAACTTAACTAGCAGTACACGAGTGACGATAGTCTCCTTTTAGTATTCTCAAATTAGTAAGTGCATTTATACACCAGTTCTTCCAAATCCAAGCCATGATGCATAAAATTAAGTCCCTGTATGACAAATTACTGTCACATGTTCCGACAGTCAAAGTCACTCTCACAAGTCTGTTCATAATCTGTTTCTTGGCTGCACTACTGATCAGGAAGAAAACAAGTCTCCTATAGTTGTTAGCAAATGTCCACTCTCACATCAGAAAAAAACCAAACCAGCCTTCTCTGTATGGTGGCAATAACATAACCTTTTCCTGCATTTTCCAGCAGCTCCGAGGAGCACATCTCCCACCACTGTGTCCATCAATGTCACCAAGCTTTAGCCAACAGAATCTCAAGTAGCTCCCCACCACATAATGCACTTTTTGCAATGCTTTGACACATCACTGTACTTGAAATAGAATGAAAATGAACTTGAGACGCAAATGTAAATGGAATTGGAACACCATCGATACACAAATAATTCTGCACTTAATTTACATGTGTTGCACGAAACAGTATTTGATACCATGTCTACAGACACTAATTATTATTCCATGAAACATAGATCTATGATTTACGTAGATAAGGATGTGCATTTATCGCACCTTCAATCAACTACTGTCAGTAAGTTCACTATGTTAAATTACCCTATAACTGTTCATTTATAAGTGTATGTGCAGAGTATTTTCTGGTATGACACACTCACTTAATGTGACCCCTCAACCTGTGATAATGACCATTGTATAATGCCATTATCTGATATGTCTACCTCGTAAGACTGTCTTGTTTTTTATTTATAATGTGCAAATGCCTACAGTGTAGTGTCTAGTTATGCATGACATTGTAGTTGGTGCCTTTGTATGTAGGATTGCACCTCTTGGACACACGTATAACCCTTAGGCTTACTGCATCAATATCTCTTGTCTCATTCTAAGTTATTAGTGTGTTTGTTCTGTTCAGAGTTTTCCAATTTCCAAATAACACAGCTTCGGACACCTCAGCTGTTAGCAGCGTTCTCGGCTTTTACCTGTAAGTGCCTATCACCTAAGGCCAGATGTTCACTCCTGCTAATTCCTCCTATATCTGTAGGCCCTTCTCATGTTGTCCTCAGTGGAACCTATTACGATTTGCTCAGCCTCCATCCATATACACAGCACTATCAACATTTTTGTTTAGTAATTCTGTGTTGGACATGTTTCCCACAAGGGAAGAATCACTGCTATTCTTTAGCAGCTTAAACTAATGGTTATGCTCATTCATCACTCTTGTCTTTCCACAACACTCATTGTGGGCTGTCTATAGTGGTTGCATTCTGGGCCTTACCGCAGCAGTGGAAGCCTTCCTGATTTCCACACCTTTAACAAGTAACTCTTAATGGCAGTCACAGGCTTTCTCTCAAGACTTGCCACATTACAAGACCTCCTCTTAATGTGACATTTAATTTATTAGATAGTACATTGAGTAGCACTTAACATACCATTGGTGTTAGCATAATTTCTATTTGACCAGTACTGTTAATAACTTGAAATGGAGAATGAAGTAGTTCTACTAGCTTTGGATTTATAATGATCCAATACATGTAAGTACACTGTGAATTTAAACTTAAGTTAATGATATGAATTAATAGAGGGAAATATTCCACGTGGGAAAAATATATCTAATAACAAAGATGATGTGACTTACCAAATGAAAGCGCTGGCACGTCGATAGACACACAAACAAACACAAACATACACACAAAATTCAAGCTTTCGCAACAAACTGTTGCCTCATCAGGAAAGAGGGATTGGAATGACTCCTTACCCTCTCCCTTAAAACCCACATCCTTTCGTCTTTCCCTCTCCTTCCCTCTTTCCTGATGAGGCAACAGTTTGTTGCGAAAGCTTGAATTTTGTGTGTATGTTTGTGTTTGTTTGTGTGTCTATCAACGTGCCAGCGCTTTCGTTTGGTAAGTCACATCATCTTTGTTTTTAGATAAACTTAAGTTAATTTACAGATGATGAAGAGATTGAAGAAATGTTAGATGCAGTAAAAGAAATGCTTCAAATAGTTAAAGGAGATGAAAATTTGGGGCTGGGGGACTGGAATTTGATAGTAGGGAAAGGAAGAGAAGGAAAAATAGTTGGTGAATATGGACTGGGGGAAAGGAATGAAAGAGGAAGCCATCTGGCAGAATTGTGCACAGAGCATAATTTAATCATAGCTAACATTTGCTGTAAGAATCATAAAAGAAGGTTGTATATGTGGAAGGGACCTGGAGACAGCAGAAGGTTTAAGATTGATTATATAATAGTAAGACAGAGATTTAGGTATCAGATTTTATACTGTAAGACATTTCCAGGGCCAGATGTGGACCCTGAGTGCAATTTATTGGTTATGAATTGTAGATTAAAACTGAAGAAATGGGAAAACAGTAGGAAATTAAGGAGATGGGAACTGGATAAATTGAAAGAACCAGAGGTTGTTGAGAGCTTCAGAGGGAGTATCAAGCAACGGTTGACTAGAACAGGGGAAAGGAATAAGGTAGAAGATGACTGGATAGCTTTAACCCTAGGATGCATGGTGCCAAAAACACACATGAATGCATATGCAGGGCCTCTTAGGCCCTGCCCTAATTTAAAATTTTCCTCTTTTCATATAATCATTCTTTGGAGTTAAATTTATTTCTGTCAAATTTATTGTCATATTGAAATATTCCTAAGATACAATAACAGGTTCTGGTGGGCTTGATTAACATTTTATTAATTTTTAAAAAAACCTCAAGAGTGAATTTTTATGAGTTACATCCATTTACATGCAACATATACAAATAATTTTATTAATTCACTTATAAGTTGCAGTTTACATTTTATAACATTTATTACAACCAATTTCTTCAATTAAAACATACTCATTATTCACAATATCATGTATATAGGCAATATTTTGTCATAAAGTTATTATTCATTGTTCATATAAAATTGCAGTTTTCTTAGTTTTCAACATATGACAAACAAGAAGCGCAAAGAACGCCACTATGTTCCTTGCAAATGTTGGTTTTACACTTAATGCATGTCATAGCACTTTTCCTGTGTTTATTATATGGACAATAATTGCGTCTTCTTCTTTTTCCAGAAACAGGTAGTTGGTTCGGCAATATGACATCTTTTTGAACACCACATCTTTGCATGGCATCAACGATTTTTTTTTTTTTTTTTTGGAAGATTAGGGATCTGAATACGAAGTTCCATTAGTGGTCTTACCATTTCCTCTGCTAAATCTCGTAGGAACAAACGCCTTTTATCACTTCATCCACTATGGTATGTCAGATGTTGGGCGGAAAATAAAATTTCACTGTTCATTGCTGCAACGTCCATCATATTCATCCATAATGCAAATGGCCATCTTCTTGTTTGTCTCTTGTAAGTGTAATAATGAATTTTCTGGTCCATTTGATCTACTTCACCCTTCGTAGAGTTATAGAACTTTATTATATCTGGTTTCTTTTTTGCATCAGTTTCATCAATGTTTCTGTTGTGATGCATTGTGCTAATGAGAACTACAGACTTTTTCTTTTGGGGAACATAACTCACCATTGTAATGTCACCTCTAAATGCAAACAAAGAGGAATGAATTGCGCTTGAGGCAGATGGTTTCATCTCATTAGAAATTTCTGGTTTGTTTTGTTTGATTGCTCCCACCACTGTAATTTGCTTCTAAAGCATCTCTTCTGCCAGCTGCACACTAGTAAAGAAGTTGTCAACAGTAATATTTTTTGATGATCCTTCAATGCTTTTAGCAAGATCTTTCACCACATTCAATCCAAGATTTTTCGGAATAGGTTTATGGGGCTTCCTTCCCAAGTAAACAATTCCGTCTAAAACATATGTAGGTGTAGCATCACATAACCAAAATATTTTAATGCCATACTTGGCTAGTTTAGAGGGCATATACTGCATTTTCCACAGAATCGGACTAGCTGTTCATCAGCTGTGAGCAGATCATTGGGAATCATTCTATTTCTGCACTTGTCAAGGATTTGTTCCCATACATAGCGAACAGCTGCAAGTTTGTCATCTGCAGATCGAGCTTCACGGGTAGGCCTGTCATCAAATCTAATCATTCTCCTTATATCCTCGAATCTATTTACTGACATGGTGGCCTTATATGTAGGATTTGCCTTTTCATCCAAGAATAATTCTCTAATAGGGACATCCCAACTCTTCTCAACACCAGAAAACAGTAAAAGACCAAGAAAACACTCCATTTCAGCAAGCGAAACGTTTTTCCACTTTTTACCACGTAAAGCAGCCACTCTTCTGCCTTCAATATTTGTGCAGTTGATGATTTCCTCTAGTATTTCCGTGGAGATGAAATAGTCCGAGGCATCCTTAGGTTTACTGGTTTTCAAACCAAGGGCTGGACCAGGTGCCTTCTTTACGATAGTATGGACAGGTGTACGAAAAGTTGCAGGAGGATCTAATTTCCAAATCGTTCCATTCCGACTAATGTATGTGTGGTCTTCTATACCTTTTTGTGGTGGTTCTTCATTTTCAGACTCTGATGAAGTAATATTATTGGAATGACTGTCATCTGCCTCAATATTCACATCAGCAGGTTCATTGACTGATTCTTCACTACTTGCATCTTCAAAAATATTTCTTTCATTGCAAAAATCATTTTCTTCAAACCACTGAGCCACAACACTTTCAAAATTAGCTGTATTTGCACGTACTGACTCTCTTGCTTTGCGTGTCGAAGCCATAGCAAAAGGCGTGTCTCTCGAACAGCAGCTTGTGCAGTAATAAACGAGTCATACTCGTAACAATATGGGCCTTGCAGCAACAAACAAACTACAGTAACAATGAGGCGGACAAGAGCAGCACAGGATAACAATACTATGCAATAATAAAACATTTTGAAGCAAAAAGATCAAGAATACACCGACATCGCCAATATGTGAAAGTAGTGTGTATTATTGTTTAGTTGTACTATTACTACTACAGCTACTGCTCCTGTTGGCACTCCTGTTGCTGGAAATACCACTACAGTTATTTTTGAATTAATAACTCCTCCCAAACAAATGTTGAAGACAATATAGGCTAAAGAACATTTATAAATATGTGGGGGCTTCTGAAGCCCTGCTTATGCACTCACGGTGTATGGGTAAACGTATTGAATTATACAAAAAACTTAAAAAGGTATCTCATTCAGACATGATAGGAGGAATGTCACAGTGTTAGTGAAAGAGTACTGGAAATCAGTTTGAAATGAAACAAAAAATTACAGAATTTTTTTGAAAATGAATACATACAAGGGCCTCGGAGGCCCTGTACATGCATCCTAGGGTTAAGAGGTAAAATAGTGAAGGCAGTGTGGGATCAAATTGGTTAAAAGACAAGGCCTAATATAAATCCTTGGATAACACAAGAGATGTTGAATTTAACTGATGAAAGGAGACTACATATAAATGCAGACAATGAAGCAAGGGAAGGGGAATAAAAATGTCTAAAAAATAAGATTGACAGGAAGTGCAAAATGGCTAAGCAGGAATGGCTAGAGGACAAATGCAAGGATTTAGAAACATCCGCAGCTTTACTTTGCAAACCACTGTGAGGTGTGTGACGAAGCAAGCTGGGATAATTTTAATTCCCCTCTTGTTTGCCATCTACCTCCTTAAATTCGTTTTGTTACTTTTAACTAATTATCATTAACATACGTGAATATAATGTGCATTAACTAATTATCATTAACATACATGAATATAATCTGTATTTCCATAAAAGAGAAAGATTGGCCCTCAGTTTTAAAGTAAATAACATCAGATCTAATTTTGTGCTTAGTTTTATGTATGTAATGTATTTTCTACTTTATTTTGACTATTCCTAGTTAGTATCATTTGTTATAGGGGGAAATCAGTGATTGTTTCGTAACTTAAATTCTATTGTTGATGTATAAACAAGTATAAATTCTGTACTAATTATAAACATTTGGAAGATGAAACACAAGTATTCTCAAAGTATTCATTTGGCTCTATTCAAAAACATGTTAGCAAAACCAGCCCTTCATTAATTCCAAAGTTATTAATAGTTTTGTCAAAATTTTTGTTTGCATAACTATATTTGTTAATTTCATGATTTAAACAAATAATTCGGCCTAAACCTCGTAGTAGAAGAAACTGTTAAAAAGACGCAATTTTTTGACGTATTCAGTTAATTTAATGAGTTAAATTTTAATTGTAATTTCTGTAAATTTAACTTTAGACAATGTGTAGTTTCAGCACCTGTTATTGTGATGGTATATGTTGTTGTTGTTGTTGTTGTTGTTGTTGTTGTTGTGGTCTTCAGTCCTGAGACTGGTTTGATGCAGCTCTCCATGCTACTCTATCCTGTGCAAGCTGCTTCATCTCCCAGTACGTACAGCAGCCTACCTCCTTCTGAATCTGCTTAGTGTATTCATCTCTTGGTCTCCCTCTATGATTTTTACCCTCCACACTGCCCTCCAGTACTAAATTGCTGATCCCTTGATGCCTCAGAACATGTCCTACCATCTTATCCCTTCTTCTAGTCAAGTCGTGCCACAAACACCTCTTCTCCCCAATTCTGTTCAATACCTCCTCATTAGTTATGTGATCTACCCATCTAATCTTCAGCATTCTTCTGTAGCACCACATTTTGAAAGCTTCTATTCTCTTCTTGTCCAAACTATTTATCGTCCATGTTTCACTTCCATACATGGCTACACTCCATACAAATACCTCCAGAAATGATTTCCTGACACTTGAATTAATACTCGATGTTAACAAATTTCTCTTCTTCAGAAACGCTTTCCTTGCCATTGCCAGTCTACATTTTATATCCTCTGTACTTTGACCATCATCAGTTATTTTGCTCCCCAAATAGCAAAACTCCTTTACTACTTTAAGCGTCTCATTTCCTAATCTAATTCCCTCGGCATCACTTGATTTAATTCGACTACATTCCATTATCCTCGTTTTGCTTTAGTTGATATTCATCTTATATCCTCCTTTCAAGACACTATCCATTCCGTTCAACTGCTCTTCCAAGCCCTTTGCTGTCTCTGACAGAATTACAATGTCATCAGCGAACCTCAAAGTTTTTATTTCTTCTCCATGGATTTTAATACCTACTCCAAATTTTTCTTTTGTTTCCTTTATTGCTTACTCAATATACAGATTGAAGAACATTGGGGAGAGGCTACAACCCTGTCTCACTCCCTTCCCAACCACTGCTTCCCTTTCATGTCCCTCGACTCTTATAACTGCCATCTGGTTTCCATACAAATTGTAAATAGCCTTTTGCTCCCTGTATTTTACCTCTGCCATCTTCAGAATTTGAAAGAGAGTATTCCAGTCAACATTGTCAAAAGCTTTCTCTAAGTCTGCAAATGGTAGAAATGTAGGTTTGCCTTTCTCTAATCTAGCTTCTAATATAAGTCATAGGGCCAGTATTGCCTCACGAGTTCCAACATTTCTATGGAATCCAAACTGATCTTCCCCGAGGTGTGCTTCTACTAGTTTTTCCATTCGTCCGTAAAGAATTCGCGTTAGTATTTTGCAGCTGTGACATATTAAACTGATAGTTCGGTAATTTTCACAACTGTCAACACTTGCTTTCTTTGGGATTGGAATTATTATATTCTTCTTGAAGTCTGAGGGTATTTTGCCTGTCTCATACACCTTGCTCACCAGGTGGTAGATTTTGTCAGGGCTGGCTCTCCCAAGGCTATCAATAGTTCTAATGGAATGTTGTCTACTCCCGGGGCCTTGTTTCAGCTTATGTTTTTCAGTACTCTATCAAACTCTTCACGCAGTATCATATCTCCCATTTCGTCTTCATCTAAGTCCTCTTCCATTTCCATAATATTGTCCTCGAGTACATCACCCTTGTATAGACACTCTATGTACTCCTTCCACCTTTCGGCTTTCCCTTCTTTGCTTAGAACTGGGTTTCCATCTGAGCCCTTGCTATTCATGCAAGTGGTTCTCTTTCCGCCAAAGGTCTCTTTAATTTTCCTGTATTCAGTATCTATCTTACCCGTAGTGATATATGCCTCTACATCCTTACATTTGTCCTCTAGCCATCCCTGTTTAGCTGTTTTGCACTTCCTGTGGATCTCTTTTTTGCCTACTTCATGTACTGCAATTTTATATTTTCTCCTTTCATCAATTAAATTCAATATCTCTTCTGTTACACATTGATTAAACAAAAAAATGGCTGACATCGAAATAAGTGTCCAAGGAATAGAAAAGCAACTGGAATCACTCAACAGAGGAAAGTCCACTGGACCTGACGGGATACCAATTCAATTCTACACAGAGTACGCGAAAGAACTTGCCCCCCTTCTAACAGCCGTGTATCGCAAGTCTCTAGAGGAGCGGAAGCACAGGTAGTCCCAGTCTTCAAGAAGGGTCGTCGAGCAGATGCGCAAAACTATAGACCTATATCTCTGACGTCGATCTGTTGTAGAATTTTAGAACATGTTTTTTGCTCGAGTATCATTTCGTTTTTGGAAACCCAGAATCTACTATGTAGGAATCAACATGGATTCCGGAAACAGCGATCGTGTGAGACCCAACTCGCTTTATTTGTTCATGAGACACAGAAAATATTAGATACAGGCTCCCAGGTAGATGCTATTTTTCTTGACTTCCGGAAGGCATTCGATACAGTTCTGCACTGTCGCCTGATAAACAAAGTAAGAGCCTATGAAATATCAGACCAGCTGTGTGGCTGGATTGAAGAGTTTTTAGCAAACAGAACACAGCATGTTGTTATCAATGGAGAGACGTCTACAGACGTTAAAGTAACCTCTGGCGTGCCACAGGGGAGTGTTACGGGACCATTGCTTTTCACAATACATATAAATGACCTAGTAGATAGTGTCGGAAGTCCCATGCGGCTTTTCGCGGATGATGCTGTAGTATACAGAGAAGTTGCAGCATTATAAAATTGTAGCGAAATGCAGGAAGATCTGCAGCGGATAGGCACTTGGTGCAGGGAGTGGCAACTGACCCTTAACATAGACAAATGTAATGTATTGTGAATACGTAGAAAGAAGGATCCTTTATTGTATGATTATATGATAGCGGAACAAACACTGGTAGCAGTTACTTCTGTAAAATATCTGGGAGTATGCGTGCGGAACGTTTTGAAGTGGAACGATCATATAAAATTAATTGTTGGTAAAGCGGGTACCAGATTGAGATTCATTGGGAGAGTCCTTAGAAAATGTAGTCCATCAACAAAGGAGGTGGCTTACAAAACACTCGTTCGACCCATACTTGAGTATTGCTCATCAGTGTGGGATCCGTACCAGATCAGGTTGACGGAGAAGATAGAGAAGATCCAAAGAAGAGCAGCGCGTTTCATCACAGGGTTATTTGGTAACCGTGATAGTGTTACGGAGATGTTTAGCAAACTCAAGTGGCAGACTCTGCAAGAGAGGCGCTCTGCATCACGGAGTAGCTTGCTGTCCAGGTTTCGAGAGGGTGCGTTTCTGGATGAGGTATCGAATATATTGCTTCCCCCTACTTATACCTCCCGAGGAGATCACGAATGTAAAATTAGAGAGATTAGAGCGCGCACGGAGGCTTTCAGACAGTCGTTCTTCCCGCGAACCATACGCGACTGGAACAGGAAAGGGAGGTAATGACAGTGGCACGTAAAGTGCCCTCCGCCACACACCGTTGGGTGGCTTGCGGAGTATAAATGTAGACGTAGATTACTACTAGCCCTCATCTTTTTACCTGTTTCACTATTTCATCTGTCAAAGCTACCCAATCTTCTTCTGCTGTATTTCTTTCCCCCGTTCTTGTTCGACATATCAAATCCATTATTTGAACTTTGCAAAGTGTGCAAATTCTCCCGAGGATATAGATTTCTTTGCATAGTCTCTTTCCCTGGTAAGTATCTGGGTCAACCAGGAACACTGCCTTCTCACTGACTAAATAACAAAGCATAAAATCTATCTTTTTGGAGTCCTCCTATCTTTTTGGTAATGATGTAGTGTTTTTTTTTTTTTTTTTTTTTTTTTTTTTAAATATCTTCAAAAACCTCATCAGGTACACCAACATTACTATCTGTCCCGTTAGTTCTAAATTCTATTTTTCCATTTCCTAAGGCATCACACAATCTCTGTATTTCCTTTCTTTGGTCTACAGTATCTCCCACAGAGCTGGTTTTAATATCAGTGGGTTCAACTGCATCCAGTACTTTTGTTGTACAAACTCCTGTGATCTCTTCCAAACTAGTCAAAGTTGCTTGGGTATTCAAAATTTCATTCAGTAATTTTCCCTGGTGTAACATTTAGTTGTGCTCTTATGTACCTGAGATGTGATTGTCTAACGTTTATACTTTATTATGAACTTTCAAATAATTGTGTACTTCATTCCTCACTAAATCACAAAGTGCGTTAACGTCCATTTGCACTTTGCTAGACAAATGATTTAATTCTTTCTCCATAGTAGTAATTTTATTTCCCTGTACATCAACTATAGACATTAACTCCTTTTTAGACTCTTCTGCCTGCAGTTAAATCACCGCCAACTCAGTTGTGGTAGCTTTTAATTGGTACTTTCTTCTAACTTCTTAAGACTAGCATCCCTTTGAGCCCTAACAACAGCTTCCAATTTGGATTTAATGGCTTCCTGCGATTTTCTTATTGTGTCTTCTAATTTCTTATTAAATGTTTTACTGTTTTCCTCCACAGCTTTACTGTTCCACAACTGACTTAAACCATTCTGGTGCCTCAGCTGCCATTTTTCTAGTCCACACAGGCACACACTTCTAATTAGTCAAACTATATTTTCACTGAGCTTCTTCACTCACAAATGGTGGGAACTAATTCTAAGTTGCAGTACACACAATAGCAGATTAAGAAAGAGTGCTAAATTCGCAAAATGCGTAGAACTGAAAATTGTGGATGTTGGCGCCAACTGTGCAGGAGGAGCAGGTGCATCGTGTAAAGCTATGGCAAGCAGCTGCTGTGCTAGTGATGAGCCACTGATGTGACATGCTGCAAAGACTCGTATTGCCATAATAGGTGCGTCAAGTTGAACTGCGCTCATCTAGTGTGGCTGCTGCTGCCCTGTCATTACTCTTCCTAATCACACCTGCTGCAAAATATTTGATGTTGTAATTGATACCTACATACATGCGTGTCTTTTTAATGTTTTATAAACATGCACAATAGTTGTCTCAATTAGGGTAGACAGTTGTGATTGTTTATCTTCTGTTTGTAAAAATTTTTCTTTTCTTCTCGTTATCTAGAATACTATTAACTTGTTTTTGTTAAATAGCTTTTTGGGGCTCTAAGTAGCATGTGGTCACTCACATCAGTTCCTTTGTTAGATTTTTGACTTGCCCCTGGCAACCGTGTACTTTTTCGAAGTAATTCTGAAAACATTTTACCAAAACTCTCCTTTCCTGCGCCACAGTTTTCTCGTCCTTCAGTAAGGTCACCAAATGCGGAATTTCCCTGGGAACACTGCGTGCTAGATCTTTTGGTGTGAAGAACAATGTCAAAGATAACTTGTGGTCTAGATTACCTCTGACTATTCTTCTTCCAATACAGTTGCCATTTTGTTTTGTTTGCTGGGTCTAATTACTCAGTACAATGGCCGTGCGTGAACTTCGTGCTCTTGAGATCATCTCCAGGCAGGGTGACGCTGTGTGTGTGTGTGTGTGTGTGTGTGTGTGTGTGTGTGTGTGTGTTTACTTCCAGCTACTGGATGACAAACACGTCTTCATTGCAAATCTTCTGTATTGTTTAAACTATGTACCTCAGTTGTGAAGACAGATTCAAATATCGTTAACTCATAAATTCAAATACGTCCAACCACATAGAACTCATCTTAATATCTATGATTTACACTCTTCATTTATCTTCAGCATTCATATTTTAGTGTGTCCGTTTTCTCTGAGGTGTTCATGACACTTTCAAGGGATAAATATTGACGTCCAGCAAGTACTACTGCACTCACCATGTCATACCTTGCTCCTGCTATGCTATGTCACTGCATATGTACCGTCTGCACAGATCACAGATCAGGGCATACACAGTACATTTTTCGCACAGCATGAAATGTTAATGGAAGACAAGACCATATTTCACCAGGGTGAGTGCCCTCAGTGGAACATTGGTCATTCCCATGAATAACCCATGTTATAGTATATTATCCTCCATAGTAATACAATTGAAAGTGTGGTCATGTGGCATCCATAGCCTTCAGTGGTTTGTATACAATTTTCCATTGCATTCCTCCGTAGCTTTGAAGTCCTGTCTGTGTACAAATTGTGTGGTACCACCAATGCCTGTGGCCACTTCTTCCAAGGAGGGATGGAGGAGAAGGATGTAGAGGATGGCCAGCCAGTCTGGGGTACCAGGAGTAATTCAGTAATACTTTATTGACAACATTAAGTTTTCTTTCATGTCCTGAAGTGGCAAGCTGCTACAAGCAAAAGTTCCCACAGTTTCTACCTGACAACCCAGCATGCCCTTCAAGGCAGAAACACTTCATTCTATCAGCTCCCTGCTGAATGCACTAGCGTGCCACACACTGTGTTTACCCAATAGGGAACATAATAAGCAAGTCAGGTGTGTGGATGCTGGAGTATCTTGGACAGCATGGCACAGTGTAGGTGCTGTGCTGGACTTCTGCCTTCAAACACAGCCGATGGCTTGTGCTCTCACCCTCTGGCCCTATTCACCATGGCTGGCCACCAGCCACACAACAATGAACCACCACGTCTAAAATTTCCCATTCTTTTTGTTTTATTCATGCACACCCTGACTGAGCCCCCCCCCCCCTCCCCCACTTCCCCCTCATGGTGAGAATTTCTCTATCTGGGTATTAAGTTTCAGTGAGTTTCACACTTTAATTTTGTAGAACTCCCTTCTGATGCCCCCTCTCCTATACTGACCAAGCTGCTCCTCTTTTATGCCTGCACAGAGATGTCCAAATATGTGTGAATGTCTGTGGAACAATGGGAGCCCATTCTTCGTCAAGATCTGCAACCAGAGAATGTAGTTGGATGTTGGGCACTGGGGTCTGGAGCGAAGTTGACTTTCTAACTCATCCCAAAGGTCCCCTTTTGTTCAGATGGGAACTTTAGGTGTCATTCCATGTCAGGAATGTTATAGTCCACAAACAATTGCCTAGCAAATGCTGCTTTGTGGCAGGGTGCTTTGTCATGATGGTACAATCAATCACTGTCGAACTCCTGCTCTACTGTATGCATAGTACACAGTTCTGTAAAATGTCTTCATATCCTTCTGCATTAAGCATTTTCTAAAGCTTTATAGTCACATGAAATGTCCCAATGCCGTAAAACTCGCTCCTCCACAATTCACTGTTGGTTCTATACCTCATGATGGGTAACATTCTCCAGTCAGTGACCAGACGTAACCTGTTGCATCAAATTGCCACCAGGCATACTGTGATTTATAACTCCAGATCCCTTATTTCCAGTAATGTTGCTCTTAACACCATATTGAGTGTTGGTTAGCACTGAGTATAGAAACGTGTGGCTTATCAGAAGCCGCTAAACCATTGTACACCATTATTTTTAACTTCCCACACACAAGTCATTGTGGTATCTGTGCTGCTGGTAGCATGGTGGAACTCAAGAGTGACTCCTTTCATTAATTTCATGCAGTTTTTTTACAGCCACTCTCCACAGTGCTCGAAAGTCCCAATCCATCAGTAGATGACGTCTGCCTGGTCTTGGTTTAGGTGTGGTTGTTCCTTCACATTTCCACTTAACAATAACCCACCAACAGTCGACTTGGGCAGCTTTAGAATAGTTGAAATGCACCTCATGGATTTGTGGTTTAGGTGACATCCAATGAGTAGTCCACATTGAAAGTCACTGAGTTCTCTTTCTGCCTCTAATTGTGCTCAACATTGAATGGTAACACGTCTGGATGAGTGAGACCTGGAGCTGCCGTCAGCATCAGTGCATGTTTCTGATACGAGTTGAGACACCTCGTCCCAGCCCTCTTTTGGTACTGCTGGCATTTTGACTTGAGGATCACAGTCTGCTGGGTGCAGTATGCAACCATCCGTCAGTACACCGCGTGGTGCAGTTGGTAGCCATAGCCACAGCTGTGTATAGCAATACATGAATATTTTAGAACAAAGTCAGCAGAAATCACAAGATTGTCTCATAAGTACATGAGGAAGGTACTACAAGCAATAAAAGCAATAGGCAAATAAGTGATCACCATCCAAAGGATATTCTATGAAAAAATTTCATGGTGCTTTGGCCTTGAAGCCGACATTTCTTTCATGCAGTTCTCTACACTAGTATATCCTGTGTAACCCTCTTTATTACTACATCTACATACACATTCTGTGAACCATTGAAGTGAATGGCATACAGTACTTACCATGTACTACAGGTCAATGTTCCTTTCTATTCCATTCATGTATATCGTGCCCTTATTAATCTGTAATTAGCGGTATAATTATTCTAGTCTTGTCTTTGCACTCTCTGGAGGAATGGCATATGTAAGATGGCTTGTATAAGACAATTGTCAAGCGTCGGCTAATTCAGCTTTTCATCATTTTGCTTGGTGCTCTACATAGTGCAGTCTACATCCATCAGAATCTGCATGCAGTAATCAAGCTTAGGTGACATTGCAGAATTTTGACCCTCACTCTATCCCACCGTTTTGCTTCCTCCCCATTAGCAGACTGCCTACCTGACGTGTTCTAAGTAGGACGGTTGATATTTTTAAAAATATCGAAAATCCGATATATCAATATTTAAAAAAATATCATTATCAGCCCTCGATATTTAAAAAAAAAAGTATCGATATATTGACGGAAAAAATATTGATATACTGGCCTATAAAAATATCGACTGCACACTGTAAATGTACCACCAGTTTTAGAGCTATATATTTAAGTTTTGATTTCTTTAGGATTAAAGGAAATGCCTCAAAATTCTTAATTCTGAACCAGAACTTTCCGTGCATTATTAAGTATTGTTTATTATTAGATATTCTGTACTTCAGCAAGCCAGCAGCCTGCTTAAACCCATTAGAGCAGGGATTTAAAGGAAAATGAGCATGTTCACACTTGGCGATAACCACTATGGTAGCAATGGTAACTGCATGTAAGTGGCTCAATATAAGGTGTCTGATGGGTCTCTCATTGAGTTTTGTTGCACATTGGAATTGTCCAGAACACTTCATGTTGATTTCTCTACTTTTTCATTAGTGCAAATGCCAGCTACCTATCAGTTGTAGTGTCAAAATTGCGTGGTGAAGTTAAACATTGCAGTTTCTGTTGGTAGTGCCGATCACCGATTACGTCAGCATTTCTCCTCACACATCCCCAACCATGGAAAGAACCAATCTTGTCATTTAGATTTTTGTTCTATATTTTCAGCAACTGTTTTTGAAGAATGCCAATGTGAAGAAATAGCACACTAGTGGGGTTAAAAAATGAACTGCGCTTTGGAGTCTTCATCAAACTGAGAAAAACTGTATGTGATGAAAGCTCAAAAAGTAGTAAGACTCATTGACATTGTGAAAGTAAAATTATGTTCTACTACAGTTTCATAAGAATAACTTCAAATATTTACTGAAAATTGCAAAAAAAAAAAAAAAAAAATATATATATATATATAAGGGGAATAAAAATAAGGGCGCCTGATATTGTCGATTTGATATCGATATACCAATGAAAAAAATATCTCCAATAGATATGGATATTTTTTGGAAAAAGTATTGATATATTGATATTTTAACAACAGCACTAGTTCTAAGAGTGTCACGTATGTCTGTTCACTACTCAGCCCCAAATAAATACCAGCACAATATTGTTACAGCTCTGTGCAGCATACCACCTGAAGCTATTTGTATAGCTCCATGGGATCAGCTGTCCATCAACCCTGGTTTCACTTGTTTACATTTAGTACTTCTTTTAAGGTTTAAGAGATCTGAAATATGATGACTCTGGCTCCAGCCATGGTATCCAATTTGTTTTTCTGTTTGTGACATGAATTCGTTACCTAGTGAGTGTGCCATTTCTGGCGTGTGAGTGAGTTTGTAATATTCCTCCTTATTTTGTGTGTGTTATGATATGTAAAACCAGATGTAATACTTGCGTGTATTTTGTGTTCTCTGAATTGGCTTACAAAACCTACTGTCATGCAAAGCCAACTGTAATATTCTTATATTATACTGTTAATAATAAGCGATGTAACAAACAGAAATACAGTTACCCATCCGGAGAGCAAAACCACAAAAACAAGTGTAATAACCATGTGTGTTAACCTAAGGAATAAGCATCAGACTTTAACTCATTTCTTCAAATAAGTCATTAGTTCAGAGGTATGGCAAATAACAGTAGTTAGACTACTATTCTACATCGATAACAATATATGTGGTTAGTGGTACACTATTATTCGCCAGTCTAATTAGGCACACATAATGAAGCTGAGTAGGACAACTGATAAAATTGCAACTCCCTACTTACCTAACAGACTTCACTTTAGATTTAGATAAAAGATGGTTCAGCAATACAAGAAAAGTTCTGCGGCTTGAAAATAAACTACAGTACCCAATTGCTTAAGCAAACAGACTGATTTCATGAAAGCAAAAGTAAATTTGGACAGGGGTGGTTTCTACATCAACATATTTGTTACTCAACATTTCATTGATTCACTATAAACTGTTTAACGTTACTATTTATCACCATTAATCATCAACTTAGTATTCCCTTTCATTAATACGTAATGTAAAGCAGCAAACAATTTATCTAATGTGGTCTCTGAATCTGGCATAACCTTACATAATCGTTTTAACACAGAAAATAATAGTAATGTTAATTATGAAATTCTCAGTTATTCTTTCCATCAATTATTTCACTGATTAATCACTGATTTGCCATCAATATATTAAAGATTTCACAGTCTTGGCTGAATACAGGTCACTCGGAATTTTCATTTACCAGGTTAGGATCCTGCTTGGTTTTGAGCGGCATAAATTACCAGGTCAACACGATTGTTAATTTGGATGATGGTTATTATTCTTAAAGCACATTTCAACTTCCTGGCACACTCTATAATACATAGCTAAAATGTCGTACCCTGTAAGCTGTGATCAGCGACAGTGGTGTTGGTGGCAACAACTGCATTAATATCAGAAAGATCAATAGCAGTTATCCATGTCGGACTTATTTCCTCTTCATAGCGATGATCCATCTTATAAGCAATAACCCGTTTTTCTCCCCATACCAGGCCGTGATCAACTGCAGTTTCCAACCGAGGCAAGATGCAACAATATGGTGCACTCCACACTATGCTGGCACTGTACGTGCTGCTCTAAGATCACTGGCCACTGACTGACTTTATTCACGCCTGCCAAAGCGCGCCAAAAGTTTCCGCTCCCACCTTTTCCTACGCTTACGCAGCTAGAATGAGATTTTCACTCTGCAGCGGAGTGTGCGCTGATATGAAACTTCCTGGCAGATTAAAACTGTGTGCCCGACCGAGACTCGAACTCGGGACCTTTGCCTTTCGCGGGCAAGTGCTCTACCAACTGAGCTACCGAAGCACGACTCACGTCCGGTACTCACAGCTTTACTTCTGCCAGTACCTCGTCTCCTACCTTCCAAACTTTACAGAAACTCTCCTGCGAACCTTGCAGAACTAGCACTCCTGAAAGAAAGGATATTGCGGAGACATGGCTTAGCCACAGCCTGGGGGATGTTTCCAGAATGAGATTTTCACTCTGCAGTGGAGTGTGCGCTGATATGAAACTTCCTGGCAGATTAAAACTGTGTGCCCGACCGAGACTCGAACTCGGGACCTTTGCCTTTCGCGGGCAAGTGCTCTACCAACTGAGCTACCGAAGCACGACTCACGTCTGGTACTCACAGCTTCGGTAGCTCAGTTGGTAGAGCACTTGCCCGCGAAAGGCAAAGGTCCCGAGTTCAAGTCTCGGTCGGGCACACAGTTTTAATCTGCCAGGAAGTTTCATATCAGCGCACACTCCGCTGCAGAGTGAAAATCTCATTCTGGAAACATCCCCCAGGCTGTGGCTAAGCCATGTCTCCGCAATATCCTTTCTTTCAGGAGTGCTAGTTCTGCAAGGTTCGCAGGAGAGCTTCTGTAAAGTTTGGAAGGTAGGAGACGAGGTACTGGCAGAAGTAAAGCTGTGAGTACCTGACGTGAGTCGTGCTTCGGTAGCTCAGTTGGTAGAGCACTTGCCCGCGAAAGGCAAAGGTCCCGAGTTCGAGTCTCGATCGGGCACACAGTTTTAATCTGCCAGGAAGTTTCATATCAGCGCACACTCCGCTGCAGAGTGAAAATCTCATTCTGGAAACATCCCCCAGGCTGTGGCTAAGCCATGTCTCCGCAATATCCTTTCTTTCAGGAGTGCTAGTTCTGCAAGGTTCGCAGGAGAGCTTCTGTAAAGTTTGGAAGGTAGGAGACGAGGTACTGGCAGAAGTAAAGCTGTGAGTACCGGACGTGAGTTGTGCTTCGGTAGCTCAGTTGGTAGAGCACTTGCCCTCGAAAGGCAAAGGTCCCGAGTTCGAGTCTCGGTCGGGCACACAGTTTTAATCTGCCGGGAAGTTACATATCAGCGCACACTCCACTGCAGAGTGAAAATCTCATTCTGGAAACATCCCCCAGGCTGTGGCTAAGCCATGTCTCCGCAATATCCTTTCTTTCAGGAGTGCTAGTTCTGCAAGGTTCGCAGGAGAGCTTCTGTAAAGTTTGGAAGGTAGGAGACGAGGTACTGGCAGAAGTAAAGCTGTGAGTACCGGACGTGAGTCGTGCTTCGGTAGCTCAGTTGGTAGAGCACTTGCCCGCGAAAGGCAAAGGTCCCGAGTTCGAGTCTCGGTCGGGCACACAGTTTTAATCTGCCAGGAAGTTTCATATCAGCGCACACTCCGCTGCAGAGTGAAAATCTCATTCTGGAAACATCCCCCAGGCTGTGGCTAAGCCATGTCTCCGCAATATCCTTTCTTTCAGGAGTGCTAGTTCTGCAAGGTTCGCAGGAGAGCTTCTGTAAAGTTTGGAAGGTAGGAGACGAGGTACTGGCAGAAGTAAAGCTGTGAGTACCGGACGTGAGTCGTGCTTCGGTAGCTCAGTTGGTAGAGCACTTGCCCGCGAAAGGCAAAGGTCCCGAGTTCGAGTCTCGGTCGGGCACACAGTTTTAATCTGCCAGGAAGTTTCATATCAGCGCACACTCCGCTGCAGAGTGAAAATCTCATTCTGGAAACATCCCCCAGGCTGTGGCTAAGCCATGTCTCCGCAATATCCTTTCTTTCAGGAGTGCTAGTTCTGCAAGGTTCGCAGGAGAGCTTCTGTAAAGTTTGGAAGGTAGGAGACGAGGTACTGGCAGAAGTAAAGCTGTGAGTACCGGACGTGAGTCGTGCTTCGGTAGCTCAGTTGGTAGAGCACTTGCCCGCGAAAGGCAAAGGTCCCGAGTTCGAGTCTCGGTCGGGCACACAGTTTTAATCTGCCAGGAAGTTTCATATCAGCGCACACTCCGCTGCAGAGTGAAAATCTCATTCTGGAAACATCCCCCAGGCTGTGGCTAAGCCATGTCTCCGCAATATCCTTTCTTTCAGGAGTGCTAGTTCTGCAAGGTTCGCAGGAGAGCTTCTGTAAAGTTTGGAAGGTAGGAGACGAGGTACTGGCAGAAGTAAAGCTGTGAGTACCGGACGTGAGTCGTGCTTCGGTAGCTCAGTTGGTAGAGCACTTGCCCGCGAAAGGCAAAGGTCCCGAGTTCGAGTCTCGGTCGGGCGCTTACGCAGCTTTCCGTTCCTGACGGAAGTACTCCATCTTTTTTACTACACATATCTCATAGAGCCCTAAGTGAGTGCCAGTAACTATTACATACATAATTACATTATAGCACCTTTAGCATTTATTAATTATAACAAATAGATATCTTTACAATATTTAAAAGTAAATATTACACACTTTTTCTTAATATGTACATTCACTTTAATCTTATCAAAGAGTTTCAGTATCGATTTCGCTTCAAACAAGATGTCTCTACTTCTGCTTTAACAGTTTCAATAAAATGTTTACAAAATTAAAAAAAAATGAACAATAATGTCACACATGTCCCTGTTTCAGTAATGTATACTACCGTTAAGCATTATTGAAACAACCAGAGTTACAGTTGTTCATATTTTTTGACTTCAAGACCTCAATTTTTTTTATGTGCCCTACATAAACAATAAATCTTTTATACTAAACATCATACACTTTATAGTCACATAATAAATACACAAAATCTCATGAAAAATAGAAATGGTTTCATACAAATACTGTACCTACATATCCACACAAGAAATACCTATGATTACAAGAAAAAACACACCTCTCATATAAGAAAATATACATAATTACACAAAAAATACATAGTCACATTGCAAATACACCTAGTACAGTACAACATTACTTTGGGAAGAAACACCTATGTACCCTTCATGAGTTGTTTTACTTAAACTATTTGCTTTCACACCTCTATTGCTGCCCCCAGTATGGGTTACTATGGCAGTCCATTATTTCAACAAATTACTCTTTCACGCCTTTTGGCTGCCTCTATGTTTCAGTATAATGGCAGTCCCTTTTAACATTTTACTCCTCACATTTTAACTGACCAAGCAATTTCGTGTCACATCTGCTGCATACCACTTTTGCAGTCCTTTATCGGTGACACATTCTTATTTGCTCCATATCATCAGGCTCAATAACATTATATACATCCAATTTGTCTCAGAATCTGAAACTGACATAGTTGTAGTACATATAAAACACATTACATAAATTTTACACTTTTCTTTCAGGTGTCTAACATTAATTATTAATGAAGAATTGTTTACCCATTTCTGACCACATATTTTAAGATCTATAATATTTGTGGTACCTAATGGTTTCTTTGTCTTCGAGTATATTAGGTAATAAGCATTTGGGAGCGGTATCGCTTTTATTTCGAAAGGCCTTTGGTAAACATATTTGAATTTAGATATTTCATGGTTTACCTCACTTGATTTCTCATGTGTTTTTTACGAGTACCAGTTCACCTATATTGAACTTTACAAATTTTTATCTCTCATCATGTCTTTAACTTGCATTTCTGCTTTCCTTCTCAACCTTTCTCTTACCAAGTCCTTCTTTTTCTCTAAATTTAGGCCTTGGTTTTGAGGAAACTCTATTGTTTCTTCAATTAAAGTCTTACTTTTGTAACCCAACATGATCTCTTCAGGGGTAAAACCAGTTGTGTCATGTTGTAATGAATTCACATTTTTCTCAAATTTTGGAATAAATTTTCCCCCTGTGTATGATAGTTTTGGTGACAGTATGTTCTGTATAGTCTACCTGATTCCCATATGTATCGTTATACGGGATTGCTCTGGGGATGGTATGCTGATACATGTGTAACTTGTATGTTCCTCTGTTCCATACCTTCTACCCATAGTTTTGCAATAAATTGTGGACCATTATCTGACAAGACTCTTTTTGGTGTTCCTAGAGTCTTAGAGTATTCTACCATTTTGCTGAACACAGTTTGTGCTGTAGCTTTCCTAAGAGGATAAAGTTTTGTGAATTTTGAAAAGACGTCCAAAACTACTAATATACATGTGAAATTACCACACATTCTCAGCAGAGATCCAAATAATTCCACTGATAGTAATTCTAAACTATCGTTTAGTTTTATACTTTGCATTGCCCCTCTATCAGTATTGTTAGTAACCTTTGCCCTCTGACATACATCACAGGATTTTAACCGACTGGTTACTTTCTTCAAAGCATTGATACCAATTTTGGCTATGCTCGCTAACTTCTCTTAGGACTTCTTTGCACCACAGTGCCCATAAGCCAAATGAAAATAGTCTATCAATTCGGTTTCGAATTGTGACAACCAGCAAATTTGCCATTCCTCACTGTCCTTACTTTTCCTCACATACAATATTTCTTTAAATATTTTATAAAACTTAGGTATCTGTGGACAGTCCGTACTGTCAAATTTGACCTTTACTGATTTCCATACTTAGTCATTTTGCAATCTCCTCATATTTTTTCAAATAGAAACTATCTTCTCGCTGCCCACTACATCCTTTAAATACAATATTTTGAATGTCATAATTATATCATGCACATCTAACCTTTACCATCTGGAAATCTAGACAAAGCATCTGCTACGTTGTTTTCTGTTCCCTTTACATACAGAATTTCGTAATCAAATTGTTCCAGATAAAGCAGTCAACGAGCTAACCTTTGGTTTAACAACCTACAGTCCTTTAAAAATGTAAGTGCTTTAATATCTGTGTGCATAATTAATTTATGTCCCCATAAATAATTACGAAATTATTTCAGTTCCCAAATTACAGCTAGTGCTTCCTTTTCTGAAATTGTGTAATACCGTTCATATCTAGTGAGTGTTCTGCTTGCAAAAGCAATTGTTTTGTGCACAATGCTGCCTTCTTGTTCTACCTCTTGAAATATTTCTACTCCTGCCCCATAGTTACTACTGTCAGTACTCATGTGAAATGGAAGTGACAAATCTGGATGGTGTAACAGGTTTTTCTTTAGTAATTCGGTCTTAATTTGTTCAAAATACTTCTGACATTCCTCCGTCCAAATAAACACACTGTTTTTACATTAATTGTTCAATGCTTCACTGTTAAATGCACGTCCTTTTACAAACTTCCTTTAAAATCCGCATAACCCTAAGTATGCCTTTAATTGTTTCTTATTCTTGGGAGGAGGACACCTTTCAATGGCTTTAAGTTTTTCAGGGTCCTTTAAATTACCAGTTGTCATAATAATATGGCCTAAAAATTTTAGTTCTTTTCTTACAAGTTCACATTTTTAAAATATTCTGAGTCATTCCTCCCTTCTGTAAAGCCATCAACACTTGTTCCAACAATTCAGTGTTCCTCCCACTCCTGGGTAGTTATTAACAGATCGTCTATATATATTGTAAGTCTAGTACTCAAAGTTCTCCCAAGTACCCAATCCAATAAATACTGACACTGATGTGTTCAGTCCGAATGGCAACACTTTATAGTGGTAACACCTTCCGGTGAAGAGAAAAGCGGTACACTTTCTCGATTCGACACTGAGCTGCACCTGCCAGTAGCTAGCAGTCATGTCAAGGCTAGATAAATGCCTTACATTATAGAATTTCTGTAGCATATCGTCGAGAGATTCAGGATGATCAATTTCGTTTTTAACTATTTTATTCAGTGTCCTTGCATCAGTGACTATCCTCACTCCACCATCCCATTTGGCCACAATAAAAAGCGGGTTACTGTATTCGCTATTACTATGCGCAATAATTCCCCATTCTAACATTTTGTCGATTTCTGCTTGAACTGTCTATTTCTTTGCTGCAGGCACTGGATAAGGATGAACAAAAAAACGGTTTGTGTGGTAGAATTTCCATTCTGTATTCAAAACCTTTTATCCTACCTGGTTTGTCCGAAAATACTGTACAATTTTCTTCCAAAATTTGTAACAGTTCCTCCTTTTGTCGTTGATTTAACTCAGGTATACTGCTTACTAGGTTCTTAATTTCTCCCAACATCTGTTCTGTACTCTTCATGCATCTCATATGGTAAGCTTCAAACAGTTCAGATAACCCTTAGTTATCTGTTTCTATCTCAATCATCATAGATGTAAAGTCCGCTTCTAACTTCTTGTTCATTTCCTCAAAACCGATATTCAAATTTACGTCCTCGTTGGTTACACTAACTATCTCGTTAGCACAATTGATAATCACCTTTCGTTTGTGCAGCCAATCCACACCTAGGATTACTTCAGTACTAAGTTCTTCAATTCCTAAGAAGTCATGCGAAAACGTTTGTCCTTTTATCTTAAAGTCGATCAAGATTTGGTTCTTTACTGGTTTGTTCCTTTTCCCAGTGGCACATATAATACGTATTCCTTGGACAGTCATTACTACTATTCCAGGTTTGTTCTCTATGTATTCATAAAATGACTTAGACAATGCACTGACCTGCAATCCTGTGTCTAATAATGCTCTTAACTTAGTCTCAATCGGTATAATAGTCTGTTTCTTAGGCTGCTCTTCCATATCGCCTTGTCCTTCCAATCCACCATTGCATCTTCCCACGAAATGGCGTTCGTTTCCTTTGATTGTACGTCTGGCGGCTCCTTCTTCCTTTTGATCGCAAATACCTTCACGATCTCCTCCTGCAATGCCTGACTTATTCCGTCATTCAGTTCTCCCTTGTCGTTTTTGGTTCCTTCATCTGTAAATTCTTTCTGTTCTACGTTAGCATCAGTTTTTGGCAATTTTCTACATGAAAGGTTTTCGTTTTCCGTTCCTACTGCCTTTATACAACAAAGTTCTTCAGATAGTTCTCTTACTTCAATTTCAGAGTCACTCGAATAATTACTTTCTTTGTCTTCTTCCGAGGGAGCACTTTCTATATCGCTTCCAGGCTCTAGCAAGAATGCATGTCGTAACTTCTTGGTAAATTCCAAGTCATTACTAGCTTCGTAATCCATGTATTGTTGGATTCTTTCGAAAGTAGTAAGATCTTCCTCCTTATTTTCCTTTGCAGTTCTCAGGTCTTTACTAACACAGAATTTGTTTTCATCCGAACTACTTCCTACATCTTCGGCAATGACATCAGCTTGCACTTCAAATACACTGTAATCCTTGTGGAGTTCAATTAATCGCACGCATTCATTGTCTTTTAATTCAGGCTTATGACTGACAGCAACACTTTCCTTTGTTTCATGGCCGCTGAATGACTCGTCAGCAACGTGTAAGATTCCACCTTTCATTGTGCAACTAAGTACGGCTTCCTCCTTTTCAGCCACTCATGTTCTTTGCATTGTGCTTTTTTGTTTCATTTAAATTGGCAGCTCGCGAACTCTGCGCGGCTCCACTACAGAAACTTTCCTCCCTTCCTGCTGAGTTCGCCGTTTTAGTGCTACTTCGTGTATCTTTACACTGCTTCAGGCCGTCATACAAATTGCTCATTTGTATATGCCATTTACCTATTCCTTTGGACCAATTCTCCATTTCCTTTGCCTCCCATTGTCTATTGCCTGCCTGAGACATTCCTACTGCGAGCGAAGCTCCTTCCACCTGCTCGTCTACTACTTCAGCTGATTGCCTCGCTGGATTCCTGACCGACTCTATTGTGTCGTCTGCCATCCGAACTGCTTGAGAGAACTTTCATTCTGCCATGGCTACTTGTAAATTCACCGTAGCGCCATCACTATGCTCTCGCCTGTCAAATTGCGCCACACTCTCGATGCCATCTGTCGCTGCACAGCGACTGCTCCAGCTCACTTTAGCACAGCACTGTAGTACTTTTGCACTGCGATCATGATGTTGGGCCATTTACTGTGTTTCTTTACCGCGTCCGTCCGACCCTTAACATTCGCGGACTCGTTTTCCGAACAGTTTTGTGCGGAATAATTGCGCGGTCTATTTTTTCTACCATGTCTATTAAAATTACCTCTTCCCCTTCACACCATATTGATTTGATAACATTCATTATCTCTTTTGTCATCATCATGCAATCTTTGGTTCCTATTCCCATTATTTCAATTCTGGCGGTTATTATTGTTTTTGTGCCAATGGTCCTCATCACTGACCTTTTCCAGAAACGCTGAGAACGATTTGTGGTTGCTACCCACATATCTCTTAGAATCTTCTGGCAACTTCTGCCAGAGTTCCCAAATAATTTCGGAATCTGATCTACGATTACTTAAATGAGCTAATTTCCTATACCAGAACTCACAAAATTCTTTCATGGTCATTTGGTTGTTCCTTTCAAACATTTTGACCATTACAAACTCATGCCATAGGCTATTTTGTATGTTTTCAGACCAGTATTAGTCCAAAAACTGTTGCCTAAACGTACTGAAGGACATTCCTTCAGTACATAGGTTTATGCCCCATCTTTTAGCATCTCCTGCTAATCCACTAATAACAATGTTGATCTTTTCCTGATCGGTGGTATTTTCAGGAAAAAGCCTCTCACAGTTTTTTATGAAAACCACAGGGGATAATCCGCTGTGTTTTTTGTAAGGGCCGAATTTTTCTTCACCCTCCAATACTTTGCTATGACTTACTCCCTTTACTATGTAAGAGATGTTGTTCTTAATTTGATTTTCAAGGTTGCTAACCTTCTCCTGAGTGCAAGTCGTGTCATTACAGTATTTTGCCTGGCAAAGTTCTATCTGTTTCTTTAGCCCTTTTTCAGTTTCTTGAACAGTATTTCTCAGTTGAGATATCTGTTCCTTATTCATCTCAATGATGGTTTCCTTCGCTTGTGAAACCTCCTTTTTCACTTCAGCTTTAACCATAGGTTCGACCTGCTCATGTATTTTCTCTACTTCTGTTTCAAACGTAGCATTGATTTCAACGATTTCAGTTTGAATGTTACTAACATCTTCCTTCCGATCCTTAATGTCACTTTTCATATTTATTAATTCCTCAGTAAGAAATCCTATTTTATTGTTTACCTTTTTTATATATTCAGTTTGTTCATCCTCGTGCTTCACTTCCCTGTATTGCGTTGCCTTATCTTTATCCATTTTGAACAATTTCTTAAACCACATGTATTGTTCCTAATGACTGTAACAGATCTTTGCCCATTAACTTCCTGTACCTCTCTCAAAAGTCCTGGCACGCGGCGCCAAGTGTAATACTCCTCCTTATTTTGTGTGTGTTATTTACTATCCTGATATGTAAAACCAGATGTAATACTTGCATGTATTTTGTGTTCTCTGAATTGGTTTACAGAACATACTGTCATGCAAAGCCAACTGTAATATTCTTATACTATAATGTTAATAATAAGCAATGTAACAAACAGAAATACAGTTACCGATCCAGACAGCAAAACCACAAAAACAAGTGTAATAACCGTGTGTGTTAACCTAAGGAATAAGGATGAGACTTTAACTCATTTCTTCAAATAAGTCATTAGTTCAGAGGTATGGCAAATAACAGTAGTTAGACTACTATTCTGCATAGATAACAATATATGTGGTTGTTGGTACACTATTATTCGCCAGTCTAATCAGGCACACATTATGAAGCTGAGTAGGACAACCGATAAGATTGCAACTCCCTACTCACCTAACAGACTTCACTTTAGATTTAGATAAAAGATGGTCCAGCAATACAAGAAAAGTTCTGCGGCTTGAAAATAAACTACAGTACCCAATTGCTTAAGCAAACAGACTGATTTCATGAAAGCAAAAGTAAATTTGGACAGGGGTGGTTTCTACATCAACATATTTGTTACTCAACATTTCATTGATTCACTATAAACTGTTTAACGTTACTATTTATCACCATTAATCATCAACTTAATATTCCCTTTCATTAATACGTAATGTAAAGCAGCAAACAATTTATCTAATGTGGTCTCTCAATCTGGTATAACCTTTTGTAATCATTTTAACACAGAAAATAATAGTAATGTTAATTATGAAATTCTCAGTTATTCTATCCATCAATTATTTCACTGATTAATCACTGATTTGCCAACAATATATTAAAGATTTCACAGTCTTGGCTGAATACAGGTCACTCTGAATTTTCGTTTACCAGGTTAGGATCCTGCTTGGTTTATGAGCGGCATAAATTACCAGGTGGACACAATTGTTAATTTGGATGATGGTTATTATTCTTAAAGCACATTTCAACTTCCTGGCACACACTATAATACATAGCTAAAATATCGTACCCTGTAAGCTGTGATCAGCGACGGTGGCGTTGGTGGCAACAACTGCATTAATATCAGAACGACCAAGAGCAGTTATCCTTGTCGGACTTATTTCCTCTTCATAGCGATGATCCATCTTATAATCAATAACCCGTTTTTCTCCCCATACCAGGCCGTGATAAACTGCAGTTTCCAACCGAGGCAAGCTGCAACAATATGGCACACTGGACACTATGCTGGTACTGTACGTGCTGCCCCTAAGATCACTGACCACCGACTGACTTTGTTTGCGCTCGCCAAAGTGCGCCAAACGTTTCCGCTCCCACCTGTTCCTACGCTTACGCAGCTTTCTGTTCCTGACGGAACTACTCCATCTTTTATACTACACATATCTCATAGAGCCCTAAGGGAGTGCCAGTAACTATTGCATACATAATTAAATTATAGCACCTTTTTACATTTAATAATTATAACAAATAGATATCTTTACAATATTTAAAAGTAAATATTACACACTTTTTCTTAATATGTACATTCACTTTAATCTTATCAAAAAGTTTCAGTATCAATTTCGCTTCAAACAAGATGTCTCTACTTCTGCTGTAACAGTTTCCATAAAATATTCAAATTTTTAAAAATATGAACAATAATGCACAAGTTAGGTGAGAGCCCCAGTACTAGGTTATGTGAATATAGACTTAATTTCTTTTCTAACAATTGGAATAAGTGAAGTATTTACTGTCAATAAGAAATAATGATGTACTCATCGAATAAATAGCCTTTTGTTTCCTGTCTGATATAATGTTTAATAACGATATGCTGGTCTCAACTCCAGACACCAGTCTGAACATCATGGTGCTTTACCAGGAACAGTACCTTACTAGAGGTGTTGTGCTGCTGTCTTCCTCTGACTTTTGAACTACATAACCAGGCACTTATAAGAGGACCTATAGTGTAACGAAGACTCCAAAGCACAGTTCAACTTGGAATTTATTGTGAGAGGTTTAAGAAGCAATATCTGGGAATAGGCATATGTAGTAATTTACAGTTAAATGACTACACAAAACTAGTAATAGGAAAGGCAAATGCCGGACAGATTCGTTGAAAGAAACCTGAGAAATCACAAAGGGTGTAGCTTAGTGTAGAAAACAACAGAGATATTGATGGCAGATAGGCGCAGTAAAAAGACTGTCACAGTATAAGCTTTTGGCCAACAAGGCCTTTGTTGAAAATAGCGCGCGCGTGTTCACACACACGCACACACACACTTGCCAGAGGCTGCAGTCATGCGTATGTGAGTTGCATTTGTGTGTGTGTGTGTGTGTGTGTGTGTGTGTGTGTGTGTGTGTGTGTGTTTGTGTGTCTTTTATTTTCGACAAATGCCTTGTTGGCCGAAAGCTTATGTTGTGACAGTCTTTTTGTTATGCCTATCTGCGACTCAGCATCTCCGCTATATGGTGAGTAGCAACTTTCATTTTCATAATATTATTACTTTCCATCCTGAATTTTCCACTGTTTGATTTTAGCTTAGAAAACATTCATTCAAGCAGTACTGGTGGACTGGTTGTCAATTTGGGACCCACAGGCATCTACAAGGGAAGAAGAGGACGAAGGACAGGTTGTCGGCTCTTACCCCTCTAAAATCTACAACACACTTTTCTTATGTACTGCAGAATTCTCTTGCACGTATAGAAATAGTTGTCTTTGATTGTACAAAACGATTGGTGCTGTTGTTATTGTTATTGTTATTATGTAGTATTCTGCCTAGTGGCACATTGACGTCAATATATGGAGAATTTCTGACACCAATGTTCCCTGTCTTGAGCTTGTTCCTTCAGTTTACTGCATCTCCTTTCATCTTTCATGTCATCTAGATATTGAACTTTTCTTCTTCCTCATCTTGTATTTTGTTTGATTTCTCTCCAATGACATTGTATATTAACTCCTCATGTGTGAGTATGTGTCCGATCCTGTTGAACTTCCTCTGAATAAAGTATACAGAATAGTTTTCTTCTCTGCTACTCTTCGCAGTATATAATCGTTTGTCACCGAACTCCCCTCTTGATCTTCCGTATTATTCACCAGGACTACACTTCAAAATTTTCCAGGTATTTTTTTCTCAATTCCTCTCATGGTCCGCGTCTCTGCTCCAAACAGTGCAATGCTCCAAATTTCATTTACGCAGTGTGCATCCTTTGTCAGTGAGCTTCCCAAGCACTCCAGCTGCATCATGTTCTCAATTTTCGTCAGTTATCCTCAAAGGTTTTTTCCGGTTTGTAATCCCCATCACTTCTGATTGCTCAGTGTTGATTTCCATTCCATATTTTGTTCCAGCATCAACCACTTGGTTTTTGATTTTTTTGGTGAGCACTGCCAGATCATCTGTGTACTTGATGGTGTTGATGAGTAGTTGTCCTATCCTGAAGTTTCCACATCTTTTCAAAGCTTTCCTCTCA
The DNA here is from genome assembly GCF_021461385.2 of Schistocerca piceifrons. Classification (NCBI taxonomy): domain Eukaryota; kingdom Metazoa; phylum Arthropoda; class Insecta; order Orthoptera; family Acrididae; genus Schistocerca; species Schistocerca piceifrons. The sequence continues at coordinate 137,567,568 of NC_060147.1, forward strand.
CCAGCCATTCTCCTTGCAGGTTGAAGAGACTCTGTGATTGACAACATCCTTGTCTTACTCCTCTTCCTATTTCCACACTGTTAGTTTCTCCGTAGCTCAGTTGCAGTTTTATTATTTGCCTCACGTACTAGTTGAGACTTAGTCTCTGGTCTCTCCAGTGCATTCCTATCTCCTTACAGATCTTCATCAATTTTGTCCATTTGATTCTGTCAAAGGCCTTCTTCCAGTCTATACAAGAAGCACAATTTTTTTCATTAACAGCCAAAACTTTCTCTAATAAAATCCTCAGTGTGCCAATGATGCCCTGATTTCTTTTCATTTCCTAAATCCAAACTGGTCCTCTCCTATTACTTCCTCAATTTTATATTCCATTTGCCTGTTGAGTATTCTTGGAATGATCTTCACCATGTGTGAGATCAGACTAATTGTTTTGTAGTCACTAAGTTTCTTGGCTTTTGGTTTCTTCTCAAGATTAATCATTGTCATGTCCAGTTTTGTAAATTTTGTTGATGAATTGCGTCATCAGTTTCAAACCTCTGTTTCCACTTTCTTTCAGCAAAACCACTGGTGTGTTGTCATTTCCTGAAGCTTTCCTCCCCTTTAAGTACTTAGTTGCCTTCTCTGCTTCCATTGTCAGTATGCTGAGCCCTTTTTCATCTTTATCAGAAGCCTTCTCTGTCTGTATTTTGATGTCTTGTGGACAATGTTCCTTATCAAAGTTTTTTTGCATATTCTTCCCATATTTTCATCATGTGTATTTGATCAGTAACTATATATCATCCACAGTCTTCCATTTTGAAAGTACTTACTCCTTTGTTCTCGCTCCCTCCCAGTTCCTTCATTTTCTGGTATATGATGTTGTACCTTCCTCTTTTTTGTAGTTGCTTTAATTCATCACACATTTCTTCTGTGTACTTTCCTTCATTTTGTTTCTTTTGTCTATGCATTGTTAACTTTTCTGTATTTATCTTAATTAACATTTTTACACTTCCTCCTTGCCTACACCTTTTCCAGCATCTCAGTGGTGATCCAGCATTTCCTTACTCTCTTTGTTTCGCTCCCAACATTTAACGTATTCAATGAAACCAGAGTAACATTTTGCCACTGCACTTCTATGCTTGCATTTTCACCTCACACTTCACTAAATTGTTGATCCAAGAATTCTCTTACTGCCTTATTTTTCTCTTGTAGCTTTCCCAGGTCCCATCCCTGATTTCTCCTCCCTCACTGTCCTATCCTCTTCAGCCTTGTACTGATACCTACACCCCAAAGGCCAAGATCTTAAATGACATCAGCAGGTAGCATAGTCTTGGTATCTTCTATGCTGCTCCAAAAACCTCTGTCAAGTATGCTGTTATCTGATATCTATTAATCACTGGGGCTCTTCCGTATGTACAATTTACTCTTCCTTTTCATGAATCAAGTGTTAATCACCACCAAGTTGTTTCACCAACAGAATTCCACCACCATCCCTCCTCCTGTAATTTCTTCTTCCTAATCCATCTGTCCCATGATGTTTACATCACTACCTTGCCCAACCACACTATTCCAGGCAAACATGACTATGGTGTTTACTCTTCCTCTGCTTCTGTGCAGATGATGTCTCCAATTTCATAGTTCATTTTTCTTCCTTTGTTGTCATGGTCTGATATTGGCACATACTCTTGAACTACTGCCCAGGAGGATCACCGCTCTTTGGTGGGTTTGTGCTTGGCTACCACAGGGCCCCAGCCTTTGCAGCATCTTTTCCCTTCCATGCTGCATGTCTATCCTCATCCTGTTCTTTTTCCCCTCCCATGGGGAACATGCCTGGGCTGTGTTTGTAAGTGTATGCTGCATTTTTGGTAATCGATATCAGATTACTCTCCACTGTTTTTCATTGCTTTCTTCTTCCCTTGTTCACCTTCTGCTATGCTTCCTCCACTTTGGCGTGTGAGGTTCTCTTTTTCTTCTTCCTCTCTGTGTGCTCCTGAAGGCTGGCCCATGCATCTGATGTGTAACAAGTGACTGGATAATGCATTATTCCCAGCCCCAGGTCGACAGGTAGGGTTTGCACGTAACCTCTGGTACAGGTCAGGCCCAGGGAGGGATGATTGCCTAAGCTGCAATCTTCCCAAATTGCCTATTGGTCCCTCCATCAGGTGTTCAGGGAGTGTGATCTGAAGTGTAAACAGTCACCTAAAGTGGGTGTAGACCCTTCTGAAGAGGGCCCGTAGTTGGAAGGAGCATGCTGTCAGAGATGTGGGAAATCATAGGGGGATTTTCTGGCAATGAGCCAATCATCTTCACAGTCAACAGCTATGAAACGTAAAAAAAAAAAATGAGGCTAACAATTCAGAGACCCTCCCAGCTGCACCACAGTTCCTTATGGTTTCATGTGCTGAAGACATCAGTCATTCACCATTTACTATTCAGAAATGTGATGATGCAATTCCTGGCCCTGTGAAATCCTTCTCTTGTGCATGCAATGACACTTTGATTTTGGAAACTACATTCAACTGTCAAGCACAACTACTGTTTGCAGCTACGCTCCTCCATGGCTACTCTGTTTGTGTCATGGCTCATCGAACACTGAATTCTTTGCATGGTGCTGTTTGCACTAGGCTGCTCAATGGTCTGATGGAGGCAGAAATCCAAATGTACCTCTCTGATCAGGGGTCATTGCAGTCCATCAGGTGATGAAAAAAGTAGAGGCCTCTTTAGTGCTCACAAACATTGTCTTTCTCGCATTTGATAGAGTGGTTCTTCCATCAAAGCTCACAGTCAGACCATATGTTCTGAACCTGATGTGCTGCTACCAGTGCCATCGTTACTACCACATTCGAGAGCCTATCAACACCCAGCCAAATGTGTAACCTGTAGTAGGGATGCTCACAAGGGTGATTGTCCATCTCCTTCTCCCCACTGCATCAACTGCAATGTCGACCATGTGGCCTCCTCCTGCAATTGTCCCCTGTACCTCGATGAGCGGACTGTCCAGCAGATCCTGGTGAAGGAAAAAGTGCTTTACTTGGTCACTCGCAAGATGTTGGCTAGTCGGAAATTCTGTGTTCTACCATCTGACACCTACAGTACTGTTCTTGCAACGTTTCACTCCACGAAGGACATGGCCATGCAGACGTGTGACCTCAAATTTAGCACCGTGGTTGTGAAATTGCCCAGCATCATGGCAGCTTCCTGGGGAATATTTTTTACCTACATTTCATGACTTGTTATTATTGTTGTTGGATGCTTCCTGTATTTAATATAAAAGAAAAACTGTATGATTTCAGATCATCAAGACAAAAAAATGAATAATCATATTAATAATTATTCAGATTAATATTAATTATTTATGAATTCATATCATTATTGTAAAAATGCTGTAGGTCTGGCAAAAAGCAGAAGTGTTGAGCTGTCGATAGGTACATGCAAAAGAAGGGAAACTTACTAGCTTTTGGAGTTATCCTTTGATGAGCTACAGTAAAATACAAAAACACCCACACTCTTACAACATTCATACACATGCATATGTACGCACATGGTGCCAACTAGACTGACAGTGCCAATGCTATTTTGCACCAGGTGACTGGTTGTGGTGGTGATAGTATTGGGTAGATTGGGTACAGGGAGAGGCAGGCAGGAGGCAGGAAGAGGGGCTGGGATGGGTAGCTAGCAGTTTGGAGGGAGGTGGCCAGATTGTCATCTAGGAATGTGGGAGGAACAGTTGCCACGTATATTGGTTCGATTATAACTGGTGTTGGGAAGCAACGCATGCTGGAGGTCGCATGGGGATGCAATAAGGAAGAGTGTGTCAGTACAAAGAAAGGGCGAACTGTTGGATGGAGTGTGTGGGAACAGGAGGGTACCTGAGTTTGAGGTCAGGACAATTACAGGAGCTGAGGATGTGTTGTAAGGATAGCTCCCATCTGTGCAGTTCAGAGAAGCTTGTGGCAGAGGAAAGGTTCCAGATGGCACAGGTTGTGAAGCACCCATTGAAACTGAGCGTGTTGTGCCACTGGGTGGTCAACTATGTTCTTGACAGCAGTTTGGTAGTGGCAATTCATCCTGGTAGACAATTGGTTGATAGGCATCCCAATATAAAAGGCTGTGCAGTGCTTGCAGAATAGTTGATGTATGAAATGGCTGCTTTCATAAATGGCCCAGTCTGATGGTGAGGATAAGCACTTGACAGGATTGGAGTAGGAGGTGCCTGGTGTGGGTGGATTGGGCAGGTCTTGCAGTTTGGTCTGCCACAGGAATATAATTCCTGTGGCAAGGGCTTCAGAGTGGGAGTGGCATTGGAATGCACTAAGGTGGTGTTGTGTAGGTTGGGTGGCCGATGGAACACCACTTTCGGAAGTGCAGGAAGGATTTTGGGTAGGATGTCTCCCGCTTCAGGAAAGAGTGAGTGATAATCATAGCTCTTGTTAAGGATATGATTCAGTTGTTTCATTCAAGACTGATATTGGCTGATGAGGGGATGCACCTTTGTGGCTGATTGTTGTTGGTGGTGGGAGGATTTGGGGTATGTAAGGAAATGGCATGGGAATTCTGATTGTGGACTAGGTTTGGTGGGGAGAGGGGGGGAGGGTATACCCTGTGAGACCTTAAACGTAGTGGGGAAAAGAATTCTTGTCATTACCGATGTGTTGTCCACAGGTGGTTAGGCTACATGGGTTGGATTTTTGTGGTGTGGAAGGTGGTGATATCACGAGTGACAAATATGGGACCAGGAGGTAAAGACGTGAGGATGGTGGAAATATGGTGAAGGAAGTGGTTAGTATCATTAATGTGGGAGGCTAGGTTTCAGGCAAGTGGGTGGAGGTGTTGGTCAATAAGAGCAGAAATTCTTCCATAGGGACCACAATAGCTGGCTACAATGGGCCACCCAGGATTGTTGGATTTGGGGACTATGTGGAAGGGTGCTGTTGGCTTGAGGAGCAAGATGATTTTGGGTGTACAAATATGCTCCATAAAATAAAGAATGATGCCTGGATAAAGTTTGATGCTACATTCCACCTTTCAGACGAAAAACATACAAAATTTGTTTTGATGCAAACAAAACAGTTGTATTCTTGCTTATTCCATCTTCACACAATTGTGATCCGTTAAATAGAAAGTGGGCACAGAGGAATGTCCCTGCAACCTAAAAGCACACTGTTTGTGTATTCTTCTGGTCATGACAACCTACAATAATAGATTAATAGTGATTTATTTAGCTTATCAATCATTTCTGTAACTTTTTTGGAGGCTGTTGTAAATTTATCTTTTTAACTGATTAGTATTTAGTAAAAACATGTAATCCCCATGTCCAGTTTTCTTCTACTGTCGTCAAAGAATTTTTGACGTATCTAAAGTGCATGTACAGTATGAAAGGCCGATTCAAGGACATTTTTCTGCACAAGTGACTCATCGTACTCCTCCCCCCTCCCCTCACCAAATTTGCCATTTTACACATTCATCCATGTCAGTTTGCACTACTAATTGTGATGTACAGTACATAAAAATTTTGCACTTGGGTTATGCTGTCAGCTTGGTACCCCAGGCATCTGCTATTAGTTGTGGTATGTGCTGTACAGAATTCTTATAGTTATGATGCTGTTGGCGCCTCTCCAAGTTTGGCACTCCAGCTCTCTATTTGTGTCACCTGTGTCTTGAACTGGTCCTTTCTGTATGGTATGTGTAACATAATTGTTAGACATTTTCCGAATAGAGAATAAATATTTTAAAAATTAACGGTTTGCAGAGATGGCGAGTTCACAGATGATGTCAAAGGACCCACTAGTGAGTTTAAAGTGAGTATACAGCAATCATTTCTGATCTCTAATGATGTGTAATTATCTTAAACATATAAACTATATGGTGATTGTTATCTTTCCTCCTTCCATTATTCTCACTGCATCATTTTATTGATATACAATTTTCATAAAATAATATCACATAATGAGCTAGTTAATTATAAACAGGCTGAGTATCTGGGGCAGTTATATGATGCTTTGCAAGCTCAGCATCAACTACATACTCTCGACACCCCTACCTAGCTTGTTGAGGGCATGGACGAGATTGCGAGCAGTATTACAGTCCTACATGTTTCATAAACTGTGCAGCTGCCTCTGTCCCAGGGCACTCAACTTGACAGCCTGAAGCTCTCGCCACACCTCATAGCTGTCCACTCTGGCCCATTCATCAGTGTCTGACTTTAGGGACCTGTCTTCAAGAGACAATTAGTTGAAATGTCAGTTAACAGTTCACTGAGTGGCCCTGGAGAATGTTGAAAAAAGTTATTGGTGCACAAAAAGCACACCTAAGGCACAGGAGGTATCAAAGTTGTTTTGGAATAGTTGCAGACAGCTGTTACATCAATCTGTTTACTATGCTACCTCTTACAAACTAAGAGATCATCATTGGGCCTCTAAACAACTTAAAGTACACACAAGTCATAAATGAGGGAAAACTTAGGATGTGCAGTTGAAACATACCATCCAAAACATATACTAGAGTAGTAAATGCATAGAGGTATGGTTTTCACTATGTTATAGCAGACAATGTGGTGAATTTTCTGATGTAAAAAACAATTTTTTTATGTTTTTATGCCAAATTATAACACTAATTTTGTTATTTTTAAATAAAAACTATGTGTCTTCATAGGGAATTTCAATACCATAGTGTGTGGAACTTAGTAGCAAGATAACAGTATCTGCTATGATGTTATAAATGTAAGTAATCTATTAACTCTGGTATTGTTCGTGTGTATATTGTTATCACATTTATAGCAGGTGCTCAAAATGTTGCTTAATTTCTTCTGGATTTGTTTAGGGCTCTAGATATCTGGATGAAACAAGAAATCATGTTGGTGCCACACATGGATTGCCTTTTCTTAGTTGTGATGGTTTCTAATAACTTCTGTTGAGGACCACATAGCCAGATACATTTAAAATTTCTATCAGTAAAACAGGGACCAATGATAAGATTCCTATAAAGTTTGCACAGCACTCTGGGTGACCGAGGTAACTGCTTATCCATTTCTTTCAACCAGTGTAGATTTTCAAGTGGACAGGTAATGCATATTGTGAAAATCTATTTGGTCATGATCTGTAAATGATGCTTTGTCCATAAACAAAATCTTACACAGGAACACTGCATTCATAGACACCAGAACAGTCACATAAACTGATGATGGAGTGAAATGTGGAAATGGTTAAAATGGGTCGGGATGCGCTATTTGCAGAACACTCATTTTGATTAATCCCTCTCATCTGCTAGAGCTTCCTACTGGTGACATATTGATTTTGTGTTACTGCAGTTACAATGTTAGTTCCTTTTCTCTCATGTATTACTGTTCTTTCTTTAAGGATGGAAATATAAAGAGTAAAATGCAAGTCTTGAATTTATCATTATGTTTGCAAATGAAGATTGTGTGGGATTGGAACAATCAGGACATGTTCCAGTACAGGATAGCACCACAGCTCCAACATTTTGACAACAGTGATTGTAAACAAAAACTGTATCCACATTTTCAACTGTTGTTTACATTATCCTATTGTTACAACAACTGAACAAATATTAATACGCTTCAAGCATCCAAGTGAACTCACAAACTGTAGTTGGGTTATGTGTTGACAGAATGGGCAGAGTCACACCACACAAAATTTGAGCTGTGAACACAGAGTGGTCGATAGTCCTAGGGACCACACCATTTAGAATGCTAGAGAAATTGAGCTGTCTGCAACTGTCTGCTCCTAGCTCATGCACACACATGAGAACCTCTAAACGTTCGTTTCAGATTTTCCAAGCAATAGCTGTAATAACATATATTGCTTAAAGACCAGTTTAACTAGGAATATATTTTTATCTTAAAATATCTACCTCACCAAAAAGTGCATCAAAACACATGCATCGTTCATTGATAACACACGCAACGCAGGTCTGCATATCATCTCAGCCTGTTTAGAGAGAGAGAGAGAGAGAGAGAGAGAGAGAGTGCATGTGTGCGTGTGTGCGTGTGTGCGTGTGTGTGTGTGTGTGTGTGTGTGTGTGTGGTGAGAGTGTGTAGGGGGGGGGGGGTCGTGGGTGGGGGCGGGGGGAGGATCTGGTGGGCAAGCAAGTCATTTTTCATAAACGGGGCTATTCATGGATGTATTTCTTAGTGAGGTGAAGTAAGAGTTGGGATTTATGTTGTTGCAACTATTATTTTAAAATGGCATTATAAGCCATAATGACAAAATTTGTGGATAAATAATGTGTAATAATATTCTCCATTCTATTATTTCTATACTTTAGAACAGCCATGAATAATTACTGGAAGGGGCAAGATACAGAGGTATCCTACATGAAGTTTATTGCTATTAAACGCTTACACTAAATACTCCAGTGGCTAAAGACACTGAACTGTATTGTTAATAGAAGTGTGCTCATTTGACCCCTCTACCAGTAACAAGACGAATGTGAACAACTTCTCACACTTTCCAGAGTCTCTACTGTAGAAAAATGTAGGATTACTTTCCACGTACCAATTTATACAGTAATTACAACTTAAGTGATAGGAAATATTTAGGTTTTCTTTAGCTCTACATGTTAATTTACATATAGCAAATTTCCTCCTGTGTCAGTCTCATCATCTACAGAGCGGCAATAACAGCCATCACCTTAAATTATTTGTTGTATATATTCTAATCTCTATTTGCCTCTGCAGTTCTTGCCCCCCTACAGTCCCTGCAGTAAAATGGAAGTTATTCCTTGATGTTTTAGCAGAGTTGTTTTCCACATATATCTCTCCCTGCCAATTCACCTAATGTCTTATCTGTGTGCTTCATTTTCAGCATCCTCAGTCCAAAGCATAAATCACAAGCCTAAGTCCTTTTCTTGACAACACAAGCAAAATAATTCTGCAGCCTAGAGCTATGTGTTGCTTTAGGCTATATCAACAGGTGGTGTGTTTGCACGTATCACAAGTGTTGTTGCTCTACACTTCCACTTTGAAAGCGATCACAGCAACAAAGCCACAGCATCCTTTGGCCTTACATAGATTGGGCATACTGCATAAGGGGAACATAACAATACTGTTGTACACAAAATACTTTTATTGTGTATTTTGTGATGGCAGTACCACACAGCTCGTAAGCATTTGAGAAAACATCATTGTTCCACCACCAAGAGATCATTATCAGTTATTCTGTATATCAAGGGAGATAACTCATGAAATGCATTTCATATGTAGCTGTCAATACAATGCAGTCTAATGAAGTGTTTCTTTTACCTTGTACAACATTCAGTCAATCCATATTACCTATAAACCATATGGAACTATTGTTTTATCACTTAGTGTACTAATTTTCACTGTGTGTGCATGTTATCATTACTAAGATATTGTGTATGTAACTATGTTACAACATATTGTCAGCCTACATATTATAGTTCATTATGGTTAATGTTTCCTGTAAGGAATTAGAACCTAACTGTGAACATATGTACATATTACTTCAAGTCAGTAATGTACCATACATAAAAATGTATTAAAAATGTACTTTCTTGTACTCCACTTACATTAAAACTAAAGAGTGTTGTTTCCTTCAAAGGTCACAGTGTATGGAAAACATTGCCCATACAAAATGTGAGGAGGAGAAAATTTAGGTGGAAGAGAATACAAATATATCAGTTGCTACGTATTAGCACTTCATGACTGTCAATGCTAATGTTGTTGTAACACACATAGTATACTATTGCATACAAAGTATAGATTGCTGAGTTTTTATATATGACTGTCATAAATGATCAGAGTATAATTTCATTTCATTTCATTTTATTATCTTCCTGTAAATCATTTATGTGATTTAGAAATTGTCACAAGTTTAATTAACTTGCAAAGTACATGTAGTACAAACATAATAACAGAATGCCACTTAAATAGCTTTTTTTCAATGCATTTCTGAGAGTACAACATTTGTGATGAACATGTACATAAATGTTAAGACAATAATTTTACACACATTCAAAGTAATCGTCTACGTCATAGAAACTTTTTCTTAAAAGGTAATTTTTAAGCTCTGTCTTAAATTTTACTTCATCTGTTATTTCCTTCATTTACACTGTTTACCCCAGAATACTATACCATAAGACACAATAGACCAAAAGTAAGCAAAATACACTAATCTAGCTCACTCTATGCTGCATGCTCTACATATTATCCTCAATGTGAAACATGTCGAATTGAGCCTGAGGGATAAATATTTGATATGCTCTTTCCAGCTTATGTTTTGATCAATAAGCATGCCCAGAAACTTGATTGATCGTACATTTTCCATCTCTTGTCACTCAGTTTTAGCAGGAGGTTATTTCCTTCAGTTGCTTTGCCATACTGGTTATAATTTGCTTTAATTCAGTTAAATGTTAATTTGTTTGCATTAAACCACTTGTGTACATACACTCCTGGAAATTGAAATAAGAACACCGTGAATTCATTGTCCCAGGAAGGGGAAACTTTATTGACACATTCCTGGGGTCAGATACATCACATGATCACACTGACAGAACCACAGGCACATAGACATAGGCAACAGAGCATGCACAATGTCGGCACTAGTACAGTGTATATCCACCTTTCGCAGCAATGCAGGCTGCTATTCTCCCATGGAGACGATCGTAGAGATGCTGGATGTAGTCCTGTGGAACGGCTTGCCATGCCATTTCCACCTGGCGCCTCAGTTGGACCAGCGTTCGTGCTGGACGTGCAGACCGCGTGAGACGACGCTTCATCCAGTCCCAAACATGCTCAATGGGGACAGATCCGGAGATCTTGCTGGCCAGGGTAATTGACTTACACCTTCTAGAGCACGTTGGGTGGCACGGGATACATGCGGACGTGCATTGTCCTGTTGGAACAGCAAGTTCCCTTGCCGGTCTAGGAATGGTAGAACGATGGGTTCGATGACGGTTTGGATGTACCGTGCACTATTCAGTGTCCCCTCGACGATCACCAGTGGTGTACGGCCAGTGTAGGAGATCGCTCCCCACACCATGATGCCGGGTGTTGGCCCTGTGTGCCTCGGTTGTATGCAGTCCTGATTGTGGCGCTCACCTACACGGCGCCAAACACGCATACGACCATCATTGGCACCAAGGCAGAAGCGACTCTCATCGCTGAAGACGACACGTCTCCATTCATCCCTCCATTCACGCCTGTCGCGACACCACTGGAGGCGGGCTGCACGATGTTGGGGCGTGAGCGGAAGACGGCCTAACGGTGTGCGGGACCGTAGCCCAGCTTCATGGAGACGGTTGCGAATGGTCCTCGCCGATACCCCAGGAGCAACAGTGTCCCTAATTTGCTGGGAAGTGGCGGTGCGGTCCCCTACGGCACTGCGTAGGATCCTTCGGTCTTGGCGTGCATCCGTGCGTCGCCGCGGTCCGGTCCCAGGTCGACGGGCACGTGCACGTTCCGCCGACCACTGGCGACAACATCGATGTACTGTGGAGACCTCACGCCCCACGTGCTGAGCAATTCGGCGGTACGTCCACCGGGCCTCCCGCATGCCCACTATACGCCCTCGCTCAAAGTCCGTCAACTGCACATACGGTTCACGTCCACGCTGTCGCGGCATGCTACCAGTGTTAAAGACTGCGATGGAGCTCCGTATGCCACGGCAAACTGGCTGACACTGACGGCGGCGGTGCACAAATGCTGCACAGCTAGCGCCATTCGACGGCCAACACCGCGGTTCCTTGTGTGTCCGCTGTGCCGTGCGTGTGATCATTGCTTGTACAGCCCTCTCGCAGTGTCCGGAGCAAGTATGGTGGGTCTGACACACCGGTGTCAATGTGTTCTTTTTTCCATTTCCAGGAGTGTATTTCATGACTATGTCAGTTGTGGTGGATAGGTATTTTTATCATCACTTCTAATTATGCTTGTGTCATCTCCGAACAACATAATTTTGGTAGCAATATGTAGATTGTTTGTCATTTATATAAACCAAGAACAATAAGAGCCTAAGAACACTGCCCTGCAGGATGCATATTTCCCCTTTTTTGCATCTGAAACCCATTTTACTTCCTGGTTATTGTGGTCTGAGATGATTTCTATGACCTGAGTTCTGTCTTCAAGGTAAGATCCAAACCATTTCCACACAACTCTTCTTACTCCTATTGCTGCCTCCTTGTTTAACAAAATTTGGTGATTTACTGTATCAAAGTCTTTTGATAGACATAAGTTAATTCCCACTACACATTTTTTGTTGTCAAGATTCCTAACAATGTCATCAGTGTAGGCATGGATGACTGATTGTGTGCTGTGGCCTGAGCAGAAGCCATGTTGCAGTTCAGACATTTGCATGCATCTAAATAATTTGTAAGTCTTATTTTTCACTAATGTCTCTAAAATTTTAGAAAATGATTAGAGAAACAGCGATCTAACCTTCGAGATTTTCAGCCTCTTCAGAAACACCCCTTAGCTGAATGACAAATGGGCAATATGTACCAGGGGCTTTATAATTTGTTGTGTAACTTTTTTAATTACTACCACTTCATACACACCTGCAGACATTTTTGGTTTTAGACTCTTTATCACCTTTAATGTTTCATTTATATTTGTGGGAGTTAACATCATGCTACTGGCTAGTTTCAAAGATGTTAATTTCTTGCATTTGGTAAAGTTTTTGCTTGATGACTCAACACACTTAAAGAATAGTTATTAATGTAATTTTCCAGAGTTTCAACTTTTAATTCAATATTTTCACAGTTTTTGAGTACTATTTCCTGATCCATGAGGCTATTACCTGTTTCCCTTTTCATTATTTCCCAAGTAGTTCTTGATTTATTGCTCGATTTTCTTATTAATATATCACTACTTAGTAATTTCGCTTTTATTATTAACTTTCTATATATATCTTTTGTAGTTTATTGCATGTTCTTCAAACTGGGGGCCAGTAAACTTTTCATCTTAGAGTTAAGCATTTTCATTGTCCTGGATGAATTTCTAATACCTGTCGTAATCCAGGAATTAGTTTGTAAATGCCTGTATGAGTTTGTTCTGACAAGATTTTTCAGAAAATGCATTTCAAACTTTAACATAAATAGGGAAAAGAAAACATTGTATGCAGCATTTGTGCTTGATTGTAACAATACTTTTGCCCATGATTGGTTAATAACCAGTGTATTTACGAAATGACTGCAACTGTTAGAGGAGAAAGTTCTGTTGTATATTTTATGTGAAGCATTTTTAGTCACTGGAGCTGTGAGAATTTTAAGGATTATTGCATTGTGATTGGATACTCCTAGGCTGACATTAATTACATCTTTATCTGTAGTTCCTATATTTGTGAAGAAATTATCTGAGACTTTCTAGAGAGTTTGTTACTCTTGCAGGGCTAGTTATGTACAGATACAAGTTGAAGCTCTGTAGAACATTCAGGAACTGATCTTGCTTTTTCAGTTAACAAGTGTGTTATGTATGCAAACTCTCTGTATCATTTTTCGTTTGACTTGTGGACATAAAACAGCTATGTAGTCACCAGTATAAGATGTGTGTCTGCATGAAATGTTGGAATTAGATCGTACATGTAGAATGAACATTAAGTGTTTGGTACATTTTATTATTGAGAATATAATGTACTTTAAAAATTGACAGCGGATAATGGTGTATAAGTGCATCACATGTAAGTAATTCGTTATATGTATGTACACTATCAGCAGCAATACTTACTGTATCATACTTTTAATTTCTATGTCTTTGATGGATTTTATGCTCTATAATGCCATGGGCCATGTTAACTGTTTTAAATCACTTTGTTAGTAGGTGATGTATTGCATGAATTTTCATAAGCAACTTGCTTCTAGGTGATGTGTTATTAGGTGACTTTTCATTAGTACATACACCAAGTAGTATTGTATCAACAGTGAAATATGAAATGCATTTCACAGGTTATCTCCTTTTGTACACACGATACCTCGCAATGGTCTGAGGATTGAAACTGGTCATAATATCTCAGCAGCTCTTGATGGTAGAACTGTGGCGTTATATAAATAAAACAATGGAAAATCCATAATGGAATGTAACAATATTATGAAAAGGATAGCTGCTACTCACCATATAGTAGAAATTCTGAGTTGTAGATAGGCACAGCAAAAAGAATGTCACAAAATAAGCTTTCGGCAAACAAAGCCTTTGTCAAAAACTCTCTCTCTCTCTCTCTCTCTCTCTCTCTCTCTCTCTCTCTCTCTCTCTCTCTCTCTGGCTCTCTCTCTGGCTCTCTGGACACCCTATCTGGCTTCAGCCGCCAGAGACTGGTGTGTGTGTGTGTGTGTGTGTGTGTGTGTGTGTGTGTGTGTGTGTGTCATCTATTTTTGAAGAAGGCCTTGTTGGCCGTTTTGTGACAGTCTTTTTGTTGTGCCCATCTGCGCGTTAGCATCTCTGCTGTATGGCAAGTAGCAACTATCCTTTTTATAATATTGTTACATTATTAAAAACACATTTATTGTGGTGGGTATTCCCTTTCCTTTTCAGAAATCATTGGTAATTGCACCCTTTGTGTAAGCTGAGGCTGAATCATGTAATGAAAAAATTGTGAAAGCAGCAGATATTTTGCAGCATCAGACTCAAGGTGAGCTGACTGTCAGTGGAGTGCACTGTGGAGTGCATGGGAGAAGGTATTTCGCACTGCTCCAGGTAATGGTAGTTCATTCCATTTGCATATGGTGAGTGGGAAGAATTATTAACATCTCTCCAGCAAACTTGCATATCAAACTCTCATAAAATTGCTCAAATTTATGTCAAATGCAGGCAGTACACACTGCTGTGAAGATGGGAAACTTAATGAATGTAATATGTGCAGAACACAACTCCATCACAGCAGCTGATTTCCTAACAACTACAGTTACATTTTGATCTTTATCTTTCAAAAGTGTCCTAAAAACAAGCAAGTCAACAAATTGAATGAGGAAATATTGTCCTAATTATGTGTATACCTACACTGGAATTTAGTGGCAACAATTTTCCAAAACAAACATGCTGCCAAAAGTTGTAGAACACACAATTGAAACATGCACATGTTGGTGGGCTATGGAGACCCATTATTCATGACATGTGCAAACTTCCAAAAATTCTCAAATATATACAGTACTTTGAATCATATAGATATATCTTGAAATTATGTAGAACATCAAGTAAAAGCAGAAATGTATGATGACATGAGCTTTACCCAGCATACTGAATGTTCAAATAACTTATGGGGCTGCAGCCAGTAACATTATTGACAACCACAAATATTTCGACATTTGAATCTCCCATCATTTTTATGGTATGTGTACAGCAGTTTAAATCCTTGGTCATCAAAACTGTTAGAGAATAAAGAGGGTTGGCAAAAGAATGTCCTGGATTGCCGGTAGTGGTGTTGGCAGTTTTCAGCTGTGAAGCACAAGAGGCTACAGGTGAAAACAGTAGCCATCTACAGAACTAAAGTGTTTCCACAGAGGCATATACAAAATTGCATTATGTGACCGGGTGAAGTAGATGCACAAATCAACCACACAGAGCCCACTGCAGCTGTATGGGATCATCTTGTATTGACTGTACTACAGCACCATCACACAACCAGTGGTGGTGGTCATCATTTGTTATCAGTAGCAATATATTAACCCAAAGCAGGTAAGCAAGTAGCTTTAATCCTGTCCCTCTGTTGTTTCACCAGGATGACAGCAAGATCCCAAGCATAATACAGACAAATACATTCCATATCTACTTATAAAACATGTAGTTTACAGCAGAGAATACAGCAAGGGTTCTTTTTTTCTGCATTCATCATCCAAACCTACATGCATAGGTTTGGATAAAATCAGTCCAAAATATATGGAATTAGGACATTTAAGTTATGTGTGAAATGTTAGGATCCAAATTTACGAAGTATATATATCTGACACATGTGGTCTCAACATTTACATGAGGAAATATCAGAACTCACCTTACATATATGTAAACATTCACAAATTCTGCTTTAAGCCTGTTTCCTGTCACCTGCTACACAACTGTGCCAAAGGCAGGCAGAATAGTATTGTTCTTTCCTCCCCCCCCCCCCTCCCCCTTTACTAAAAACGGAGAAATCTGTGAAGTTAATAAAGCATATCTGATGTGCCTCCACTTTGCTTGTACAATACACAGCTGCATCCTGCCACCTGTGGTGCTTGCGGCCATGTCGATGTACCCCACATGGTCTGATGACTAAGGCTGCTGCTACTGCCATTGACTGCTTAGTGTGTTTCCCATCTTGGCCAGCTACTTCTGCAGGTGACACAGCTCTTCTGACATGTAGCCACACATCTCCTGAATGCGCTGCGTGACGCTCTGTCTTACCACCTTTCAGCACTACTGTGGCCCGTCATGTTGCTCTAGGGCAAAAATTTAACAAACTGCTATTGAAACTGTTTTCAGTCAAAAGACACACAGAATTGTGATAGTACTCCTGTCACCATGTACAGAGGCTGCAAAAGCTTAGGCTACATATAACCCAATAAAATGTGACGTTTGGTTTGGCATTTGGCTCCGATCACAAATAAAGTCACTAATATCCAATCACAAATAAATAAATATCACTGTTTAACAGTGAACTATTACAAATAAAAATTGGGCAATAATTATTAATGAAGAATCGTAAGCAAAAATGCACATACAGGATATTACAACATCAAAAATATGACACTGCTAATGGTTGGCTAATTAGAATGAACATGGAGGCAAAGTGTGGGAATATTCGATTGACTGACCGACTGATTGACAGATTTATTGTTCTGTAGAATTTAGTCTGCACACAGTTTTAATACAACACAAGTTTCCAAAGCAGAGCACCCAACAATGCAGAGCAGAGGATTAAGTCTGGATGTAATTGCCTGAGCTGTGGCTAAATACTTTCTCTGCAGTGTCATTTCTTTCAGGAGTGCTGCCAGAGAACAGCTGTGAGGGCACTATAAATAAACTAATGTTTAGCATGTTAAACACTTTTATTGCAATCTGTCAGAATGGAGACAAGCTTCTCAACTATATCATGGGGTTCCTTCAAATTAGCAATGGTTCATGTACTGATATGCACACACTACAGCATTGCACATGTGTGTTTCTGCGGTAGACTAGCACTCTACAAGTCGTACCACACCATCACACAATGCCACCATAGAAAACTTCCTCCCTGACTAAGCTGATGGAAGGATGTGTGAAATGGTCATGTGGTTCGCTGTGTTTCCTTGTCCACTTTCAGAAGCTCCTGTAGACACGTATTGTGTTGGTCATGTCCAGTGACAATTAAGTAGACAACTCAAGTCCTTCAGTATATTCTTGTAATTTTTTTGGTCTCTAAAACACACACACACGCACACAATTAAAACTGGATATATTGGCTGCCTTATCTGCTGATAAGTGCTAATTGAAGACAGTGAAAGAGAACAAGGAGCCAAGAAATTTTTGGCAACTGGAATTACTTTTAAAAACATTGTAGAAGTAGTGTATGTCAAAAGAATCTGTCAAGGAAATGGCCATTAGAGGCAGAGCTCCCACTAACATAATGTTGGGCATAAATGTATTTGGCATCTGAGTGCAAGAATCCCATGGCCCCTGGAGAGCTTCTGCAAGTGGTTATGTTGTCAGTTTTACATAAAATTATTAATGCGTGTTTTGTAGAATAAATACACTTTATGACTTTACATGCATTTGCCACAAGCAGATTATGCCATAGGACTGTTACCAGACTAGCCACCCTCTCAACAGGTCAATATAACAAGAGTTTTTTTTCGAAGTCCTAGGCTAGTTAGTTACATGATGAGGTGTTCAGTGACCCAGTTGTCTGATACAGGCTATCGCAATGACATGGAAGGTGACAAACTGCAGGTTATTACATTTATTTCTCTTTAAATACGAGTGCATAAAATGAATATCCACTTTAATAACAGAGGTAAGATGTTTACACTTCGTATTTTTGTTATTTGTTATCATACACTTCTAAATAAAACTGCCCACAAACGTATTTTTTCAGCTTAGTTTTAAATTTAGCTTTCACATCTGCCAGACTCAACAACAATTAATGGGTAAGTTATAAAAAAATCTTTGGTAGCATCAGTATCCATACTTTTCTGGGTGATCAGTGTGTCTAGGTGAGCACCA
This sequence comes from Schistocerca piceifrons, assembly GCF_021461385.2. Lineage (NCBI taxonomy): Eukaryota > Metazoa > Arthropoda > Insecta > Orthoptera > Acrididae > Schistocerca > Schistocerca piceifrons. The sequence continues at coordinate 137,585,683 of NC_060147.1, forward strand.
CATATTATTCGTATGGCACACTCCTGTGCAATGAAAACTGTGAAACATGAGTTATCCAAGAACGTAATCTAATATGATATTACTGAATGAAAATAATGGAAGTACTGTATGTCAACTTATTGATTGGTTTATCTGCAAGACTTGCAGTGACTGAATTGAAAAATTGCTGAAATGCAGTGTTTAAGACGTTTAACACACACACACACACACACACACCCGCCCAGTTTTCTTGTCAAAACTAAAGGGAAGGTCAGTGAATGCAAGTGAGGCCACCGGATACTGAGACAACTTCAATTTTGAGAAGGAAACCAGTCATATCCTTTGTGAATAAAGGATCTCAATTTCCACTTTAACTGATTTGGGGAAGGTGGAGAGAAACCTAAATCTTCTACACCCAGAGTGGGATTTGGATATTCATCCTCCCAAAACACTTCCCAGAAGTCTAAGAATGCAGTGTCAAATATTGACGGTTTGACAATATTCTCCATTCAGATGTTGGAGAGCTTCAGGAACCAGCCACGTGGTGTTGTGTGCTGCAAAGCTTTGAGGACGGAGCGTGAATCGTGCTTGGGTAGCTCAGTTGGTGGAGCACTTGCCCACGAAAGGCAAAGGTCCCGAGTTCGAGTCTCGGTCCGGCACACAGTTTTAATCTGCCAGGAAGTTTCATATCAGCGTAGACTCCGCTGCAGAGTGAAAATCTCATTCTGAATGCGTCGTATATCTACAAGACTATTATTAACAGGTCTATGAAACATGTCAATTTCACCCAGTTCCCACAAAGCAATTATAAAAAAAAAAAAAGTTTTACGTTACCACAATAAGATTTTCGCTCTGCAGCGGAATGTGCTATTAAGAAACTTCCTGGCAGATTAAAACTGTGTGCTGGAAGGAGACTCAAACTCGGGACCTTTGCCTTTCGCGGGGAAGTGCTCTACCGTCTGAGCTACCCACGCACGATTCACGACCCGTCCCCACAGCTTCAGTTCCGACAGTTCCTCGTCTCCTACCTTCCAGAGCACTTGCCCGTGAAAGCCAAAGTTCGTGTCTCCGCCCGGTACACAATTTTAATCTGCCAGGAAGTTACAAGTTTTACGTTAATTGTCCGAACAGGCCCTACCCAGCAGATACAGTTGCTTCATAGCTTTTCCATAGAATTTTACTTATTGTGCTTGCTGATATTACAGAACTAAACTTCGAGATGGCGACAGACAGGTCGTTGTAATGCTCGAGTTGCTCATAATCTCTTGTCGATCGCGACTGGCTCTCTCTCATTAACATATTTTGCTTCCCCATTTTATCTCGTATCAACACTAATAACTTGTCGTATGATGCAAAACTCTTCGGAAACTAATTTATGAAATCTTTTGGATCCGTGATTCTGATTTAAATCAGTAAATTAACATGTGACCATTCGGTCCTCATTTCAACCAGTATCGGATCCATTTCCTCTTTTCCTTTGTTTTCTGTTGCTTGCAAGCTGTAGGTAATACAACTACAGCACTCGTTTTTGTCAACGTTACTGATAGCGTGAGGTCTCTTCATTATATTGAAGGTTTGACAAACAAGTATTGTCAGCCCACTTAATGCTGACTGTTCTACTATACTTGCAACAGGAATAGTGTCATTATTTCAGTATCTTCTGTTATTGCAGTAAACATTATGCGTTTTGACCAGTGTTGTACTTTCCCAAAATAATGTTTCCATTTCTGCAATAAGAGAGACAGCAAAATCAGTGTGCTTCAGCAGCAGAACTTGGTAACTGCACAGATTCAACGTCATATATCCAGTTTCAAAGTTAACATAACTATGTAATAACTGTTACAAAAATATTCAAAATAGCGTTTTACTTGTATACATATCTTCAACAAGAAAGCCCAAATCTGTTAACATAAAATAGGTAAGTATAAGATATCTAGAAGACAAAATACTTTAGTTATGTCAATAACATAATCCCATTTCTCATTCGTTGCTCGTTGGAAAACAAGCCATTTGTTCGACAATATGTGAACGAAAATAGGTGTTCAATGTGTCGTGAATGAAACTTCGTGTAGACAAGACTACAATATATAGCTAACACTTCCACTCGACTTGCGATCGTCTACCTCAAATTTTAAAATTTAAATAACTCTTAACGCCATATTAACTTAAAGTGTGATTGTAATTGACTTCACAAACCACATACGAAAGAGGGACACAAGCCGCTAATTTGCTTAGCATGCGGCCATAACGTCGAGTGCTGCGCGTCATGAAAACGGATCACTCACTCGAGACTGATGGCAGATATAGCTGTTCTTCCACCGCTAAAAACGATTTCGATGTGTTGGTTATATTTTGTACACAGCAACGTATATCCTAAAACCCACCAAATGTAAACTGGCCGGTGACTACAATCCCCACTTCTCATAATATTCATGGTGGTTTACTTATTTGGGAAGTAACACAAAAACAAAGGGCAGAAATGAAAGTAAAACAGTTAACTATCAAGCAGTAATGTCAGACTAGTTAGCTCCAGAATCGAATGGGAAAGACCGCATAGTGGAGAACACGGGCGAATCCCAAACCAGTGTTTTTTTAAGGGAAAAGTAAGTGTTTCTGAGGAACTATCTACAGAGACGGATATAGATTTGCTTTAAGCACAGAAACCAATTACTTTGAGGCACATCGAATGACTTCAAATTAATGTAAAAAGCAGCGCGCTACTTGGCGTTTCATGCCGCGCAACACTTCGGTGCGCCGTTCGTTGCGATAAACTGACGTGGTGTGGACCACGAAGCGACGTGTCCACGCCACGACATTTCTGAATTGTTCCATTTGTCAATATAGAGGTAGCGCGGCATATGGGGATCGACCGAGATTTGAACACGGATATCCGCCTCCGCAGTCCAACACCGCTACCCAGGGATGGGCTATGATCACGCTCGAGAAACGAAGGCAATTTCTCGGGTACGCTCGAGAAGTTGACAGTGCTGCGCTCTCTGAAAAATTGCGCAAACCTTCAGAGCACGAAGCACTGAGCCGCAGCGGTCGTGCGTACGTGCTCGGAAACCTTTTAAATTCTATGATTGATATCAACTGTACTGGCTCTGAGCACTATGGGACTTAAACATCTATGGTCATCAGTCCCCTAGAACTTAGAACTACTTAAACCTAACTAACCTAAGGGCATCGCACAACACCCAGTCATCACGAGGCAGAGAAAATCCCTGACCCCGCCGGGAATCGAACCCGGGCGCGGGAAGAGAGAACGCTACCGCACGGCCACGAGCTGCGGACGATATCAACTGTACTACCTTTATTAATGTGTACTGAAGTATTAGTATATGTCTCATTAGACAATAATCATAGAATTGTTTAAAACAAAGCACAGAATTCGCATAAAACACAAGCTTTATTCTTACAAAATAAATTACCTTGTACATTCTGCATGTATGCTTAAACGTAAAAGAGAAGTGCTATAGCTTTTTTTTTATATACAGAAACTGCGTACATGCCTTTACTTACTGAAGAAAGAAAGGAAACAAAAGTTGTTCAGCAGAAGGCATATTTACATCCCATTGCTACACTGCCGTCGATTTTTGTTTAGAAATGTGATTTTATTAACCGATTGGCCTTTTAGTCTGCTTCTTTGTTTAGTTATAAGTAGTCCTGTTTTCGAAACTACTCTTTCACTGGTAACAGAAGTTCCAGGTATTGCAAGATACTCTTTTGCCACGACAGCTAGACCTGGGTAACTGTTTTCATTTTTTTCCCCAGTAGTGTAAAGGATTAACCGTGCGTTGTAGGTACGGTTCTTCCAAATATCGTTGTACCTCCAGGTCTATGCTATCACAACCGCTTTTCATTAGATTTTTATTGGAAACCTCTTCATCGAAAGAAGCCCATAAGGAACTACTGGCGTTTTGTACGAATTGGTATTCGTGGCTAGTGTCGTTAGCAGCCGAATGAGTAGATTGTATGGTCTCGACCACGTTTGTGCACTCTGCAATTAGGGTTGCAACGGCATGTTTTGAATGAATGGGATTCGTAAATGGTAACGTTTTGAATCTTGGGTCGAGAACTGTGGCAACGTCATGTACTTTGTTTCTATTAATCCTAGCCGGGCTATTAGTGAGTTGTGCAGATGTTGCTGTAGCTCTTGCGCTGTCATGGTAGCGCACTTCCCATTGCATACGGTTAGGATTAGCTGTCTGATTATTGGAATAGCTTTCGAAAGAGAGGTATAGTTTTCAGTCGAGACTTCACTTGTTACCACTTCAAATTGCTCCAGTACACATAAATATTCGCCACTCGTCAGCTGTGAGGTTCTCTACACCTGAATAAAAAGATGATATACAGGCTGCAATGCATTCCTTTTGCTCCACTAGACGTTGTAGCACATAAAACGTACTGTTCCATCGGGTTTAGGTTTCCTGAATTAATTTATGAACAGGTTTTTTCATTAGATCCTGGATCTCATGGAGTTTTTCATTAGCATTGCAACTTGTTTTAAAATAGCTCACAATTTTTCTGGCCTTTTCACGCATTATGCAGAGCTCACTGTTGCTGTTCAAAGAAGTTTTCACAACTAAATTGATGGTGTGTGCTAAACAAGGCACATGTTGCGTATCTATGTTGTCACTGTGAATAAGTTGTACGGCTGCCGTCATGTTACTGGCGTTGTCAGTTGTGATGCTTACAACTTTGTTTTCAATGTTCCATTTTGAAGTCACGTTATCTAACGCCTCACTAATATTTAGCGCTGTATGCTTTTCTGGGAAACGGAATGTCTCGAGAGCTAAAGCTTTCAAGTACCAATTAGGGTTAATGAAATGACAAGTTACAGCAATATATGCCTTACTATTGAGTGAGGTCCAAATATCGGTCGTTAAAGAAACACAAGTAGAGTCTTCCACGACCAAGTTTACAGCCTCTTTCTCTTTATGGTAATCGTCCTCAATTACGAGGCGCAACTTTTTTCGATCTGGTATCTAGTATTGTGGGTCCACCAGTGAAACAAGATGTCGAAAACCAGTGTCCTCGACGGTTGAAAATCGTCTATTGTCATGATCACTAGCGCTTCATCTAGCTGTTGTTGCCGTTTACTTCCCTCTATGAAGAGAAACATAAGATTTAGATCAGTGCTCCTGCGAGGGGATACATTATGCTCGACAACTAGTCCAATAAAATTACATATCGTATCGTGCAAAAACTAGCATAGTATAGGTTTGATTTTGGAGTATGTTGTATGTTATCGGAGTACGATTAAAACATCAATGTTTTTTAAGCGTGGCGGACCGCTTCGGACACTATCCGAACTTTTGCACGGTATTCACCTTTTGTACTATACGTACCTGTATATTTTGTCTGCCTCTCACTATTGGAAGAATGAGCCTCTGTATCCACGGACGTCGCTGTTTTATTGCTCGATAAATTGTGCAGTTTAAGATGTTTAATCATGCCCGTTGTATTTTTTGATACATTACGAAGATTTTTACGACAAATGTTGCAAGTAACGTTATCTCCATCCTCCGTAAACTATTGCCAGCACCGAGCCGTTCGTTTTCGAGTGTCCGTATTGATTTAAATAACAATTTTACTCGAATGAAACCTGAGACATACTAGTTTCGAGCACAGTGAGCGTGTTTGTCTAGCGGCGGCATTCAATTCATAAAACAACAGCGGCGCGACGATGTTGTCGCAGCCAACTGGCGCGCAGCGGCACACGCCGCCGAGCCGTTTCTCGTGAGCTTCTCGAGAATTGCTTGAGAACTAGAGGCTCGAGAAATTCTCGGTGTGCTCGAATCACCGCGCCTCGCCATCCCATCACTGCCGCTACCACATAACCACGACGCCGTCGCCATTAGAACTCTCTCGATATTACACATCTTGAGCTTGGATCGTTCAGTGTTATAAATTTGCTTCGTTTTTCAGAGTTTAGTACACCACATTCTTGTTTTCATGCTTGACATCTGTCCAGTTTTTGAGGAGGTACCCACTGGGCCATCTTAACACTAAATCAAAGGGAGTGCGACGGGAAATTTCACTCATTAGTTACACGCTCCATGTATGATTTGAACGGTAAATCTTAATGATATGGAACGAGTCATTATATATTTCCATCGAATTTGTCTGTGAATATGCTTCCATATTGAGCATTTATTAGCTTTTTTGAATTAAAGGCAGGTATCAGACAGCAATTCCTACCCATCACCATTTACGTCAAACAGAAACTTTTCAGTTTAGTTTCAAAAATAGTCCAACTGGCTCTGACCACCATGGGACGTAACTTCTGAGGTCATCAGTCCCCTAGAACTTAGAACTACTTAAACCTAACTAACCTAGGGACATCACACACATCCATGCCCGAGGCAGGATTCGATCGTGCGACCGTAGCGGTCGCGTGGTTCCAAACTGTATCACCTAGAACCGCTCGGCCACCCCTGCTGGCAGTTTAGTTTCAAATTTTACTTTGCTGTCTGTCATTTTATATCAGTGGGTAAGTGAACTTCCCTTTGGTTGCAGCATTGTGAACCCCTGTTTCTGCTATAGACAACCTTAATGTGGCGTAATGAATGTCGTTTTTTTTCTTTCTGGTATTGTAATTAAATCTATCCTTGTTCCTTCGAAGCGCTGTGGATTATTTACAACAAATTTCGTGAGGAAATAACTACTGTGAAACGGATAGATGGTAATACTGAAGAATCGGATACAACCCGCCAGTTTGAGCAATGCCGTCACAAGTTATCACAAATGATGCATTGCAAAGACTTACAAGCACGGACAAATGTTGAAAAACGTATATCACATACATCAATTTTGCGAACGGAATGTTATCTATATCGCTTTTTTCAGTCATCGTATCCTATTTTTCCGTTGATCTATATTGATCAACAAGAATAGGATACTAGTGCTAGTAAATGCAAAAGAAAAGGAATACGTAATATCGCCATGGCGAATCTCAGCTGATGTATATTGATAGCTGTACTTGACTTCACTTACACAGGTCAACCGAAGTATTGGATACAAATATTATGTATGTCGCTTTTTTTGCTTTCGCTACTAATGGTATCCTACACGTTAAAAATATTACAGTTGTCGCATATTTCGTCTTCTCTAGTACTAGTACCCTATTCTTCAGCTAAGCTAAATAGGTCAGTGAAAGTACAGGATACAAATGTATATCGCTTTTTTCGCTATTGCATCCTGTTGTTCAGCTGATGCTAGCGAAGGTGTAAGAATCGAATTTAAAGGTTCACTCTGCTTTTTCTTGATCGTATAAATCGCGACAATAATTCATTCCACACATTTATCCACGAATTGTATCGAAATGAATTTAAGATAATGGAAATAAACAAGAGAGAAAAATGTAAGTATGTAATCGCAAGAATTGTGACTAATTTTATCATATGCTACATTCTTTTGTTTACAAATATCATCCGCTGCTTTCAAAGTTTACCACCATGTAGCGTCCTCAGCTATGATATGACGTCACTGCTCAAAGCCGACGAGTGGAATCTGACACTAGAATATATATCAAATTTGCACCCGTACTCAAGTAAACATTGTCCACAATGGAAAACACTTTATCCAAAATGTCTCAAAAGCACTAAGGATGAAAAAAGTACCTAATAAATTTGAACGAACAAACGATTAAATTATGACAAGCGATTAAGCACGTGAGAATCCCATCGGCTTTGAAAAATGACGTCATAATTTACCACAGATGATGTGCTGCAAAGACAAAGACGGATGTTGACAAGCACACGAATGAAGAGTAGGGAAAACACATTGCTGATGTATACCATGTATAGCCATATTTCGAACGTAATGTTACATATATCATTTTTCTCGCAGTGGAAAGTCCTAGTATCTTACTCTTCTGATGATATATACAGGTCAACTGAAGGCTAGGATACTAGGAAAGCGACTAAAGTAAAATTTGTATCCTATACTTCAATTGACCTACATAGATTTGATGAATAGTACGTAAGTACTGACAAAGGTGAAAAAAGCGCGAAACGTAAAATTTGTATCGTGTACCTCAGCAGACTTGTATATGTCAACTGAAGAATAGGATGTAACTTTGGTATTTTAACTGAGGTACAAGATGTCTGTGCTACACACTCGTATATAGCTTTTTTGCATTCGCTAGTACTAGTATCCTAGTCTTTGGTTGATCCAGAGGAACCAGCAACTGGAGCGACTCACTATCAGACAGTGGTATAATTCAAAATGTGCATACAAATGATTCAAAATTATTAATATGACTAGCGACAGAAAGCATATGAAGTATCTAACTCTCAATAACACATTTATTTTTATTTACAATTATGACGCTTTGCCCCAGAAGTTATTCGATTTATCATCTATGGCTCCAAAATAAACAAACTAGTATGTATGACTAATATGTAACATCATTCATTGGTCAAAGCTGCTGAGTTGTACCCCATTCTTCAGTTGACCCCAAACGCCAGACAGGCACGAAGACGTGTGTTCACATAAGTTTTCAGCCAAAACTACCCTCAGAAAAGAAGAAAAACACACATAGACATTCAAATTCACACGCATGACTGCTGTCTCCGGCTATTCTGGGCAGGACCTTTTTAAAGGGGTAGAAAAAAGCAGATGAGATGATGCCCCCAACAATCAGCGCGGTTTCGTAACCTTCTGTTCTGCAAGGACGAGACCGTTATTTCAGTGTGCCTAGGATGTCGGAGCGTTTGCGATTTGGAAGGCAATGGAAAACAGAAGAGAGGACACTAAGTAAGGCAGATCGAAGGTCAAATAGCAAAAATAAAACCATGACAATGAAGGTAAACAGTTCAACCATAATACGTGTGTACAAAACAAAATATTGCTCGAACGGCTCCAATTACGAATGAATGTGATTCCTTTAAACCTTCGATTACAATCAGATCGATTAGTACTCCCATAAACAAAGAAGACTGGCACTTTTTATCAAAAACAGTCGAACCTGGACGCGGGCACGTCGGAGTACGTCACGAGGAAGTATCACCGCTGTGAACCATGGAGGTAGGTATAAATGTCGTGAATCAAATATATTTTGGCCTGCTTAAGATGGCAGACGTCTGCTTCAAGTTTATGACGTAATAACTGCTTTTTTGTTTTTCTTCCACCCCCAGGGTTTCCAATGTGTAGGCAGCTTTACTCCCTGGAAAAGCAGTTATCAAAGAGGCTCCTTAATGTCGTAATGTTTTTAGGGAAAAAGGAACTGATACACTGAGGATACGATGGAATGTCAGTGATGAGGGGACACTTTAATGATCTTTACATGAAAGTATCAGATAAATACCCTACAGCCCTCTTCATACATTGCTATGAACATCTTATTAATTAGGTACCTCAATAGTCTCTAGAGTCCAACAAAGAAGTTAGTCTTGTTCAGTGGTCCTAAATCTATGTCTTTCTTCTCTTATTCCCGTAATAAGATGCACGATCTTTCGGTTTTCATGCCCAGAAAGCTTCCATCAATAGCTTATATCCGATGCACTTTTACTTCGTGGCATTGATGGTTTTGAACATGACTGTGAAAGCAGAGATTTCGAAAACTAGACTGAAATGCATTTAGAGGATGTTCTGGCGTGTTGACGGAGTTGAAAAATATATTTTTAATAGAACTGTTGTCGAACTGCTCATCGCACTCCAGTCTAAGAATGTTGAGATTTTATATTGCAGCAACAAAATAGTGGAGTTTCAGCAACAGCTGCAAAAGGAAAGAGAACTTTGAACCGTTGTCTGCTTTCGATAAAACTGGGGACGAACGTAACACCAATAAAATAATGAAGGCTGAATCACTTGATAACTACTTACGAAGACTGCATTTCGAAATCGTAGATAATATCAGCAAATAAAAATTAACCAATCTCTTGAAAAATTGTAGTACGTTCCATTGATAAATCTATAAAAAACGAACATTTTTATGAAAAGAAAAGAAATTTACCGAAAAAGTACGAGAACTATATGGAAATCTTTTAAATTTCACAAAGAAGGGTTGGTTTCCGTTCCTGTATATCGGAAGCATCACCGTTCATTTTGTCCCATTTTTGCAAAATTCAGTTATGAGCTTGGCTTAAGTACTGCAGTTAGTCTGTAAGTGCAACATGTAAATGTATCCTCAGTTTTATTTATGTCAACAAGTTTACGTTGACAAGATCATCTCACACAAAACCAGGACGCCAAATATAATTTCAGATTTTTTTTCAGTAGTCCCATCAGTGAAATTTATGTTCATGTTTCTGCAGTCAAACTTGGCTCTTTGAAAAAGTATAAAAAGCATATAGAATAATAAAGTGTGGGTAATTTGATTACTGTCCGCAGCTCGTGGTATTGCAGTAGCGTTCTAGCCTACCGCGCACGGGTCGATTCCTGGCGGGGTCAGGGATGTTGCCTCCTCGAGATGACTGGGTCCGTCTTCATCATCACTCACCCCCATTATGGTCGGAAGAAGCCTAGTCGGCGGTGAGCATCTCCCGTATCCTCCCATATGCTCCTCGGAGTATGGGACCTGATCATCAATTTGATTGCCAGCAGCCATAAAAAGCTTAACAACCAATGAAATTCAGTTTAAGAGAAGCCTAAAGGATTTATTGGTGGCCAACTCCTTCTACTCCATTGATGAATTTCTTAGGAAAACCAACTGATTTGTATATAAGTACAACATAACTTCTGCACAATTTCAGTGCAGTAATGTGTTCACTGAAAATTTGTGTGTGTGTGCTTGTGTGTGTGTAAGTGTGTAAGTATAATCTAACTTCTGCACCATTTCAGTGCAGTAATGTGTTCATTGTAAATAAGTATTACAGTAGTTGTATTACATGTTTCTTACCTTATAAATAAATAAAAAACTTTTTTATTTTAAATTCAGTGCAATAGTATTTGTAAAATGACTCTTAGTGTTCATTAAAAAATGACGATCATTCCACTTGGAACCTGTGGAATGGTACATTAGCTTATTTGTTTTAGTTGTAAATATTTGTCATGTATTGTTGTTTTTCTGACATGTTCCACATCCTGGAGGACCTCCTCACTACAGATCAATTGGAATGAAAGTAAAGTAAAAAAAAAAAAAAAAAAAAAAAAAAAAAAAAAAAAAAAAAAAAAATTACCATATTTGAGGAACAGACAATGGCTTTCTATAACATAGCATTTGATGACGGCTTTTTATTTTAATAAATATCGGAATTTTGATCGGATGGCGCTATATGAAACGGAAGATTGGGTAATGATGTGAAATACTATAATATACCCGACTAAAAACAATGTGAACATTTCAGAAGGCAATTGTTTTCAGAGATATGAGATTTGAAGAGCTTTTTAGCGACTAAGCGCAACTCGGAATAATAGACTAAAAACTCTGTGGAAGAAAAGTAGATTTATTTCCTTAAGGAAACCGAAAACAATGAACGCAAATGCCAACCTAAAATTTGAATATTTGTTTTCTATTCCAGCACAAGCCGTTGCTGTGTAAAGAGTATTTTTGCTGATGTCCACAGTGATTTGATGAAAGAATTTGTACCAACTACTGCTGCAAGATCTTTCATGTAACTGTGTCCTAACAAAATGCAGCCATATGGAACAATTTCTTTTTTTTCATTGCTACACCCCCCTCTCAAGAGGGTCCTGGCTATATATATATATATATATATATATATATATATATATATATATATATATATATATATATATATGGCAACTCTGCGTAGAATGAACTTCCATTTTTTCTAGCAATTAATCTGCAGAGTAGCTTAACATATATATGCCAGCTGACTGGGCTCATTCAAACATCTGCTGAGTCATTCTTACTGTGCTACACAAATCCAACATGGCATGGATAAGCTAACACCCAAACCTCCAGATGTCAGACATACATTCAGATCGGTACCAAATGTTTTGTGTCGATAGAGTATCAACCAAACCACCGGTTTAGTTCGTGCTGTATGCTGTCGTGCAATAGAAGATGTGTAAACGGTAATTAAAGATAACAGCTAGAACCACCGAGTACTGGGAAATCGTATCTGTGAGCTCTGGATCTGATCACTGGTAGGTGAGTTGGTAGTGGGCCAGACCATTGTTCTGTGAAGTTCTCTTTCACTGTCGAGTGCAGTGTTTGTTTGTGTTCAGTGTTACATCAACGCCCTCGCTGGGAATGGTTAAAATGATAGCAAAAGCAACAATGACCCTCCTTCCATCAAGTCAATACTAAGTACATATCAACTCTTAATTGTATGTGTTATGTTTTCTAATACATTAGAAAAATATTGTTCACATTTATCGTTGCCAAAAACTTATTTGTAATTAAAATGGTTTAATCAGTTATTACATATACATAAAAAGAAAGACCGGAATTCTACAAAAATTTAAACACAAACGGAAAACGTTTCAGAAATGAAACAAACGAACTCAACAAAGAAAAGCCATTAAAACAAAAATGACTGTCTAAATGGAAAACTAATGGCAAAATGTAATGGAATTTAAAACATACCTTATATCCACTATATATAATTGAACTGAATAAAGTTTATTGTTAAAAACAATAAAGAAGGTCCGAGTTGAAAATCTACTGATGGCGTAAAATTATTACAGTTTAGGCGTGGAAAGGTTACACGGGAGAACTTTCTGACATGTAAAAGGGAGTTTCGGAGTTTGTAGCAATGTTCTTTTGGCAGACTTCTTTCGCCACGTTAGTTGTGTCGCAAATCTATTGCTGCAAACTCCGAAACGTCCTTTTTCCTTTTTATATGTGAAAAAAAAGTTCTCTCCGATTTCCTTATATTCCATAATTCTAATGTTACTTATAATGACAAATCTTCTTCTGGTCGACAGCACACACCCCGAACTAAATCCGTGTTTTGGTTTATACACACAACGTTTGATACCGATCTAAGTGTCTGACATCTGGAGCGTTGGGTGTAAGCTTCACCTCCACTGAGAAATATTTGCTTTGGGAGGTGCGAGGTCGTGATAAATCCAATTTCAAAGACGTGGCCAAGACATTCTTGCAGAAAGAACAAAGAATGGAATCAGAATTCAAACATCCTATGCTGTATCATTTCTTGTGACAAGCAATGGTATCTTTCTGCGAACATTTAGAAAAGAAAGAGATGCTTGAGCCGAAACAAAACGGCAACTGTCCGCACAAAGACCAACTTTAAAGTCTAGATGAGGACTAGCGCCGGTCCCGCCGGCACATATCTACTGCTCATATGCGCACTTTAACAACGAGTCAGTTTCGCGTAGCCAAGGGATGATTCTTTGAAATAACCAATGAGAGGCGAGAAGAGATGCAATGTGCACCGAAATTGAAGAGATTGTTTCGCTTGCCATTTTTTCGTTGTATAAGTGGCTTCCAAGAGAAATATTTTGTGATTATGGCAACGAATACTACTGACTGCTGCAGGTGCATTAATTGCAGAGGGATGAAAATGAAACACGTGGTGGTGAAATGACCACGCAATCGAGCTACGTGAGCACACTAAATGGATCAATGGAGGTGGATCAATGTTTATTCATAATAGAGTCGCACGTTTGATATATTAATAAACATTGATTCACCAACCTTCTCCCATGATTTAATCAAAAACTCACTGAGCCACATGTCTCCTCCCATGATTTAATTAAGAAGCACCGATTCACTTAGAGTGCTCGCACAGTAACACAGAGCAGAGAAATATTTCACCACTTTCTCGAATATGTCATAGTTTGATACACTGTCCTTGGTTTGCAGATACTAATACAGCTTAAATAGCTGCGACTCAAATAAGGCGCAATTAAATTTATAACTCTCGTTTACAACCTTCCAAATGTATTACTTCGAAACAAGTCTTCTGCCTGCTGGTTTCATATTGGCTACGCAATATTAACAGATGACAACGTCTTTTGTTCCCATCACACGAAGCGTTGACAACATTCCAAGACGAAAAGTGGAAGTACGTCACGTTACCAGACTGTGACGTTACTCTAGGCTTTCATCCAAAGACCTGTGCGCATCCACAAAACATAATATTATGCCTCTGGTTGAACAGCAACAGTGTAGTGTACTTCGATTTGCTTCCCGGAGATGTAACTATCACTGCCGACATTTATCATCAACAACTGAGATGTCTAGCAGGAGCAACCCGAGAACGATCAGAATGACTGCTTAGAAAGCTTCTCTACGATAACACCTGCCCGCATTGTTAGTCTGACAAAAGAGGTAATGTATTAGGAAGTCATTCCGCAACCATCTTATTAATCAGATCTTGCGCCCTCAAGTTTTCACTTTCTGTCGAACGACCTTGAAGGAGCTTCCTTTCTGGATGAAAATGCGCTCCGAACATAGCTCGGGGTGTTATTCGCCTCAAACTACGTGATTTCTACAAGTCGCGGAATCAAAAAATTATCTCAGCGTAGCAGATCTAAATAGTGAAGAATATATTGTTTATGACTGAAGTCTATGTTATGTTTATTAAACTTATGGACAAACTCTACGAACTTAAGTATCGTTAATTTCTCTCTCTTAATATTTTCCTACAGGTTTAACGTTTCTCTCACACTTGAAGACTTACGGCAACGCAGGGATGGGGAAAACTGACATCAGGAATGTAGCGGCCGTGGCTTTAAATAAGGAAGCAGCGTAAACCTTTTTTCAGAGCTGCAACACAGCCTGTCGCTTCGACGACAAATCGGAATTTGGATTCGTTTAGTTACCGCAAAGCAATGGATTGATAGGCACTGTTAAAGCATGAAGAAGTTCATCGCAAAAAAAATGCAACAGCGCCACGGACACCGGCAGCAGTTGGCGCGTCGCGACTAATAGTGCTGAATACGGCACTGTCTGAGATTCTGCTTTGCAAAGCAGGTCGTAGGAGAGCATCTTATTTATTGTCAATTTGTAGAAGCATCTTAGGGCGGCGGTAAGGGGTGGGGGGTATAGACCCCTCACCCCTCCCCCCCCCCCCCCCCCATGGTGTATATTACGCGGCATACAATGACTTCAGAAATCAGCGAATATATTACTTCAACAGATTCAATCGTTTTTCATATAAATATGTAGCAATGTATTTCAAACATATTTTAACAAAGGAGTAAGTGCGGCGAGTACCTTACTATCTAAACCAATAAACATCATTTAACTAAAGCTAAATATGCTGGGTATGCCTACCTACACTTAAAATTACTGACCCCAGACAAAAACTTCGAAATCGCCGGACATCTCAATCAAATCGTATTACTTTCCCAGGCGCACACATTCTGTAGACACATTTTTACCTTGAACTCCAAAACAGTTACCAAAAACTACTTTAAGCAACGCCAAACTTCACCAATTTGTCGGTGGAGGACCCCAACTCTCCTTTTGTTAAGCGATATTCCATTCCCCCAAGCCCCTGCTCTCCCCAATCCCCCTGACTTCTAGAATCGCCCCTGGCAGCATATTGGCCCGTGGTGAGGTGGTTATTAAAAACTGAAAAAAGTAAAAAACAGGTCCTTTGTCCAAAATATTGATCCTAAAGCAAGGGTGTCCTCTTTCTTTTACTCCTCCCCCCTTTCACCACAGTAGTCTGTGTGCTTCTTTCCCTCTCCATTGTTCACTGCAATACCTCATTTCCACTGCTCTCAGAATTCAGTCATTGCAAGTCTTGCAGAGAAACAATTCAATAAGTTTACATAAAGTACTTCCATTATTTTAATTCAGTAATATCATATGGGGTTATTTTCTTGGATAATATGTGTTTCACAGTTTTAATTGCACAAGCGTGTGCCCTAAGAATATGTGGCACACACCTCCACACACTGATTGTCTCATACCGTAGACAGCTATTTAAAGAGTATTCTCAGTTTTTGCTACATAATCACAGTGTATCAATTAAATTGTGCAACTTGTTCATAGTTATATGTTCAAAAGAAATGGAGATCATAGTTGCAACACCAGAAGAGAAAAAAATTAAGTACAGAAAGATGTGGATATTGATGCTGCCAAAGTGGATTAACCGTGGTCATTGAGCCTAGCACATGTGAAAGCTAAATTTGGAACTAGCCTGGAAAATCTGTTTGTGAGCAGTTCCAATGTATGATGTGCATAGTGCAAATGTCTTACCTACTTACTTCTGTTATCAACGTGAATATTCATTTTACACAGTCATGTTTAAACAGAAATGAATTTAATAACCTGCAATTTATCACATTCCATGTCATTGTGATAGCCTAACTGAACCATTGAACACTTGTTCATGTAGGTTACCAGCTTAGGACTTTGAAAAAACTCTCTTGTTATGTTGATAGGATGGTTAGTCTTGCAACAGAGTCCTATGGTGTAACCTTTTTGTGGCAATGCAGGTTATTCTACAGAAGCACGCATTAAGAATTTTGTGTAAGGCTGACAACATACCATCTTGCAGAAGCCTCTCCATGGAATTCTTGTGCTCAGATGCCAAATACATTTACACCCTAATATAATCCATGCATTACTGTCTAGAATTGAAAGAAGAGATTTATATCCCTAAGCACAAGTCTCAACAGGTCAAAGTAAAATAGTACCTCATTAGTCACTCTTCAAATTTACTACAACATTTAGTCTGAAGGGCTTCAATTCCAGTAAACACTAATATTAGAATTAAAAACACGTTGGACTTTACAGTATACATGCATTTGGGAGTGATTTTAAATATCAATAAAATTACATAAATGCTTACTTAATATGCAGCAGTGGATAACTGCAGCAGGATAGTGCAAGAGGAAGAGCAGTGGATTTTTCAAAGTAGCTAATTTCTTCTCATATACATACAGTGATACAGAAGAAAATCCAGTTGTTATTAATGTGAGTAGGTTGAAATCTTTTGTTATTATACCTCACAGAAGTGGCTGATTTTACCTGTTACATGTGTAATTTGACTCCTCAACATGTGTGCTTCATGATGTGTTGTGTGGAATACAGAATGCATGTGTATGTGAATGAATGAACTACTGCTGTCATAGGAGAATATGCTTGTCGTAGTCATGTTCCTGTTATGCAGTACAGTCTTACATACAATAAGAGCAAGAGAAGAGCAGAATGTGAACAAATAAACTTCATTATTGATGGTGGTGTGACAGCAACCAGCTACAAATTTATTTTAAGTTCCTTTACTCAAAAGGTACCATTACCAGTTTCCAATCATTACAACTCATCATCAGGCAGCTTTCATTAGAACATGTGGTGCATTTTTTATTGATTAGTTGTCCTAAAATATAAATAATACATAAGCATGCCACACAGATGGTTGCATTACAGATTTGTATTGGGATGTGACTTACGTGAAATGACAGTCTGGAGTATTTGTTTTCATAGTTTTCTTCCAACAAATGATGTTTGTAGTTTTCGCCACATTCTTATCGCTGCACACATAAATTTGTGCTCAGTGATACAAATTGTAATCATTCAAATCTGGTAATGGTACCTTTTGAATAAAGGAACTTAAAATAAATTTGAAGCTGGTTGCTGTCTCAAGACCATCAACATTTGTCTTCAAGTAACAGCCACAGTCTCCAACTATATCACGTATGACAAAATTGCCTTCATTACTGATTTTAGTAACCATATCCTCATTGGAAGATGAAATTCTGGGTTTGTAAAGTGACACACGAATACTGTACCTGCTCTTAGTTTCTTAGCACCAGACAGTTAACTGAGTAGTTAATTGGTTACAAATGTAGTAATTAAGAGGGACACATTTAATTCCTGCCTGATGCGAGTGAGTCCTTGTTGTGAACACAGTTTATTGGCTGCATTTCCTTGTGTAATTCTGAGGGAGGCTATATTTTGCCTATAACCAGGAATGCCATTGTAGGTTGAGCCATCAACATACCTATCAGTGAGTGACATTGGTTAACTCTCAGCCTGCCACAGGTACCCGACCTACGTGATACCCCGTTGAGTTGTTGGCAGTGCATATGAAATGTGTCATCATATACAAATTGTGTCCAAAAGGGAGGCCGATTGTAAATTAAAGAAACCATCCCTGCACCAGCTCCATTGAATTTGCTTGTAGGAAAGGGGGACATCTGTGTCTCATCAGTCTGTGATAATAATATCACATCAGATCTGAGATTCATATAGATCTTTCTCCTCTTTCACTATCTTTGTAAAAACTCTTCAATAAATTATACTGTATGTACCTGTAACAATTAGGAAACCTGGTTATTATCCAGCTATTTCTAGACAGTGTTTGTGCATACATAGGCAGAAAACACAATGTATCACATTTTGTCCTCTATTTTCCCCTGAGTAGACCTGTCACTGAGGGTGGAAGAATGGGAGACAATGCTGTGGAGCCTGAGAAACTGTGCCATGCAGAGTCACTGCTGGATGGGGCAGCCACCACACAGCTGCAGCCAACAGCCTTGGACTACAAGTACTCTACCATTTTCCACATTTTTGTTTGTTTACTTTAACAATGTGCATTTTAAAGCATAGTGTAGCTATGCAATGATGTTATGTGGGCCATGTCTGAAAAAACAGACACCACACATGAAGCAATTGAAAATCCGGGATGGAAATGTAACAATATTATCAAAATGAAAGTTGCTACTCACCATAGATCGAAGATGCTGAGTCCCAGATAGGCACAACAAAAACACTGTCACAAAAGTGAGACTAGAAAGAATGTCACACAGAAATGTCCAGATAATAATTACTTACGACAACAGCCGTGCACTGTAATTTTTTCACGTGTGTCGCATTGTAAACAAAGTCACGTGATTAAAAAATCACTGAATTGGCCACAAGCATGTAAAAAAGATGAAAAAGTCTTAATTTTTGCTGATAATCATGGACGTCACATACCAGAAAAGGTGGCAGGTACACAAACTAACGCAAGTGTCCACGCCTTTGTCATACCATGAGCAGACATTGCAGAAATGACAAAAACAGTGATGACATTATGTGAAAATCTTGACTCAAAAGACTGTGTCATAATTTGTGCAGGTGCAAATGATATTGCCGGAGATACAGGTGATGTTCTTGAAAGTGTGCTACCCAAATTAGGCAACGCAAATGTAGCTGTTGTAAATCAACCACACAGATATGACCTACCTCCTTGGTCATGTGTAAATAAATTAATACAAAGAGTAAACAAAGAGATAGATGAAGTATGCAAAAAAATTCTGTATGTGAACTTAATAAATGTAAGCCTGTTAGACAGATCCATGCATACCAACCATGGCCTTAATTTAAGTCACAGTGGGAAACTATTTTTGGTCAAAGAAATCTGTCGTTTAGCAAATTTGAGTCACATCAGGCATAGTATAGAAGCAGTCCACAGTACCTTGGACAAATGGGTCATAAAGAAAGATGTGATGCCTTATAAAAATGGCGAAAGGCATTTTTTAGGGAAGTAGACTGTATCACAAAAAAATGTGATGCAGAATTAAATTGCAAATACACACTGGAGATTGCAGACCAGAATGTACAATTGTTAACAAACAAAGTTGAAGAAACAAATACACTCCTCAATAGTGAATGGAAAGATGTTTCATATCTTTCCCACAATGGAAAGTGATTTCCAGCAGCGCAGATAGAGTCAAAAACTGGATTACATCAGGCATTAGAGTATCCTGTAAAAGGAAGTAGGAACTATTTCTGCAGTCAAAAACTGACAGCAGTCCAGAATTTCATAGTTATTTCAAAAAAATACAAGCTAGTTTTGAAACATGCCATAAAAGAGGCAAAAATAAAGGAAAATGGCAACTATGTTATTAAGTCATCCAATAAAACTAGGTCCATGTGGAAAGCTCTGCAGGATCTTACAGGGCAGAAGACAACTTGCAAAAATATTGTGATATCGCACGATGGCAAGAATGTCACTGACCCTTGGGCAGTTCCAAACAGCTTCAATTCTTATTATGTAACTGTTGCTGGAAAATTAGTGAAGGAAAAATTTGGAAATCAACCTAATACAACATGGATAGAATTTTCATCTATTGAAATAAATAATATCCCCAGGTTCCTCAGTCCAATAGGTTCAACAGAACTCCTAAATATCATTAACTAACTGAAGTGTAATTATTCAACAGGTATGGATGATATTCCTGACTATATTATAAGAATAACAGCAAGACAAATACTGTACTGTCTCCTTTGTTAGACATATGCAGTTCTTCCCTATCATGTGGTGTCCTCCCACAGCGACCGAAAATGGCAAAAGTGATACCCATTTATAAAAAGTGACCAAGTTTCTGACTATAGGCCATTGTCTCTATGGTCAGGATTTTCAAATATTATTGAAAAAGTGTTCCCTTTACATCTTACTACATTCTTTGACAAGAATACTATTATTTCTGGATGTCAACATGGCTTTAGACCACAGTGATCAACTGAAACAGCCACTTTCAACCTGGTAAAACCTAACAAAAGCTTTTTATATGATTGATCATTCTGTGCTCCAGGGGAAGCTTGAACAGTATGGTGTAAGAGATGTTCCAAATCAGTGGATTACATCGTATTTGGAATATTGTTCTCAGGTAACTGAAACTAAGTACATGGAAGGAAATGAACTCAAGGTACACCTTGCAGAACCATGTGAACTAAGTCATGTTGTTCCACAGGGGTCTATTTTAGGTCTCCTTATTATGGTATACATTAATGATTTCTCATCACACATTAGGGATTCTGAACCTGTACTGTTTTCAGATGACATGAGTCTACTGATTGAACGTAATAAAGAAGAAAATCTCACTGCATCTGCAAAAGATATTACAAAAGAAGTGTCTCAATGGTTTACCGGAAACAGGCTAATAGTGAATCCCAAAAAACGGTACTCATGAATTTTCACACAGATCAAAATAAACATGTGGCACAACTTGTAATATGTATAGATAACCAAATCATTAGTGCTGTCAATGAAACTAAATTTCTTGGGATTCATATCCAGGAAAATCTTAAATGGACCACTATCTCATCCCTGAATTCATAACTAGCAAAAATGAGCTATGTAGTAAGAATTGTTTGCAACAATGCTAGTGCAGAAATGGTTAGGGCTGTATACTTTGCTTGTGTACATTCAATACTGAAGTACGGTATCATTTTCTGGGGAAATGTACACCAGGCCATAACAGTTCTCAGGAAACAAAAGGCAATTATGAGAGTAATGAAACAAGTGAGCAGCAGAAAGCCATGCAAACCTTTCTTTAAAAATCCAAAGTTCTTACCCCTTCCCTGCATTTACATACTGGACGTAGTCATGCATGTCAAAAAAAGAAAAGAAAACCTTTTTCCTCAAAACAAAAGTGTCCATGATTACAGTACCAGATCAGACAGTGACATACGTGTTAATCATTGTAACACCACACTATACCAAAAAGATCTATATCATACAGGAACAAAATTATATAACAGATTGCCAAGACATATAAAATATTTTCCTGAACTACAGAGCTTTAAAATGTTTGCGACAGCCTAAATTCTGAAAAACTGCTACTATTCAGTCTCACAGTACCTCCAATAGATAAAAAGGTTTTCTGTCCGATATCCTGTGTACAATATATGTACTGAAAAAGATTTATATGGACAAATAAATAAATAAATAAATAAATAAAGCATGGCTGCAGTTGCCTGAGACTGCAGTCGTGTGAGTGAGTTGTGTGAGTGTATGTCAACTATTTTTGCCAAAGGCCTTACTGGCCGAAAGCTGTATTTGTGACAGTCTTTTTGTTGTGCCTATCTGCAACTCAGACATTTCACATTCATATAATTGATTTGCCTTGGTGGATAATGATTCTGTCACCTTCAGTGTGGGTGCACAGTTACGTTTGACCTCCTACAGGAACTGCAGATAGGTGGGAATACGGGTCAGCCATGATGTGTGCCAAGATAGTCACGCAATTGCGACAAGCAGTGTCTGGATTCCACAGTGGTAAACGCAACTGCACAGTAACCTGGAGATCCCAGTCCAGCACTTATTTTCACTCAACACTGCTGCTTCTGCATAAACTCCTGAGGCAGCAGACAGCAACAGATCCTTCCTTCTCCTTTCTCTCTCTCTCTCTCTCCCCCCCCCCCCCCCCCCCCCCCCCCAAAACTGGGTTCCGGTTCTGTCTCTAATAGCCATTCCCTTGACAAGAGGTTAAAACCTCCTGACCCCCACCCTCATGATTTAAACTATTTCTATGATATTTTTAAAAGTAATTCCCATCTCGCAAAGATTACAGATTCTTGAGCAATGCCATGTAGAAGTCTGTTGAAGCGGTTTCTTTGGTTTCTTCTTTCTTCATGAATCTGGCTATCTGACATGTTTTGATGTGTATATCTGTCCATTTTTTCTGATGTTTCCCCATCTTTTGTTGCTTTGGTTAAGTCAGAATATATGTGTAATTCATTCTCAGTGATTCTTCCATTTTGTTCTGTAAGCCTGACATCTTTTGAAATATATTGTGTTAGAAATTTAGTCAGTATTAAAATGTTTTTCTTTGTTTATCCTCATGTAACTGATGAAAGAATCCTTTCTTTCTCTTTTACTTGTAGCCTAGGAATAATTGGGTCTGTAACATTTTGTTGTGGTTGCTGTTTGTACCATATTTTTAATTTCTTGTAAAGTTTATCATTATGAAATTTGGATCTTCTATTTTATTTCTAATGTCTGCATAGTCTTGGAATAATATAGAGCACCTTAAAATGTCTAAAGAATTTACTATTACTTTTTTAACTTTGTAATATTACTTTGCACATAATAAGTTGTTCTCTTTCATTGTCTTCAATTAATATGCACTTATCAGCAGGTAAGGCAGCAGAAATTTCCTATACTAATCATGTGTGTATGTTTTAGAGACAAAATAATCACAAGAGTATACTGAAGGACTTGAGTTGACTACATTCTTGTCACTGGACATGACTAACATGATACGTGTATACAAGAGCTCCTGAAAGTGGACCAGGACACACACCTAACTACTTAACCATTTCACATCTCCTTCCATCAGCTTAGTCGGGGAGGAAGTGTTACTAACCTGGTACCCTGTCATGGTGCGCCTTTACTTGTGGATTGCTAGTCTACCACAGAAACACACAAATATGGAGTGCTGTTGGGTGTGGAGTATAACACACATTGCTAATTTCAGGGAACCCCGTGATTTAGTTATAAAGCTCTTCTCCATTTTGACAGACTGCAATAAAAGTATGAAACACGCTAAAGAATTCTTTATTTTTTGGGCCCTCACCGCTATACTCCAGCCAGTACCTCTCTCCCACCTTATAAAATTCACAGAAATTCTATTACATACTCTGTTGAAGTAGAACTCCTGGAAGAAATGATATTGTAAATACATGGCTTAATCACAGCCCAGGTGATTATTTCCAGACTGAATGCTCTGCTCTGCACTGTAGTGTATGCTGTTTTGAAGCTTTGTAGTGTATTAAAACTGTGTGTCATACCAAATCTACAGATGAATAAATTTATCAATCAAGTAATCTCAGTCTTTGTGAGGATGTTAATTCTAATTAGCCAACCACATTTTGGGTCTTTTAATTCCCTGTGTTGTGCATATTTTGCTTACAATTCTTCATTAATAATTATTGCCCACTTTTGATTTGTAATAATGCATTGTTACCAATGATATTCATTTATTTGTGATTGGGTGCTAGTGAGTTTATTTGTTATCAGATCCAAATGCAAAACCAAACCTCACAATTTATTGTGTTATATGTAGCCTAAGCTTTTGCAGCCTCTGCGCATGCTGACAGGAGTACTACAACGATTCTGTGTGTCTTTTGACCGAAAACAATTTCAACAGCAGTTTGTTAAATTTTGGCCCTAGAGCAACATAACGAGCCAGAACAGTGGTAAAAGGTGGTAAGGCACCATGTCATGCAGCGCACTCAGGAGATGTGGGGCTACATGTCAGAAGAGCTGCGGCACCTGCAGAAACAGCTGGTCAAGATGTGAAACCGGCAGCAGCAGAGGACCATGTGAGGCACATCCTCAACATGACACACAAACACAACAGGTGGCAGGGGATGTGGCTGCGTATTGTACAAGCAAAGTGGAGCCACGTCAGATATGCTTTGTTGGCTTCACAGATTTCTCTGCTTTGAGTGGGACAAAACAGTACTGTTCTGTTTACCTCTGGCACAGCTCTGTCGGAAGTGATAGGAAACTTGTTTAATGCACAATTTGTGCATGTTTGCATATATGTAAGGTGACTTCTGATATTTCCTTTGTGTACATGTTGAGACCACATGTGTCAGATATATTTACTTTGTAAATGTAGATCCTAACATTTCACATATAATTTAAATTTCCTGTTTCTGTCCTAAACCCAGTTATTTTAGATGGTTTTATCTGAAGCTATAATGTATTATTATACACTGCATATTTTTAGATGAATACAGTGGGGGGTGGGGGTACTTACTGTATCGTTTGCTGTAAACTATATGTTTTATAAATATATATGGAATGCATTTGCTTGAATTATGTTTGGGATCTTGCTGTCTCCCTGATGAAACAATACAGGGACAGGATTAAAGCTACTTGCTTACCTGTGTTTGCTTAATATATCACTACTGATAACATCTGATGACCAGAACCACAGGTTGTGTGATGGTGCTGTCGTAGAGTCGATGATCCCAGTCAGTTGCAGTGGGCTTGGTGTGGCCGATTTGTGCAATTACTTCACCCAGTCACATAATGAAATTTTGTCTACATCTTTGTGGAAACACCTCAGCTGTGTAGATGGCTATTGTTTCTGGCTGTAGCCACTTGAAAGCTGGCAACACCACTGATGGCAATCCGGGACATTCTTTTGTCAACCATTTTATCCTCTCACAGTCTTGGTGACCGAGGATTTAAATTGCTGTACACATACCATAAAAATGATGGGAGATTCAAATGTCGAAATATTTGTGGTTGTCAATAATGTTACTGGCTGCAGTCCCTTAAGTTATTTTGAACGTTCAGTAGGCTGGGTAAAGCTTATGTCGTCATACATTTCTGCTTTTACTTGATGTTCTACATAATTTCAAGATATATCTATATGATTCAAGGTACCGTGTATCTTTGAGAATTTTTGGAAGTTTGCATGTGTCATGAAAAATGGGTCTCCATAGTCCACCAACATATGCAAGTTGCAATTGTGTGTTCTACAACTTTTGGCAGCATATTTGTTTTGGAAAATTGTTGCCACTAAATTCCAGTGTAGGCACACACATAATTAGGACAATATTTCCTCATTCTGCTTGTTTTAAGGGCATTTTCGAAAGCTAAAGATCAAAATGTAGCTGTAGTTCTTAGGAAATCAGCTGCTGTGATGTAGTTGTTTTCTGCACAAATTGTGTTCCCATCTTAAAGGCAGTGTGTATTGTATGAATTTGACATATATTTGAGCAATTTTATTAGTTTGATATGGAAGTTTGCTGCTGAGGCATTTAAGCATTCTTCTTACTCACCATATGCAAATGGAATGGAATGAACTACCAGTACCTGAAGCACTGAAAAATACCATCTTCCATGAAGTCCGCAGTGCTGTGCAAAGTGTGGATGTAGATTAACTCTTGCACCCCTTCTCCTGTAACAACTGACAGTGAGCTCACCTTGAATCTGACACTGCAAGCTTCTGCTGCTGTCATAATTCTTTCACTACATGATTTGCCCTCAGCTTACACAAAGGGTACAATTACTGATTTTGATGTCTTTCTATGCCATCACTGAATGGCCTGTTTAACTAAAAAAAAAAATATTATGAAAAGGATAGGTGCTGCTCACCATACAGTGGTGATGCTGAGATGCAGATAGGCACAACAAAAAGACTATCACAAAATAAGCTTTTGGCCAACAATGCATTTGTCAAAAATAGATGACAGACACACACACGCACACATGCAAATGCAGCTCACACACGCAGACCACAGTCTCTGGCAGCTTCTGACACCTGAAGTCAGAGACTGTGGTCATCTGTGAGTGTGAGTTGGATTTGAGTGTGTGTGTGTGTGTGTGTGTGTGTGTGTGTGTGTGTGTCATCTACTTTTCACAAAGACCTTGTTGCCCGAAAGATTCTTTTGTGACTATCTTTTTGTTGTGCTTATCTGTGACTCAGTATCTCCACTAGTAGGGGAGTAGCAACTATTCTCCTCATAATATTGTTACATTCCATCCTCGACTTTCCATTGTTTTATTTAAATAATGTCACAGTTCCACTATCAAGAGCTGCTGAAAATTTACGACCAGTTTCAATCATTAGACCATCGTGAGATATCCTGTGTACAAAGGGAGGTAACCTGTGAAATGCATTTTGTATTTCACTGTCAATACAATGAATCTTGGTGTATGTGCTTATGAAAATTCACATGGTAACATGTTACCTACTAACAAAGTGATATAAGACAGTTAACATGGCTTATGGCATCAAACAACATAACATCCATCACAAGTCATAGAAATTAAAAGTACAACACAGAAAGTATTGGAACTGAGAGTGTACAGACATACAACGAACTACTTAAATATGATGCATTTATACAATGTTACCTGCTGTCAGATTTTAAAGTACCTTACATTGACAATAATAAAATGTACCAGACACTATCAATGTTCATTCTATATATACAGCTTAATTCCAAAATTTCATGTAGAGACACACCTTATACTGTTGACTATACAACTGTTTTACTTCCACAAGTCAAGCCAAAAATGATACAGACAGTTGACATACAGAAATGTGTACGTTACGACCCCGATGACTAATATCCTTACATTATACATGTTCTATATCATATACCACTCTGATCATTTATGACAGTCATAAATAAAAACTCAGCAATCTATACTTTGTATGCAATAGCATACTATTAGTATTACATCAGCATTAGCATTGACAGTCACGAAGCGCTAATAAGTAGTGACTGATGTTTATGTATTATCTTTTATCTGAATTTTCTGCTCCTTATATTTTGTATGCACAACGTTTTTCTTACACTGTTACCTTTGAGGGAAACAATACTCTTTAGTTTTAATATAATTGGAATACAAGAAACTACATTTTTAATACATTTTTATGCATGGTACGTTACTGACTTGAAGTAATATGTACATGTGCTCACAGTTAGGTTCTAATTCCTTACAGGAAGTATTAACCGTAGTGAACTATAATATGTAGGCTGACAATATGTTGGAACATAGTTACATACACAGTATCTTATTAACGATAACATGCACACACAATGAAAATTAATACACTAAGTGATTAAACAATAGTTCCATATGGTGTATAGCTAATATGAATTGACGGAATGCTGTACAATATAACAGAAACACTTCATCAGATTGCATTGTATTGAAAGTTACATATGAAATGCATTTCATAAGTTATCTCCCTCAATATACAGAATAACTAATGATGATATCTTGGTGGTGGAACAATGACGTTTTCTCAAATGCTTACGAGCTGTGTGGTACTGCCATCACAAAATACACAATAAAAGTAGTTTGTGTACAACAGGATTGTTATGTTCCCCTTATGTGGCATGCCCAGCCTATGTAAGGCAAAAGACTGCTGTTGCTTTACTGCTGTGATCGCTTTCAAAGTGGCACTGTAGAGGAACAACACTTGTGGCATGTGCAAACACACCATCTGTTGATATAGCCTAAAGCAACACATAGCTCTAGACTGCAGAATTGTCTTGCTTGTGTTGTCAAGAAAAGGACTTTGGCTTGTGTTTTATACTCTGGACTGAGGATGCTGAAAATGAAGTGCATTAGGTGAACTGACAGGGAGTGATATATGAGGGAAACAACTCTGTTAAAACATCAGGAAATAATTTCCATTTTACTGCAGGGACTGTAGAGTGCAAGAATTGCAGAGGCAAACAGAGATTAGAATATATACAACAAATAATTTAAGGTGGTGCTTGTCATTGCTGCTCTGGAGGTGAAGAGATTGACACGGGAGGAAATCTGATAGATTTAAATTAATTAATATGCAGAGCTAATCATTATCTAAATGTTTGCAATTAATAATAAATTGGAATTGCTCTATAGATTGGAGATGGGCAGTAACCCTACATTTGACATGGAGAGTGTGCGAAGTTGTTCACATTTGCCTTGTTACTGGCAGAGAGGCCAAGTGAGCACATTTCTATAAACAATATAGCTGAGCATAGGCAAACCTATAAGTCAAAACAGGCTTAAACACTTACATTATATACTCTAGTGGCTAACAGCAATAAACTTCATGTAGGATACCTGTGTATCTTGCCACTTCCAGTCACCATATTTGGCTGCTCCCAAGTTAAGGAATAATAAAAGGAAGAATATTATTAAATTATTTATGCACCACAATTGTGATTATGGCTTATAATGCCATTTTAAAATGATAGCTATAACAACATAAATTTCTTAATGACCACTTCAACTAGATGTAAGAATATACTGTTCTTGAAATATTTTAGCTGTTACTTCTTCTCACTAAGAAATACATCCATGAATAGCCCATTTAAGAAGAATGGCATGCGTACCCACACATACCTTAAATAAGCTGAAGAAGATATGCAGACTGGCCTTGCGTGTGTTAGCAATGATCAATGCTTGCAGTTTGATACACTTTATGGTGAGGTAGGAAGAGCTATAATTTTTCAAAAAAAAATTTCTGTGTGTCAAATATTTTAAGAACAAAACATATTCCGAGTTAGACTGGTCTTTAAGCAATTTATGTTATTACAGCTATTTCTTGGGTAATCTGAAGGGAACTTTTAGAGGTTCTTGTGTGCGGGCATGAGCTATGAGGAGAAAGTGGCAGACTGCTCAACTTCTTCCACATTGTAAATGGCATTGTCTCTAGAGCCATTAACCACACACTATTCACAGCTCGAACTTCGTGTAGTGTGAGACTGCCCATTCTTTCAACACATAAGCCAACTACAGTTTTTGTGTTCACTAGTATGCGTGAAGCCCATTAGCCTTTGTTGAACAGTTATAACAACAGGACAGCTTGTTTGGGGAGATATTCGGATTTTCACAATATAAACAACAGTTGAAAATGTGGATACAGTTTTTGTTTATGATCAGTGTCATCAAACTGTTGGAGCAGTGGTACTATCCTGTACTGAAACGTGTCCTGATTGTTCCAATCCCACACAATCTTCATTTGCAAACATAATGATCAATTCAAGAATCGCATTTTACTCTTCGTATTTCCATCCTTGAAGAAAGAATGGTAATACGTGAGAGAAAAGGAACTTACATTGTAATTGCAGTAACACAAAAGCAACACGTCACCATTTGGAAGCTCTAGCGAATGAGAGAGATTAGTCAAAAGGAGTGTTCTACGATTAGCTCATCCCGTCCCATTTTATCATTTCCACATTTCACTCCATCAACAGTTTATGTGACTGTTCTGGAGTCTATGAATGCAGTGTTTCTGTTTAAGATTTTGTTTATGGATGAAGCATCATTTACAAATCATGAGCAAATAGATTTTCACAATATGCACTATCTGTCCACTTGAAAATCCGCACTAATTGAAAGAAATGGATAAGCACTTACCTTGGTCACCCAGTGTGCTGTGCAAACTTTATAGGAATCATATAATTGGTCCCTGTTTTACTGATAGGAATTTTAAATGTATCTGGCTATGTAGTCCCCAACAGAAGTTACTAGGAAACATCACAACTGAGATAAGGCAATCCATGTGTGGTACCAACATTACTTCCTGTTTCATCCAGATAACTACAGCTCTTAACAGATCCAGAAGCAATTAAGCAACATTTTGAGCACCTGATATAAATTTCATAATGATATACACACAAACCAAACCCAACTTAAGAGATTACTTACATTTGGAACAGTACGACAGATGCTGTTATCTTGCTACTAAGTTCCACACATTATGGGTTTGAAATACCCTTTGAAGCCACAGAAAAAGGTATAAGATGCATTTAAAAATAACTAAGTTAGTGTCATAATTTGGCAGTAATAAACATTAAAAATTTCTTTTCTATGTCAGAAAACTCACCACATCATTTGCTATAACTTAGTGAAAACCATACCTTCATATATTTTCTACTTTTGTGTATGTTTTGGATGGTATGTTTTAGCTGCTTCATCTTATATTTTTCCTCATTTATGACTTATCGTGTGTAGCTGAGGTTGATGTTTTGAGGCCAAATAATGATATCTTAGTTTGTAACAGGTAGCACAGTAAACAGATTCACGTAGCAGCTATTTGTGCATATTCCAAAACTACTTTGGTACCTCCTGTTCCTTAGGTGTGTTTTTTGTACACCAGTAATTTTTTCTATATTCTCCAGCTCAGATCATTTGGTGAACTGTTAATCGACATTTAAACTAACTGTCTCTCGAGGGCAGGTCCTTACAGTCAGACACTGATGACCCTGGAGGCAGCTGCACAGTTTGGAGAACCTGCAGGACTGCAATATCACCCGCAAGCTCGTCTGCACCCTCAACAAGGTAGGTAGGAGGGTCAGTGAGTGTGTGGCTGTTTCCGGGCCTGCAAAGCACTGCAGAACTGCCCCAGATACTCTGTGTGTTTGTAATTAACTGGCTCATTATGTGACATTATTTTATCAGAATTGTATATTAATAAAATGAAGCAGTAGGAATAATGGAAGGGGGAAAGGTAACTACTCACTGAACACACTAGCAAGACTTGCTGTCTCCGTAAACTCAGTTACTTAAGGAAAACTTGCTAAAAACTGCTGTAAATTGTTAAAATATTTAAACTCTATTCAGAAAATGTCTAACAGTTATGTTACAAACACCATACAGAAAGGACCAGCTTAAGACAAGTGACACAAACTGTGGGTGGGGTGCCAAACTGAGAGAGGCACCACAGCCACAACTACAAGAATTCTAGAGAGGACATATCACAACTAATAGCAGATGCTTGGGGCACCAAGCTGAGAGGAGCACCCAAGAGCAAGATTTGTATGTATAGTGTATTACGATTAGTAGTGGATACTGAAACAGATGAAAGTGCATGATTGTAAATGTGGGAGAAAGGATTGGGGGGGGAGATAATAAGTTGCTTGTGCAGAAAAATGTTCTTTAAACAATCCTTCATACATGTACTTTAGATATTTCATCAAGTCTGTGATGACGTACAAGAAAACTGGACACTAGGATTAAATGAAATTGATTTTTGGTTACAGGAATATTGCTCTGGGCCCAGTTCTTGTCTAACAGAGCACAATTGTATTCTGTGGTGGAGGTGGAATGAACAAGAATACAAGTATTTTATTTGCATTGAACAAATTTTGTATGTTTTTGTCTGGAGGGGAGACTGCAGTATTAGACTTTATTCAGGCATCTTCTTCCTTTTATGGAGCAGATCTGCACACTTGAAATCATCTTCCATCACATCGTAACAACACTCCACACACCAAGTTTCCATATAATCCACAAAATCTACAATCCTGGATGCCCCATTGAATCTGACTATTGTGATCCCTCTGGAAGAATTTCTGCTCTTGTTGACCAGTACCTCCAACCACTTGCCTAAAACCTAGCCTCCCACATTAACAATATTAACCACTTCCTTCACCAACTTTCTACCATCCCCATCTCTTTATCTTCTTAACCCCTACTTGTCATGGTTGATGCCACCACCCTACACACAATACCCGTCATGCCCGTGACCTTGCCACCCATCTCTTTATCTTCTTAACCCCTACTCGTCATGGTTGATGCAACCATCCTACACACAACATCCGTCATGCCCGTGACTTTGCCACTATCATACATTACCTCTCCCAATGTCCTTCAAGACTCCAAACCTACCATCTCTTTCCTCATATACCTTACCAACTATATCCTGACCCACAGATACTTTTACTTTCAACAGAAAATTTACAAACTTATCCACAGCATAGCCATGGGCACCCGCATGGAACCCTCCTATGCCGACATATTTGTGGGCCATCTAGCGGAAATCTTCCTAGCATCCCAAAACTTGCAATCCCTAGCTTGGTTCAGGTTCATTGATGATATCTTCATGATCTGGACTCAGGGCCAGGACACATTATCCACATTCTTTCACAACCTCAACAATATTTCTCCCATCTGCTTCATCTGGTCCTCCTCGTCTTCAATGGGCCATCTTTCTGAATGTTGACTTCCACCTTTCTGATGGGTCCATCCACCACTTTGTTCACATTAAACCCATTAACCACCAACAGTTCTTGTATTTTGATGGCTGCCAAACCTTCCATACCACAAAAATCCATTCCATACAGCCTACCCAAATGTGGACAACACATCAGTACAGACAATAACTCTTTTGCCCTTTATGTTTAAGGCCTCACAAAGGTCTTTAGACAGGCAATACCCCCAAACCTAGTCCACAAACAGATTTCCCATGCCATATCCTTACATGCCCCAAGTCCTCCCACCATCACCACCAAGAACCAGCCACAAAGAAGTGCCCCCCTCATCACCCAATGGAACAGCTGAATCATATTCTTCACAGGGACTTTGATTATCGCTCACTCTGTCCTGAAGCTGGGAACATCCTACCGAAATCCTCCCTGCACTTCCAAAAGTGGTGTTTGATCACCCACCCAACCTACACAACATCTTAGTCCATTCCTATGCCGCTTCCACTCTGAAGCCTTTACCACAGGGATATGATCCCTGTGGCAGACAAAAGTGCAAGATCTGCCATCTGCCCAATCCACCCTTACCAAGCACTCCAGTCCTGTCAAGCACTTATCCTCACCATCTGAGGTCAGGTCACCTATCAAAATCAGCTATGTCATATCAACTCTGCTGCAAGCAATGCACAGCCTATAATGTTGCGATGAATACCAACCAATCATTCATCAGGATGAATGGCCACTGCCAAACTACTGTCAAGAACATAGTTGAACAACCAGTGGCACACCATGCTCAATTTCAATGGCTGTTTCACAACCCAAGCCATCTGGAACCTTTCCTCCACCACCAGCTTCCCCGAATCCACAGATGGGAGTAATCCTTACAACACATCCTCTGCTGCTGTAATCATCCTGACCTCAATCTCGGGTAACCCACTATCCCCACAAACTCCATCCAACAGTTCACCCTTCCCGTGTTCCTCTTCCTGCATTCTGCGTCCCTCTCCCTGTACCCGCCCCACCCAATACTATCCCCACCACAACTAGCCCCCCTGGCACAAAATAGTGCTGGTATTGTCAGTCTAGCTGGCACAATGTGGGGACATAGGCATGTGTGTGAGTATCTGTTTGTGTTTATGTATATTACTTTACCTTGTCAAAGGAGTAAGGCACAACATGCTCAATTTCAATGGCTGCTTCACCACCTGAGCCATCTGGAACCTTTCCTCTGCCACAAGCTTCTCTGAACTGCACAGATGGGAGCTATCCTTACAACACATCCTCAGCTCCTGTAATTGTCCTGACCTCAAACTCAGGTACCCTCCTGTTCCCAAACACTCCATCCAACAGTTCCTTATTGCATCCCCATGTGACCTCCAGCATGCGTTGCTTCCCAACACCAGTTATAATCGGACCAACCAATATACTTGGCAACCGTTCCTCCCACATTCCTAGATGACAATCTGGTCACCTCCCTCCAAACTGCTAGCCACCCATCCCAGCCCCTCTTACTGCCTCCTGCCTGCCTCTCCCTGTACCCACTCTACCCAATACTATCACCACCACAACCAGTCACCTGGTGCAAAATAGCATTGGCACTGTCAGTCTGTAGGTACATAGGCATGTGTATGAATGTGTGTAAGAGTGTGGGTGTTTTTGTATTTTACTGTAGCTCATCAAAGGATAACTCCAAAAGCTAATAAGTTTTTCTTCTTTTGTGTGTGCTTATAAACAACTCAACACTTCTGCTTTACGCTGAGTGGTTACCTTTAATCCTAAAGTGTTTTTACAATAATGATATGTCTTACTTAGTAATTAATATTACTCTGAATGAATATTAATATGACCATTCTTTTCATGCTTTTTGACTTGGTGATATGAAATCATACAGTTTTCTTTTATATCACATACAGCAAGCATCCAACAAAAACATTAACAAGTCATGAAATATACAAAAAAATATTCTACAGGAGCTATTTATTCACAATTGTATCAGTAATCTTGATACTAACAATTAGTATTCTGAATTAGAAATAAAACAGAGCACCACCTGCAGTAATCCTGATTGACATCAATAATCATAACTAGAGACCGGATTAGACGCATTTGCAGTTGCACATGAATTTGCACATTTGGTTCCTTTTAACTTGTTACTGCATATTTTAACTAAAACTAGTGATGATACATATTTTTGCTCTGTGTTTTCAATAATTTAAAAATTGTGACGGGCTGTCTATAGCTCGATCTAATTTTGATGTCTCACAGATTGACCGCAACCTAGAAATGCATGCAGTTGCGGCCAGTGCCTAGCAAAATCATTACAGAAGAGGAACAGAGGCTGAGTCAATGCTCCTATGGCTGCACCCATCCGATTAATCCCCTCCGCTGTCATACTGTATGCGTCGGCAACAATTAAATTAAAGTATGCAAGCCTTCAGTCGCACGTCCAATGTTTCAGTTAGCTTTCTATTTACTTGTACACAGTTGAATATATTTACGATGTGTAGTGTGTAGTGTACCCAAAAAATGAAATGTTGTTTTGTGGATAGCTGACCATCCTGGAACATTTACATATGACAGATTTTTATATTGTCGAAATTATGAGAAAACCGTTTTGTGCCAAAAAAAGAGAGAGAGAGAGAGAGAGAGAGAGAGAGAGAGAGAAAGTTTAAAATAGACCGGCATGTCAAGGCAAGTCTTCATATCACACAACTGTAGAAGAAAGGACCACAACAACAACTTCTGACAACACCAAGTTGCAGTAGCAGGTACTTGTCCAAATGTAATTAAAAAAGTCGGTTTAACATGGATCTATGTGAAGCATCCATTGCAAGCGATATTCCTCTTTACAAACTTATGAACACTGTGCAACTATTGCTTAAATCAAAATACACTATATGAACCATCGTTGCATAAAAATTACATACTAACAATTTACGTAAATGTTTTGGAAGAAATATGCAAAGAACTCTAGGACAGCATTATCTGGATTTCAGTGGAAGAAACTACAGACACATTGGCCAATACACTGCAAATTTAATTGTAGGTGCTTTAAAAGAAGAGCCTTCTCCTTCCTATTTAGCAGCCTGCAAAGAACTTGAAAAAGTAAATCATTCTACGATCACCAGATTTGGGAATGACGGTATTAGAAAAATGTTTCCGGAATATTCTGCAGATGAAAGGATGTTTGTGTTCATTTCAGATGCTGCTCCCTATATCATCAAAGCAGAAAAAGCCCTCCGAGTATTTTACCCTAATTTGATTCAGGTGACGTGCTTTGCTCATGGAGTACATCACCTTGCTGGAGAAGTACATTCCATGTTTGTGAATGTAAATAAACTGATTTCATCCACAAAGAAAGTGTTTCTAAGGGCTGCTGCTTGCATCAAGACCTGCAAATAAAAACTCCCATATAAGTTTTACCTCCCAAAGCAGTGGTAACTAGTTGTGGTATGTGGGTTGAAGCTGTGTTGTTTTACAGTGGACATTTTGAGGCCATTAGAGGGGAAGTAAATGACTTCGAGAATGCAGAGGCTTTGGCAGTTCGTCAGTGCAAGGAAGTTTTTAATTATTCCAGTATCAAAAAAGACATTGCTGTGATTAGCACTCATTTTTCCCATATACCTGCAAGTATTAAAAAGCTTGAAACTCGTTGGCATTGAATGGATCTTTTCAGTTAATAAATGACACTATTCTAGTGAACTCCTCTTTGCTGGAGGTATTCCCAAGAAAAGTTAAAGAAAAGTTCGAAAACATTATAACCAATAACCTAGGCTTTGGACCCTTGTGCCAAATTGATAGTTTTATTAAAGGGGCAGGTGAACTTTTACCAGAAACAGTAATTGCCAACATAGCACCCAAATACTGCCCAGTTAGCTTAGTTGATGCAGAATAGTCCTTTTCTGCTCATAAAATGTTTTGATTGATTGAAGAAACAATCTTTCCACCAAACATTTGGAACAGTATTTGGTTGTTTATGTTTACAACAGTAGAAAAATGTAAAATAAGTTGTAAATGCTGCTTTGATCCAATAGTATTAATTAAAAGTTAATGCTGTTCAAAAAAAGTTCATGATTATATGTTGTTTTTTAAATAAAATGTTATGGAGTTTTCGAGTGTGGTTCTCTGCGTGCAATATATCTTGAAGTTGATCCTATACATATTGACTGTTTCGCTGTGACTCACTCACATTGCATCTGCTTGTTACTGGCAACAACAGCAAGGAAGCAACAATTCTTGAAACATGGTATGTCTCCCCATTTTGCAAATTTTTAGAAAAAGCCCCGTTCCTACACTCTTCCAGGAAGTATTCAGAAAATGATGTCAGCATTCTAAATGTACTCATTTTTCGCATGGCTGGCACTCTTCCTCATGCAAAGGTTTCAAAGGTTTGAGTTTGAGATATAATGCTTGCAGAAACTACCATTTATTTTTTTATTATTTGATCTTGCATATTGCAACACTTTTCATCCATTTTCATGCATATTTTAAAGTTTTTGTGGTGTATATAATCTGGTCTCTAATTATAACCAGTCGAAACAAGGCCCCGGAAGTAGACAACACTCCATTAGAACTACTGACAGCCTTGGGAGAGCAACATGTGTGCTGCTTATTTTCGTATCACGACAGCACACATTGGAATTCCACCAAACACTGCATGTTACCTTCCTAATCATTGAAATCGAGATTTTGATGCGCTTTTGTAAGCCGTTTGCAGCTCATGTCACGTGATCTCGCTAGCCGATGACGACGGATATTCAGAGCATAGGACACATGATGTAGTCAGCCAACAGCAACATCACTGTTAAGTAGCACGAACACACAAACAGGGAAAATTAATAGTTTAAAATAGTATACATAGTGTTGCTACAAGAAAAGCAAAGCTTTCACAAATAATATTGGTCTCAAGTTGCAAGAGAATATATACTGTTGATCTTTTTTGCACGTGTTACACTTTAAGATATATCACACAAATGTGCCAGTAAAATTTTTAATAATGAACATAAATGTCTGATCTTCAGGGTTTGAAATTATTTGAAATGTCTCGTCATCAAAGAGTTGATTTTTAAATGAGAGTCAAACGCTCTCTGATTTAATAAATTCATGGTAAATTCTTGCACATAGCTCAACTTACGTAAAAGGATATTTACTTTGAAAGTAGCGCTTTTCAAACCACCGTTCACAATATTTTCCCGCGACCTGTTAGAAATAGGTTCATTTCAGCAGTTGCCAGAGAGCGCAGATAACAGGCAACACCGCACTTGGGTAGCTATCGTGAGATAAGAAGCCCGTATGTGGGCACATTCGTATGTCCAGATTCCCAATGAAATAGACCTCGACCTGATATTAAGCTTTTCAGTGTAGTTTCCGGGATGTAAATTTTCTTGGAGCACCAGTACTGTATTATATCATGCTTGGGTCTTTATTATGGCATAATACCATACGTGCTAGAAAATGAAAACGTGCACTTGAAATGCAGCGTACAGTTGAAACTAGCCAGTACTGCGGAATTAAACATTTCGTTTCAAATATATTGACTGCCTCTGCGGAAAAGGTTAACAAAAGCCTAATTTCTTTAGCAAACAGACAAAAATAACTTCATTGTTCCGCAAGGCAATTAATGCTTAACTGTCAGAAAGGTGGAAATAAAATAAAATCTGAAACTAATGGCATATTTCAGCCTTCCGTAATTATGTGAATGTGTTTTAATTCACGTGATAGCTCCCGGCCACAGATATCCGTTTTGTTTTCATTTGTCATGTGAGTAAATGAAAGGGAAACAGCAAAATCACTAAATGTAAACACGGTCACGTGGAGACTACGCACTATAGCTGAGACTGCTCTGCGCATCAGCCCCGGACCTAAATTCGTGAACTGGGTCAATATTTAAAAAAATCGAATTTTCAAAATATGTTCATCTTGTAGCGCACATCTTTCTGAAAAGTCTGAAACATAAAACATATGTATTCGAGGAAATGTAAGACATATTATTTGGTCTTAAGTATGTCATTTTAAGTACAGTGCCACGCCTCTTCATAAAGCATTTTTCTACCGCACGTCCAAACTACACTCCTGGAAGTTGAAATAAGAACACCGTGAATTCATTGTCCCAGGAAGGGGAAATTTTATTGACACATTCCTGGGGTCAGATACGTCACATGATCACACTGACAGAACCACAGGCACATAGACACAGGCAACAGAGCATGCACAATGTCGGCACTAGTACAGTGTATATCCACCTTTCGCAGCAATGCAGGCTGCTATTCTCCAATGGAGACGATCATAGAGGTGCTGGATGTAGTCCTGTGGAACGGCTTGCCATGCCATTTCCACCTGGCGCCTCAGTTGGACCAGCGTTCGTGCTGGACGTGCAGACCGCGTGAGACGATGCTTCATCCAGTCCCAAACATGCTCAATGGGGGACAGATCCGGAGATCTTGCTGGCCAGGGTAGTTGACTTACACCTTCTAGAGCACGTTGGGTGGCACGGGATACATGCGGACGTGCATTGTCCTGTTGGAACAGCAAGTTCCCTTGCCGGTCTAGGAATGGTAGAACGATGGGTTCGATGACGGATTGGATGTCCCGTGCACTATTCAGTGTCCCCTCGACGATCACCAGTGGTGTACGGCCAGTGTAGGAGATCGCTCCCCACACCATGATGCCGGGTGTTGGCCCTGTGTGCCTCGGTCGTATGCAGTCCTGATTGTGGTGCTCACCTGCACGGCGCCAAACACGCATACGACCATCATTGGCACCAAGGCAGAAGCGACTCTCATCGCTGAAGACGACACGTCTCCATTCGTCCCTCCATTCACGCCTGTCGCGACACCACTGGAGGTGGGCTGCACGATGTTGGGGCGTGAGCGGAAGACGGCCTAATGGTGTGCGGGACCGTAGCCCAGCTTCATGGAGACGGTTGCGAATGGTCCTCGCCGATACCCCAGGAGCAACAGTGTCCCTAATTTGCTGGGAAGTGGCGGTGCGGTCCCCTACGGCACTGCGTAGGATCCTACGGTCTTGGCGTGCTTCCGTGCATCGCTGCGGTCCGGTCCCAGGTCGACGGGCACGTGCACCTTCCGCCGACCACTGGCGACAACATCGATGTACTGTGGAGACCTCACGCCCCACGTGTTGAGCAATTCGGCGGTACGTCCACTTGGCCTCCCGCATGCCCACTATACGCCCTCGCTCAAAGTCCGTCAACTGCACATACGGTTCACGTCCACGCTGTCGCGGCATGCTACCAGTGTTAAAGACTGCGATGGAGCTCCGTATGCCACGGCAAACTGGCTGACACTGACGGCGGCGGTGCACAAATGTTGCGCAGCTAGCGCCATTCGACGGCCAACACCGCGGTTCCTGGTGTGTCCGCTGTGCCGTGCGTGTGATCATTGCTTGTACAGCCCTCTCGCAGTGTCCGGAGCAAGTATGGTGGGTCTGACACACCGGTGTCAATGTGTTCTTTTTTCCATTTCCAGGAGTGTATATTCAGGAGAGTGGAAATTGAAATGTCCTGTGGTGCCTCTCCCGCTTCCAGTCGGCCGGTTTGACAGCCTGCCCCTCTTTAAAAAATCTCACAATTAACAGCGGATGGGATTATTTGCAATCGAGAGAACAAGAACCCTTCAGAAAATCTGAACTCTTTATTGCCTTTTAGCCAATAATTTGCCGTTTTGTGTGACATAAAATTAAATATAGGATATATAAAACCAATACTGACAAGAGATAAACAAGAAATTAAACATTTCTTCAAACCTTTTTTTCTCTCTAATCTTGGCGTGCTTTCCTTTCTGCAAAAGAATCTATTACCTCATAAAACTTCGGCAAACGTTTTGCTACATGAAAAATCGAAATGTCGTTATCTAATACTGAAAAAGCTGTTAATACAAATAATACCCTAGAGTAGTGTGTTTCTCGATCTGATTACGTCTATTTTGTCACTGTCTGCTAGATAAAACAAAATAGGTCTTTCTAATATGGCAGAAATTTTGTAACACACCAAATAAACGAGACTGTTTTGGCACAAATGACAATTTTTATAACACGACAGAATATAATCCAATAAGTACCAATATCAAATGCCTATTAGGCCTACTACAAGCAAAAGCCTTTATGTTAGGAAATAGTTTCACATTTCATTCATACGCATTCTGACAAACAAACTTGTCATCACCAATTCTGCAGCTATTGCTGCCACTGTCAAAATTGGTTCGCCGATTAACTTCACTAACCCTGCCACAATCACAGGTTTAGTTATCCCGCGATTATTTTCCGGTTAGGCGTTATTACGTGCTCGAACAACACGTTTTCCACGTTACTTCCAGAATAGAACTTACGCGGCTGCTAGCCGGGGACTGTACTACTGGTCCTTACTAGCGATCTGGCCAACCATTTTCTGTCAAAGTTTCGTTTTCTAGGATACACCGAGAAGACAATACGTAATCTTTCTCACCTTTTATCCCTGTCAGTCGTTTATTTCCACTCTGGTAGTCTGAATCTATGGATTTAGGTAGTAATTATAAAAACGCTGATCATTCGCAAACCCAATGAACCATATAATCAGTGATTGGCATTCATCCGTTCGGCTTTACTCCCTCAGCTCTTATAGCACCAACCCCTTTTGTCTGCGGAAAGTTTATTTCTAGATGCGACGAGGATTCTCCTGACAGACACATCACATACACTATGCATGCATTCAAAAGCCAACCTATGATTCATTCAGGAATCAACTAAAAATGTGTTCAAAAACCACATGGAAGCGTTTTAAAATGATATGAATAATCGATAGGCAAACGTGCGCTGGATGCTAGGTGCTTCGTGAAACAAGTTTTTTTCCCAACGAGAATATGAATTTGGTGCCCCTTTTCCCGGTAGCATCTAACTGCTTGCTGTGACTGCTTGGACAGCCAACAGCCACATTCCTGTTGCCAGAAGTGGGAGAATCTACTACTCAAACGTGACTCAACTGCTCATGCTCATGAGCCAGCGCGTAACTTCTAAAACAAATAGAATGCAAACAGTTACAACTTCACGCTCATTGGCGGCAATTTGTTGTTATGAAGCACTGCATAGTCTTCCTCAAGCCTTTGACACATTTTCAATTGGCAGACGCTTGCACGAGCACTGTGTGTCGTTGTTGTATATGGCGCATTTCCTTTGCAATTTAAGTTATTTTCATTTTTTTCTCTCGTTTATGTTTTGTTGTTGTATTATTCTGCAGTAGCGGGATACAGTAATATCCTTTGTTAGAGTATCAGTCCTTACCAGTCAAAAATACAAAAATTTAACTGAAAACCAAAACAATGAAAAATTCCCGGAAT
Source organism: Schistocerca piceifrons (assembly GCF_021461385.2). Lineage (NCBI taxonomy): Eukaryota > Metazoa > Arthropoda > Insecta > Orthoptera > Acrididae > Schistocerca > Schistocerca piceifrons. The sequence goes on from NC_060147.1 coordinate 137,627,053, forward strand.
TCTAAAAATATCCTGGGTTTTTCCTGGTTTTCTCCCGGATGAAAAAATTTCCGGGTTTTCCCGGATCTCCCGGTTGTCCCGGGTCATATACACCCTGTACTAACACAGATTCTTTACAGATGAATGAAAAAACTGGTAGAAGCTGAGCTCGGTGAAGATCAGTTTGGATTCCATAGACGTGTTGGAACACGTGAGGCAATACTGACCCTACGGCTTATCTTAGAAGCTAGATTAGGAAAAGGCAAACCTATGTTTCTATTATTTGTAGACTTAGAGAAAGCTTTTGACAATGTTTACTGGAATACTCTCTTTCAAATTCTGAAGGTGGCAGGGGTAAAATACAGGAAGCGAAAGGCTATTTACAATTTGTACAGAAACCAGATGGCAGTTATAAGAGTCGATGGACATGAAAGAGAAGCAGTGGTTGGGAAGGGAGTAAGACAGGGTTGTAGCCTCTCCCCGATGTTGTTCAATCTGGTATATTGAGCAAGCAGTAAAGGAAACAAAAGAAAAATTCGGAGTAGGTATTAAAATTCATGGAGAAGAAATAAAAACTTTGAGGTTCGCCGATGACATTGTAATTCTGTCAGAGACAGCAAAGCACCTGGAAGAGCAGTTGAACGGAATGGACAGTGTCTTGAAAGGAGGACATAAGATGAACATCAACAAAGGCAAAACGAGGATAATGCAATGTAGTCAAATTAAATCGGGTGATGCTGAGGGAATTAGACCAGTAAATGACAATGACACACTTTAAGTAGTAGATGAGTTTTGCTATTTGGGGAGCAAAATAACTGATGATGGTCGAAGCAGAGAGGATGTAAAATGTAGACTGGAAATGGCAAGGAAAGCGTTTCGGAAGGAGAGAAACTTGTTAACATTGAGTATAGATTTAAGTGGCAGGAAGTCATTTCTGAAAGTATTTGTATGGAGCGTAGCCGTGTATGGAAGTGAAACATGGACGATAAATAGTTTGGACAAGAAGAGAATAGAATGTGGTGCTACAGAAGAATGCTAAAAATTATATGGGTAGATCACATAACTAATGAGGAGGTTCTGATTAGAATTGGGGAGAAGATGAATTTGTGGCACAACTAGACTAGAAGAAGGGATCAGTTGGTAAGACATGTTCTGAAACATCAAGGGATCACCAGTTTAGTATTGGAGGACTGGGTAAAAATCACAGAGGGAGACCAAGAGATGAATACACTAAGCAGATTCAGAAGGATGTAGGTTGCAGTAGGTACTGGGCGATGAAGAAGCTTGTACAGGATAGAGTAGCATGGAGAACTGCATCAAACCAGTCTCTGGACTGAAGACCACAACAACAAACAAATTATAACCATTCATAGAGTACCAATGAATATTACTCCTAAAAATTGGTCAGTCAGGAAATAAGCTTGAAAACTGACGCCAGCTACAGGGCATTATGGAAACTGTTAACATATTGTAGGGGCATGAAAGAAGAAGCTGCTTGGTAGAATTTTTGACACTACATAATTTAATCACCTTTAACATTTGGCTTAAGAACCATGAAAGAAATTTGTACTCACAGAAGAGATTTGGAGATGCCGGAAAGTTTCAGATTGTTTATATATTGATAAGACAGAGATTTCAGAAACAGATCTTAAATTGTGAGACTCCCCAGGGCAGATGTGAACTATGGCTGCAAGTTATTGGTCATTGACTATATGTTAAAAATCAAGAAACTGCAAAAAGGTATGAAATTAAGGAGCTGGGGGCCAGGATAAATTGAAAGAAACAGAGGTTGTTGTGAGTTTCATAGAGGCCATTAGCCAATAATTGACAAGAACAGGAGAAACAAATGCAGTAGATGATGAGATGAAATTGTGAAGTCAACAGAGGATCAAATAGGTAAAAAGACAAGGCGTAGTAGAAATCCCTGGAAAACATAGGAGATGTGGAATTTAAAGAATGTAAAATCCAGATTGGAATGTAACAATATTATGAAAAGGGTAGTTGCTACTCACCATACAGTGGAGGTGCTGAGTTGCAGACAGGTACCACAAAAAGACTGTCCGATATGGAATAACTGATGACAGGAGAAAATATAAAAATCCAACGAATGAAACAGGTTAAAGGGTATACAAAGTCTGAAAAATCAGGCTGACGAGAAATGCAATATGGCGCAGAAATGTGTAGAGAATAAATGGAAGAATTTAGAAGCATGTAGCACTAGGGGAAAGATAGATTATTGCATACAGGAAAATTAAAAATGCATTTGGAGAAAAGAGCAGCAGCTGCATGAATATCAAGAGCCCAGATGTGAAACCAGTTCTAAGCAAAGAAGGGAGAGCTGGAAGGTGGGAGAAGTATATAGAGGACTTATAAAAGGGAGATGTAATTGAGAGTAATATTATAAAAATGGAAGAGGACATAGATAAAGATGAGATTGGAGGTAAGATACTGTAAGAAGAATTAGATAGAGCACTGATAGACCAAAGTCAAAACAAGGCCCCAGGAGTTGACCACATTCCATGAAAACTACTGATAAGCTCGGGAGAGCCAGCTATAACAAAATTCGTCCATCTGATGCGCAAGATGTGTGAGGCAAGAGAAATACCCTCATTCTGAAAAAATAATATAAAATATTCCAATTCCAAAGAGAGCAGTTGCAGACAGGTGTGAATATTACAAAGCTATCAGTTTAATAAGTCATGGTTCCAAAATATTAACATGAATTCCTTCCAGAAGAATGGACAAACTGTTAGAAGCCAACTGTGGAGAAGATCAGTTTAGAGTACGGGGAAATGTAGGAATCCCTGACGCAATACAGATCCTACAACTTCTCTTAGAAGATAGGCTAAGGAAAGGCATATCTACAATTATAGCATTTGTGGACTTAGAAAAAGCTTGTGACAGTGCTGATTGGAACACTCTCTTTGAAATTCTGGAGGTAGCACAGGATAAAATACAGGGTGCAAAAGGCTATTTATAACTTATAGAGAAACCAGAAGGCAGTTGTAAGAGTTGAGGGGCATGAAAGGCAGGCAGTGGTTGAGAAGGGAATGAGACAGGGTTGTGATCTGTCCCCTATGTTATTCAATTTCTACATTATTGACAAGTAGTAAAGGGAACAAAAGAAAAATTTGGTGAAGCAGTTAACATTCAGGGAGAAGAAATAAAAAGTTTGAGGTTTCCTGATGACTTTGTAATTCTGTCAGAGGGAAGAAAAGAATTAGAAGAGCAGTTTAGCGTCTTGAAAGGAAGATACAAGATGAACGTCAGCAAAAGCATGAAAAAGAATCATGGAATCTAGTCAAATTAAATCAGGTGATGCTCAGATGATTAGATTAGGAAAAGAGACACTTACAGTAGTACATATAGTAGATATTTGGGCAGTAAAATAACTGATGATGGTTGAAGTAGAAAGGATATAAAATGTAGACTGGCAATGGGAAGAAAAACATTTCTGAAGAAGAGGAATTTGTTAACATTGAATATAGGCTTAAGTGTTAGCAACTCTTTTCTGAATGTGTTTGTCTAGAATATAGCAATGTATGGAAGTGAAACATGAACAATAAACAGTTTAGACAAGAAGAGAATAGAAAGTTCTAAAATGTGGCTCTAGAGAGGAATGCTGAAAATTAGTTGGGTAGACCACATAATTAACAAGAAGGTACTAAATAATGTAGGTTGCAGCAGTTATTTTGAGATGAAGAGACTTGCACAGGATACAGTAGCATCGAGTGCTGCATCAAACCAGTCGTTGGACTGAAGGCCACAACAACAAGTGGTACAACTCTTCAACACCACCAAGTATGCAGATGACCTGCTAGTGTTAGCCAAAAATCAAAGACAACTGCAACATGTAATGAACCAGCTGGTGGATACTATAAGAAAATACAGGATGAAAATCAACACTGAACAATCAAAAGTGATGGGGATATCAAAATGGGAGAAACCTCTGAGGATAACTGACGAAAATTGAGAATGTGATGTAACTGAAGTACTTGGAAAGCTTGCTGAAAAAGGATGCTCACTGCACAAATGAAATTTGAGCATGAATTGGTATGGTTAAAACCACATTCAGCAAGAAGAGCACTTGGCTGACCAGCAAGTTGGGCATGGAATTAAGGAAGAAACTGAGGAATTGCTACATCTGGAGCATTGCGCTGTATGGAGCAGAGACATGGACCATGAGAAAAATTTAGAAAAAAAATACCTGGAAAGTTTTGAAATGCAGTGCTGGAGAAGATCAAGAAGACAGATCAGTGACAAATGATTATAAACTGAAAAGAGTAGTAGAGATGGAAACTGTTCTGTATACAATTATTGAGAGGAAGTCCGACAGGATCAGAGACATACTCACACACAACGGGCAAATTCAAAATTTCATAGGAGGGAAATCAAATGAAATACAGGATGAGGAAGAAGAATAATTCAATATCTGGATGACATGAAAGATAAAAGGAGATGCAGAAAACTGTAGGAACAAGCTCAAGACAGGTAACATTGGTGTCAGAAATTCTCCCTACAGTGACATGAACGTGCCAGCAGGCAAAATACTACATAACAAGACAATTAGAAATGTGTGTTGTAGATTTTAAGAGGGGTAACAGCCGCCCACCCATACTTCATCTTCTTCTTCCCTTGTAGATGCTCAAACTGACAAGCAGACCTCCAGTACTGGTCAAATGAATGTTTTCTGGGCTACCCTTTTGGTGGGTGGACTATGCATTCCCAGGATTCTTTCAATGAATCCATCTGGCATTTGCCTTTCTATTACTAGTTTTATGTACTCATTCAACTTTAAATTACTACAGGTGCATATTCCCAGATATTGCTTCTTAAACCTATTGCAATAAATTCCAAGTTGAACTGTGCTCTGGAGTTTTCATTAAACTGTAGGTCTTCTTATGAGTACTTGGTTAAGTAGTTCAAAGATCAGAGGAAGATAGCAGCATAGCACCTCCAGTAAGGTACTGTTCTTGGTAAAGTACTATGGTGTTCGGACCAATGTTTGAGTTGAGGCCAGCATTTCTTTGCTTAGCATTATTTCAGACATGAAACAAAAGACCATTGCTTAGATGCATACATCATTATTTCGTATTGGTAGTTGATACTTGGCTTATTCCAATTGTGTAAGCAAGAAAAGAAAGTAAGTTCATAATCACATAATGTAGTATTCAGGCTGTCACCTAACTCACTCACATTAGAAATGGCACACTCACAAGGTAATGAATTCATATCACAAACAGCAGAAAGACAAATTAGAGACAATGGCTGAAGTCAGAGTTGTCACATGCCAGAACTCTTAACCTTAAAAGAAGAACTAAATGTAAACAAGTGAACTGGGATTGGTGGACAGATGATTCAATGGAGGTGTATGAATAGCTTCGTGGGGTACACTGCAAAAGAGTTGTTGCAACATAGAGCCATTATTTATTTGGGACAGTGAGCAGTGGCCATGCACATGTTACTCACTTAAAAAACATCAGGTATCAAAATTTATGTCAAACATACTCTATTTTTGACAAACATGTCAAACAGCACCATACAAGGTCAAATATTTGGCAAACATAATAAAATTTGACAGATTGTTCGATCATTTATAGTGGCCTTTGAACATGACAAGATTGAATATAACAGCATTTACATCTACCTAAACAAAAAAGTGAGAACCAACCATTTTTAATTAGTTATCTCATTTTATTCCATTGGAATTTGAATGATCTGGTCAATATAAGTTAAGGCGGATGACTAGGAAAAAACAATCCCATAATGTTTGGATAGAGCATTAGTAATGTCCTGCTTTACACAAAACATGTGGGTGGAACGTGCAAAGCAATATGAAATGGGAAGAGTGTGCGAGGATTGTGATAGGGAAGGCAAATGGTTGACTTTGGTTTATTAGGAGAATTTTGGAAAAGTATGGTTCATTTGTAAATGAAACTACATATAGGACTTTAGCACTATCTATTCTTGAGTACCAGTTGGGCATTTGATATCCACATCTGGTCAAATTAAAGAAAGACACCAAAGCATTTCAGGGACAGGTCCCAAATTCTTTAGCGGTACGTGCCAACAACATGCTAGTATTATGGAGGTGCTTTGATAACTCAAATGGGAATACCTGGAACAAAGGCAACTTTCTTTTTGAGAGACACTACTGAGAAAATTTAGAGAACCAGCATCTGAGTCTGACTGCTGAACGACTCTACTGCCACCAACATAAATTTCCTGTAAGGACCACAATTATCAGATACAATAAATTAGGGCCCATACAGAACATTCTTTGCATCAAGGACGTCATTGGACATGCCAGCCACAGCAAGAATACACAAATAAGTAATATTATGTTGAATGACTGATGTAGGCTCTTCTGGAGTCCACAGAGCTTCTTTTCTTTGGATTTCTCATTGAACTTTGAGATTCTGATAAATAACAGTGATGATTTCTTTGTGGCAATGAAAATGCAGAGCATTTCAATTCCAAAATTTGTGCATTTCAGCAATGTTTATTTTAACTGTAAACATTGAAAAATTTCAAAAATTACACATCAGTTAAAAAATGTTATAATTCCAATTTATTTGTCCTGGAAATGTAAATGGAATTGGACCCCATAACTACAATAACAATAAAATAATAATTCTACAATTAATTTACATATTTTACTTGACACATTATTTGATACTATGTCTACTGATACCAATTACTATTCCTTTGAGCACATATCAATGCATTTCATAGACAAGAATGTGTTTTTATCGCACTTGTGTTCAAATTCCATTGACAAAATCAATATGTTAAATTAATCCGTTATACTATTAATCACGTTCCACTTCCTTTATAAGTGTATGTGTGGAGTATTTTCTGGTATGGCTCAATTAATATAAACACTTATCATCTTAGTATATGAAATAATCATCATCATCATAAACTAAAGGCTATGCCTTGTCGACTTAGCCACATCCATCTCTCCATTGTTATCCTCTTCAATTCTTCATACGATTTTATCCCCATATCTTCTTTAATGTTATTAAAATACGTTGCTCTTGGCCAGCCTCTTGGTTTTTTCCCTAAAACTTTTCCTTCAAATACATTCTTTAGGAACTAGTTGTGTCTCATTATGTGCCCTATCATTTTTGATTTTCTTCCTCCTATATTATTTAGCAGCATTCTGTTCTCATTCACTTCTCTTAAGACCTGTTCATTACTTTTTCTATCTACCCAGCTTGTTTTTGTCATTCATCTCAATATCCACATTTCCACTGTTTCCAGTCTCTTTTTCTGTGCCTTTCCCAGAGTCCACGCTTCACATCCGTATGTTAAGACACTCCAGACAAAAGTTTTGGCAAACTTTTCCTGCTTTCTAGGCTTACATGATTGTCCCTATATGATTTTGGAAGGCTTGCTTTGCCAAGGCTATTCTTCTCTTTATATCAGTGATACATTTATTGTCGTCAGTGATTGTGCTTCCCAAATAACAGAAGTTCTCGACCTGCTCTAGATCATCATTTAACATTAACTTTAGCATTTTCTTTTGTCTTCCCTACTACCGTAATTTCTGTTTTTTTCTTATTTATTTTTAGATTAAATTCTTTTAGGATTTTGGCAGATTTTAGCAACATAAACTCCATTTCCTTTACTGAGTCAGCAAGTACTGCTATATCATCTGCAAAACAGCTACAGTGTATTTGTTCCCCATTAATTTTAATTCCTTTGGTTAATCTTTTCAATTTTTCAATTGTTTTTCCAATAAATAAGTTGAACAATTATGGTGATAATTAGCATCCTTGCCTTCCTCCCCTCCTTATTTATATATAAAATAATAACAACATAATTTGTGTTGCTATTCTTCATAATGACTACTGTATAATGCGATTGTCCGATATTATGTCTACCTTGTAAGACCGCTGTGTTTATTACTTAGAATGTGTAAATACCTACAGCACATAGTCTAGTTACACTTGTAGTTACAGTTGGTGCTTGTGTACATAGGACAGAATTCCTTTGAATGACATATAACCCTTTGGCTTACTGCCTCAATGTCTCTTGTCTCATTCTAAGTTATTAGAATGTTAGTTCTATCCACAGCCTTGGCATCCCCAAACAACATTACTTTGGGCATATTTAGCTGTTCTCTTGTCTTTTACACATAAGTGCCTACCACTTAAGACTAGATGCTCGCTCCTGCTAATCCATCCTTTGTCCATAGGCCCTCGTCATGCCGAGCTCCATTACCATTTGTCAGGCCACATTCACATACATAGCAACATCAACTCTTTGCTGGAGCAATGCCGTGTTAAATGTAATTCACAAAAGAGAACCATCATGATGTCCTTCAGCAGTTCAAACTAATGGTTATGCTCCTTTGCTGCTCTGGTCTTAAAAAAAACACTCGTTAAGGAGCGGCTTTTATTGTTTATGCTTAGAAGCCTTACTGCAGCAGTGGAATGTTTACTTATTTCCCCAATTGTGAAAATAACTCTTAATGGCAGCGTAATGTTTTCTCTCTAGCCTCATCATGTTACAGAATCTCCACTCTATGCTACTTTTGATTTATTAGATGACACATTCAGTACCAGCTAATGTACCATTGATGTTAGCATAATTTCTGTCTGTGTGTGACCAGTAGTGTAAATAGCTTGAAGTGGTGACTGAAGCATTACTACTAAATATAGAATGATTCAGTACTTTTAAATACACTATTCTATAGATTTAAAATTAAGTGATTTCCATACTTTTGCACAATGAAGTAGTAATTTTAAATATTATCAGGAAAGGTCTATTATGCAATGGTGTACATTTATGCTAATTATTGTTGACTCTCAGCTGTCACTCATTTGAATAAATTATATCAGCACATTACACATGTTTCATCATAGTGCTTTACTTTTATAATGACCAATTGGTAACAGCACCTGGTATTACTCTCCCTAATCTTTCCAGTTGAACATCTCATGGTGATGAGTGTGGTACCCGACACCAAGTATTGCTACACAGGGTCTTGCAAAATTCCTTGAGAAGACTTGCATGGATTGGGACCATCATCTTATTCAGCCCCACATGAAAATGTGAAGAACAAGTGGACCTTATGGAAAGGAGAAAATTAATGATATTGTGGATGAGTGAAACAAAATGGAAAGGGAAAGGCATGAAGATATTAAGGAAGCAATACACACTGTATTGGCATTGTAATAACAAAAAGATGAAGAATGGTGTCAGTTTCATCATGAATAAAGATCTAGAAGGAGTCACTGACATTCAGTACATTGGTGAGAGAATAATATAGAAGACTGTACATTTAGAGAAGGAAAAAAATAACTTTTGAGCCAGTGTATGCACCACACACTGGATGTTGTCAAAAGGATAAGAAACAGTTTCTTGAAGATTTGCATAAGTCATTAGTTAAGAGAGAGTGATCATTATAGGAGACCTAAATGCACAGATTGGGACAGGTAGAACATCATATGAGAATGTAATGGGACCCCATGGATATGGTAGAAGAAATACAGAAAGTGAGCATCTCCTTGGCGTCTGTATGAGGAATGGGTTGGTGGTAAAAAACAGTTGGTTTGAGAAGAGACAGAGCCATAAGATATCACAATAAAGTTGGGATGGATTACAAAATACTGTAACTGATTATGTCATCACAGATGAAGAGAGGAGTAGAATAGTAACTGATGTCAGAGTAATCTCTAGTGAGAGCCTTGACAATGATCACCGTCTATTACTAGTGGACCTCAGAAACTTCCATGTGCCAGAAGTACAGAACAAGAAAATTAAAGAAATCGAAGTATGGGAACTCAGAGAACAGAGAAGAGAGCTGAATATCAGAACTGGATAAAAGCCCTGTTACCAAGAGATGGAAGGAAAAATGCAGACTAAGGTACACATTGATAAAGGAAGCCACCAAAGTTTGTGGGAAGACAAGTATGATGACAAGAGAGTAGGAAACACCTTGATGGAATGAAAGACTGAGAGCAGTAATCAGGGAAAGAAATCTCTTCAGAAAAGAGAGGGATTGGGTGAAAAATAAACTGGAACGTATTAGAGATGAGGCAAAGATCAGAAACCTCAAACAAATGTACCAAATCAAGAAACTGGAAGTTAAAAGAACAGTTGCAGAAGAAAAGACAAAGGCATGGAAGATATTAACTCAGAAATTGGAGGAGAACAGTAAATAAGAAATTGTTGTATAGGGTTATCAGATGTCAAAGGAAACCAATGAATATCACAAAAGCAGTTGAATATGAGAATGGAAATCTGGTTAGAGCAGAAAATGACATGAGAGAAGTCCTGAAACACCATTTTGACCACCTATTAAGTAGATCAGTTTAAGAACCAAAATACAGAACTGGAAATCCACATTTACAATGAGGAAACTCACATCACCTGAACAGAAGCAAAGGCAGCCTTAAAATCTATGCCTAAAGAAAAATCTTCAGGTGCAGATGAAGTGAACACAGACATGATAAAGGCAGCAGGTATCCAAAGCATACAATGGCTGCACCGAGTACTCAATGCCATATGGGCAGATAACAAAATACCTGCAAATTGGAGCAAGGGTGTAATCATTCCCCTGTTTAAGAAAGGAAGCAGGTGGAAACGCACCAACTACAGAGGAATAACTATTGTCTCATGGGCTGAAAATACTTGAGAAGATCATAGAAAAGAGACTGAGAACTATCATAGAACCACAGCTGGAGCAGAACAATATGGCTTCAGAAGTAACAGATCAACAATAGATCTAATTTTTAGCACCCACATGTTGATGGAAAAGTAATGGGAGAAAGGTAAGAACCTAGTCATTGTATGCCTGGATATAGAAAAAGCCTATGATAGTGTTATAAGAGATAAGAATTGGGAATGCCTGAGGAAAGGAATGCGCCTGAAAGACTAATAAAAAAATTCAGATCATCACGGTTTGAGACAGAGTGTGGAGTTGAGCAAGGAAGTGCACTGTCCTCACTGCTATGCACTACTGTTATGGTTACTATAACAAAGAACGTCAGGAGAAGTCAAGTGAACTGAATGTATTTGCCTTTGGTGATGACATCATGATATGGGGTGAAACTGAGGAGAAAGTGCAGATCAGACTCTATGAATGGAAATCTCAGTTCCAGAAATATAACCTCAACATCAGCAAGACCAAGACAGTAAAGATGGCAGTCAACAGAGATGTGCAACCAGCACATGTAAAACTAGGAGACCACCGACTAGAGTATGTGTTGACAGTTTTCCTTACCTTGGAAGTGTAATGGCCAGTCATAATTTGGTCAGAAATGAAATCACCAACAGAGTGAAAAAAGGAAATGAATTCTACCAACACGTAAGATCACTTTTATGGGTTGACCCCACTCCAAAACCAGCCTAATTGATGATGTTTAACAACTATTTCATACCAATATTGACCATCGGTATTGAAACATGTACCCTCACAAAAAGAGAATCATCAAGGCTGCAAGCATCAGATATAAAATTTCTTAGATCCACCATCCAGAAGACACGGGTGGACATGTTAAGGAAAAAAGACATCCAAATTAGATCGAGTTGGCACATATAGACTTCGATGGTACGGGCATGTGATGAGAATGGAGCCAACTAGAACAACTAAATAAAATTTGAAAAGACAGGTGGATGGGAAAAGTCCACAAGGAAGACTTCATTATCAATGGATGGAATTGATTAAAGCTGATTTAGTGACCAGAGGATGGCCTGTGGATGATGTTCTCTGTGAACTAGTGTATTTGCACAGGATGAAGTGGAAGAGGCTCATTACCAGTACCCAGGAAACTGGAACTGTTAAATCATGATGATGTCTAAGTATTGCAACCATGCATGTGTCACTCTGCACCCAACATCAGCAACGATGATGTAAGTCCAAACGAATCTCCAAAGTCTGTGCTCTGCACACCATTCCCAGTGGAATTGACGTGCTTGTAAGAGCCAATGCAAACCACCTCATGCTATGACAAAACTAGATGTTCATTTATTTTAAGTAAAAAATTATATTCCTTGATAAATTTTAAACCTAACTAAATGACAATTACAGTTATACACATACAAAAACAATTTAATTACATTAGCTTCTCATCATCCCTACTGATCCTGCTGACTGATTGCCCTTTCCCAACCTCCACATACCTTGATGACACCAAGTGCTTGTAGTACATCCTGGTGTGAAATTATAAGTGCCTCCGTACACTTTTAATTCCTTTGAGCACTATTAAGATCACCATAACACAAGATATAAATAACCCATGAATATTTTAATATTAAACATGTATTACTTCATAATTTTATGCATAATTGTGTATCTATTATGTACAGTAATGGTGAGTGAAACAGCTCCTCTGTGATGGAGTCTGGGGTAATTCTCACATACAAATGAATAGTTTTTTGTTTGCTACCAAGCATCCCGTACAATTTTATTCTTGCTTTTCTACCTCCTTCTTCTAATTGCAACCATATTGTCATATAACTTAACTCCACCCTATACTTCATCATAAAATCAGTGCCCCACACAACATTTTTTATTAAGATGTTAGCGCAAGAGAAGTGTATGATGAATTCCTTTTAAAAGATTGTGAAATTGAAAAGATGTCTGTGGAATGTCTATGATGCGAATATCTGGCGTCAGGCTTAGGAACAAGGAGGGAGAAAATGTCCTAATTTGACAGAAATGGAGGGTTCTATTAATCCCAAAGGAATACTCTGTTGTGGGTACAGATATTTAAAGCATTAACATAGATTTAAGGCCAAAAAATGTTGGTGAAGGTGATGTGATGTTTTCCTTATCGGCTGAGATAGTGGGACTGTTAGGTCGGCAGAATCAGATGAATTGTTTTTGGAGGAGGATGAAAAGGGTGTTATAAATAATTATATTTTATGTGTAGCTGGTAAAGTTACTGAGAGTAATACAACAGAAGAAAAGATGAATACATTAAATTCTGTCAAGAGCATTGAATCAGACTTTGAATGACGAAGTCAAAATATATTGTAGTACAAAAGATTTAGACAAGTATACTAAAGATATTGGTGTTTATGTAGTCAAAATTACAGACATCAGAAGGTTATGTGAGATTTTGAAAAGGCCAAGATAGGGAAGGAAATTGATAACAGAACCAAGGATGGAGGAATTACTTCATGAATTAATGGAAAGAGATAACAAGGCTCAAGACTCTTTGATAGAGGAGATGATTACAGAGTAGGTGCACAAAAATAGAAAAGAACCAATGAAGAGAAAAATGTTTGGAGGATGAAGAAATGGAAAATGTACAGACAACCTTAGGAAAAGATGTTTGTAACAAGAAAATACATGCATTTATAGGCTATGATAGCAAGGTATTGTCAATGTTCGAAAATTTGTTAAATAGGCATAAGACCAATAAATTAGTAATTTTTGATGTCACTGGTGTAATAAATAAAACTGCAACAGGGGGGTTGTGCAAAAGCATAACAGAAGAAATGTTAGTGGAATTGCAAAGCCATTGATTTCAGTTCACAATGAGTTGCTTTATTGTGACGAGATTAATAAAAGATGTTGTGTTGATCACTAGTTTTATGATGAAGTATAGGATGGTGTTAAGTTATAAGGAAAAGTGGTTAAAACTTGAACAGGAAGGTAGAGAGGAAGAATAAAATTCTACAGCATGGTTGGTGGCAAACAGGAAACCACACATTTTCCTGTTACAACTATCCCAGACTCAAGAACAGATGAGCTGTTTCACTCATCATAATGGTGGATAATGTATATACAATTATGCATTAAGTTATTAAGTACTACATGCTTAATAAAAAAACATTAATGGGATATTTATGTTTTGTGTTATGGTGATCTTAATAGTGCTAAAAGGACTGCAAAGAATAAGGAGGCACTTATAACTTTGCACCAGGAGGTATTACAAGTACTTGGCATAATCTGAAGTGTGTGGAGTATCGCAAACAGCAAGAGGTTAATAACTTAAAGTAGGCATAATGAGGAGCTAATGTAATTCAACTGTTTCTGTTTATGTATAATGGTAATTGTCATTTTTTTAGTTTCAAAATTTCTCAAGGGTTATAAATGGTTACTCAAAATAAATGTGCATCCAATTCTGTCAACGCATTAGTTGGTTGCAGTGTCTCTTATATGTGTGTCAATTCCACTAGAGATGGTGTGCAGAACAAGAAGTTTTGGGATTCCTTCAGACTTAGTATCCAGGGGGCTGCTTTGTGATCCAATTTTGACAGATTCTACATCATGTTTGCTGATGGTGGGTGCAGAGTGACACATGCATGGCTGCAGTAGTTAGGTACATGGCATCAGGTACCACACTCATCACCATGAGATGTGCAGCTGGAAATAGTGGGGAGAGCAACACCATGTGCTGTGACCATTTGGCTACTATAAAAGTGAAGTGCTGCAACAAAACATGTAATATTGCAAAACACCATGGGCTGGTATAAATTATGCAAGTAAGTGAAAGCAGAGTGTCAATACCAATTTGCATAAAGGAACACCATTGTACAAAAAACCTTTCATGATAATATTAAAAATCACTACCTCTTTATGCAAAGGTATGCAACTTTAAATCTATAGCATAGTGTATTTACAAGTACTCGATCATTCTATCGTCAGTAGTAATCCTTCAGTCACCACTTCAAGCTATTTTCACTACTGGTCAAACACAGAAAGAAATTATGGTAACATCAATAGTAGGCTAGGTGGTACTAAGCGTCTCCTATAATAAATCAACTGTAGCGTTAAGTAGAGATTTTGTAACATGATGAGGCTATAGAATACACATAACATTGCCATTAAGAGTTGCTTGTTAGGACTGGATAAATCAGGAAGTTTTCCCCTGTTGCAGTAAAGCCCTGAACTGTAAACAATAAAAGATGCTCCTTAACGAGTGTTGTATGAAAAACCAGAGCAGCAAATGAGCTTAGCCAATAGTTTGAACTGCTGAAGGACGTGAGAGGTGGTTCCCTTTCAGGAAATGAATTCAACTTGGATTTAGTATAAAAAAATGCTGATTGTGCTGTGTATGTGGACAAAGAATGGGGAAACGGTAATTGATTAAACTGAGCTCGACATGACAAGGGCCTGTGGACAAAGGACGGATTAGCAGGAGTGAGAATCTGGCCTTAAGTGGTGGGCAAAGTCAAGAGGCCAGCTAACAGCTACAAATATCGAAAGCTGTGTTGTCTGCAAAGACCAAGTTTCTGAACAGAACAACTACTCTAATAACTTAGAATGACAAAAGAAATATTAATGCAATAAGCATAATAATTATATGTCAGTCCAACAAATTCAACCCTATGTACACTAGCAACAACAGTTACTACAAGCATAACTAGATTCTATACTGCAGGCATTTACTCATTGTAAATAAGAAATACGGCAGTCCTACAACGTAGACATAATATCAGATAATGGCATTGCACAGCAATCATCACCAGTAACAACACAAATTTCATTATTATTGTTTAATATTCTACAATGATAATTGTTTACATTAAATGTGTGATACCAGAAAATTACTACATACATAGACTAATACAGGAAGCCATTCATAGTTAATAGTATATCAAATTAATTTAACATATTGATCTTGTCAACACTATTTGACTGAAAGTAAGATACATACACATTCTTGCCTATGAGAAGCATACATTTGTATCAGTAGACAAGGTATCAAATAATGTTTCATGTTGTTGTTGTTGTTGTTGTTGTCTTCAGTCCTGAGACTGGTTTGATGCAGCTCTCCATGCTACTCTATCCTGTGCAAGCCTCTTCATCTCCCAGTACCTACTGCATCTTACATCCTTCAGAATCTGCTTAGTGTATTCATTTCTTGGTCTCCCACTATGATTTTTACCCTCCATGCTGCCTTCCAGTACTAAATTGGTGATCCCTTGATGCCTCAGAACATGTCCTACCAACCGATCCCTTCTTCTAGTCAAGTTGTGCCACAAACTCATCTTCTCCCCAATTCTATTCAATACCTCCTCATTAGTTATGTGATCTACCCATCTAATCTTCTGTGTTCCATGTAACATATGTAATTATTAGTGCAGGAAAGGGGTCCAGTTCCATTTACATTTACATCTACATCTACATTTCCTGACCATTTTCACTAAATTTCAACTGCATGCAATCTATCAAAGTGTTGCAAAAAGTGCCATATGTGGTATGGAACTAATAGGGATCCAATTGGTTATCTTTGGTGAAATCCGTGGGCATGGCAGTGGGAGATGTGGTCTTGGGAGCTGCTGGAATATGCGAGGAACAGTTATGTTATGGCCATAAGACAGAGAGCTGGTTTAGTTTTTCTGATGCGTGACTGAATATTTGATTATGACCATCATAAAATTTTATTTTTCATGATGGAGAGACTAGCCAAGTCATAGATTATGAACAGAGACTTACGATTGTGACTCTGACTGACAGAGCATGTGTCTGTATTGCACATTATATGAACTTTAGTTTATGCATCTGATGTGGGGTTAGAAGACCTGGTATATAAACTCACTTAGCAATTTAAGCACATTAAGTTAAGGCTACCATCACTTGTGTGCTGTTACTTATGTTGAAAATGGGACATTCTTACTAAATAGACTCACAGCTTTGTCTCAGTAATAACCACAATTCAGTAGGAAGCTATATCTAGCTAAAACTAGTTTCATAAAATATGAATCTGGAGTAAAGCATATGTTATTACTGCAATTTTCCTAATATGTTATGTTTAATAATCTTTAACTTGTGTTATGTGTCTGCCCTCAACCATTTCATGGCAGGATTACCAGGGCAGTGGACTGATTGGTCACTACAATATTAGGATGTAAAGAAGACCTTCTATGCCACTATCCTGAAAAACCAACAAGCCAAGTTTTTAACTAACAAAGCGTTAGCCCAAGAAAGTTAATTCACAAATGGAGACTTTCTCACCTCGAATGTGGACCTGAATTCTTTTAGTTCTGAATTTACAAGCCAGAATCAGTTGTCCAGGTCCTGAGAAGTGTAGCCAGTTTTGTATAGGGGCTTCGAGCTTAGAAACATTCAGCAGCAGTAGTACACAGAGTTGTTAGTGATACTAAGCAGTGCAAGAGGGAAGATGCTGGCATAATGAAAGTGCATTTAGTGTCATCAGCTTCAGCAGAGGAGACCAACAGTGCAGACTTGGACTACAACCATGAGAGCTTCAGAGTCTTCATCAGCAGATCCAGTGACAGCAGAATATTCACTTTTTGGTGACATCATGAGAGCTAAGGCAATCACCATAGGAGAATAGGTAAATACTGGTGACAAAGATGTCAATGTATGTACCTTTGCTAGTCTACCATCAGGAGCTGAAGACGTCACTTTCAAACTGTCACTGAACACTTTTGGTTTGGAGAACAATTGTCTGCCAGATAGCTTGAAGTCAGATTGGGAAGTTCATATTTGTAAGTTCCAATTACTAACGTGTTGTAGATAATGGGGCTCTACAGTTCAGTATGGGAAAAATGCAGACTGATCTATGAAATGGAATTTTAATTGTAAAAACAAACTACGTTCAAAGACAGATGAAGGACATTAAAATGGATATAGATGGTATAATTGACATGAAGTTAGCTCAAATCAGAACCATAATGTACAAAATTAGAGACGAAGTACGCCACATGGATGAGAAAACATGTGATGTTAAAAAGTCAATGAAGCTAAAAGTGGAAAAGGATGCATTAATAATTCAAGGGTGGTGTTAGTAACTGTTTGCTGAAGCTGAATGCACTTTTGGGGAAAACACGAGATGTACTTCACAATATGCCTAAGGGAACTGTAAATTGCAAATTGGTCTTTGGAAAAACTTAGTTTGGTTTGGAGGAGATGAGCTTGAAAGTAGATGTGTTAGTGATGGATAGGGTATTCACTATAATAAATGTACCATGTGGTGGACCAGGATCTTCAAGATGCTTTCCTAACAAAGGAAAGAACCATCTGACAGGTAAAGACAGCTGCACACCAGGATGTCTGATGTGTGAAAAATAAAACTGGTAGAAAGACAATTAAAAAGAAAATGTGCAACAGTAGGCAAAACTGTTAAATGACTTGTTTACCAGATATGAGGCAGTTGACAAATGTTTTGTAAATAGCTTCTGGAGTTTATCAGAACAGACAAAACTTCAAACAAGTTCTTAAATGACCCAATTTATAGACACAGCAATAAAATAATGAGAAAGTTTAGTGTATTAGAAGAGACTAAACTGACGCACAAACTTGACCACTGGATGTTCTAACTGAAATTACAATAGTCAAGTAACGATTTCCAGAACTGATGCAATGGGACTTAATACACAGCTCAACGAACCCAGTGGCCAAATTCTTGGAATTTGCAGTGAAACTGGAAACCACAAGGTTTCACCAGCAGGCAAGGGAATAGGAACTACAATGTAAATATTAATTAAAACAAAAGGAATCAATCAAAACTATTTCACAGGCACAGCAGTAATAATGAAAAAAATTAAAGGGGGGAATAATGAGGCAGAAAATTTTAGACATCATGACAGGGAGTAAAGGTTTGAACAACCAGCAATGCAATGACATCATAAACAACAACAGGAGAGCAGAAAATTAGATTCCCCTGCATCTCAGGTCCAGATATGTTGATCTAAACCAGTATGGAAAAGGACAAGATGGGTAGCAAATCCGAAAAAATATAATCAGTTAGAAAGCAAGGTTGAAAGTATGAAAATGGAGATTGTAAAGGAGGGCAATAATGCAGGGACAAATCAGATGCAGATTAACAGCAAGGAATGAGAAATACATGGGAAAGATGTATCAAATGAAAAGAAAATCAGAGTAAAAGATGTATCTGATTCAAGGGATGATGAGACTAATGGTGGAAAACTTTTGAAAAACAATCAGTTTCGAGACCAGAAGCAGATACGACCTTGGCAGAGATTGACCGTAATCTCATCTCATCAAATCAGACCTAGAATGACGAAGTCAAAATATTGTTGTACAAAAGATCTAGACAGGTGTACTAAAGATGAATGGTGTTTATGTAGTCAGAATTACAGACATCAGAAGGGTATTTCAGAGTTTGAAAAGGCTAAGATCAGGAATGAAATTGATAAGAGAACCAGATGTGGAGGAATTACTTAATGAATTAATGGAAGGAGATAACAAGGCTCAACACTCTTTGATAGAGGAGATGAATACAGTGCAGGTTCACAAAAATAGAAAAGAACCCATGAAGAGAAAAATGTTTGGAGGATGAAGAAACAGAAAATGTTCAGCCAATCTTAGAAATCGATGTTTGTGACAAGAAAATACGTGCACTTATGCGTTCTGAGATCAAGGTATTGTCAATGTTCGAAAATTTGTTACATAGGCTAAAGGCCAAGAAACTGGTAATTTTTTATGTCACTGGTGTAAAAACTAGAACTGCAACTGTTGGGTTGGGCAAACCCGTAGCAGAAGAAATGTTAGTAGAATTGCAAAGTCATTGATTTCAGTTCACAATGAGTTGCTTTATTGTGAAAAGATTAATAAAAGATGCTGTGTTGAGCACTGATTTTATGATGAAGTATAGGCTGGTACTAAGTTATAAGAAAAAGTGGTTAAAATTCGAACAGGAAGGCAGAAATGAAGTATAAAATTCAACAGGAACCTTGGCGACAAACAGAAAACAACACATTTGCATGTTATATTTATCCCAGAGTCAATTAGAGATGAGCTGTTTCACTCATTTAACACTGCATAATGTATATACAATTATACATGAAGTTATTAAGTATTACATGCTTAATATAAAAACATTCATGGGGTACTTATGTTTTGTGTTATGGTGATTTTGATAATGCTAACAGGACTCTAAAGAATAAGGAGGCACTTATAAATTCGCACCAGGAGGTATTACAAATAGTCATCATAATTTGAGGTGTGTGTAGTTTGATGAACAGCAAGAGGTTAATCAGGACAAGTAGGGATAATGAGGAGCTAATGTAATTCACTTGTTTGTGGGTCTGTATAATAGTAATTGTCTTTTTTTAGTTTTAAAATTTTTCAACAGATATAAATGGTTGAATTGGCTCTTATGTGTGTCGATTCCATTGGGGATGGTGTGTAAAACACGAATTTTGGGGATTCCTACAGACTTAGTATTCCGGATGCTGCTTTGTGGTCCAATTTTAACACATTCTACATCATCATTGCTGATGGTAGGTGCAGAGTGACACACACATGGTTGCAGTACCTAGCATTGGGTCCCACACTCATCACCATGAGATGTGCAACTGCAAAGAGTAGGTAGAGAAACACCAGGTGCTACAACGAAATATGTGATGTGACGAAACACCATGGGATGGCATAGATTACGTAAGTCAGTGAAAGCTGAGAGTCAACAGTCATTTGCATAAAGGAACACCACTGCATAAAAAAACATATCATAATATTAAAATTGCTACGTGTTTGTGTAAAAGTATGCAAGTTTAATTCTCTAGGATAATGTATTTGTAAGTACTGGAATATTCTATAGTTAGTAGTAATGCTTCAGTCACCACTTCAGTCTATTTGCACCACTGATCAGACAGAGACACAAACAATGCTAACATCAATGGTGCACTAGGTGGTACTGAATGTGTCATCTAACAAATCAAATGTAGCATTAAGTGGAAATTTTGTAACATGGTGAGGTTAGAGAGAAAATATTATGCTGTCATTAAGATTTATCTGGGGAAAAGTGGGAAATATTTCACTGCTGCAGTACGGCACAGAAATGTAAACAATAAAATACACTCCTTAATGAGTTTTGTATGGATAACAGCGGCAGGAAAGGAACATAACCATTAGTTTGAGTTGCAGGATGCCAGGAATCTTTCCTTTCCGGAAATGTGTTCAACATTGATTTAGTATAGAAAGCTGTTGACTGTGCTATGTATTTCTACAAAGGGTGGGCAAATGGTAATGGGTTCAACCGAGCGCAACAAGACGAGGGCCTATTGACTAGGGATGGATTAGGAGGAGTGAGAATCTGGCCTTAAGTGGTAGGCATTTACATGTAAAATGCCAACAGCCTGGCTAACAGCTACAAATATCCAAAGCTGTGTTGTTTGGAAACACCAAGGCTCTGAACAGAACAAACACTCGAATAAGAATGAGATTAGATATATTCATACAGTAAGCATAATGGTTATATGTCAACCAATGAATGCCATCCTATGTACACAAGCACCAACTGTAACTACAAGCATAACTAGACTCTATACTGTAGGAAGTTACACATTATACATAACAAATATGGCAGACCTACAAGGTAGACATATTATTAGGTAGTGGCATTTCACAGCAGTCATTATCACCGGTAGTGACAGAAATATTATTATTATTTAATATGCTACGATGATAAGTGCTTATATTTATTGTCTCATACAAGAAAAATACTGCAGACCCCACACTTATACAGGAAGCGGAACATTGATAATTGTATGTCAAATTAATTTGACATGTTGATGTTACTGACAGTATTTGATTGAATGTGTGAAAAATACACATTGTTGCTATGAAAAGCATACATCTGTGCTTAAAGGAGTAGTAATTATTATGATTAGACATGTAACATATATAAATTAGTTGTAGAATTATTAGTGCAGGAATGGTCAAATTCCATTTAAAATTACATTTCCAGGTTGCGTTCACTCCATTTCAACTGCAAGAAATTTGTTACAGTGTTGTAAAAAGTGCTTTATGTGGTAGTGATCTAATAGAGACCCCATTAGTTATCTTTGGTGACTTTGGTGGACACGGTGGTGGGAGAGGTGTGTCTTAGGAGTTGCTGGAAAATGCACACACAAGTTATGTTATGGTCATGAGACAGAGAGGGCTGCTTTGGTTTTTTGTGACATGAGACTAAATATTTGGTTATTACCATCATAAACTCATATTTTTGAAGATCGGGAGTCCAGCCAACTCAGAGATTACGAACAGAGACTTGAGTTTATGACTTTGGCTGACAGAGCTTGTGCATGTATTGCACTTTATATGGACTTTAGTTTATGCATCTGAGAGTGGGGTTATAAGACCTGGTGCGTCAGGAATTTAAGCATATTAAGTTAAGGCTACCATCACTCACATGCTACCAGTTATGTTGAAAATGGGACATTCTTACCAAATGACTCACTGTTTTGCTTCATTAAGGACCACAAGTCAGCAGGAATTCATGTCTTTCTGAATTAACCAGTTACATTAAATATAATTCTGGGGCATAGCATATGTTATTACTGCAATTTTTCTGATATTTTACATGTAATAAAGTTTAACTCACATTGTGTGTCTGCCCTCAACCATTAGATGGCAGGATTACGAGTGCAGTGGACTGATTGGCCTCTATCACATTAGAGTGTTAAGAATGCTGTGTATGCCACAACCCTGGAAAACCTACGAGCCAAGTTTTTAACTAACAGAGTTCTGCATTGGACCATGACAGTTAAGTCACGAATGGGCTCTTTCTTATCTGGAATGTGGTCTTAAACTTATTTACTTCTGAATTTACAATCAAGAATGAGTTGTCCCGATCCTGAGAGGTGTAGACAATTTTGTATAGGGACACTGAGTTTAGAAACATTCAGCAGTTGTAGTACACAGAGTTGCCTGTGATATTACGCAGCGGAGGAGGGAAGATGATTGCACAATGAAAGTGCACTGAATAAGTGTCATCAGCTTCAGCATCAGAATCAACAGTACAGAAATCAGCTATAATCATGAGAACTTCAGCGTTGTCATCAGTAGCAGATCTAGAATCGGCAGAATATACACTTTTCGGTGGCGTCATCTGAGAAAAGGAAGTCATCATGGGAGAATAGGTAAGTACTGGTGACAAAGATGTCAATGTGTGTACCTCTGCTGCCGTACCATCAGAAACTGCAGCTATCACATTCAGTCACTGAACACTTGTGGTTTGGTGAACAACAGTCTGCCAAATAGCTTGAGTGAGATCAGGAAGTTTAGATTTGTAAGTTCCAAATACTAATGTGTTGCAGATAATCTAGCTCTACTGTTTAGTATGGAGAAAACGCAAACTGATCTATCAACCGAAATTTCAGTTGTTAAAACCCAATAAATTCAAGGACAGACAAGGGGGGGAGGGGGGGGGGGCATTCCTGATGAAGAAGGTTGTGTGGATGAGAAAATAAATGATGCTAAAAAGATCAACGGACCTAAAAGTGGAAAAGATGTATGACCATTGAGGGATGGTGTTAATTACTGTATTCTGATGCAGAATGCACTTTTGGAGGAAACACAAGGTGCGATTCAGAAAGTGCCTGAAAGAACTGTAAATTGCAAAATGGTCATTGGAAAAAATTCACTTGGGGTTTGGAGGAGACGAGTTTGAAAGTAGATGTGTTAGTGACAGATCAGGTCGCCACCTTAATAAATGAACCATGTGGTGGACCAGGATCTTCAATAAGCTTTCCTAACAAGGGAAAGTACCATCTGCCAGATTTTCTTGTAGCATGTAAAGACAGCTGCACACCAGGAATTTCTTAAGTGTGTAAAATAAAACTAGTGGAAAAGAAGTTAGAAAGAAATTGCGCAACAGTGGGAAAAACTGTTCAATGACTTGTTTAGCTATTTTTGAGGAATTTGAAAAATGTTTTGTAAATAAATCTCGGAGTGAGGCAAAACAGACGAAACTTCAGAACAAGTTCTTTAGTGGACCAATTTACAGATATAGCAATACAATAATGAGAATGTTTTGTGTATGTGAAGTAGCTAAACCCATGCACAAAACTTGACTGCTGGATGTTCTGTCTGAAATTAGAATCCTCAAGTGACAATTTCCAGAATCGATGCAATGGGACTTAATACACAGCTCAACCAACCCAATAGCCAAATTCTTGGAATTTGTAGTCAAACTGGAGACCACAGGGTTTCACCAGCAGGCATGGGAAGTGGGAACTACAATGTGAGGAAGAAATTTTAGATATCAGGACAATGAGTAAAGGTTTAAACAACCAGCAATGCAAGGACAACGTAACCACAATAGGAGAGCAGAAAACTAGATTTCTCTGCATCTCAGGTCCAGAGATGTCAATCTAAACCAGCATGGTAAAGGACAAGATGGGTAGCCAATCCAAAAAAATACAGTGAGTTACAAACAAGGTTGAAATAATGAAAACGGAGATTGTAAAGGAGGGCAAGAAAGTAGGGACAAATCAGATGCAGAGTAACAGCAAGGAAAGAGAAATACATGGGAAAGATGTATCAAATGACAAGAAAATCGGAGTAAAAGATTTATCTGATTCACGGTATGATGAGGCTATTGGTAGAAAATATTGAAAAACAATATTGGTATCAGTTAAGAGACTAGAAGCAAATACAGCCTTGGCAGGGATTGACTGTAATCTCATCTCAATTGATATATAATCCAACAGCAGTAATCACTGCAATGTCGGTTGTAACTCAGTGGATGCATCAATGGGTGTTCAAGAAGGAAGTAATAGTGGTTCATATGTTGTATTGACGGATGTAGAGAAGGTTGAATTTATGTTGACAAATATAATTCATTCATTGTCAAAGGGAAGTCAGGAGGAGATTTCAGAGAATAAAGTAATTGACAAGCATTGTGATACTGCTGGATTAGATGTGTCAGAAGAGAAAATCAAAGCTTTCATTTCTATAGTGGATGGGGAGTCAATAATTTTAGAGGATGATAAAAAGTCAATGACTGTTACAAGCCACATACAGAGAACAGTAAGAAATTATGAGGAAACTACTGAGCTGGATCACAAAATGAATGCTGAGTAGTATATAAAGGAGAAAGTGGAATACACTTTTATGATTGGAGATCATATTTGAAAATTTTAAAAATGCTGTTGCTGAAATTGTGGAAGAATAAATAGTTTAAGGTGGTGAAAGCACTTAACAGAAGGACACAAAAGTTAGCACAAGAGAAGTGTATCAGGAATATTTTTTAAAAAATTGTGAAGTTGAAAAGATGTCTGTCGAAGGTCTATGATGTGAATATCTCAGGTCAGACCTTAGAGCAAGGGGTGAGAACAGGTCCTAATTTGAGAAAATGGAGGGTCGCGTTAATTACAAAAGAATACGCAGTTGTAGCTAGAAATATTTAAGCATAAATGGAGCAGCTCACTACCAGATAATACACTTCATACAACAGTTTGAGAGACTGTGCGCAGAGGAAATGGAATGAAAACGAGCTGAAAATGTAAATGTAGATGTAAATGTAAATGGAATTGTACCCCATTACCACAATAATAGTTCTACAATTAATTTACATATTTTACTTGAAACATTATTTGATACTATGTCTACTGATACTAATTACTATTCCTTTAAGCACATATCTATGCTTTTCATAGACAAGAATGTGTGGTTGTTACACTTTCATTCAAATACCGTTGACAAAATCAATATGTTAAATTAATGTGTTATACTATTAATCATGTACCACTTCTTTTATAAGTGAATGTGTGCAGTATTTTCTGATATAGCTCAATTACTTCCTTTATAAGTGAATGTGTGGAGTATTTTCTGGTATGGCTCAATTAATGTGCACACTCATTATCATGATACTTTAAATAACAATAATATAATTTCTGTTGCTACTCATGATAATGACTATTGTGCAAAACCATTATCAAATATTACGTCTACCTTGTAAGATTGCTGTGTTTGTTATTTATAAGGTCTAAATGCCTACAGTGCACAATCTAGTTATGCCTGTAGTTACAGTTGTCCTTGTTTACATAACATCGCATTCCTTTGACTGACATATAACCCTTTGGATTACTGCCTCAATATCTCTCATTTCACTCTAAGTTATTAGAGTGTTTGTTCTATTCTCAGCTTCGTATTTCCAAACAACACTGCTTTGCACATTTGTAGCTGTTAACTGCACTCTTGTCTTACACGTAAGTGCCTACCATTTAAGACTATATGCTCACTCCTGCTAATCCATTCTTTGACCATAGGTCCTTGTCATACCGAGCTTGGTGGAACCCATTACCATTTACCAGGCTACATCATTATACATAGAAACATCATCTGTTTCCTATATTAATGCCACGTTAAATGCATTTCCTGAAAGGGAACCAACGTAATGCCCTTCAGCAGTTCAAACTAATGGTTACACTCCTTTGCTACACTGGTTTTCCATACAACACTTGTTAAGGAGTGTATTTTATTGTTTACACTTTGTTGCCTTACTGCAGCAGTGGAACATTTTCTTATTTCCCCTGTTTTACAAATAACTCTTAATGGCAGCATAATGTTTTCTCTCTAGCCTCATCATAATACAGAATCTCCACTCAATGCTACATTTGATTTATTTGATGACACATTCAGTACCACATAGCAAACCATTGATGTTAGCATAATTTCTATCTTTGTCTGTCCAGTAGTGTAAGTAGATTGAAGTGCCGAATGAAGCAGTACTAGTAAATATACAATGATCCAGTGATTATAAATAAACTATTCTATAGATTAAAAATTGAGTGACTTTGCATACTTTAGCACAATGAAGCAGTAACTTGAAAGGTCTTTCATGCAACAGTGTACCACACTGTAAATTATTGTTGACTCTCACTTGTCACTTATTTGAATAATTTACATCAGCCCATTATACAAGTTTCATCATTGTACTTTACTTTTATAATGGCAAGTTGGTCACAGCACCTGGCATTGTTCTCCCTACTCTTTCCAGTTGCACATCTCACGGTGGTAAGTCTGGTACCCAACAGTAAGAACTGCAACCATGCCTGTGTCATTCTGCACCCAACATCAACCAAGATGATGTAGGGTCTGTAAAAATTGGATCTCAAAGCAGCCCACACAATTCAATGTCTTAATGAATCCCCAAAGTCTGTGCTCTGTACATCATTCCCAGTGGAATTGACATGCTTGTAAGAGCCAATGCAAGCCAGCTTAATGCTTTGACAGAACTAGACGTTCATTTATTTTAACTAAACATTTATATCCCTTGATATTGTTTAAACCTAACTAAATGACAATTACAGTTATAGACAGACAAAAACATTTTAATTACATTACAATTTAATTATCCCAAGTTGAACTGACTGATTACCACTTCCCAACCTCCACATCCCTCCAATTAAGACAACTATTGGTAATACCTCCTGGTACGAAACTGTAAGTGCATCCTTTGCCTTTCCATTCTTTTGAGAACCAATAGGATCACCATAACGCAAGAGATGATTATCCGATGATCATTTTTATATTAACCATGTATTACTTAATAATTTTATGCATAATTGTATATCTGTTATGTCTGGTGAGTGAAACAGCTCCTTGGTGATGTAGTCTGGGGTGATTGTCACATATAAATGCGTTGTGTGCTGTTCGCCTCCAAGCATGCTGTTCATCATAAAAATCAGTGCCCCACACAACATCTTTTATTAAGATGCTAGCGCAAGAGAAGTGTATGATGAATTCTTTTTAAAAGATTTTGAAATTTGGAAGATGTCTGTGGATTGTCTGTGATGTGAATATCAGGGCTTAGGCCTCAGAACAAGGACTGAGAACAGTTCCTAATTTGATAGAAATGGAAGGTGCCATAATTCCAAAGGAGTACTCTGTTGGAGCTACAAATAGTTAAGCATTAACAGAGATTTAAGGCCAAAAAATGTTGGTGAAGGTGATGTGGTGTTTTCCTTATCAGCTGAGACAGTGGAACTGTTAGGGCAGAGGACTCAGATGAATTGTTTTTGGAGGAAGATGAAAAGGGTGAGGTAAATAATTATATTTTATGTCTAGCTGGTAAAGTTACTGAGAGTAATACGACAGAAGAAAACATGAGTACATTAAATTCTGTCGAGCGCATCGAATCAGACTTTGAATGACGAAGTCAAAATAGATTGTGGTACAAGAGATCTGGACAAGTAAACAAAAGATGAATGGTGTTTATGAAGTCAAAATAACAGATATCAGAAGGGTATGTGAGATTTTGAAATGGCCGAGATATGGAACGAAATTGATAAGAGAACCAGGGGTGGAGAAACTATTTTATGAATTAATGGAAGGAGATAAAAAGGCTCAAGACTCTTTGGCAGAGGACATGAATACAGTGCAAGTGCACAAATATTTGCAGGATGAAGAAACAGAAAATGTACAGCCAGTCTTAGGAATCAATGTTTGTGACAAGAAAATATGTATGCTTATTGGTTCTGAGAGCAAGATGTGGTCAATGTTCAAAAATTTGTTAAACAGGCATAAGACCATGGAACTGGTAATTTTTAACATCACTGGTGTAAAAATTAGAACTGCAACAGGTGGGCTGAGCAAACCTGCAACAGAAGAAATGTTAGTAGAACTGTAAAGACATTGATTTCAGTTCACAGTGAGTTGCTTTATTGTGAGAGGATTAATACAAGATGTTGTGTTTGGCACTGATTTTATGATGCAGTATATTATGGTGCTAAGCTATAAGAAAAAGTGGGTAAAATTCAAATAAGAAGGTAGGAAGAAATAAAAAAATGCAACAGGATGCTTGGTGGCAAACAGGAAACAACACATTTGCATCTTACAACTACCCCAGACTGAATTACAGGTGAGCTGTTTCACTCATCATAATTATGCAATATGAATATACAATTATGCATCAAGTTATTGAGTATTACATGCTTAATACAAAAGCATTCATGGGATATATATGTTTTGTGTTATAGTGATCTTAATAGTGCTAAAAGTACTGTAAAGAATAAGGAGGCACTTATAATTTTGCACCAGGAGGTATTACAAATAGTATGGCCAATTTGAGGTGTGTGGAGTTTGGCAAATAGCGAGAGGTTAACCAGTTCAAGTAGGTATAATGAGGAGCTAATGTAATTCAATTGTTTTTGTGTGTGTATAATGATAATTGTTATTTTTTCGGTTTTAAAATTTCTCAAGGGATATAAAGGGTTACTTAAAATAAATGAACATCCAATTTTGTCAACACTTTAGGTGGTTGCATTACCTCTTTTATGTGGTTATGTGGGTCGATTCCACTGGGGATGGTGTGCAGAACACAAATTTTGGGGATTCCTTCAGACTTATTATTCTGGGGGCTCCTTTGTGATCCAATTTTGACAGATTCAACATCATCTTTGCTGATGGTGGGTGCAGAGTGATACGTGCATTGCCACAGTACTTAACATCAGGTAGGATACACATCACCATGAGATGTGCAACTGGAATGAGTGGGAAGAGCAACAGCGAGTGCTCTGACCAAATGGCTATTATAAAAGTGAAGTGTTACAATGAAACATGTGATGTGAAAAAACACTATGGGCTGGTATAGATTTAGCAAGTACATGAAAGTTCACAGTCAACAATCATTTGCACAAAGGAACACCGTTGCATGAAAAACTGTCATAATAATGTTAAAATTACTATGTCTTTGTGCAAAAGCATGCAAGCTGAAATCTATATTATAGTGTATTTATAAGTACTGGAACATTCTATAGTTGTGGTAATGGTTCAGTCACCACTTCAAGCTATTTACACTACTGGTCCAACACAGAAGGAAATTATGCTACCATCAATAGTAGGCTAGATAGTACTGAATGTGTCAGCTAATAAATCAACTGTAGTATTAAGTAGAGATTATGTAACACGACGAGGCTAGAGAGAATACATACTTGTTAGAACTGGGGAAACCAGGAAATTTTCCGCTGCTGCAGTAAGGCCGTAAATTGTAAACAATGAGAGACATTCCTTAACGAGTAAAAACCATAGCAGCCAAGCACCATATCCCTTAGTTTGAATACCAGAAAGACGCCAGTTATTGTTCCCTTTCAGGAAATGCAGTCAACAATGATGTAGTATAGAAAACTGTTGACTGTGCTGTGAATTTCGACAAAGGCTGGACAAACGATAATGGGTTCAACTGAGCTTGACATTACGAGTGCCTATGGACAAAGGATGGATTAGCAGGGGCGAGAATCTGACCTCGCATTTACATGTAGAAGCCAAAACGCCAGCTGATAGCTACAAATGTCCAAATCTGTATTGTTTGGAAAC
The DNA here is from genome assembly GCF_021461385.2 of Schistocerca piceifrons. Classification (NCBI taxonomy): domain Eukaryota; kingdom Metazoa; phylum Arthropoda; class Insecta; order Orthoptera; family Acrididae; genus Schistocerca; species Schistocerca piceifrons. The sequence goes on from NC_060147.1 coordinate 137,657,030, forward strand.
ACCAAGGCTCTGAACAGAACCAATAGTCTAATAACTTAGAATGAGACAAGAAATATTCATACAGTAAGCATAGCAGTTATATGTCACTCCATTGAATTCAATCCTTTGCACACAAGCACCAACTGTATCTACAAGAATATCTAGATTGTATACTGTAAGCATTTACACATTATGAGTAACAGGTAAGGCAGTCCTACAATGTAGACATAATATCAGATAATGGCACTGCACATTTATCATTATCACCAGCAGGTAGCAATGCAAAATATTTAATATGCCATGATGATAAGTGTCTAAATTGAATGTGTCATAACAGAGAATTACTACAGACATACACTTATACAGGAAGTGGTACGTAGTTAATAGTATATCATATTAATTTAATATATTGATTCTGTCAACAATATTTCATTGAAAGTGCAATATAGACACATTTTTGCCTATGAAAAGTGTACATATCTGCTTAAAGGAATACTAATTAATATCAGTAGACTTGGAATCAAATAATGTTTCAGGTAACATACGTAATTTAATTGTAGGGTTAATAGCGCAGGAATGAGGTCCTGTTCCATTTATATTTACATCTACATTTACATTTCATGTCATTTTCACTCAATTTCAACAGCACGCAATCTATCAAAGTGTTGCAAAAAGTGCATTAAGTGGTAGGGGTCTAATAGAGACCCCATTAGTTATCTTTGGTGACTTTGGTGGGCATGGTGGTGGGAGAGGTGTGTCTTAGGAGTTGCTGGAAAATGCACACACAAGTTATGTTATGGCCATCAGACATAGAGGGCTGGTTTGGTTTTTCTGACATGAGACTGAATATTTGATTATGACCATCATAAACTCATATTTTTTAAGATCGGGAGTCCAGCCAACTCAGAGATTACGAACAGAGACTTGAGTTTATGACTTTGGCTGACAGAGCTTGTGCATGTATTGCACTTTATATGGGCTTTAGTTTATGCATCTGAGAGTGGGGTTATAAGACCTGGTTTATAAACACACTTAGAAATTTAAGCATATTAAGTTAAGGCTACCATCACTCACATGCTACCAGTTATGTTGAAAATGGGACATTCTTACTAAATGACTCGTTGTTTTGCTTCATTAAGGACCACAATTCAGCAGGAAACCATGTCTCTCTGAATTAACCAATTACATGAAATATAATTCTGGAGTATAGCATATGTATAGCATATTTTTCTGATATGTTGCATGTAATAATGTTCAACTCACATTGTGTGTCTGCCCTCAACTATTTGATGGCATGATTACCAGTGCAGTGGACTGACTGGTCTCTACCATATTAGGGTTTAAAGAAGACTGTGTATGCCACAACCCTGAAAAAGCTACGAGCCAAGTTTTTCACTAACAGCATCATGCATTAGGCCATGACAAAGTCACAAATGGGGTCGTTCTTGTGTGAATGTGGACTTAAATTTATTTAGTTCTGAATTTACAAGCAAGAATCAGTTGTCCAGGTCCTGAGAGGTGTAGACAGTTTTTTATAGGATTTTTGAGCTTAGAAACATTCAGCAGCAGTAGTACACAGAGTTGCTAACGATATTAAGTAGCGCAAGAGTGAAGATGATGGCACAATGAAAGTGCACTGAATAAGTGTCCTCATCTTCAGTTGCGGAGACCAACATTGTAAAAATCAGCTACAACCATGAGAGCTTCAGTGTCTTAATCAGCAGCAGAGCCAATGTAGGAAATATTCACTTTTTGGTGACCATCACAGAAAAGGAAGTCATCATGGGAGAATAGGTAAGTACTGGTGAAAAAGATGTAAATGTGCGTACCTTTGCTCACCTAACATCAGGAACTGAAGATGTCATGTTCAAACATCACCAAACACTTGGGGTTTGGAGAACAATAGTCAGCCAGGTAGCCTGAAGTCAGATCAGGAAGTTAAGATTTGTAAATTCCTATTACCTACTTATTGCAAATAATAGGGATCTACAACTTAGTATGGGGAGAATGCAAACTGATCTAACAAATGAGATTTCAATTGTTAACACTCAACTAAATTAAAAGACAGGTGAAAGAAACACGAAATCAAAAAATGAGGTAAGGGTTGCATTGGGAAAAATAAAATGGATGTAGAGGTTATGATTGAGGTGAAGTTAACTCAAATCAGAACTGAAAGTGGCAAAATTCCAGATGTAGTAGGCTGCATGGGGGAGAAAAAAAGTCAACAGACCTAGAAGTGAAGAGATGCATGATCATTAAGGGGCAGTGTTAATAACTGATTTCTGAGGCAGAATGCAGTTTTGGGGGAACACAAGATGCAGTTGAGAATGTGTCTCAAAGAACAGTAAATTGCAATATGGTCATTTGAAAAAATCGGTGGGGTTTGGAGACGACGAGCTTGGAAGTAGATGTGTTAACAACAGATCAGGTCACCACTGTAATAAATATACCATGTGGTGGAACAGGATCTTCAATATGCTTTCCTAACAAGGGAAAGTACCATGTGACAGATTTTCTTGCAGCATGTAAAGACAGTTGCACACAGGAATGTCTGATGTGCAAAAAATAAAACTAGTGGAAAGACAGAAGGAAATATACAACAGTGGGCAAAATTGTTGAATGACTTGTTTATCAGATTTTAGGCATTTGAAAAACATTTTGTAAATAAATTCTGACGTGAGGCAAAACAGACAAAACTTCAGAACAAGTTCTTAATTAGGCCAATTTACAGACATGGCAATACAAAGATGATAAAGTTTTGTGTATGTGAAGTGGCTAAACTATTCCGCGAACCACGACTGCAGGGTGTTCTAACTGAAATTTCAATGCTGAAGTGACAATTTCCAGAATAGATGCAATGGGACTTAGAACACAGCCCATCCAACTCAGTAGACAAATTCTTGGAATTTGTAGTGAAACTGGAAACCACAGAGTTTCACCAGCATGCAAAGGAATGGGACAATGTGAATTTTAGTAAGGACAAAAGAAATCAATCCAATCTATTTCACAGGACCTCCAAAGTTATGGAAATAATTAACAAAGTGGGAATAATGAGGAAGAAAATTTTAGAGATCATGACAAGGAGCTAAGGTTTGAATGACCAGCAATGCAAGGACAACATAACCACAACAGGAGAGCAGAAAACTAGATTTCTCTGCATCTCAGGTCTAGAGATGTCGCTCTAAACCAGCATGGAAAAGTACAAGATGGGTAGCAAATCCTAAAATATATAGAGAGTTAGAATGCAAGGTTGAAATTATGAAAATGGAGATTGTATAGAAGGGCAAGAAAGGAGGGAGAAATCGGATGCAGAGTAACAGCAAGGAAGGAGAAATACATGGGAAAGATAATTCAAACGTCAAGAAAATGGGAGTAAAATATTTATTTGATTCAAGGGATGACGAGGCTAATGGTAGAAAACTTTGGAAAAATAAAATTGGTATCTGTTTCGAAACCAGAAGCAGATACAAACTTGGCAGAGTTTCATCGTAATCTTATCTAAATTGCTATAAATCCAACAGCAGTAATTATTGCCATATTGGTTGTAATGCAGATGATGCAGCTGTGGATGTTCAACAAGATAGTAATAGTTGTTCATATGGTTGAATTTATGTCAACAGATGTAATTCATTCATTGTCAAAGGAAAGTGAGGAAGAGGTTTCAGAGAATAAACTAATGGATGAGCATTGTAATACTGCTGGATTAGATGTGTCAGAAGAGAGAGTCAAAGCATTCATTTCTGTAGTGGATGGCGAGCCAGTCGTTTTAGATAATGAGAAAAAGTCAATGAGAGTTCTAAGTCTGACCCAGAGAACAGTAAGAAATTATGAGAAAACTGTTGAGCTGGATCACAAAATTAATACTGAGTAGTGTATAAAGGAGGAAGTGGAATACAGTTCTATGATTGGAGATGATATTTTAAAATTACTGTTACTGGAATTGTGGGAGAGTAACTAGTATAAGGTGGCAAAGGCACTTAATAGAAGGAGAGAAAATTTAGTGCAAGTGTAGTGTATGATGAATTTTTTTAAAAAAAGATAGTGAAACTGAAAATTTGTCCATGGAATGTCTATGATGCAATTATCAGGAGTCAGCCCCTAGATCAAGGGGCAGGAACAGGTCTTAATTGGATGGATATGGAGGGTCCCTTTAATTCCAAAGGAGTACTCAGTTGTAGCTAGAAATATTTATGAGCATAAATGGAGTAGCTCACTACCAGATAATGCGCTTTCTACAACACCTTGACATTGTAGGATGTGAGGCCCGCCAGTTATGCAAAACACCTGTAAGAGGTTTCCACCCAGTATATGCATAAAGTATGAAGAAGAGCAGATAGAAGAGGTTGACAGTCTTAAATTCCTGGGATTACAACTCGATAATAAATTCAGCTGGGAGGAGCACACCACAGTACTGCAGAAACGCCTTAACAAATCTGCATTTGCAATTCGAGTGTTAGCAGACATAGGCGACATAAAAATGAAAAATCTTGCATACTTTGCCTACTTTCATTCCATAATGTCATATGGTATAATATTTTGGGGTAACTCTTAAAGTCAAACAAAATTTTTCAGAGTCCAAAAGCGTGTAATACGTATTATTTGTGGAGTAAATTCACAGACGTCCTGTAGAAACCTCTTCAAAGAACTGCGTATACTAACTACTGCCTCTCAGTATATTTACTCCTTAATGAAATTTGTCCTAAATAATATATCTTTTTTTCCAACAAACAGCTCAGTTCATACATACAATACCAGGAACAAAAATGATCTGCACAAGGACTTAAAAGCATTTACTTTTGTTCAAAAAGGGGTCCACTACTCAGGAACATTAATCTTCAATAATTTGCCAGCAAACATAAAAAAAATTAGTTACAAATAAAGATCAGTTTAAAAGGAGCCTGAAAGACTTACTAGTGGCCAACTCCTTCTACTCCATTGACGAATTTTTTAATAGAAACAAATGATGTATTGTATATATTCATACTATTAGTTTTGTTACTTCAGCTTAAAAATAAATAAATTATTTACATGTTCCACATCCACGAGGATCTACTCAGCACGGAACTATGGAATGAAAAACTAATCTAATCTAAACAGTTTTTTCCAAGTATCCAAACATGTTTCAGCACCACTGTGTCAACATCAGTGGGCTTCCATTTTATTTAATCTGTAATGACAACATTTTTACTAAATGATTACAAAATTATGTGGATATTTAGTTCAAACAATAGTGCCTTTCAGTTTGTTAATACCTTTACAAAGATGTAAAGGTATTAACAAAAATATAGGAACTATTGTCTGAACTAAATAACCTCATACTTTTGTAATCATTTAGTAAAAATGTTCACATTACAGATTAAATAAAACAGAAACTCACTGATGATGCCACAGTGGTTTTCAAACATGTTTGGGTACTTGAAAAAACCGTGTTTTGCATAACTGGCAGACCTCACATCTTACAATTTTAACTTCAAACATGCTAAACACAAGGAGCTGCAAATCCAAATGATGAATACCTTGACAGTTTTTGTGCAGAAGAAATGGTATGAAAATGACCTGGAAATGTAAATGGTATTGGACCCCATTAACACAAAAATAATTCTACAATTAACTCACATATTTTACATTAAATCATTTTTAATACTGTGTATATGGATACTAATTCTATTCCTTTAAGCACATGTCTAAGCTTTTCATATACAAGAATGTGTTTTTATTGCACTTTCATTCAAATACCATTAACAAAATCAATATTTAAACTAATTTGTTATATTATTAATCATAAACTGCTTGCTTTATAAGTGTATGTGTGGAGCAGTTTCTGGTATGACACAATTAATGTATACATTTATTATCGTAGTATATTAAATGATAATAAAATAATTTGTGTTTCCATTCATGATGACTACTGTGGAATGCCATTATCCGATATTATGTCTACCTTCTAAGGCTGCTGTGTTTGTTGTTTATAATACGTAAATGCCTACAGTGTACAGTCTAGTTACACTTGTAGTTACAGTTGGTGCTTGTGTACTTTGGACTGCATTCCTTGGACTGGCATATAACCCTTTGGCTTACTGCCTCAGTATCTCTTGTCCCATTTTATGTTATTAGAGTGTTTGTTCTATTCACAGCCTTGGCATTTCCAAACAACATTAGCTGTTAGTGACCCTCCTATGTTTTACATGTTAGTGCCTACCACTTAAGACTAGATGCTCACTCCTGCTAATCCATCCTTTGACCATAGGCCTCGTCATGCCGACCTCGGTGGAACCCATTACCATTTTCCAGGCTACATTCATATACTTAGCAACATCAACTGTTTCCTATAGTAATGCCGTGTTAAATTCATTTCCCAAAAGAGAACCATCGTGACATCCTTCAACAGTTCAAACTAATGGTTATGCTCCTATGCTCCCCTGGTCTTTCAGACAACACTCGTTAAGGAGTGTCTTTTATTGTTTATGCTTAGGAGCCTTCCTGCAGCAGTGGAATGTTTACTTATTTCCCCAGTTGTAACAAATAACTCTTAATGGCAGCGTAATGTTTTCTCTCTAGCCTCATCGTGTTACAGAATCTCCACTCTATTCTACTTTTGATTTATTAGATGACACATTCAGTATCACCTAGCATACCATTGACGTGAGCATAATTTCTATCTGTTTCTGACCAGTAGTGCAAATAGCTTGAAGTGGTGAGTGAAGCAGTATGACTAAATATAGAATGGTCCAGTACTTATAAATACACTACCCTATAGATTTAAATTAAGTGAATTCCATACTTTTGCACAATGAAGTAGTAATTTTAAATATTATCATGAAATGTCTTTTATGCAATGGTGTACGTTTATGCAAATTATTGTTCACTCACAGCTGTCACTCATTTGAATAATTTATGTCAGCTTATTACACATGTTTCATCATAGCGTTTTACTTTTATAGTAGCCAATTGGTCACAACACTCGGTGTTGCTCTCCTTACTCTTTGCAGTTGCACATCTCATGGTAATGAGTGTGGTACCCAATACTAAATATTGATAGACAGGGTCTTGCAAAAATCTCGGAGAAGACTTACACTGATTGGGACTATCAATTTACTCAGCCTCACAGGAAAATGGGAAGAACAAGTGGACCTTATGGAAAGGAGAAAATTAATAATACTGGGAATGTGTGAAATAAAATGGAAAGGAAAATGCATGAAGAAATGAAAGAAACAGTACACACTGTATTGGCATGGGAATAACAGAGAGACGAAGAATGGTGTCAGTTCCATCATGAATAAAGATCTAAAAGGAGTCACTGACATTCAGTACATTAGTGAGCGAGTAATAGAGATGACTGTACATTTAGGGAAAGGAAAACTAACTTTTGTACAGGTGTATGCACCTCAAACTGGATGTTGTCAAAAGGATACGAACAAGTTTCTTGAAGATTTGCGTAAGTCATTAGTTAAGAGAGAGTGATCATTATAGGAGACCTAAATGCACAGATTGGGACAGGTAGAACACAATATGAGAATGTAATGGGACCCCATGGATATGGTAGAAGAAATATAGAAGGTGAGCATCTCCTTGGCGTCTGTATGAGGAATGAGTTGGTGGTGTAAAACAGTCGGTTTGAGAAGAGACAGAGCCATCACGATACAGTGTGGATGGATTACAAAAGACTGTAATTGGTTATGTCATCACACATGAAGAAAGGAGTAGAAGGGTAACTAATGCCAGAGTAACTCCTAGCAAGAGCCTTGACAGTGATCACTGTGATCACTCATTGGAGCAAGGGTGTAATAATTCCTCTGGTAACAAAGGTAGCAGGTGGAAACCCACTAACTATATAGGAATAACCCTATTATCTCATGGGTTGAAAATACTTGAGAAGATCATAGAAAAGAGACAGAACTATCATAAAACTACAGATGGAGGAGAAACAATATGGCTTCAGAAGTAACAGATCAACAATAGATCTAATTTTTAGCACCCACATGTTGATGGAAAAGTATTGAGAGAAAGGCAACAACCTGGCCATTGCATGCCTGGATATAGAAAAATCCTATGACAGTGTTATTAGAGATAAGATCTGGGAATGCCTGAGGAGAAAGACTGTGCCTGAAAGACTAATAAGAAAAATTCAGATGTTGTAAAAAGACTGTACTAGCTGTGTACGAATTGGGGAAGGACGATCATCGTGGTTTGAGACCAAGAGTGAAGTTCAGCAAGGAAGTGCCAGGACCCCACTACTATTCATCAGTGTTCTGGATAATATACTGAAGAACATCAAGGAGAAGTCAGGTGAACGGAATGGATTTGCCTCTGCTGATGACATCATGATATGGGGAGAAACTGAAGAGGAAATACAGATCTGACTAGATGAATGGAAATTTCAGTTCCAGAAATATAACCTCAAGATCAGCAAGACCAAGACTTTGGTGAGGGCAGTCAACAGAGATGGACAACCAGCAAGTGTAAAACTAGACCACCAACTAGAGTGTGTGGACAGTTTTCCTTATCTTGGAAGTGTAATCTCCAGTGATAATTTGGTCAGAAATGAAATCATCAACAGAGTGCAAAAAGAATCTGAATTCTACAAACAAATTAGATCACTTTTATGAGATGACTTCATTCCCAAAGCAACTAAACTGATGATGTTCAATAGCTATTTCATACCAATATTGAGGTATTTAAACATGTACCCTCACAAACAGAGAATCATCAATGCTGCAAGCATCAGAGATGAAATTTTTTAGCTGCACCATCCAGAAGACGAAGATGGACAAGGTAAGGAATAAAGACATCCCTATTAGATCGAATTGGCACATCTAGATGTCGATGGTACTGGCATGTGATGAGAAAGAAACCAACTAGAACAGATAAAGGTGGATGCTAAAAGCCATCAAGAGAGACCTCATACCTGATGAATGGACATGATTAAGGCTGATCTAGTGACCAGAGGATGGACTGTGGATGATGTTCTCTGTGAACTGGTATATTTGCACAGGATGAAGTGGAAGAGGCTCATTATCACTACCGATACCCAGGAAACTGGAACTGTTAAGTGATGATGATAACTAAGTATTGCAACCATGCATGTGCCACTCTGCACCCAACATCATCATAGCTAATGTCGAATCTGTCAGAATTGGATTACAAAGCAGCACCCACAATGCTAACTCCTAATGAATCGCCAACGTCTGTGCTCTACACACCATTCCCAGTGGAATTGACAGAACTAGATGTTCATTTATTTTAAGTTAACATTTATATCCCTTGATAAATTTTAAACCCAACTAAATGACAATTACAGTTACACACATACAAAAACAATTTAATTACACTACCTCCTCATTATCCCTACTTGAACTGATTGATTGCCCTTTCCCAACCTCCATATGCCTCGAATCACGCCAACTATTCTTAATAAATCCTTGTGTGAAATTGTAAATGCTTCCTTATTCTTTCAATTCCTTTGAGCACTATTAAGATCAAAGTAACTCAAGACATAAATATCCTATGAATATTTTTATATTAAACATGTATTACTTAATAATTTTATGCATAATTGTATATCCATTATGTACAGTAATGGTGAGTGAAACAGCTCATCTGTGATGGAGTCTGGAGTGATTCTCAAATAAAAATGCATTGTTTTCTGTTCACCACCAAGCATCTCGTTCAATATAATTCTTGCTGTTCTACCTTCTTCTTCGAATTTTAACCATTATTTCATATAACTTCACATCATCCTATACTTCATCATAAAATCTGTGCACCACACATCTTTTATTAAGATGTTAGCGCAAGAGATGTGGATGATGAATTCTTTTTCAAAGATTGTGAAATTGAAAAGATGTCCGTGGAATGTCTATGATGTGAATATCAGGGGTCAGGCCTCAGAACAAGGACTTAGAACATGACCTAATTTGATACAAATTGAGGGTCCCATTAATTCGAAAGGAGTGCTCTGTGGTAGTTACAAATATTTAAACATTAACGGAGATTTACGGCCAAAAAATGTTGGTGAAAGTGATGTGACATTTTCCGTATTGGCTGAGATAGTGGAACTGTTAGGTTGGAGGAATCAGGTGAACTGTTGTTGGAGGAAGATGAAACTGTGTAGTAAATAATTTTATTTTATGTATCGATGGCAAGGCTACTGAGAGTAATATGATAGAAGAAATTAAATTCTGTCAAGAGGATCGAATCAGACTTAGAATGACGAAGTCCAAATAGTTTGTAGTACAAATGATCTAGAAAAGTATACTAAAGATGAATGGTATTTATGTAGTCAAAATTACAGACATCAGAAGGGTATGTGAGATTTTGAAAAGGCCAAGATAGTGAAGGAGATTGATAAGAGAACCAGGTGTAGAGGAATTACTTGATAAATTAATGGAAAGAGATAATGAGTTTCAAGACTGATAGAAGAGATGAATACAGTGTAGGTGCAAAGAAATAGAAAAGAATCCAGGAACAGAAAAATGTTTGGAGGATGAAGAAACTGAAAATGTACGGCCAATCATAGCAATGAATGTTTGTGACAAGAAAATACATGCACTTATCAGTTCTAAGAACAAGGTGATGTCAGTGTTCAAAATTTTGTTAAATAGGCATAAGACCAAGAAATTGGTAATTTTTATCGTAACTGGGGCATAAATTAGAACTGCAACAGGTGGGTTGCGCAAGCCCATAACAGAAGAAATGTTAGTAGAATTGCAAAGTCATTGATTTCAGTTCACAATGAGTTGGTTTATTGTGAGAGGATTAATAAAAGATGTTGTGTTGGGCACTGATTTTGTGATGTAGTATAAGGGTGGTGCTGAGTTTTAAGAAAATATGGCTGGAATCCAAACAAGAAGGTAGAAAGGAAGAAAAACATCAACAGGATGTTTGGTGGGAAACAGGAAACACATTTGCATGTTACAACTACCCCAGACTCAATAACAGATGAGTTGTTTCACTCATCATAACCATGCATATTGTATATACAATTATGCATGAAGTTATTAAGTATTACATGCTTAATATAAAAGCATTCATGGGATATTTATGTTTTGTGTTATAGTGATCTTATAGTGCTAAAAGAACCATAAATAATAAGGTGGGACTTATATATTCACACCAGGAGGTATTACAAACAGTCGGCACAATTTGTGGAGTTTGGCAAACAGCTAGGGGTTAATCGGTTCAAGTATGGATTATAAGGAGCTAATGTAATTCAATTGTCTTTGTGTGTATATAATGGTAATTGTCATTTTTTTTAGTTTTAAAATTTCTCCAGGGATATAAACAGTTACTTAAAATAAATGAACATCCAATTCTGTCGACACATTAGGTGGTTGCATTGCCTCTTACATATGTGTAGATTCCACTGGGATGGTGTGCATAACACAAATTTTCAGAATTCCTTCAGACTTACTATTCTGGGGGCTGTTTAGTGATTCAATTTTGACAGACTATACATCATCTTTGCTGATGGTGGGTGGAGAGTGACACATGCATGACCGCAGTGCTTAGCCTCAGGTACCACACTCATCACCATGAGATGTGCGGCTGGAAAGAGTGGGCAGAGCAACACCACATGCTGTGACCATTTGGCTATTATAAAAGTGAAGTGCTGCAATGGAACATGCGAAACGCCATGGGCTGGTGTAAATTATGCAAATAAGTGAAAGCTGAGTGTCAACAACAACTTGCATAAAGGAACACCATTGCATAAAAACACTTTCACAATAATATTAAAAACTGCTTCCTGTTTGTGCAAAGGTATGCAACTTTAAATCTACAGGATACTGTATTTATAAGTATTTGATCATTCTGTAGTTAGTGGTAATGCCTCAGTCCCCACTTCGAGCTATTTACCCAACCGGTCCAACACAGAAGGAAATTATGCTAACACCAATAGTAGGCTAGGTGGTACTGAATGTGTCATCTAATAAATCAACTGTAGCATTAAATACAGATTATGTAACATGATGAGGCTAGAGAGAACAAATTACAATACCATTAAGAGTTACTTGTTAGAACTGGGGAAACCAGGAAATTTTCCACTGCTTCAGTAAGCCCCAAATTGTAAACAATAAAAGACACTACTTAATGAGTGTTGCATGGAAAACCAGAGCAGCAAACGAGCATAACAAGTAGTTTGAACTGCTGAAGGAAGGCAGGGATGTTTCTCTTTCAGGAAATACATTCAACTTGGATTTTGTATAAAAAAAAATGTTGATTGTGCTGTATATGTGGACAAAGAATGGGTAAACGGTAATGGGTTCAACTGAGCTTGACATGACGAGGGCCAGTGGAGAAAGGGTGTATTAGCAGGAGTGAGAATCTGTCCTTAAGTGGTAGGCACTTACATGTAAAAGCCAAGAAGCCGGCGAACAGCTACAAATATCCATAGCTGTGTTGTTTGGAAACACCAAGTCTCTGAACAGAACAACTACTCTAATAACATAGAATGAGACAAGAAACATTAATGCAGTAAGCATAACAGTTATATGTCAGTCCGACAAATTCAGTTATATGTACACTAGCACCAACTGTAACTACAAGCATAACTAGACTCTATACTGTAGGCATTTACACATAAGTAAAAAATAAAGTAGTCCTACAATGTACACATAATATCAAATAATGTATTGCACAGTAATTATCACCAGTAGCAACACAAATTTCATTATCATCATTTAATATGCTACAATGATAAGTGTTTACATTACGTGTGTCATACCAGAAAATTACTACAGACATACTCTTATACAGGAAGCAGTAGATAGTTAATCGTATATCAAATTAATTTAACATATATCTAAAAACAAAGATGATGTGACTTACCAAATGAAAGTGCTGGCAGGTCGACAGATACACAAACAAACACAAACATACACACAAAATTCAAGCTTTCGCAACAAACTGTTGCCTCATCAGGAAAGAGGGAAGGAGAGGGAAAGACGAAAGGATGTGGGTTTTAAGGGAGAGGGTAAGGAGTCATTCCAATCCCGGGAGCGGAAAGACTTACCTTAGGGGGAAAAAAGGACGGGTATACACTCGCACACACACACACACATATCCATCCACACATATGTCTGCTTGTGTCTGTATATGTGTGGATGGATATGTGTGTGTGTGCGAGTGTATACCCGTCCTTTTTTCCCCCTAAGGTAAGTCTTTCCGCTCCCGGGATTGGAATGACTCCTTACCCTCTCCCTTAAAAACCACATCCTTTCGTCTTTCCCTCTCCTTCCCTCTTTCCTGATGAGGCAACAGTTTGTTGCGAAAGCTTGAATTTTGTGTGTATGTTTGTGTTTGTTTGTGTGTCTGTCGACCTGCCAGCACTTTCATTTGGTAAGTCACATCATCTTTGTTTTTAGATATATATTTCCTACATGGAATGTTTCCCTCTATTATAACCATATCATTAAATTAATTTAACATATTGATCTTGTCGACAGTATTTGATTGAATGTGCGATACATACACATTCTTGCCTATGAAAAGCATAAATCTGTGCTTAAAGGAACAGTAATTAGTATAAGTAGACTTGGTATCAATGTAATGTAACAGGTGTAAATTAGTTGTCAAATTAGTAGAGCAGGAAAGGGCTACAATTATATTTACCATTACATCTACATCTACATCTTCATCTACATTTACATTTCCAGGTCATTTTCACTCCATTTCAACTGTACGCAATCTATCAAAGTGTTGTAAAAAGTGCACAATGTGGTAGAAAGTGAATAGAGATACAATTAGTTATCTTTGGTAACTTCAGTGGACATGGTGGTAGGAGATGTGGTCTTGGGAGCTGCTGGAATATGCAAGGAGCAGTTATGTTATGGCCATCAGATTATGGCCATCAGGCAGAGAGAGTGGTTTGGTTTTTCTGATTACGACCCTCATAAAAGTTTAATTTTCATGATCGGGAGTCTAGCCAAATCACGGATTATAACATGGACTTGAGATTCTGACTTAGGCTGACACAGTATGAGTCTGTATTGCATTTTATGTGGAGTTTAGTTTATGCATCTGAGAGTGGGGTTAGAAGACCTGGTGTATAGACATACTTAGCAATTTAAGCATATTAAGTGAAGACTACCATCAATCGTGTGCTGCTAGTTATGTTGCAAATGGGACATTCTTACTAAATGGACTCCCAGTTTTGTTTTATTAATCACTACAATTCAATAGGAAGCTATATCTACCTAAAACCTGTTACATAAAATATAAATCTGGATTAAAGCATATGTTATTACTGCAATTTTCCTAATATGTTATGTTTAATAACCTTCAACTTGCATTATGTGTCTGCCCTCAACTATTTGATGGAAGGATTACCAGTGCAGTAGACGGATTGGTTTCCGCCATATTAGGGTGTAAAGAAGACTGTGTATGCCACAACTCTGAAAAAGCTATGAGCCAGATTTTTAACTAACACAGTCATGCAATAGGCCAAGGAAGTTAAGTCACAAATCGGGCCTTTCTTGCCTTATAGCGGCTTCGAGCTTAGAAACGTTCAGCAGCAGTAGTACACAGAGTTGCTAGTGATATTAAGCAGTGCTAAAGGGAAGATGATGGCACAATGAAAGTGCACTGAATAATTGTCATCAGCTTCAGCAGAAGAGATCAACAGTACAGAAATCAGCTACAACCATGAGAGCTTCAGTGTCTTCATCAGCAGCAGATCCAACGTTGGCAGAATATTCACTTTTTGGTGATGTCATCAGAGAAAAGGCAGTCATCATGGGAGAATAGGTAGGTACTGGTGACAAAGATGTCAATGTGTGTACCTTTGTTGGTCTACCATCAGGTACTGAAGATGTCACATTCAAACTGACACTGAAAACTTGTGGTTTGGAGAACAACAGTCAGTCAGATAGCTTGAAGTGAGATTGGGAAGTTAACATTTGTAAGTTCCAATTACTAACTTGTAATGGAGCTCTACAGCTTAATATGGGCAAAATGCAGGCTGATCTATCAAATGAAATTTCAATTGCAAAAACCCAACTACATACAAAGAAGATTAAAATGGATGTAGATGGTATGATTGAGGGGAAGTTAACTCAAATCAGAACCTTTATGGACAAAATTAGAGATGAATTATGCCATGTGGATGAGAAAATAAACGATATTAAAAAGTCAATGGAGCGAAAAGTGGAAAGATGCATCACAGATTCAGGGGTGGTATTAATAACTGTTTGCTGAAGTAGAATGAACTTTTGGGGGAAACACGAGATGTACTTCACAATATGCCTAAGATAACTGTAAATTGCAAATTGGTCTTTCAAAAAACTCAGTTGGGTTTGGAGGAGATGGGCTTGAAAGTAGATGTGTTAGCAATGGATGGGGTCTTCACTATAATAAATGTACCATGTTGTGGACCAGGATCTTCAAGATGCTTTCCTAACAAAGGAAAGAACCATCTTGCAGATTTTCTTGCAACAGGTAAAGGCAGCCGCACACCAGGAATGTCTGATACGTGAAAAATAAAACTAGTGGAAAGACAGTTAAAAAGAAAATGTGCAACAGTGGGCAAAATTGTTAAATTACTTGTTTATCAGTTATGAGGCAGTTGAAAAATGTTTTGTAAATAGCTTTTGGAGTTAATCAGAACAGACAAAATTTCAAACAAGTTCTTAAATGAGACAATTTATAGACACAGCAATAAAATAATGAGAAAGTTTAGTGTATGTGAAGTGGCTAAACTGATGCACAAAACTTGACTACTGGATGTCCTAACTGAAATTACAGTAGTCAAGTGACGATTCATAGAACTGATGCAATGTGACTTAATACACAGCCCAACCAACCCAGCAGCTAAATTCTTGGAATTTGTAGTGAAAGTGGAAACCACAAGGTTTCACCAGCAGGCAAGGGAATAAGAACTACAACATAAATTTTACTTAAAACAAAAGGATTCAATCCAAACTGTTTCACAAGAACAGCAGTAATAATGAAAAAAATTAACAAAGGGGGAATAATGAGGAAGAAATTTTAGAAATCAGGACAAAGAGTAAAGGTTTAAACAACCAGCAATGCAAGGACAACGTAACCACACCAGGAGAGCAGGAAACTAGATTTCTCTGCATCTCAGGTACAGAGATGTCAATCTAAACCAGCATGGTAAAGGACAAGATGAGTAGCAAATACGAAAAAATATAGTGAGTTACAAAGCAAGGTTGAAATCATGAAAATGGAGATTGTAAAGGAGGGCAAGAAATTAGGGACAAATCAGATGCAGAGTAACAGCAGGGAAAGAGAAATACATGGAAAAGATGTATGAAATGACAGGAAAATCAGAGCATAAGATTTATTTGATTCAGGGTATGATGACTCTACTGGTAGAAAATATTGAAAAATAATATTGGTATCAGTATCGAGACCAGAAGCAGTTACGATCTTAGCAGAGATTGGACATAATCTCATCCCATCTGAGAGTAATATGATAGAAGAAAATATGAGTACATTAAATTCTGTCGAGAGCGTCGAATCAGACTTTCGATGAAGAAGTCAAAATAGATTGCAGTAAAAAAGATCTAGACAGGTATACTAAAGATGAATGGTGTTTATGTAGTCAGAATTACAGGCATCAGAATGGTATGTCAGAGTTTGAAAAGGAATGAAATTGATAAGGGAACCAGATGTGGAGGAATTACTTCATGAATTAATGGAAGAAGATAACAAGACTCTTTGATAGAGGAGATGAATACAGTGCAGGTGCACAAAAATAGAAAAGAACCCATGAAGAGAAAAATGTTTGGAGGATGAAGAAGTGGAAAATGTTAAGCCGATTTTAGAAATCGATGTTTGTGACAAGAAAATATGTGCACTTATCAGTTCTGAGAGCAAGTTTTTGTCAATATTCGAAAATTTGATACATAGGCTACAGCCCAAGAAATGGTAATTTTTTATGTCACTGGTGTAAAAACTAGAACTGCAACTGTTGGGATGGGCAAGCCCGTAACAGAAGAAATGTTAGTAGAACTGCAAAGTCATTGATTTCAGTTCACAATGAGTTGCTTTATTGTGAAAAGATTAATAAAAGATGCTGTGTTGAGCACTGATTTTATGATGAAGTATAGGATGGTGCAAAGTTATAAGGAAAAGTGGTTAAAACTCGGCCAGGAAGGTACAAATGGAGAATAAAATTCAACAGGAAGCTTGGCGGCAAACAGAAAACAACACATTTGCACGTTACAACTATCCCAGACTCAATCAGAGATGAGCTGTTTCACTCATTTAACAGAGCATAAGAACCATGGACCTTGCCGTTGGTGGGAAGGCTTGCATGCCTCAGCGATACAGATAGCCGTACCGTAGGTGCAACCACAACGGAGGGGTATCTGTTGAGAGGCCAGACAAACGTGTGGTTCCTGAAGAGGGGCAGCATCCTTTTCAGTAGTTGCAGGGGCAACAGTCTGGATGATCGACTGATGTGGCCTTGTAACACTAACCAAAACGGCCTTGTTGTGCTGGTACTGCAAATGTCTGAAAGCAAGGGGAAGCTACAGCCGTAATTTTTCCCGAGGGCATGCAGCTTTACTGTATGGTTAAATGATGATGGTTTTCTCTTGGGTAAAATATTCCGGAGGTAAAATAGCCCCCATTCGGATCTCCGGGTGTGGACTACTCAGAAGGACGTCGTTATCAGGAGAAAGAAAACTGGCGTTCTACAGATCGGAGCGTGGAAACTCAGATCCCTTAATTGAGCAGGTGGGTTAGAAAATTTCAAAAGGGAAATGGGTAGGTTAAAGTTAGATATAGTGGGAATTAGTGAAGTTCGGTGGCAGGAGGAACAAGACTTTTGGTCAGGCGAATACAGGGTTATAAATACAAAATCAAATAGGGGTAATGTAGGAGTCGGTTTAAAAATGAATAAAAAAAAAAAAAATAGGAGTGCGGGTAAGCTACTACAAACAGCATATTGAACGCCTTATTGTGGCCAAGATAGACACAAAGCCCACGCCTACTACAGTAGTACAAGTTTATATGCCAACTAGCTCTGCAGATGAAGAAATTGAAGAAATGTATGATGAAATAAAAGAAATTATTCAGATAGTGGAGGGAAACAAAAATTTAATAGTCATGGGTGACTGGAAAATCGGTATTAGCAAAAGGGAGAGAAGGACACATAGTAGGTGAATATAGAATGAGAGTAAGGAATGAAAGAGGAAGCTGCCTGGTAGAATTTTGCGCACAGCACAACGTAGTCATAGCTAACACTTGGTTCAAGAATCTTAAACGAAGGTTGTATACATGGAAGAACCCTGGAGATACTAAAAGGTATCAGATAGATTATATAATGGTAAGACTGAGATTTAGAAACCAGGTTTTAAATTGTAAGACATTTATTTCCAGGGGCAGATGTGGAATCTGACCACAATCTATTGGTTATGAACTGTAGATTAAAACTGAAGAAACTGCAAAAAGGTGGAAATTTAAGGAGATGGGACCTGGATAAACTGAAAGAACCAGAGGTTGTACAGAGTTTCAGGGAGAGCATAAGGGAACAATTGACAGGAATGGGGAAAGAAAAACAGTAGAAGAAGAATGGGTAGCTTTGAGAGATGAAGTAGTGAAGGCACCAGAGGATCAAGTAGGTAAACAGACGAGGGCTAGTAGAAATTCTTGAGTAACAGAAGAAATACTGAATTTAATTTATGAAAGGAGAAAATATAAAAATGCAGTAAACGAAGCAGGCAAAAAGGAATACAAACGTCTCAAAAATGAGATCGACAGGAAGTGCAAAATGGCTAAGCAGGGATGGCTAGAGGACAAATGTAAGGATGTAGAGGCTTATCTCACTAGGGGTAAAATAGATACTGCTTACAGGAAAATTAAAGAGACCTTTGGAGAAAAGAGAACCACTTGTATGAATATCAAGAGCTCAGATGGAAACCCAGTTCTAAGCAAAGAAGGGAAAGCAGAAAGGTGGGAGGAGTATATACAGGGTCTATACAAGAGCGATGTACTTGAGGACAATATTATGGAAATGGAAGAGGATGTAGATGAAGATGAAATGGGAGATACGATACTGCGTGAAGAGCTTGATAGAACACTGTGTGATGTCACCGCCAGACACCACACTTGCTAGGTGGTAGCCTTTTAAATCGGCCGCGGTCCGCTAGTATACGTCGGACCCGCGTGTCGCCACTGTCAGTAATTGCAGACCGAGCGCCGCCACACGGCAGGTCTAGAGAGACTTACTAGCACTCGCCCCAGTTGTACAGCCGACGTTGCTAGGAAAGGTTCACTGAGAATTACGCTCTCATTTGCCGAGACGATAGTTAGCACGGCCTTCAGCTGAGTCAATTGCTACGACCTAGCAAGGTGCCAATTATCCTTTGCTATGTATCTAATGATGCACATACTGTATCAACAAGACCAATGTTCACCAATTGTGGATTAAAGTTAAATATTCCAGCAGCTACGTACTTTTCTTTATAGCATTCATTACGTATCCTGTTTCAGATCTCACGCCAGCCTACGTGAGTTTAAGCGCGTGCCTTTCAGTTACCCGTCACTGTGGATTGGCTGTCTTGCCAGTCCACAACACACTGAAACACCTAAGTCAAAACAAGGCCCCGGGAGTAACAACATTCTATTAGAACTACTGACAGCCTTGGAAGAGCGAGGCTAACAAAACTCTACCATCTGGTGAGCAAGATGTATGAGACAGGCGAAATACCCTCAGACTTCAAAAAGAATATAATAATTCCAATCCCAAAGAAGGCCAGTGCTGACAGATGTGAAAATTACCGAACAATCAGTTTAATAAGTCATGGATGCAAAATACTAATGCGAATTCTTTACAGATGAATGGAGAAACTGGTAGAAGCGACCCCGGGGAAGATCAGTTTGGATTCCGTAGAAGTATTGGAACACGTGAAGCAATACTGACCCTACGATTTATCTTAGAAGCTAGATTAAGGAAAGGTAAACCTACCTTTTTAGCATTTGTAGACTTTGAGAAAGCTTTTGACAATGTTGACTGGAATACTCTCTTTCAAATTCTGAAGGTGGAAGGGGTAAAATACAGGGAGCGAATGGCTATTTACAATTTGTACAGAAACCAGATGGCAGTTATAAGAGTCGATGGACATGAAAGGGAAGCAGTGGTTGGGAAGGGAGTGAGACAGGGTTGTAGCCAAGCAGTGAGGGAAACAAAAGAAAAATTTTGCGTAGGTATTAAAATCCATGGAGAAGAAATAAAAACTTTGAGGTTCACCGATGACATTGTAATTCTGTCAGAGACAGCAAAGGACTAAAAAGGGCAGTTGAACGGAATGGATAGTGTCTTGAAAGGAGGATATAAGATGAACATCAACAAAAGCAAAATGAGGATAATGGAATGTAGTCAAATTAAGTCGGGTGATGCTGAGGGAATCAGATTAGGAAATGAGGCACTTAAAGTAGTAAAGGAGTTTTGCTTTTTGGGGAGCAAAATAACTGATGATGGTCGAAGTAGAGAGGATATAAAATGTAGACTGGCAATGGCAAGGAATGCGTTTCTGAAGAAAAGAAATTTGTTAACATCGAGTATAGATTTAAGTGTCAGGAAGTCGTTTCTGAAAGTATTTGTCTGGAGTGTGACCATGTATGGAAGTGAAACATGGACGATAACTAGTTCAGACAAGAAGAGAATAGAAGCTTTCGAAATGTGGTGCTACAGAAGAATGCTGAAGATTAGATGGGTAGATCATATAACTAATGAGGAGGTATTGATTAGGATTGGGGAGAAGAGAAGTTTGTGGCACAAATTGACTAGAAGAAGGGATCGGTTGGTAGGACATGTTCTGAGGCATCAAGGGAAGGGATCACCAATTTAGTATTGGAGGGCAGTGTGGAGGGTAAAAATCGTAGAGGGAGACCAAGAGATGAATACACTAAACAGATACAGAAGGATGTAGGTTGCAGTACGTACTGGGAGATGAAGAAGCTTGCACAGGATAGAGTAGCATGGAGAGCTACATCAAACCAGTCTCAGGACTGAAGACCACAACAACAACAAGGTATATTAGGGTATATTAAGGTATATTAAGTATTACATTCTTAATATAAAAACATTAATGGGATACTTATGTTTTGTGTTATGGTGATCTTGCTAGTGCTAACAGTACCATAAAGAATATGGAGGCACTTATAAATTCACACCAGGAGGTATTACAAATAGTCGGCATAATTTGAGGTGTGTGGAGTTTGGGAAACAGCACGAGGTTAATCAGTACAAGTAGGGATAGTGAGAAGCTAATGTAATTTACTTATTTTTGTGTGTGTATAATAGTAATTGTCATTTTTTGGTTTTTAAATTTTTCCAACAGATATAAATGGTTGCTTAAAATATATGAACATCAAATTCTGCCAGCACATTAGGTGGTTGCATTGCCTCTTTTATGTGTGTCGATTCCACTGCAGATGGTGTGCAGGACACGAATTTTGCGGATTCCTACAGACTTAGTATTCTGGAGGCTGCTCTGTGATCCAATTTTGACACATTCTACATCATCTTTGTTGATGGTGGGTGCAGAGTGACACATGCATTGTCACAGTACTTAGGGTTAGGTACCTGACTCATCACCATGAGATGTGCAAGTGGAAAGAGTAGGTAGAGCAACACCAGGTGCTACAATGAAATATGTGATGTGACGAAACACCATGGGCTGGTATAGATTATGCAAGTAAGTGAAAGCTGAGAGTCAACAGTCATTTGCATAAAGGAACATCACTGCACAAAAAAACCTTCCATCATAATATTAAAATCGCTACATCTTTGTGTAAAAGTACAGAAGTTTAAATCTGTAGGATAATGTATTTATAAGTACTGGATAATTCTATAGTTAGTAGTAATGCTTCAGTCACCACTTCCAGCTACTTACACTACTGTTCAGAGACAGACAGAAATTATGCATCAATGGTTTGCTAAGTGGTACTGAATGTGTCATCTAACAAATCAAATTTAGCATTAAGTGGAGATTTTGTAACATCGTGAGGCTAGAGAGAAAACATTACGCTGTCATTAAGACTTATCTGGGGAAAAGGGGGATATATTCCACTGCTGCAGTAAGGCACAGAAATGTCGACAATAAAAAGACACTCCTTAACGAGTTTTGAATGGATAACCAGAGCAGCAAAAGAGCATAACCATTCGTTTGAACTGCAGAAGAATGCCAGGGATCTTTCCCTTTCCGGAAATGTGTTCAACATTGATTTAGTATAGGAAACTGTTGATTGTGCTATGTATTTCAACAAAGGGTGGGCAAACAGTAAAGGGTTCAACCGAGCCCAACAAGATGAGGGCGTATTACCTAAGGATGGATTAGGAAGAGTGAGAATCTGGCCTTAAGTGGTAGGCATTTACATGTAAAAGCCAACAGCCTGGCTAACAGCTACAAATGTCCAAAGCTGTGTTGTTTGGAAACACCAAGGCTCTGAACAGAACAAATACTCAAAAAACTTAGAATGAGACTAGAAATATTCATACAGTAAGCATAACAGGTATATGTCAGTCCAATGAATTCAATCCTTTGCACACAAGCACCAACTGTAACTACAAGCATAACTAGACTCTATACTGTAACCATTTACACCTTATACATAACAAATAAGGCGATCCTACAATATAGACATAATATCAGATAATGGCATTGCACAGCAATTATCACCAGTAGCAACAGAAATTTCATTATAATTATTTAATATGCTACAATGATAATATTAATTGTCTCATACAAGAAAAATACTGCAGACACCACCCTTACATAGGAAGCAGTACATGGATAATTGTATGTCAAATTAATTTGACATGTTGATGTTACTGACAGTATTTGATTTAATGTGTAAAAAATACACATGTTGCCTATGAAAAGCATACATCTGTGCTCAAAGGAGTAATAATTAGTATGATTAGACATGGTATCAAATACTGTTTCATGTAACATACATAAATTAGTTGTAGAATTAGTGCAGGAATGGAGTCCAATTCCATTTACATTTCCAGATTGGTTTCACTCCATTTCAACTGCAAGAAATCTGTCAAAGTGTTGCAAAAAGTGCATTATGTGGTAGTGATCTAATAGAGACCCCATTAGTTATCTTTGGTGACTTTGGTGGACATGGTGGTGGGAGATGTGGTCTTGTGAGCTGCTGGAAAATGCAAGCACAAGTTATGTTATGACCATCAGACAGACAGGGCTGCTTTGGTTTTTCTGGCGCGAGACCGAATATTTGATTATGACCAACATGAACTTGTATTTTTTATGACTGGGGGTCCAGCCAACTCAGAGATTATGAACAGAGACTTGAGTTTATGACTTTGGCTGACAGAGCATGTGCATGTATTGCACTTTATATGGACTTTAGTTTATGCAGCTGAGAGTGGGATTAGAAGACCTGGTATATAAACACACTTGGAAATTTAAGCATATTAAGTGAAGACTACCATCACTCACGTGCTGCATGTTATGTTGAAAATGGGACATTCTTACTAAATGACTCACTATTTTGCTTCATTAAGGACCACAATGCTGCAGGAAGCCATGTCTTTCTGAATTAACCATTTACATTAAATATAATTCTGGGGCATAGTATATGTTATTACTGCAATTTTTCTGATATGTTGCGTGTAATAATGTTTAACTCGCATTGTGTGTCTGCCCTCAACCATTTGATGGCAGGATTACCAGTGCAGAGGACTGATTGGCTTCTTTCACATTAGGGTGTTAAGAATGCTGTGTTTGCCACAACCCTGAAAAACCTATGAGCCAAGTTTCTGACTAACAGAGTCATGCATTGGGCCAGGACAGTTAAGTCACAAATGGGGTCTTTCTTGTCTGGAATGTGGTCTTAAATTTATTTAGTTCTGAATTGACAATCAAGAATATGTTGTCCTGGTCCTGAGAGGTGTAAACAATTTTGTATAGGGGCTTCGAGCTTAGAAACATTCAGCAGTAGTAGTTCACAGAGTTGCTAGTGATATTAAGCTGTGGAGGAGGGAAGATGGTAGCACAATGAAAGTGCACTGAACAAGGGTCATCAGCATCAGAGATCAACAGTGCAGAAATCAGCTACAACCATAAGAGCTTCAGCATTGCCATCAGCAGCAGATCCAGAACCGGCAGAAATTAAAACCAATGTAGATTTTATGATTGAGTAGAAGTTAAATCAAATCAAAACCAAAACTGACAAAATTCCCAATGAAGAAGGCTGTGTGGATGAGAAAATAAATGATGTTAAAAAGATCAACGGACCTAAAAGTGGAAAAGATTTGACCATTGAGGGATTGTGTTAATTACTGTATTCTGATGAAGAATGCACTTTTGGGGGAAACACAAGATGTGATTCAGAATGTGTCTGAAAGAACAGTGAATTGCAAAATGGTCATTGGAAAAAATTCACTGGGGTTTGAAGGAGATGAGTTTGAAAGTAGATGTGTTAGTGACGTATCAGGTCACCACATTAATAAACGTACCTTGTGGTGGACCAGGATCTTCAATATGCTTTCCTAATAATGGAAAGTGCCATCTGACAGATTTTCTTGCAGCATGTAAAGACAGCTGTACACCAGGAATTTCTAATGTGCGAAAAATAAAACTACGTTAGAAAGAAATGTGCAACAGTGGGAAAAACTGTTCAATGACTTGTTTAGCTAATATGAGGAATTTGAAAAATGTTTTGTAAATAAATCCTGGAGTGAGGCAAAACAGACGAAACTTCAGAACAAGTTCTTTAACGGACCAATTTACAGACATAGCAACACATAAATGAGAAAGTTTTGTGTATGTGAAGTAGCTAAACCCATGCACAAAGCTTGACTGCTGGATGTTCTAACTGAAATTAGAATACTCAAGTGACAATTTCCCGAATCGATGCAACCCAGTAGCCAAATTCTTGGAATTTGTAGTGAAACTGGAAACCACAGGGTTTCACACCAGCAGGCAAGGGAACTGGGAACTACAATGCGAGGAAGAAATTTTAGACATCAGGACAAAGAGTAAAGGTTTAAATAACCAGCAATGCAAGGACAACATAACCACAACAGGAGAGCAGGAAACTAGATTTCTCTGCATCTCAGGTCCAGAGATGTCAATCTAAACCAGCATGGTAAAGAACAAGATTGGTAGCAAATCTGAAAAAAATATAGTGAGTTACAAAGCAAGGTTGAAATAATGAAAATTGATATTGTAAAGGAGGGCAAGAAATTAGGGACAAATCAGATGCAGAGTAACAGCAAAGAAAAATAATTTTGTGGAAAAGATGTATCAAATGACAAGAAAATCATGTACACTTCCTTTATAAGTGAATGTGTGGAGAATTTTCTGGTATGGCTCAATTAATGTGCACACTCATTCTCATGCTATTTTAAATAACAATAATATAATTTCTGTTGCTACTCATGATAATGACTATTGTGCAAAACCATTATCAAATATTACGTCTACCTTGTAAGATTGCTGTGTTTGTTATTTATAAGGTCTAAATGCCTACAGTGCACAATCTAGTTATGCCTGTAGTTACAGTTGTCCTTGTTTACATAACATCGCATTCCTTCGACTGACATATAACCCTTTGGATTACTGCCTCAATATCTCTCATCTCATTCTAAGTTATTAGAGTGTTTGTTCTATTCTCAGCTTCGTATTTCCAAACAACACTGCTTTGCACATTTGTAGCTGTTAGCTGCACTCTTGTCTTACACATAAGTGCCTACCATTTAAGACTATATGCTCACTCCTGCTAATCCATTCTTTGACCATAGGTCCTTGTCATACCGAGCTTGGTGGAACCCATTACCATTTACCAGGCTACATCCATATAATTAGCAACATCAACTGTTTTCTATAGTAATCCCATGTTAAATGCATTTATCAATGGAGAACCAAAGTAATGTACTTCAGCAGTTCAAACTGATGTTATGCTCCTTTGCTACACTGGTCTTTCATACAACACTTGTTAAGGAGTATCTTTTATTGTTTATGTTCAGTGGCCTTACTACAGCAGTGGAATATTTACTTATTTCCCCAGTTTTACAAATAACTCTTAATGGCAGCATAATGTTTTCTCTCTAGCCTCATCATAATAAAGAATCTCCACTCAATGCTACATTTGATTTATTTGATGACACATTCAGTAGCACATAGCATACCATTGATGTTAGCATGATTTCTATCTGTGTCTGACCAGTAGTGTAAGCAGACTGAAGTGCCGAATGAAGCAGCAGTAGTAGTAAATACAGAGTGATCCAGTACTTATAAGTACACTATTCTATAGATTAAGAATTGAGTGATTTTGCATACTTTAGCACAATGAAGCAGTAACTTTGCATATTATCATGGAATGTCTTTTATGAAACAGTGTACCTTTCCACAAATTATTGTTGACTCTCACTTGTCACTTATTTGAATAATTTATATCAGCCCATTATACATGTTTCATCATTGTACTTTACTTTTATAATGGCAAATTGGTCACAGAACCTGGCATTGCTCTCCCTACTCTTTCCAGTTGCAAATCTCATGCTGATAAGTCTGGTACCCAACAGTAAGTACCGCAACCATGCCTGTATCATTCTGCACTCAACATCAGCCAAGATGATGTAGGATCTGTCAAAATTGGATCTCAAAGCAGCCCCCACAATTCTAAGTATGAATGAATCCCCAAAGTCTGTGCTCTGTACATCATTCCGAGTGGAATAGACATGCTTGTAAGAGCCAATGCAAACCAGCTTTAATGCTTTGACAGAACTAGATGATCATTTATTTTAACTAAACATTTATATCCCTTGATATATTTTAAACCTAAGTAAATGACAATTACAGTTATACACATACAAAAACATTTTAATCACATTAGCTCCTCATCATCCCTACTTGAACTGATTGATTGCCCTTTCCCAACCTCCACATGCCTGGAATGACGCCAACTATTTGTAATACCTCCTGGCATGAAATTTTAAGTTCCTCCTTATTCTTTCAATTCCTTTGAGCACTATTAATATCACCATAACACAAATATCCACTGAATATTTTTACATTAAACATGTATTACTTAATAATTTTATGCATAATTTTATATCTGTTATGTACAGTAATGGTGAGTGAAAAAGCTCATCTGTGATGGAGTCTGGAGTGATTCTCACATACAATTACATCATTTTTTGTTCACTACCAAGCATCCCATTCAATTTTATTCTTGCTATTCTATGTGCTTCTTTTCATTTTAACCATTTTTCATATAACTTAACATCATGCTATACTTCATCATAAAATTAATGCCCCACACATCATCTTTTATTGAGATGTTAGTGCAAGAGAAGTGTATGATGAATTCTGTTTAAAATAATGTGAAATTGAAAAGATGTCTATGGAATGCCTATGATGTGAATATCAGGGGTCAGGCCTCAGAACAAGGACTGAGAACAGGTCCTAGTTGTATAAAAATGCAGGGTCCCATTAATTGAAAAAAGGAGTGTTGGAGCTACAAATATTCAAACATTAACGGGCATTTATGGCCACAATGTGGTGATGTGATGTTTTCCTTATCTGCTGAGATAGTGGAGCTGTTAAGTCAGAGGAATCAGATGAATTGTTTTTGGAGGAGGATGAAAAACGTGAGGTAAATAATTAAATTAAATGTGTAGATGGTAAAGCAACTGAGAGTAATACAATGGAAGAAAAGATGAATACATTAAACTCTGTCAAGAGCACTGTATCAGACTTTGAATGACGAAGTCAAAATAGATTGTGGTACAATAGATCTAGACAGGTATACTAAAGATGAATGGTGTGTCAGAATTACAGACATCGGAAGGATATGTCAGAGTTTGAAAAGGCTAAGATAAGGAATGAACTTGATAAGAGAACCAGCTGTGGAGGAATTACTTTATGAATTAATGGAAGGAGATAACAATGTTTCCAGAATGAGATTTTCACTCTGCAGCGGAGTGTGCGCTGATATGAAACTTCCTGGCAGATTAAAACTGTGTGCCCGACCGAGACTCGAACTCGGGACCTTTGCCTTTCGCGGGCAAGTGCTCTACCAACTGAGCTACCGAAGCACGACTCACGCCCGGTACTCACAGCTTTACTTCTGCCAGTACCTCGTCTCCTACCTTCCAAACTTTACAGAAGCTCTCCTGCGAACCTGCAGAACTAGCACTCCTGAAAGAAAGGATATTGCGGAGGCATGGCTTAGCCACAGCCTGGGGGATGTTTCCAGAATGAGATTTTCACTCTGCAGCGGAGTGTGCGCTGATATGAAACTTCCTGGCAGATTAAAACTGTGTGCCCGACCGAGACTCGAACTCGGGACCTTTGCCTTTCGCGGGCAAGTGCTCTACCAACTGAGCTACCAAAGCACGACTCACGCCCGGTACTCACAGCTTTACTTCTGCCAGTACCTCGTCTCCTACCTTCCAAACTTTACAGAAGCTCTCCTGCGAACCTGCAGAACTAGCACTCCTGAAAGAAAGGATATTGCGGAGACATGGCTTAGCCACAGCCTGGGGGATGTTTCCAGAATGAGATTTTCACTCTGCAGCGGAGTGTGCGCTGATATGAAACTTCCTGGCAGATTAAAACTGTGTGCCCGACCGAGACTCTAACTCGGGACCTTTGCCTTTCGCGGGCAAGTGCTCTACCAACTGAGCTACCGAAGCACGACTCACGCCCGGTACTCACAGCTTTACTTCTGCCAGTACGTCGTCTCCTACCTTCCAAACTTTACAGAAGCTCTCCTGCGAACCTGCAGAACTAGCACTCCTGAAAGAAAGGATATTGCGGAGACATGGCTTAGCCACAGCCTGGGGGACGTTTCCAGAATGAGATTTTCACTCTGCAGCGGAGTGTGCGCTGATATGAAACTTCCTGGCAGATTAAAACTGTGTGCCCGACCGACTGCCAGGAAGTTTCATATCAGCGCACACTCCGCTGCAGAGTGAAAATCTCATTCTGGAAACATCCCCCAGGCTGTGGCTAAGCCATGTCTCCGCAATATCCTTTCTTTCAGGAGTGCTAGTTCTGCAGGTTCGCAGGAGAGCTTCTGCAAAGTTTGGAAGGTAGGAGACGAGGTACTGGCAGAAGTAAAGCTGTGAGTACCGGGCGTGAGTCGTGCTTCGGTAGCTCAGTTGGTAGAGCACTTGCCCGCGAAAGGCAAAGGTGCCGAGTTCGAGTCTCGAGTCCCTTTAATTCCAAAGGAATACTCTAGTTTAAGTTAGAAATATTTAAGCATAAATGGAGTAGCTCACTACCAGATAATTCACTTTTACAACCTTTGAAAGATTGTGTGTGGATGAAATAGAATGAAAATGCCCTGGAAATGAAATGTAGGTGTAAATGTAAATGGTATTGGACCCCTTAACTGCAATAATAATTCTACAATTGTTGTTGTTGTTGTAGTCTTCAGTCCTGAGACTGGTTTGATGCAGCTCTCCATGCTACTCTATCCTGTGCAAGCTTTTTCATCTCCCAGTACCTACTGCAACCTACATCCTTCTGAATCTGCTTAGTGTATTCATCTCTTGGTCTCCCTCTACGATTTTTACCCTCCACGCTGCCCTCCAATACTAAATTGGTGATCCCTTGATGCCTCAGAACATGTCCTACCAACCGATCCCTTCTTCTGGTCAAGTTGTGCCACAAACTTCTCTTCTCCCCAATCCTATTCAATACTTCCTCATTAGTTATGTGATCTACCTATCTAATCTTCAGCATTCTTCTGTAGCACCACATTTCGAAAGCTTCTATTCTCTTCTTGTCCAAACTATTTATCGTCCATGTTTCACTTCCATACATGGCTACACTCCATACAAATACTTTCAGAAATGACTTCCTGACACTTAAATCTATACTCGATGTTAACAAATTTCTCTTCTTCAGAAACGCTTTCCTTGCCATTGCCAGTCTACATTTTATATCCTCTCTACTTCGACCATCATCAGTTATTTTGCTCCCCAAATAGCAAAACTCCTTTACTACTTTAAGTGTCTCATTTCCTAATCTAATTCCCTCAGCATCACCTGACTTAATTAGATTACATTCCATTATCCTCATTTTGCTTTTGTTGATGTTCATCTTATATCCTCCTTTCAAGACACTGTCCATTCCATTCAACTGCTCTTCCAAGTCCTTTGCTGTCTCTGACTGAATTACAATGTCATCTGCGAACCTCAAAGTTTTTATTTCTTCTCCATGAATTTTAATAGCTACTCCAAATTTTTCTTTTGTTTCCTTTACTGCTTGCTCAATATACAGATTGAACAACATCGGGGAGAGGCTACAACCCTGTCTTACTCCCTTCCCAACCACTGCTTCCCTTTCATGTCCCTCGACTCTTATAACTGCCATCTGGTTTCTGTACAAATTGTAAATAGCCTTTCGCTCCCTGTATTTTACCCCTGCCACCTTTAGAATTTGAAAGAGAGTATTCCAGTCAACATTGTCAAAAGCTTTCTCTAAGTCTACAAATGCTAGAAATGTATGTTTGCCTTTCCTTAATCTTTCTTCTAAGATTAGTCGTAAGGTGAGTATTGCCTCACGTGTTCCAGTGTTTCTACGGAATCCAAACTGATCTTCCCCGAGGTCGGCTTCTACTAGTTTTTCCATTCGTCTGTAAAGAATTCGTGTTAGTATTTTACAGCTGTAACTTATTAAACTATTAGTTCGGTAATTTTCACATCTGTCAACACCTGCTTTCCTTGGGATTGGAATTATTATATTCTTCTTGAAGTCTGAGGGTATTTTGCCTGTTTCATACATCTTGCTCACCAGATGGTAGAGTTTTGTCAGGACTGGCTCTCCCAAGACCGTCAGTAGTTCCAATGGAATGTTGTCTACTTCGGGGGCCTTGTTTCGACTCAGGTCTTTCAGTGCTCTGTCAAACTTTTCACACAGTATCATATCTCCCATTTCATCTTCATCTACATGCTCTTCCATTTCCATAATATTGTCCTCAAGTACATCGCCCTTGTATAGACCCTCTATATACTCCTTCCACCTTTCTGCTTTCCCCTCTTTGCTTAGAACTGGGTTTCCATCTGAGCTCTTGATATTCATACAAGTCGTTCTCTTATCTCCAAAGGTCTCTCTAATTTTCGTGTAGGCACTATCTATCTTACCCCTAGTGAGATAGGCCTCCACATCCTTGCATTTGTCCTCTAGCCATCCCTGCTTAGCCATTTTGCACTTCCTGTCAATCTCATATTGTCTTTTTACCTACTTGATCCTCTGCTGCCTTCGCTACTTCATCCCTCAAAGCTACCCATTCTTCTTCTACTGTTTTTCTTTCCCCCATTCCTGTCAGGTGTTCCCTTATGCTCTCCCTGAAACTCTGTACAACCTCTGGTTCTTTCAGTTTATCCAGGTCCCATCTCCTTAAATTCCCACCTTTTTGCAGTTTGTTCAGTTTTAATCTACAGGTCATAACCAATAGATTGTGGTCAGAGTCCACATCTGCCCCTGGAAATGTCTTACAATTGAAAACCTGGTTCCTAAATCTCTGTCTTACCATTATATAATCTATCTGATACCTTTTAGTATCTCCAGGGTTCTTCCATGTATACAACCTTCTTTCATGATTCTTAAACCAAGTGTTAGCTATGATTATGTTGTGATCTGTGCAAAATTCTACCAGGCGGCTTCCTCTTTCATTTCTTAGCCCCAATCCATATTCACCTACTATGTTTCCTTCTCTCCCTTTTCCTACACTCGAATTCCAGTCACCCATGACTATTAAATTTTTGTCTCCCTTCACATTCTGAATAATTTCTTTTATTTCATCATACATTTCTTCAATTTCTTCATCATCTGCAGAGATAGTTGGCATATAAACTTGTACTACTGTAGTAGGTGTGGGCTTCGTATCTATCTTGGCCACAATAATACATTCACTATGCTGTTTGTAGTAGCTTACCCGCATTCCTATTTTCCTGTTCATTATTAAACCTACTCCGGCATGACCCCTATTTGATTTTGTGTTTATAACCCTGTAGTCACCTGACCAGAAGTCTTGTTCCTCCTGCCACCGAACTTCACTAATTCCCACTATATCTAGCTTCAACTTATCCAATTCCCCTTTTTAAATTTTCTAACCTACCTGCCCGATTAAGGGATCTGAGATTCCACGCTCTGATCCATAGAACGCCAGTTTTCTTTCTCCTGATAACGACATCCTCTTGAGTAGTCCCCGCCCGGAGATCCGAATGGGGGACTATTTTACCTCCGGAATATTTTACCCAAGAGGACGCCATCATCATTTAATCATACAGTAAAGCTGCATGCCCTCGGGAAAAATTACGGCTGTAGTTTCCCCTTGCTTTCAGCCGTTCGCAGTACCAGCACAGCAAGGCCGTTTTGCCTTCTACAATTAACTTACATTCTACAATTAACTTACATATTTTACATTAAACCTTACTTGGTACCGTGTATACGGATACTGATTACTATTCCTTTAAGTACATGTCTAAGCTTTTCATAGACAAGAATGTGTGTTTATTGCACTTTCATTCAAATACCATTGACAAAAATCAATATTTAAATTAATCTGTTATTCTATTACTCATGTACCCCATCTTTTATAAGTGTATGTGTGGAGTAATTTCTGGTATGACACAATTAATGTTAACACTTATTATCATAGCATATTAAACGACAATAACATAATTTGCGTTGCCACTCATGATGACTACCATGGAATGCCATTGTCCGATATTAAGTCTGCCTTGTAATGCTGCTGTTTCTGTTATTTATAATGTGTAAATGCCTACAGTGTAAAGCCGAGTTACACTTGTAGTTGAAGTTGGTGCTGGTGTACATAGGATTGCATTCCTTCAACTGACATAACTGCTTGGCTCACTGCATCAATATTTCTTGTCTAATTCTAAGTTTCTAGAGTGTTTGTTCTATTCAGTGCTTTGGCATTTCCAAACAACATTACTTTGGGAATATGTAGCTGTCCTCTTGTATTTTACATGTAAGTGACTAACACTTAAGGCTACCTGCTCTCTCCTGCTAATATATTCTTTGTCAATAGGCCGTCACCATGCCGAGCTCAGTGGAACTGATTACCATTTGCCAGGCTACATCCATATACATAGCAGCATCAACTGTTTCCTATAGTAATGCCGTGACGAATGCATTTCCCAAAATGGAACTGTCTTTGATGTCCTTCAGCAGTTTGAACTAATGGTTATGCTCCTTTGCCACTCTGGTCTTTCATACAACACTTGTTAAGGAGTGTCTTTTATTGTTTATGCTTAGGGGCCTTACTGTAGCAGTGGAACATTTACTTAACTCCCCAGTTTTAAGAAATAACTCTCTCTCTAGGCTCATCACGTTACAGAATCTCCACTCAATGCTACATTTGATTTATTAAATGACACATTCAGTACCATCTAGCATACCATTGATGTTAGCATAATTTCTATCTGTGTCTGACCAGTAGTGTCAGAGGTGAATGAAGCAGTACTACTAACTGTAGAATGATACGGTACTTATAAATACACTATTCTATAGATTTAAAAGTAAGTGAATTTGCATACTTTTCACGAAGAAGTAGTAATTTTAAATACTATCATGAAGGTTTCTTATGCTATGGTGTTCATTTGCGCGAATTATTGATGACTGTCAACTGTCACTTATTCGAATAATTTATACCAGCCCATTTCACATGTTTCATCATAGCACTTCATTTTCATAACAGCCAATCAGTCACAGCACCTGGCGCTGCTCTCCCTGCTCTTTCTATTTGCACTTCTCATGGTGCTGAGTCTGGTACCCAACACTTAAGTACTGCAACCATGAATGTGTCACTCTGCACCCACCATCAGCAAAGATAATGTAGAATCTGTCAAAATTGGTTCATTAAACAGTTCCCAGAATACTAAATCCGAATTAATTCCCAAAGTTTATGCTGTGTATACCATTCCAAGTAGAACTGACAAACATTGTAGGAGCCAATGCAAACTGCCTAATGCTTTGGCAGAACTGGATGTTCATTTATTTTAAGTTAACATTTATACCCCTTGATAAATTTTAAACCTAACTAAATGACAATTACAGTTATACACATACAAAAACAATTTAATTACATTAGCTTGTTATTATTACTACTTGAACTGATTGACCTCTTGTCCTTTCCCAATCTCCGCATACCTCGAATTACGCCAACCGTTTGTTATACCTCCTGGTGTGAAATTGTAAGTTCCTCATTATTCTTTATATTCCTTTGAGCTCTATTAATATCACCATGACACAAGACACAAATATCCCATGAATATTTTTATATTAAACATGTAATATTTAATAATTTTATACATAGTTGTATATCCATTAAGTACAGCTATGGTGAGTAAACCAGCTCCTCTGTGACAGAGACTTGGGTAATTGTAACATACAAATGTGTTGTTTGTTGTTTGCCACCAAGCATCCTGTTAAATTTTATTTTTACTTTTATAGCTTCTTCTCAAATTTTAACCATTTTTTCTTATAACTTAGCACTGTCCTAGACTTCTTCATAAAATCAGTGTCCAAAACAATATCTTTTATTAACTCTTTCACTATTAAGCAACTCATTCTGAACTGAAATCAATGACTTTGCAGTTCTACTAACATTTCTTCTATTACTGACTTCCTCAACCCACTTGTTGCAAATCTAATTTTTACACCAGTGACAGTAACAATTACCAATTCCTTGGTTTTTTGCCTATTTAACAAATTTTCTAAAATTGCTGACACCTTGCTCTCATAACCGATAAGTGCATGTGTTTTCTCATCACAATTATTGATTTCCTTGATCTTCCTCCAAACATTTTTCCCTTCATAGATCATTTTCTATGTCTCTGTACTTCCAGTGCATACATCTTGTCTGTCAAACAGTCTTGAGCCTCGTTATCTGGTTCCATTAATTCATCAAGGAATTCCTTCACTTCCGATTCTCTGATCAGTTTCCCTACCTATCTCGGCCTTTTGAAAATTCCATATACCTGTATGATGTCTGTAATTTTGACTACATAATCACCATTCCTCTTTTGTGTAATTGTCTAGATCTTTTGTACTCCCATCCAATTCGACTTTGTCATTCGAAGCCTGATTTGATCCTCTCCACAGAATGTAATGTACTCATCCTTTCTTCTATCGCATTACTCTCCATACCTTTACCATGTACACATAAAATATAATTATTTACCTCATCCTTTTCATCTCCCTCCAACAACACTTCATCTGATTCATCCAACCTAACAGTTTCACTAACTCACCTGATGAGGTGTTTGGTGGCTATGGTGGCAGGGTGGTGGGTGATTTACTCTTGGGAGCTGTTGGAAAATGCAAGGAATGGTCATGTTACGGCTATCAGATAGAGAGGACTGGTTTGGTTTTTCTGACATGAGAGAGAATGTTTAATTATAACCATCGGAAACTTGTATTTTTCGTGATGTGGAATGGAGCCAAGTGATAGATGGAGAACAGATACTTGAGACTGCATCTTTAGCTGATTGAGCATGTGATTGCATTTCATTATATATGGATTCTAAAATAGCACATCCTTACTTGATGGAGCCACATTTTTATTTAATTAAGGACCACCATTCAGTAGGATGCTATATCTTTCTAATTAAATAAATTACATAAAATATAAATCTGAATACATACAGCTATACTGTATGATTAAATGATGATGGCGTCCTCTTGAGTAAAATATTCCGGAGGTAAAATAGTCCCCCATTCGGATCTCCGGACGGGGTCTACTCAAGAGGACGTCGTTATCAGGAGAAAGAAAACTGGCGTTCTACAGCTCAGAGTGTGGAATCTCAGATTCCTTAATCGGGCAGGTAGGTTAGAAAATTTAAAAGGGGAAATAGATAGGTTAAAGTTAGATATAGTGGGAATTAGTGAAGTTCGGTGGCAGGAGGAACAAGACTTTTGGTCAGGTGAATGCAGGGATATAAATACAAAACTAAATAGAGGTAATGCAGGAGTAGGTTTAATAATGAATAAAAAAAATAGGAGTGCGGATAAGCTACTACAAACAGCATAGTGAACGCATTATTGTGGCCAAGATAGACACAAAGCCCACGCCTACTACAGTAGTACAAGTTTATATGCCAACTAGCTCTGCAGATGACGAAGAAATTGATGAAATATATGATGAGATAAAAGAAATTATTCAGGTAGTGAAAGGAGACGAAAATTTAATAGTCATGGGTGACTGGAATTCGTCAGTAGGAAAAGGGAGAGAAGGAAACATAGTAGGTGAATATGGATTGGGGCTAAGAAATGAAAGAGGAAGCCGTCTGGTAGAATTTTGCACAGAGCACAACTTAATCATAGCTAACACTTGGTTCAAGAATCATGAAAGAAGGTTGTATACATGGAAGAACCCTGGAGATACTAAAAGGTATCAGATAGATTATATAATGGTAAGACAGAGATTTAGAAACCAGGTTTTAAATTGTAAGACATTTCCAGGGGCAGATGTGGACTCTGACCACAATCTATTGGTTATGAACTGTAGATTAAAGCTGAAGAAACTGCAAAAAAGGGGTAATTTAAGGAGATGGGACCTGGATAAACTGAAAGAACCAGAGGTTGTACAGAATTTCAGGGAGAGCATAAGGGAACACCTGACAGGAATGGGGGAAAGAAAAACAGTAGAAGAAGAATGAGTAGCTTTGAGGGATGAAATAGTGAAGGCAGCAGAGGATCAAATAGGTAAAAAGACGAGGACTAGTAGAAATCCTTGGGTGACAGAAGAAATATTGAATTTAATTCATGAAAGGAGAAAATATAAAAATGCAGTAAATGAAGCAGGTGAAAAGGAATACAAACGTCTCAAAAATGAGATCGACAGGAAGTGCAAAATGGCAAAGCAGGGATGGCTAGAGGACAAATGTAAGGATGTAGAGGCTTATCTCACTGGGGGTAAAATACACTCCTGGAAATTGAAATAAGAACACCGTGAATTCATTGTCCCAGGAAGGGGAAACTTCATTGACACATTCCTGGGGTCAGATACATCACATGATCACACTGACAGAACCACAGACACATAGACACAGGCAACAGAGCATGCACAATGTCGGCACTAGTGCAGTGTATATCCACCTTTCGCAGCAATGCAGGCTGCTATTCTCCCATGGAGACGATCGTAGAGATGCTGGATGTAGTCCTGTGGAACGGCTTGCCATGCCATTTCCACCTGGCGCCTCAGTTGGACCAGCGTTCGTACTGGACGTGCAGACCGCGTGAGACGACGCTTCATCCAGTCCCAAACATGCTCAATGGGGGACAGATCCGGAGATCTTGCTGGCCAGGGTAGTTGACATACACCCTCTAGAGCACGTTGGGTGGCACGGAATACATGCGGACGTGCATTGTCCTGTTGGAACAGCAAGTTCCCCTGCCGGTCTAGGAATGGTAGAACGATGGGTTCGATGACGGTTTGGATGTACCGTGCACTATTCAGTGTCCCCTCGATGATCACCAGTGGTGTACAGCCAGTGTAGGAGATCGCTCCCCACACCATGATGCCGGGTGTTGGCCCTGTGTGCCTCGGTCGTATGCAGTCCTGATTGTGGCGCTCACCTGCACGGCGCCAAACACGCATACGACCATCATTGGCACCAAGGCAGAAGCGACTCTCATCGCTGAAGACAACACGTCTCCATTCGTCCCTCCATTCACGCCTGTCGCGACACCACTGGAGGCGGGCTGCACGGTGTTGGGGCGTGAGCGGAAGACGGCCCAACGGTGTGCGGGACCGTAGCCCAGCTTCATGGAGACGGTTACGAATGGTCCTCGCCGATACCCCAGGAGCAACAGTGTCCCTAATTTGCTGGGAAGTGGCGGTGCGGTCCCCTACGGCACTGCGTAGGATCCTACGGTCTTGGCGTGCATCCGTGCGTCGCTGCGGTCCGGTCCCAGGTCGACGGGCATGTGCACCTTCCGCCGACCACTGGCGACAACATCGATGTACTGTGGAGACCTCACGCCCCACGTGTTGAGCAATTCGGCGGTACGTCCACCCGGCCTCCGGCATGCCCACTATACGCCCTCGCTCAAAGTCCGTCAACTGCACATACGGTTCACGTCCACGCTGTCGCGGCATGCTACCAGTGTTAAAGACTGCGATGGAGCTCCGTATGCCACGGCAAACTGGCTGACACTGACGGCGGCGGTGCACAAATGCTGCGCAGCTAGCGCCATTCGACGGCCAACACCGCGGTTCCTGGTGTGTCCGCTGTGCCGTGCGTGTGATCATTGCTTGTACAGCCCTCTCGCAGTGTCCGGAGCAAGTATGGCGGGTCTGACACACCGGTGTCAATGTGTTCTTTTTTCCATTTCCAGGAGTGTAGATACTGCTTACAGGAAAATTAAAGAGACCTTTGGAGAAAAGAGAACCACTTGCATGAATATCAAGAGCTCAGATGGAAACCCAGTTCTATCCAAAGAAGGGAAAGCAGAAAGGTGGAAGGAGTAATGGGAGATAAGATACTGCGTAAAGAGTTTGACAGAGCACTGGAAGACCTGAGTCGAAACAAGGCCGCTGGAGTAGACAACATTCCATTAGAACTACTGACAGCCTTGGGAGAGCCAGTCCTGACAAAACTCTACCATCTGGTGAGCAAAACGTATGAGACAGGCGAAATACCCTCAGACTTCAAGAAGAATATAATAATTCCAATCCCAAAGAAAGCAGGTGTTGACAGATGTGAAAATTACCGAACTAACAGTTTAATAAGTCACAGATGCAAAATACTAACACGAATTCTTTACAGACGAATGGAAAAACTGGTAGAGGCCGACCTCGGGGAAGATCAGTTTGGATTCCGTAGAAATGTTGGAACACGTGAGGCAATACTGACCCTACGACTTATCTTAGAAGAAAGATTAAGAAAAGGCAAACCTATGTTTCTGGCTTTTGTAGACTTAGAGAAAGCTTTTGACAACGTTAACTGAAATACTCTCTTTCAAATTCTGAAGGTGGCAGGGGTAAAATACAGGGAGCGAAAGGCTATTTACAATTTGTACAGAAAGCAGATGGCAGTTAAAGGAGTCAAGGGGCATGAAAGGGAGGCAGTGGTTGGGAAGGGAGTGAGACAGGGTTGTAGCCTCTCCCCGATGTTATTCAATCTGTATATTGAGCAAGCAATAAAGGAAACAAAAGAAAAGTTCGGAGTATGTATTAAAATCCATGGAGAAGAAATAAAACTTTGAGGTTCGCTGATGACATTGCAATTCTGTCAGAGACAGCAAAGGACTTGGAAGAGCAGTTGAACGGAATGGACAGTGTCTTGAAAGGAGGGTATAAGATGAACATCAACAAAAGCAAAACGAGGATAATGGAATGTAGTTGAATTAAGTCGGGTGATGCTGAGGGAATTAGATTAGGAAATGAGACACTTAAAGTAGTAAAGGAGTTTTGTTATTTGGGGAGCAAAATAACTGATGATGGTCGAAGTAGAGAGGATATAAAATGTTGACTGGCAATGGCAAGGAAAGCGTTTCTAAAGAAGAAAAATTTGTTAACATCGAGTATAGACTTAAGTGTCAGGAAGTCGTTTCTGAAAGTATTTGTATGGAGTGTAGCCATGTATGGAAGTAAAACGTGGACGATAAATAGTTTAGACAAGAAGAGAATAGAAGCTTTCGAAATGTGGTGCTACAGAAGAATGCTGAAGATTAGATGGGTAGATCACATAACTAATGAGGAGGTATTGAATAGAATTGGGGAGAAGAGGAGCTTGTGGCACAATTTGACTAGAAGAAGGGATCGGTTGGTAGGACATGTTCTGAGACATCGAGGGATCACCAATTTAGTATTGGACGGCAGCATGGAGGGTAAAAATCGTAGAGGGAGACCAAGAGATGAATACACTAAGCAGATTCAGAAGGATGTAGGCTACAGTAGGTACTGGGAGATGAAGAAGCTTGCACAGGATAGAGTAGCATGGAGAGCTGCATCAAACCAGTCTCAGGACTGAAGACCACAACAACATAAATCTGAATTGCAGCATACATTATTACTGTGATTTTCCTGATCTTTTATCTTTAGTTATCTTTAACTCTCATTACATGTCCACCCTCAACCATTTTACAGCAAGATCACAGTGTTATCATTGATTGGTCACTACCACATCAGGGCTTAGACCAGACAGTTTACTGTCAACCCTGAGACATCTACGAGTGAAGCTTTTAAAGATCACCACCACCACCACCACCACCACAACCACCACTATCATCAGATGAACTGTGACTTTCACATTCAAAATAAAATTAAGAAACATTGATTTTCATGTAGACTTCACCCTGTAGTTTAGGGTTGTGAATGGAGTCATCTGCTCTGGTGGCAAGATATTCAACAAGTTTCCACACAACATAAAAAGAAGCTCTGAGTATCTACCAATCCAAAAGAAAAGTAAAAAGCATACCCAATTACCAAACTTTCTACAAATTATCTGAATGCCCTAACACTAGGAAATAATAAGTTGTTTCCTATAAAGCAAGTATCAAAGTGTGACTAAAAACTGCATAACAAGCAGTTATGTACTCTAAATAGAACTCAGTATATAAAGCTTTAAGTACATATTTCCTTTGAAATATACCATTCTGATAAAGTAAATATTAAGTTATCAATATCAATAAGCAGCAGCAATGTGGCACACTTGAGATGGCACCATCCTTTTGTTCAGAGAAGCAGATTTCCTTCTGATTTAGGACATGCCATTAAATTTATATGATAAACATGGAAAGTGTTACACAGTGTAGTGATAATTTAGAGTTAAAGCAGTATATGGATAAGGTTTCCACAATTTCCTTGCCTTTCCTTAATTAACCTTTATCTTGGCTCATTTAACATCCCTGAAGTCTATCTTTCTTGATGGGCTCTACGAAACATGATAAAGAAATGAATGGAACTGGATTTACGTTTATCCTCTAATTGTCTTGTGTGGAAATCAAGCTGATCAACACAGTCACCTATTTATACCTTCTTAAATGAAATTCTAACTGCAGTAGATAATTAGCAACACGTGTCTGGCATATTTCTTGAACTTAGTAAAGCCTTCGATGTAATTGATCACAATACTCTGTTGCAGAAGCTAGGTAATTATGGAATATGAGGCCTGCCAAACAAGTGGATACATTCCTACCATCATGACCGTCAACAGATCACTCAAATAAAATACAAAGACATGAAAACACCAAAAATTTGTAATTTTTACAGTAATGCACAAAACATTACATATGGAATTCCTCAAGGATCAGTCCTTGGACCAATACTTTTCATTCTGTGTGTTAATGATTTGTCAGAAAAAATAACTAAAGAACAACAGTACTTTTTGCATATGGCACAAATATCCTAATCAAATCATGTGATGAAGAAAGCCTACAAAAAAACAGCTACAGGTATAATACAAAATTTGACGCAATGGTTCAGAACAAACGAGCTAATAATAAATAATGAAAAAACAGTGACAGTCAATTTCCACAAATCACAGAAACTACATCCTGCAAGACCAATTTTTAAAGTTGATGGAAAAACTGTCTCATCTGTGAGCGACACAAAATTTTTAGGTATACATATTTAGCAAAACCTAAAATGGGAGACACATCTTAACCATGTAAATAAAAAGCTAAACACACTTACGTATGCAGTAAGAATCCTTGCACAAAATACAAGCCGTGTGTCTGTGATCACAATGTACCATGGCACTATTCAGTCATTGCTGATATACGGAATTATCTTTTGTGGGAACTCCGTAGGCTACAGAAAAAGATTGTTAGAATAATAAACCATGCTAAGTACAGAGACTTCTGTAGACCAATATTTAAAAATCTCAGTATTCTGCCTCTTCCTTACTTATATATGTACGAAATATTAAATTTCACAAAAGGAAGTATTTTAAAAGATGGAAATATCTTCAAGTGTAACTGTGATTACCACCCTCATGATACTAGTCAGGAGCATTACTTGCACGTCAATACAGTAAGTACAAACATTTGTAAGAGAGGAGTGTATCATACTGGTATAATGCTGTACAATCACATGCCACCCTATTTGAAACAAATACAAAATTTACAAAAGTTTAAAGTGAAACTGAAAGAGTACTTCTTGACCACTGCTTCTATTCTGTTTCCGAGTTTTTAGAGTACCAGAAAAGTGTAGTGTAACTGCTCAAATATTCTCAATAAGTCTATCATTTTATTTCACTATATTAAATTTGTCATCAATTTTCAACATGTATTGAATAATTTTTAATTTTTTATCCTTTAAAAATAACAATGTGTACGATGTTGTATATACTGTACCAACCTGACTTGTCCTACATCGTTTGTGCAAAATATGTGCATAAACATGATTTACAGGACCAATAAAGAAATAAAAATACAAATTACAAATCACTGTGTTTCCAGAAGTGACAATTAATGGTTGTCATGTATCTTGCATTTCAACATCCCATGTGAGAGGCGGGGGGTGGGGGGGGGGGGTGCTTACATTCCTCACACTTTCTGCCATTCCTGATGATTCTGTTGTTGTAGTTGTAGTAGTAGTAGTAGTAGTAGTAGTAGTAGTAGTAGTAGAAGAAGAAGAAGAAGGAGAAGAAATAGTAGTAGTAGTAGTAGTAGTAGTCATCTGTGGATCATTTTTACAAGGATACTGGACATGACACGGTATTACAATTTAAGAAAAACAAAAATAAAGTAGTACACATATACAGATATTTGCATACTCACAGTACAGTATGGCAAGGATGCAACAGGTAGTTGCCTGTGGCCTTACAGTAGTAACCACCTGAAATCCTGAAGTAAATTAGAGAAAC
Organism: Schistocerca piceifrons; assembly: GCF_021461385.2. NCBI lineage: Eukaryota > Metazoa > Arthropoda > Insecta > Orthoptera > Acrididae > Schistocerca > Schistocerca piceifrons. Next base: position 137,699,805 of record NC_060147.1, read on the forward strand.
CATGGAAAACCTGAATCACAATGGCTATGTGAAGATTGGAGCCTCCATCCTCCTGCAACAATTTGTACACTTACTAATTATAACACTCATGGTACTTGGTTAGAACTCTATGGTAAAGAAAGATAATGCACAAGGGATTTGTGCAAAACCGTTTGAAAATTAGAATTATTTTGAGGAAAATTATTTACATAATTTAAGAGTAGCTTTTAAGTTTAAATACTATTCGCCTCAGAATGAAATTTATTTTACGAGAGAATATGAATATTATTTATTGGTGAAGATTATAAGACAGATGTAAACTCTCTCGTCACAGAAACGGAGTTTAGGTTAGTTTACAGCTACTACACACTCGTGATAAAATGAAGTAATCTGATGGTATTCAACTAGCAGTTTTGTGGATACTGGCGTTATACTAAACTATAGTATATACAGTACCGGCAACTGGACAAATCTACTGATATTTTCCTAAAACTAAATGCTAAAATTTAGCTACAGCTGTGTTTTACAACGTCGATGCGACGTATTTTCGCCATAACACATATAATCTACTAAGTACAGATAATCTTGATATACTGCAATAGCTGTAACTACGAAACTTAAATAGCTGCGTCTAAACTATAACTATGACTAACCAGAAAAGAAATTCAGTAATTACGACTTGAGCCGCATTACAAACCTATATTTCACAGTAACCTCTATTCAGAACCAGTAATTAACGAAAATGTCGAATCTGCTGTGCTGAAAATTCAAGGAAAGAGTAACCTGTGTAAAACGTCGAACAATTTCAATTCCAGCGCTTCGAACATTTCGCTTGTTCCTCGTCTCTCATTGGCTGCCTAAAACAGTTTTCCCATTGGCTACGGGACTGAGGCAGTGCCAACATATATATATTTTAGTTGTTTCAAAGAAATTGCATTTTTTGCATGCTGCACATCGAAATTTTTATTTTTATTTATGCACCCAAACGTAAAAAATGGACAAATCATATAATATTTCAGGACACTCACTGAAGATGCCTTGTAAAAAAAGGCGAAACGCATCTGCGTGCATAAATAAAAATTTCGATGTGCAGCATGCAAAGAAGGCATTTTCTTTGAAACAACTGCAATTTATATGCAGCTGCTGCGAAAACGACCACTACGAGAAACGTGCCAACATATATGCTTGGAAAAAAAGTAGTTGTTGACACTACCCTGACACAGACTGTGACGCGATATGAACTGGAAAACTGGCATGTTAGATTTTATTTCTGCCTAGCATCTGTTCTGCTCTTGAAGGGCACGAATTTATTGACCGGCCGATCGCCCACACCATTTCGCCCAACAAATCATGTATTGTTCAGCGCTATCGTGAGAAGCGTCCAACAAAAGTTCAGATAATGGGTAATCGGAGTTTAATGTATCAGGAGACATATGACACAGTACACGAATATTGACTGTCCGTTATCACTTTGGTGTAGTGAGGAAAGTCCTCAGCTGCGGGTAAAGAGATTAATTTGCAAATACGACAATGCTGTTTCTCAACCAATCATGAATAAAAAAATGTTTTTATTTAGCTTCACGTTTCAGATTCTGCGACTTATAATTGTCAATAATTTACTAATTTACCATGAAACACGGAAAATGCGAATGATTTGATTATATGGCAAAAACAAACTCCCACTCGTTAGAAAGAGCACGAAAAAAGACTGATCCATAAGAAAAATAATTAACACATGACTTATTCTCATTGTCAGTCGCCTATACGGTCTAAAAGAAAATTTACGAACTAGTAATTTTAAGCGACAACTTTTCCAAACAAGAACGTCTTCAAAGAAAGCACATATGCCGACGTAATTCATTATTTTTATTTATTTATCCATCTTTAAGCATTTACATGCAGTCGTTGTCGTCATGAGTAATGTACAATTTACATATTAAGAAATATAACTATTGTGAGGTATCACACAAAGCTAAAGTATACATTTTAAAAGAACATACATAATAAAGGAATACATTTGATACATAAAAGCTTAGGAAGAGATACAAACAGAGTTGCAAGTTGTTTCGTAAGTAAGGTCTATTTTTGAAGAGTTTTTAAATTCTTTAACACTGTAAAAAGCTTTGTCTTTCAGCCATTTTTTAGTCTTACTTTTAAATGTATTAAGAGAGACAAAATGTGCCTGCACAGGTAACGTGTTGAAAAGCCTTATTCCCATGTATTCATAACTGTCTTGTGTTTTCATGAGTCGAGTTGTTGGTATGTCTATCTTAATTGTTTGACGCGTATTATGATTATGAACGGACTGCCTAAGGTTGTAACTGTTAAAGTTTTCTTTTATGTACAAAAGGCAGCTGTATATAAAAAGAGAAGGGACTGTGATTATCTGTAACTCTTTGAAGTATGACCTACATGAAATGTTATTTTTGGTAATCCCAGAGATACTCCTGATGGCTTTCTTCTGCCAAATAAAAATTTTCCTGGACCATGGAGAATTACCCCATAGAAGAATACCATAGCTAATATGGGGGAGCTTCTTAAGTACTTTACGTACTACATACCAGTAGTAGGTTTTCACTTTCCAAGAAAGAAAAGGCAGCAACAGTTTTCAAGTTTGCAATGAATAAACCAGATGAACATGTAAAGAGCTCCTGCTTTCATTTGTCTGTTAGAATAGCTGCTGTAATCACGATTGTACCTTCATAACAGATACATTTATCGATGCCTTTGAGAAAGCCAAGGTATATTTTTGAAAGGAGCGCAGCTACATTACCTCTCGTGATGTGTATAAAAAAAGGCACGCAACAGTATTCTCTGGGCTATTATGCAAATCTGGCATGGACTCCTGCTGCTCTCTCCTTTTACTTTTATCATGGCCCACAGATCCTCGAATGCCATGTGCTCCACCCAGTGTTTGGGCTCCACTTACCCCCCCCCCCCCCCCTGCATCCTCTGCTAACTTAAAAATTTCCCAGACTACTCCTTCAGCTTGAAGACCCCCATACCATAAACTCGACACTACCCACACCCCAGCACTCCCTCCCCCCCTTCACTGACTGCTACTCTGCTGTATCTCTATCTCCACATCCCCCCAAATCCACACCTCCACATCTTCTCCCAATGAAACTTTAACTGCCTTCCTCTACCCAACCATGAAACCCACCCTGAAATATATGTATGCCCATCCTACCAGATCTAATAGATCCCTACCATCATCCCATTGTCAGGGCAATATTCCCTTCCAGTCCTCACCACCCACTTCCTAAGTCTCAATGTCAATTCAGAGCACTCCCTCCCACTTCACCCTTCCCCAGTCCTTCCTCCAAACATCCATCCACACATCTGTTTTTATATTTTATTTAATCATCAAATCAACCTTTAATATTTTAACTTACACAGATGATAATCTGTCTTTTTATTGTTCAAAATGTTTACTCATCACCATTTCTAATCTTTCTTCTTCTGATCTAAAATGTGTTCCCAGTTCTTAAAATTATAGGAGACATCATTTATGCTGCATACGTAAATAAATACTCCCCCTCCCCCCCTCGAATCATCAGTCTTCTGACTGGACTGATGCAGCCCATGATGAATTCATTTCCTGTGCCAACCTTTTCATATCAGAGTGGCACTTACAATCTACATCATCAATTATTTGCTGCATGTATCCCAATCTCTGTCTTCCTCTACAGTTTTTACACTCTACAGCATCCTCTACTGCCCTGAAAGTTTTCATTGATAACTTAACACCTGTACTGTCATCCTGTCCCTTTTTGTTGTCAGTGGTTTTCGTATATTCCTTCTCTTGTTGAATCTGTAGAAAACTTCCTCATTCCTTGCCTTAGTCCATCTAATTTTCACCATTCTTTGGTAGCACCAAGTCTCAGTTGCCTCTATTCTCTGGCATTCTGGTTTTTCCACATTCTGCGTCTCAGTGCCATACAGTGCTACACTTCAAATGTACCTTCTCAGAAATTTCTTCCTCATACCAAGACTTATGTTTGATACTAGCAGACTTCTCTTAGCCAGCAATGTCCTTTTTGCCAGTGCTAGTCCTCCTTGCTCCATTCATCGTGGGTTATTTTGCTGCCTAGGTAGCAGAATGCCTAAACTTCATCTACTTTGTGATCACCTATTCCTATGTTGAGTTTCTTGGTGTTCTCATTTCTGCTGCTTCTCATTACTTTTGTTTTTCCTCGGTTTGCTCTCAATCCATATTCTGTACTTATTAGATGATTCATCCCATTCAACAGATCCTGTAATTCTTCTTCATTTTCACTGAGAATAGCAGTGTGACAGTGGATTTTAATGTTTATATCCTTTCACTCTTAATTTTTATCCCACTCTTAAAACTTTCTTTTATTTACGTAAACACTTCTTCTGTATATACCGGTAGATTGAACAGGGCAAAAGACTACAACCCTGTCTTACACCCTTTTCAATCAGAGCACTTTGTTTTTGGCCTTCCAGTGTTATTGTTCCCTCTTGGTTCTTGTACATATAGTATGTTACGCATCTTTCCCTAGAGCTTCCCCCCGTTTTTCTCAGGGTTTCAAATATCTAGCACCATTTTACTTTGCCGAACACATTTTCCAGGTCAACAGATCCTATGAACGTGTCTTGATTTTTCTTCTGTCTTGCTTCCATTATCAACAGCAACATCAGACTTGCCTCTCTGGTGCCTTTACCTTTGCTAAAGCCAAACTGATTACCATCTAACAGTTCCTCAATGTTTTTTCCAGTCTTCTGTACATTATTCTTGGATGCCTAAGCTTTTCAGCTGTTTAAGTGATACTTCTCACGTTTGTCAGTTCTTGCATTCTTGGGAATTGTATGGATCCATTTTTCTGAAAGTCTAATGGTATACTGCCATACATTCTATACACCAGTGTAAGTAATCATTTTGTTGTCACTCCCCCCAGTTATTTAGAAATTCTGATGGAATGTTATCAATCCCTTCTATCTCATTTGATTTTAAGTAATTCAAAGCACTTCTAAAGTCTGATTTATTGTTACCATTTTGTTACCTGTTTATTGTTACCATCTGAAATTTATGTCATAACTCAATTAGTCTTTCTCCTCTCTCATTCCTATTACCGAGCCCATTTTCTTCCATGACCTGTTCTTCTGCTCCTTCACCTACAACCGCATTCCAGTCTCCCACGACTATTGATTTTCATCTCCCTTTACATACTGAATTATCCATTCAATATCCTCATATACTTTCTCTATCTCATCATCTTCTGCTTGCAGCGTTGGCATGTATACCTGAAATATTGTAGTTGTTGTTCGTCTGCTGTCGATTCTGGTGGGAATAACCCTACCACTGAATTGTCCATAGTAACTCATTCTCTGTCCTACTTTCCTATTCATAATGAATCCTACTCTCATTATTCCATTTTCTGCTGCTGTTGATATTATCCTATGCTCGTCTGACAAGAAACTCTTTTCTTCTTTACATTTCACTTAACTGAACCCACAATAGCTATATTGAGCATTGGCTTTTATCTTTTCATATTTTCAAGCTCCCTACCACATTCAAACTTCTGAGATTCCCTACCCCAACTTGTAGAAACATTATCCTTTTGTAGGTTGTTCAATCTTTTCCTCATGGTCATTTCTCCATTCGTAGTCCCCTCGCAGAGATCTAAATTGGGGGACTATTTCTGGAATCTTTTGGAGTTGCAGGCCACATGTCCTGTGGATATATGTTATCTGTCTTTGATGGGATGGTTTCCATTGACCTTTGACTCCACGTGCCATTGATAATTGTTGTTTCTGATTTGCTTTACCATGATGTATTTCCTGAACACCTGTAAGTAACGCTGCAGATTTCAGGAATAATTTTACACAATAACTGAATTAGAGATCTTGCTAAGTTCTGTTAATAGCTAGAAAACTTGATACATTGAAGAGCTGCTCCTCACAGCTCACTGCTTCTCTTATCACTGTACCAGTATCCTTTTTCTTTGAGTGTAACTTAATGTGCTTCAGCAGCTTAGAAAAGCATTGTATTGTATTGTATTTTTTATTGGTCCTGTTGTCTACATAGCAGCTTATGCATAAGACATTGGACAAGTCAAGTTATAAATAAACAGGCTGAAACTCATTTCAAGGCATACATATTTAAGGTTACAATAATACACTTTACACGCAAGTATTTATATAACACTTTTCATAAATTTAAATATTCTTCAATGGAGTAAAAGCAGTGATGCTGTAAATATGACTTTAGAGATTTTCCAGATGTATTGACCTCTGTGATAGCTTTTATATTTTCAGGAAGTTTGTTATAAAGCTTAACTCTCATGTGAAAAGTACCTTTTTGGCACAGTGCTGTGCTGATTTGAGTCATATGTAAGTTTCTGTTTTGTCTGGTAAAGTGATCATGTATATCACACTTTTTTGCAGTCTCAAGTCCTTACCTATTACATTTAATTTAAAGAACAAAAGGGTTTTTCCTTAATGTATACACATGGTAATGGAGGAATACGAGATTTCTTAAACAGGGGTTTACAAGAGTCTCTAGGCTTGCACCCAAACAAGATTCTAATGGCCCTTTTTTGTAGTTTAAAAGTGCTATTAGCTGTTTTAGAGTTTCCCCAGAAGGTGACCCCAGATCTAAGACGAGAATGAAAGTACGATGATATGCATTCAATACTGTTTTCTCACTACAGCATGATTTTAATGAACAAAGAAGGTAACATGTTTTGCTCAGGTCTGCATTGAGATATTCAATATGCTTATTCCATCTGATGTTACTCTGCAGCCAAAGTCCTAAGAATTTGATTTCAGTATTGTTACCAACTGGTTCGTCATTGATAGAGACTGATGGGATAAACATGTCCTTGTTAGGAACATTGTGGAATTTTAGAGCAATGGGTTTTTTACTGTTTATTACAAGCTGATTACCCTGTGCCCAGCTGCTAAGTTGTTTCGTGACCACGTTTACTGTCTGCTGTAACTGTCGTCTCCTTTTAGTAGAATCATGGTGTCATCTGTAAATATGATTGTTTTGTGTGCATCAACATTTAAGCTTAGATCATTTATGTACAGAAGAAACAGAAGGGGTCCCATTACTGATCCTTGGGGTACACCACATTTAATTTGTTTATAGTCAGATAAGTGATTAGATACAGTTGCTTGATGCACACTACCTGCTTACGATAAGTCAGGAAGGAACTGATCCACTTGTTGGACAGACCTCGAATTCCATATCTTTGATAGCAGAATCTTATGGTCCACCATGTCAAAAGCTTTTGACAAGTCAATAAATACTTCTAGGGTTTCCTGTTTTTTGTCCATCAGGTTTAGGATGGAATTGATGCACTCATAGACAGCAGTTGTCATTGACCTCTTATTTCTGAATCCATGTTGTTCATTACATAGGATGCTGTTTTTATTTATAAATTTCATAAGCATCTCTCATCAAGCCTTCAAAAATTCCAGAAAGCATCTGATCCCAATTCCTTCACTAATGTGGGTAAATAAATTTCTTTCTTTGATAAAATCATTTCTTTTCCCACAGCTTTCTGTAGCCACTTCAGTCCTTGTCAGTTCTAAACTAATCAATGTAAATACAAATTGTGTGTACAGCCTCTTAGTGTATGTTTAAATTAAATGCATAATGGATCCCTGAAATGGTACACAGTTCAGGCTTGTTTTGTTAAATTAAACAATAAGTTAAAGCAAGAACTATTATTTTTAGAAGGCATTCCTGCTCCCTAAATTTTGTGAACACCAAATAGAAATAAATTTCTTGTTGTATTATTTTAAGGAAGAATAGGGAAGGAACATGTACACATAATGGTGAAAGAATAAGTGTACATAGATCAGCCAAAATAGTATAAACACCTCTTTTACAATACAATACATTCATCCTGTATTTTCCATTACTTAATTTACAATATGCATTTTTTATTTCAACAGTAAAGCCTATCTCAAATAGAATAATATTTGTTATGAGCTTACTTTAAGACTTCATCAAGTGCTAGGCCACTTCCCTGTATGGAGCATGCCATGTTTTTGTGTGACAGCTCTAATATTATTTTTCTGCACACAAGCTTTGTTAAGAATTTAAAAATACACTGTGCCTTGTGAGACACAATACCACTTCTAAATAATTTTATTCAAAAATGTATGGTTTTTGAACCAGTTTAATGTAGGACATAGGAAAGTAAAATCAGCTATAGAAGAGTCGCAGTGAGCTGAATGCTGTAAGTAAAGAACTGCATATTTTCTACTTTACTTAAATTAAACCTGTTATTTCCCAAAAGTCAGGCACATTTGACTATTCTCTGTGTGATTATTAGGCTCCCAGCTACCTCACAATAGAAATGTTTCAAATTTATGACACACATTTGTGATTATGTTGCACTTAGCAGTATACCTACTGTGGTGTTATTAACTGAAGCTTTCGATACCAGTTTACCAACTCACAACCAAACTGCCAGTTTTCAGACTAACTTGTGCATCAGGCTGCGCTACAGATCACTATGCCACCACAAGGTTTTTGCGTTCACAATAGTCAGCTTTGAAGATTCACAAAACAATTTTCAACTTTCAACGTAATCTATACCTTGCAAAAGAAGAAAAAAAAACTGTCAATGAGCTGTTCTTTTCCTTTGTGCATGTATGATGCTACACACCATATCATCAGTATATCCTGGGATAATGCTGACATATGGTATCAATATGTTCAGTTGACCCATATTATTCATGTACAATGATGTGTACTTAACAAGCAAGGAAGTAAGAACTACCACAATCCATTTTTTGTTTCTAAAGATTCTTGAAATTTCATATATCTTCAGTGACTAGTTGATGACAATATACTTTCCCACCAACATATTTTTATGAACTTTAAATCTTGCAGATATACAAATCAACCTTGTGGTATTATCAAAAACTATTGTTGATGGGAGACATCTTTGTCGCAGAAAAGAATGAGAGTCTTAGGACATAGAGGACACGCATCAGCAATAAGCACTGATGACAATGATGTAAATGTACTGTTAAGTATTAACTTAGTACAAAAACTGAATTTTGTAGGCCTTATATGTGTAGCATGTAGAATTCAAATTTGGTAACGGAAAGAAGTTTGATTGAAATTACAGAAATTGTAATGAAAGCTACTCCTAATGTAGAAGCTGCTTTTTTACATACTGTATACTATCTATCTTTCCCTGTAGCTTATTCTTATTTTTCTAATAGTTTTGAAAATCTTGCACTGTTTTACATTGTCAAATACTTTTTTTGGATTGACAAATCCTATGTAGGTGGCTTGATTTAGCTTAAGGCTTACTTCCACCATCAATCACATCAGGATTGTCTCTGTGGTGCTTTTACCTTTCCAAAAACCAAATTAATCATCATCTAACAGATCTGCATTTTCTTTTCCATTCTTCTGTATATTTACATAGTGATCAGCTTGTAGGCATGAGCTGTTAAGATAATTGTGTGATAGTTTCCACACTTATCTGTTCCAGATATCTGCGGGACTGAATGGCTGATATTTTCATGAAAGTCTGGTGGTACATCAATGGTGTCTTCATTCTACAAACTAATTTCAATAGTTATTTGGCTCCACTTGCCCCAAATAATTTCATAAATTCTGAATGAATGATCTCGAGCCCTTCAGCCTAATTTGATTTCAAGTCTCCCAAAGCTCTATTAAACTCTGAAAACTATGATCCTGGATCTCCTATGTCTTACATATTGACTCTCATCACATAATGGGACAAGTTCTGCCCCTCTTAATACCTGTCCACACAAAACAGAGCCCACCTGTGCAGTCTGTGATCTCAAGCTGTGGCAGACAGGATGTATCATTGAGATGTGTGTTATCACATGGTGTAGATCACACAAAGGGCGGCTTCCTTGCGACAACCACCAACCATTTGCCTCAGGTGGCACAAGTCTGTCTTACTGTACAGATTCACTGTTGTGACCGGTGGCTGTGAGCACTTGCAGGTGCATTCTTTGCTTTGTTCTGACACTGACGACTGCAGCAGTAGCAGGGGACACATATTTCATGTTGATAGGTGCATCATGCACACAGCAGAAATGATGGAAAAAGAAAAACTTATTGAACAGTTGAGGTAGCACAACTTCTTGAACAATATAGGTGATAGAGATTTTAAGAACATTCTGGAGGAGGCCAAAGCATAGAGGGATATAGATGCTAAACTGGATCAATATGGTAAATATTTTTGAAAAAATTGTAATTTTCAAACATGCAATATATTACATAAAATGGACTACAGTACAGTATTAATTACTGGTAATAAATTAGTATTCTGGTATATTACACATTAACCCAAGTAAATGATATATCTGTAAGTACGCAAGCAACAATGTGATCAAAACAGAAAGCAACATGTAGAAAATTGAACAGAAATTTTTTTGTTGATTTCAGGGTTCATACAAGCCAGTTATGTCTCATTGAAATAGAATTAATTTCCTGGTCCCACATGGCATTCCTGACGTCGAAATGAATTATTTCTGTGCTCACTTCTAACTCTAGCCTGGCCTCTGCACCCAGGGATAGTGATTGTGTTTGTGTGTGTGTGTGTGTATGTGTGTTGTCTGATTTTGAAGAAGGTCTTTTGGCCGAAAGCTTACTTGTTTGGCAGGGTTGTTATGTCTGTCTGCAACCTCAAATCCCCATTACATGGTGAATAGTAACCTATCCTTTTCATATTATGGTCATTATTCCAGCCCGGATTTTCCATTGTTTCACAGCAGAAGATGTTATTCTGCCCAATTTGAGCCGTGGTAAAATTTGCTGTTTTGAAGAGTGCGCCGCAGCACGTAGTGTAAAGAGTCGCCCTCTGTTTCTGGTGGTGGCACCGCTGTGGCAATCACAGCTTCGGTGTCTCCTTTTGGTGGGGAAAGGTTGCCTGTTCACGTGCATTTAAGGGGCGCTATGTGTTCGGCGGTTGGCGATTCGAGGGTTGGATTCCCTCACTTCCTCATCGAGGACTCGCACTGCCTGGGCTACTCTCAGGATGTATCTTCGACGTGGAAGAGCCCCAACCATGCTTGTTGCGTTGTTGCCCGTCTGCACGCTGTCACTGCTGCCCGCCGCCGCCGCCGCCATCGTCGTCGTCGTCTGTTCGCCACCGTCCGGTGCTTGCCGCCGCCTCTGCCTCTTGGTCGCCGTCTGTCGGTGCTCGCCGCTTCCTCTTCTGCCGCCGCCACCTGGTCACCACTTCTTCAGCCGCCGCCGCCGCCGCTGCCGCCGTCTCTCGGTGCTCGCCACTTCTTCTGCCGCCGTCTCTCGGTACTCGCTGCTGCCGCCGTCTCTCGGTGTTCGCTGCCACCTGCGATCATGGATGCCCCAACTACCACCATCATCTACACCTCTCCTTCACCTGCCCCCACTGTAACGTCATGGAGTGCTTCCTCTGGGATTCACCCGTCTCATGCACCTCCCCTACTCACAGTCTCCTCCCCATCTCTCTCCTCTCCATCGATGTATCCCCACCTGTACGTCAGTCCTGCTCCTACCCCTGCTACTGCCCCTGCTGCTTCTCCCACTCCTGCCTCTGTCCCTGCTCCCAACCCCCCTCCCCCTCCTGTCGCCCGCCGATACGACTTTCCCCCTCTCCCCCCTGCGACTGCCGCTGCTTCCCCTGCCAGAGTCTCCGCCCGCCGCGCCACAGTCGCTGCCACAGAGCGCCCTACCCTCTCATCTGGTGCTACTGCCTCACAGGAGGGCCCTGCCTCCCACCACCTACCCATCCATCCACTCCCTCATCCCTCCTCCCAGGCAACACCCGCCAAAAAGTCTTCCAAACGGCCCAGTGGCGACCTCTCCTCTACTCCTTCCTCCAAAAAGCCACTGCCCGCCCCACCTCCCACTGACCCCACTATGGATACCACCCCACCTCCCTCCTCTCCAGCCCCCTCCCTGTATACCTTTGTCCTAGCCAACCCTGATCCGAAATTCCTGGATGCCCGCACCCTCACCCTTGAAATCCGGAAGGACATCCCCAGTGCACCCATCACCCAACTTATCCCTCGCAGAGACTCTGTCCTCATCAAGTCTCCCTCTCCGTCCTTCCATACTGATCTCCTCCGGCGCCTTCCCCGCATCACCTTTGGGCCCCACGCATCCCTCACCCCATTCCTTACATCCTCCTCTCCTCGTCAACCCTAACCGCCTCGTCGTCCGCCGACCCTCACTGCCGTCATCACAAAACTCAGCCCTGTGGTCACGGAGGCTGACGTGTTGGCGGAACTGAATGCCCACCCCTCCCTGGAAGTCTGCTCTGCCCGCCGTATTTACAACTCCTCTGGCCCTACTTTCTTCATGCGTATCTTTACAGAGTCCGCCTCCTCCATCGACCACCTCCTCACGCAGGGAGCTCTGATTTTCAACCGCCGCCACCCTGTTGACCCATCCCGTTCCCCTCCTCAATCCTACCGCTGCCAGCGTTGTCTTCTGTACAATGACCACCTCACCCAAAACTGCAAGAACCCACCCACCTGCCCCCATTGTAAAGCCTCCCACTTCCTCAAACAGTGTCCCAACCTCGCCTCCCCCCCCATCCTGCAACACCTGCAATGAACCTCACCCCACCTATTCCTCCAAATGCAAAGCCAAGCCCCCTCCCACCAACCCTGAACTCACTGTCCCCGTTCGCCCCATTGACCCACCTATCCACCCTAACAATTCCCTCCGCCCTCCCCCTACAGCAGAAGACATCATCCGGTTCCTCACCGTCGTCCTGCAGAACATCCATCCCTTCCAGCGCCCCCACACACTCCAGCAGATTTCCCTCGCTGCCCGCTCTGTTTTCCACTTAAACACCTGCGCCACATACTCCCACAACCAGGCCCACTTTACCTTCACCCGCCTAGACACCCTCGTTTAAGCCCCTCTCTCCCCTTCCCACACCCTTCCCACACCCAACCCCATGGCTCGTCAACAGTATCGTCTCCTCTACCTCAACATTCGCTCCCTCCCTGCAAACAAGTACCTCTTCATGCATACCCTCTCCCAGCACCAGGTTGACTCCTTCATCCTTAATGAAACCTTCCTCCAACCCCACCATGTGGTCCGCATCTCCCCTTATCTCCTTCACTGCACTGACAATCCCCTTCCCCTAGCTCGAGGCGGGGTTGCTATCGGCCACCTGAGGCATCTCCCTGTCCGGCCACAACCCCTCCTCAATGACCCAACCGATCACCTTCTCCTCAGCCTCTTTTTTCCCTCCCTCACCGTCACCTGTGCCACTATCTATATTCGCCCCGCAGCTCCTCTCCCCTTTGACTTCATTTCCCATGTTGACCGTACCTTCTCCACCTATGTGATCGCCGCTGACCTCAACATCCACAGCCGTGACCCTGCCACCCTTTGGTGGTGGCATCAGTTCCTTGCCACCCTCCATGATGACCTTGTTCCTCTCCCACAGCACACCCGTCCTGAAAGTAACTCCACCCCCGATGTTATCCTCGCTTCCCCCAACCTTCTTGGTCGCATTGCCGTTGATGTCCTCGATCCCGTCGGTAGTGACCATCTCCCTGTCCTTCTCACCATCTCCTCTACCCGTCCTGCCACTGCAGCCACCCGCCCACCTGCCGCTCCAAAATCTGTCCATGACTACCACCGTGCCAATTGGGATGCCTACCGGAAATCCATTGCCTTACAGGTCGAAAGCCACCCCCTCACTTTTCACCACCCTGATGACATCACCCATGCCTCTTCCTTCCTTCAGAAGACCATCACTGACGCTGTGGAGGCTCATGTCCCTACCAAACTCATCCACCCTCACCGCCCTACGCTTCCTCCACAGGCCGTCCTTCTTCTGCGTGAATCCCGCAGGCTCTACCGCTCCTTCCTCCGCACTCATGACCGGGATACTCTCGCCCACCACCGGCAATTACAGTGACATATCTGGAACCTCCTTACAGCAAAGAAACGCCGGGACTGGCGTCAGACATGCACACGCCTCAACTCCACCCTCCCTGTCAACTCCTCCAAGTACTGGTCAGCCTTCCACCGCCTTACTGGTAGCCATCCCACCCCGCATTACCCCATCCTCCATGACGATCGACCCTTTCCTGACAACCTCAGTAAGGCTAACCATTTTGCTTCCCACCTGTCCGAGGTCTTCTCCATTCCTGACGATCACCATTTTGATTATTCCCTCTTCCCCACTGTCCTTGACTGCACTGACACCTCTGTCCCCCCACTTGCCCCTAGCTTCCTGTACTTGGATCGGCTGCCCCCCTCCGACATCAACACTCCCATCACCATGCAAGACATCACACTCGTCCTCCGCTCCAAACGCAACACCGCCCCTGGTCATGATGGCGTCACCCACCGTCACCTCAAGGCATCCCCTCCATCCTTCCTGTCTGTCCTTGCTACCCTGTACAATGTCCTCCTCTCCACTGGATTTTACCCTGACCTGTGGAAGACTTCCCGTGTCCTGCTGTTCCCTAAGCCTAACAAACCCCCCTCTGCTACCTCTTCCTATCGTCCCATCTGCCTCACCTCCGTGTTCAGTAAGGTCTTTGAGGCCATCCTCTCTCGCCGTATCCACCGCCACCTTAACCAGCACCGCCTCCTTCCTCTTACCCAATGTGGCTTCCGGCCTTCCTTATCTGCTGACGACCAGCTCCTTAACCTTACCCATCTTCTTTCCCTCCAACTTAACTCCCGTTGCTCTGCTATCTTTGTTTCCCTTGATCTCCAGAACGCCTATGACCGTGTCTGGCATCCCGGGCTCCTTTTCAAACTCCAGACCTATGCTCTCCCCATCAACTTCGTCCGTCTCGTTGCTTCCTTCCTCTCCCATCGTCCCTCCTATGTGACTATCCACAATTCCAACTCCCGTACTTTCTACCCCTCTGCTGGCGTGCCCCAAGGTTCTGTCCTTTCCCCTCTCCTCTATCTCCTGTACACTGCTGATATGCCCAAACCTCCCCCTCCTGTTCATCTTCTCCAGTTCGCTGATGACACCGCCTTCCTAGCCCTATATCCTACCCTTCAACGGTCCCAACGTACCCTCCAAACCCACCTTGACCAATTCACCGCTTGGTGCAACCAGTGGTTCCTCCGTGTTAATCCCTCCAAGACCCAGGCGATCATCATAGGCCGCACCACCCACTCCTTCCGCCTCCATGATTTCTACCTCACCATTTACGGCCATCCTATCCACCTCACTCCTACCCTCAAATACCTTGGCCTCACATTCGACCGCCACCTCACCTGGACTCCCCATCTCCTTACCATCCAAAACAAAGCTCACAACTGCCTCCGCCTCCTGAAACTCCTGTCCGGCCGGACGTGGGGTCTGCATCCTTCCACCATCCTTCACACCTACAAATCCATGATCCGCCCCATACTTTGTTATGCCAGCATCGCTTGGATTTCCGCCCCTCCCCGGTTCTATAAAGCCCTCCAAATCCTCGAACGCCATGCACTCCGCCTCGCCTTCCGCATCCGCCTTCCGTCCCCCACGCGCATCCTCTATGACCTCATCCCCTTCCCCCACCTTCTCCTTTTCCTTGAACACATCTGCACACTCTATATGGTCCGCCGCCTTGATCCCCCTCACCCCCTGGTGTCTCCCTTCCTCTCCACTCCCAACCAGTTGCCACGCCTTTACCGTTGTGTCCCTCCCTCTCTCCATCTCCACACACTCCATCTCCTTTCCCAACACAACTTCCACCGTCTACCACTCCCGGATGATGAGCTTCGCCCTGACATCTACCCTTCCTACCAACTCTAACCCCCTCTTCCTGCCTCCTCCTCAGGGCTCCCTCTCCTCCCCCTCCCTCCTTCTGAGCGGATTTCCCCTCCTACTCCCCGTCCATCTCTTGTGCCTTCTTTCAGTGTCTCTGCGCTCCCTCCTGCCCTGTCTTCCCTTTTCCTCTCCCGCCTCATGTGTCTCCTGCCTCTTCGTGAACCCACGGTTGTCCCTCCTCTCTTCATCCCGCTGCTTCCCCAGCTGCCCCATGCTCTCCCCTCCTTTTCCATCCTCTCTGACCTTTCCCTCGGCAGGTCCCGCCTGGTAGTTTTATTCTTCGTCGTGTGTGCTCCAAGTGGGTTTTAAGTGTGTTGTTTTGGAGTGTTTTTAATACTGTGGCCAACTTTTAACCTGTGCATGCGCATCCAGTGTCTTCTCTGTGTTTTAAGAATCGCCAACTGTGTTTTTTTAACTTTCTGGTGACTTTTTTAACTGTCCCCAATGAACGTCTACATGTCAGTGTATTTTTACCTCCATTTTCTCCCCTTACTCTGTTTTATGTTCCCCTTTTTTACCTCCTTATGTATGTATTATTTTATTCTTGTTTTAGTTGTCATGTCACTCGGCTGAAGAGCGGCGGATTGTGCTGCTGACAGCCCTCCCCTGCCCATATGGGGCAGGGGCATGAAATCACAATAACGAAAAAAAAAAAAAAAAAAAAAGAATTCCGCGGTTGGTCAGTCTGAGTCGGTGCAGTCGGACGGAGTCTGGTCAGTTGGTCAGCCGGGTCAGTGTGGGGCAGTCAGTGTCTGTCTGTCGTCTGGAGTGCTAGTATGCGTTGGCCGTCAGTCTGCTCGTGTTTGTTCAGGCAATGGTCATCGGCGATTGGATCGATCGGTAGGTCGGTCGCGCACTGAGACACAAGATGACCTGTCCGTCTTGAGCGTCAGCACTTCCGAAGTCGCCACGTCAGGCCAGTGGGGTGCGCCATATAGCGAGGGGTAGTGGCTGCACAGCCGACACGAGAGCAACAGGAGTCAACCCACGACATCGGTCTGGCCGGCGCGAGATGCGACACCGTGAGACGGTGTGCTGTGTCAAAACGCATGGGGTATGTTTTCCCTTACTGGTGCTGAGCGTCCTGCGTGATAAATCAATGATAACACCTGGTGGTCACGATAATATACGTGTATGATGTGGTAAAACCAAAATCAAATTGTGTTCTAAATGATATGAGAGCGTCTACGGAATAGCAGGTGGCGAGCATGCGCGACTGCAGCGATATACCACATCGTCCTCGTTGCGCCCAGAGATGCCGCCTGAGCGACGCGCAGCAGGCGACCGCTATTGCGAAGAATCAACAGCATCGATGATTATTACATTAATTGTTAAAAGTTGGTGTGGCGTTGCGTGTTTGTTCATTTTAAATGGTTCCTATTGTACAACAAAAAGGGTTAGTTAGTTCCCGGATAGACCTCTCACCGACCAAGTGGTGGTAGTTGTGTATATCAGGTCTGATGTTATAGCGTTTCATTGCGTGGTGTAGTGAGGCTACTCAGTTGACACCTAAGTCTTGGGAGAGTGCACAGAATTTTGTTGATTATAGTTGTGGGAACAGTTTCGTTCGTAAAATTTGCTTGGGTGAGTCCCACGTGAGCCTGATTTAATTGAGAGATTGATTTGTTAGGTGCTGAGTTTTGTGGAATCAGTGTGACCGATATCCCATCTGCATTGTATGTTGAGTGGTCGCGACACGCCCAGAGGTAATTGGGTTGCTTGTCGTTTTTATTGAGGTGGTTTGGGTATTGTGCGTGTGTGTATCGAGAAGGGAAAGCCTCAAACACATGTTGGTAGTTGTATTTTCAAGACCACTAGCTTGCAGCAGACAGTGAATTGGCTCATGGAACAATGAACTGTTTCACTATACGGTGATGGTGTGCATTTATCACTGAGTAGACAAGCGATAGTAAATTGAAGGAACCATTTAACGAGCTACACATAGCTAAACCAAAACTTGATTCATCAAGGTGACGAGAGGCCGATTTAAATGTTAGGGTACTTAGCGGGTCGCGTGTGGTCAACGCCTGAAGAGGTCAAGATTTGCTTTTAAATTGTAACTTAAGGTTAGTTGAAAAGTGGCAGTGACATTTAGGATTTTTGTTTGATTTTTTTATTACTTGTTCCCGTATTGTGGGGAATGATAATATATTTGCTGGCACTCGTTCACTGGTGATAATCAACGTGTATTGAGATACCTAGAAGGAAAATAAATCCAATTTTATTGGGGTTGAAGGAAACTTTCCCGTCTATTTATTTGGTATCTAGTGTGAATATATCTATATCATTTTCGGAAGTATAAAAGAGTGTAATTCAGAGGTATTGATACAGTGGAGTCAATATCACGTATAATGTTGTGTTTTTCAAATGTGCTTGGTACAAGGTTCTTGAACAAATGAAATTATAAATAATCTACTGAAAGTAGATCTTCTCATTATTAAAGAAAAGATTTCAATTAAGGGAAAAAGTTTTCTAAATCATGAATAAGTTTAATTGAAGTAATTGAATTATTTACGGAAAGGCCAAAGATTTTGCTACTAACAAAGATTCGTTATTCTGTGACGCATGCGAAGTCTCATCACTTACATATTATCACTGCATCAAGTTGGAAAAATGTTTAAGGGAGAAATAAACATGCTTTAATTCCTAACAGTAGTGATGGAAGTGTCCATAAACAGAATAATCATTTCAAGATGCTAGACAGATTGGTATTTTAGTACAGGTAATAAAACAGTTCCGAGTTTATGTCAGAGACTACGTCCTGTGTTGTGAAAAGCTCGTTGCGAAAGATAGCAATTGCTTGTTGGATGTCGCATTTATCATCACGCAAGATAATCAGGTACTGAAATTAAAGTAATTTGCTGCTCTGACGAGATCAGTATCATAGACAATGAGAGTGGTTCATTAAATAGGCCCATTTATTCACCACTGCTTAACTTCAGTAATCATTGGTATGTGAAAACTGTTAAGTGATTATTCGTAGTTCCATCGTGGCTTGGTACGATTTCAGCGTCGTGTCTAGGCAGGGTGTTGTTCCCATTATTTGGCAGACGGGCTGTTTTCATGGTCAGTGGTTGAGGTAGCTGCAATATCAATTGTACTAAGGCTGATTTTGTGTCCGATTAGTTCATTGCCAGTGTGATTGCGGCGTGGGCTAGATTCTTGTCATCATCAGAGGCTCCTCTCCAACTGGAATCTTCTGCAATTAGATAGCATTCTGCAGTCTTAACGTCTATTTAAAAATAAGAAACTGTACCTAATTAAAGGTGTGGTGGTTGACTGGTGGCCTAAGTACTTTGCGCAACAGGATGCTCTGCAATAACAGCATAGAGACGTTGGTACAGTACGATCCTTTGTCGTTGTCAATCGATCTTGGGTACTGCCAGTCACGGACCAGTACAACGGGAGATTGGTGCACCTTCCTGCGTCCGTTGAAGCGGCTGGCAGCGGACGGTTAGGGAGAGCGTTTTGGGGGTGCTGCGCCAGGTCTTCGCCAGGCATCGCAGTTTATTAGAACTTGAGTGATTTGTGATATGTTGTTTTATTTACTTGTTAAATTCTACTTGTTTTCTTGGTCAGTCTCTCATCCCCAGCTTTCTCGTCTGTCTCCCGTCCGCATTTGTTAGTCAGTTAGTGTCTGTCTGTCAGTCTGTCGTATGTTAATAGCTGCCTCTGTCATGTTTGTTGGATTCGGTGTTAACGAATTTATAGAATTAAGGTGTAAAGGCCGAATTCTTGAAATATGTTTTTATCTTGCCTATCATCTTGCGAGGCAGTATATGTGTAATGTAGAGCATGTTGTACATTTTATGTAAGTCTGAATTTCATGGGTTTTATTTAAAGAGTCATTTTTATAAAGTTGACACCCTTCCACCGTAAGAGTCCTTTTTTAAAAAAAAACAAATTGCACTTTCAGTGGCAAATAATTTCTTAGTTTGAGTGTTTGTACCATTTCCATTCCTCTTACGGGGTGCATAGTTAATGTGTTTGTGTGAGTCGTTAAAATTTTTAGTTTAAAGTAATCTGGTGTGTTGCATATTTGCACCAGTGTAGTCTTTCAGAGGTTGTTGTGAGCGGTTGTGACTACGGCCGTGTTGAAAGGGAGCGGCAAGCTTCTCAGCCCGAAGGCTCATACTCTTAATATTGTTCTTTCTGCCTCTAAATAAAATTGTAACTTGATATTTCGAGGGGGCTTTTCTGCTTATAAATTTTAAATCTGCTTTTGAAAAGGCTTGTATGAATAAAATTCCCATTTGTTAAAGGTAATTTCATTTTCATCAGTTACTCCCTGGCAACTACTTCCACACTCACCTAGTGTGATTAAATGTGTTCTTGATGAATCGCTAGTAAATAAAGTAAATTCTTTAAGAAAAGATTTGTTAAATGTAATTTCATTTTCATCAGCTACTCCCTGGCAACTACTTCCACGCTCACCTGTTGTTGTTGTTGTTGTGGTCTTCAGTCCTGAGACTGGTTTGATGCAGCTCTCCATGCTACTCTATCCTGTGCAAGCTGCTTCATCTCCCAGTACCTACTGCAACCTACATCCTTCTGAATCTGCTTAGTGTATTGATCTCTTGGTCTCCCTCTACGATTTTTACCCTCCACGCTGCCCTCCAATGCTAAATTTGTGATCCCTTGATGCCTCAAAGCATGTCCTACCAACCGATCCCTTCTTCTAGTCAATTTGTGCCACAAACTTCTCTTCTCCCCAATCCTATTCAATACCTCCTCATTAGTTACGTGATCTACCCACCTTATCTTCAGCATTCTTCTGTAGCACCACATTTCGAAAGCTTCTATTCTCTTCTTGTCCAAACTGGTTATCGTCCATGTTTCACTTCCATACATGGCTACACTCCATACAAATACTTTCAGAAACGACTTCCTGACACTTAAATCTATACTCGATGTTAACAAATTTCTCTTCTTCAGAAACAATTTCCTTGTCATTGCCAGTCTACATTTTTTATCCTCTCTACTTTGACCATCATCAGTTATTTTACTCCCTAAATAGCAAAACTCCTTTACTACTTTAAGCGTCTCATTTCCTAATCTAATTCCCTCGGCATGACCTGATTTAATTCGACTACATTCCATTATCCTCGTTTTGCTTTAGTTGATATTCATCTTATATCCTCCTTTCAAGACACTATCCATTCCGTTCAACTGCTCTTCCAAGTCCTTTGCTGTCTCTGACAGAATTACAATGTCATCGGCGAACCTCAAAGTTTTTACTTCTTGTCCATGAATTTTAATACCTACTCCGAATTTTTCTTTTGTTTCCTTTACTGCTTGCTCAATATACAGATTGAATAACATCGGGGAGAGGCTACAACCCTGTCTCACTCCTTTCCCAACCACTGCATCCCTTTCATGTCCCTCGACTCTTATAACTGCCATCTGGTTTCTGTACAAATTGTAAATAGCCTTTCGCTCCCTGTATTTTACCCCTGCCACCTTTAGAATTTGAAAGAGAGTATTCCAGTCAACATTGTCAAAAGCTTTCTCTAGGTCTACAAATGCTAGAAACGTAGGTTTGCCTTTTCTTAATCTTTCTTCTAAGATAAGTCGTAAGGTTAGTATTGCCTCACGTGCTCCAACATTTCTACGGAATCCAAACTGATCTTCCGCGAGGTCCGCTTCTACCAGTTTTTCCATTCGTCTGTAAAGAATTAGTGTTAGTATTTTGCAGCTGTGACTTATTAAACTGATAGTTTGGTAATTTTCACATCTGTCAACACCTGCTTTCTTTGGGATTAGAATTATTATATTCTTCTTGAAGTCTGTGGGTATTTCGCCTGTCTCATATGTTTTGCTCACCAGATGGTAGAGTTTTGTCATGACTGGCTCTCCCAAGGCCATCAGTAGTTCTAATGGAATGTTGTCTACTCCCGGGGCCTTGTTTTGACTCAGGTCTTTCAGTGCTCTGTCAAACTCTTCACGCAGTATCTTATCTCCCATTTCATCTTCATCTACATCCTCTTCCATTTCCATAATATTGTCCTCAAGTACACGCTCACCTAGTGTGATTAAATGTGTTAATGTTCTTGATGAATCGCTAGTAAATAAAGTAAATTATTTAAGAAAAGATTTTGAAAGTAAATTCTCGGTTCACAATTGTTCATAATACAATTTAAAACAATAGTTCTGATCTTACAAGAAATTGTGTGCTTAACATTTGCAGTCAGTAAAGAGTTTGCTTACTCACTGAACAAAGCCCAGAGCCCAGTGGAATCCCTACCAGATTCTACACCCAATTTGCAGCTCAGTTAGTCCTCTGTTAACTGTACTCTATCATAATACTGTGAACAAAACACTGTGCCCAGTACTTGGAAGAAAGACTGGATTTCGCCTACATACAAGATGTGTAGCAGAAGGGTCCTCAAAAATACCATCCAATATTCTTCAAATCTATTTGTTGCAGAATCTGAGAACATATTCTGAGCTCAAACATAATGAAGTACCTCACAGAGAATGGTTAGCTCCACGCCAGCTGGCATGGATTCCGTAAACATCAATCATGTGAAACCCAATCCACACTTTTCTCACACAACATACTGAAAGCTATGAATAGATGCAGTCAGGTAGATGTGTTATTTCTCAATTTCTAAACAGCATTTGAATAGTAATACACGTACAATTATGATCATATGATCAAGGTTACAACTGTAGGGTAGGGATATCAAAAGAAATTTGTGGCTGTGCTAATCATTTTTTGTTTAGGAGGCTGCTCAAATTTATCTCGGATGGAGTCATAGATACTTTAGGGAAGTGTGTTGAGACCCTTGCTGTCCATGTTGTGTATTTTAATAGCAACCTCAGATTTTCACAGATAATGCTGTTATCTATTGCAAAGTACTGTCTGAAAGAAGTTGCACAGATATTCATTCAGATATTGCTAAGATTTCAATGTGGTGCACAGACTGGTAACTTGCTTTAATTGTTCATAAATGTAAAATTGTGCCCTTCACAATACGAAAAAAATGCAGTATGCTGTGACTGCAGTACGAGTCACAGTCGTAATTGGTATACTCATAGAAATACCTGTGTGTATCTTTTTGTGGGGATACAAAGTGGAATGATCACATAGGCTCAATCATGGGTAAATCAGGTAGCAGGCTCTGGTTTACTGGCAGAGTAATGAGGAAGTGCAATCAGTTTACAGAGTAGATTGTTCACAAATCACTCATATCACCCATCCTAGAATATTGCTCAAGTGAGAGTGGGATCCATACCAAGCAGGACTGACAGGAGATATTGATGTATACAGAGAATGGCAGCACGAATGGTCACAGCTTTGTCTGACACTTGGGTGAATGTCAACAGAGATGCTGGTCAAACTAAACTTGAAGATAGATCTCGTGAAAACCTACTTACAGACTTTCAAGAATCAGCTTTAAATAATGACCCTAGGAATATACCACAAGTCCATATGTATCAAACCCATTGAGATCATGAGGACAAGGTCAGACTAATTACAACATACACAGAGGCATTTAAACAGATATTCTTCCCATGCTCCATATGTGAATGGAATGGAAAAACCCTTACAACTGGTACAATAGGACATATCCACTGCCATGTACTTCACAGTGGTTTGCAGAGTATAGATGTAGAATTATGTACAGATACCACAAAATAGAGAGACATTAAATCTTGGATGTAGTTTTGCAGAGATTTCGCTTGGTCCTCTTTCCTTTAAATCTGCTCATATTGTTGCAGAGGGAGCTGAGTAGTACCATGGTTTAGTGGTTATGATACTAAACTGTTGAATGGAGGGTCATGAGTTCAAAATTCACCTGGACTATACCATTTTAATTTCTATATTTGGTTCGAGTACATTCTAGAAGTATCCACAAATGTCAAGAATCACTGTACTGGGATGTTCTGTAGCAGTATATATACTGTACGTGTTGTGGCTGGAGGCAGTTCGCTCCACGCTCTTGTATGTGCAAGTGCTGAATAAGCCTTGGTTAAGTGAAGTTAGTGTTCGTCATTCATCTAAGTATACCTTCTTGCACGTGATGTTATTCTGGTGGAGACGCTGTGTATTGGAACTTGTGACAGTGCACATTATCAACAACACAGTGTTTCCCATCAGGCCACAACGGAGCCACCGTTTACGTGGCGAGAAACCCAAGTTCGAGCCATATTCAGCAGATCGCAATCTACCGGAGGCAGGAGAAGAAGACATTACAACAACAGCAACTGTGTGCCACCACATGAGACATCCTTCCGGGTTCTCTGGTGATGATCGCCAAGATCCAAATAAGTGACTCAAGGTATATGAACTATATGAGCATATTGCCAAATTTAACAAATGGGATGACACTTTGTGTTTGGCTAACGTATTTTTCTGCTTGGAGGGCACTTCCAAGCAATGGTATGAGAACAACGAGGAGAAGTTCACAAGCTGTGAAGTATTTCAGGCGGAACTGCGCAAGTATTTCGATGACACACAACGACAGAATTGCAAGGCTGAAGATAAATTAAAGTGTAGGGCACAGCGTCCAGTAGAAACAACAGCATCCTATATTCAAGACGTCTTGGAGCTGTGTAAAATAATGGATCCTAGAATGAAAGAGGAAGATAAGGTTGCAAGGTATGTATATGTCGTGAAAGTAGTGGTCCTTCACCACTCCCTTGATGTATGCCCAAAGTTACTTTTACATCTTAAGATTTCTCTCCTTTGACAATTTTTGCTGGAAACTCTTCACTCTCATTCCAAAACCAGTCTAATATTCCATATACTCTTATTTCTTTTATTTGACAGAAGTGCAGAACTGTACCCAACACCTTTCAGAAGTCAAGAAACGTATCAGACTGACTGCCGGTATGTTCTGCTTTCTGAGCCTCAGGCATGAACAGAGTGAACTGGGTTTTACACTCTCACTTTTTTCAGAACCTGTGTTTATTCTTACAGAGGAGACTTTTGGTCTCCAGAATCGTCATACATGAACATGAAAAAAGTTCTAAAATTCTACAACAAACCAATGTTTGGGATATACTCCTATAGTTTTGTGGCTCTGTTTGGTAACCCTTCTTTTACTTCTTCATCTACATATATACTCCCCAGGCCATCATATAGTCCGTGACGGAGGGTGCCTTGTACCCCTACTGGTCATTTCTTTTCCTGTTCCACTCACAAGTGGAGTGAGAGAAAAATGTCTGTGTGTATGCTTCTATATGTCTCTTCATTCCTCTCATCTTATCATTGTGGACCTTAAGCGTAATGTATGTTGGCGGCAGTAGAATTATTCTGGAGTCAGCCTCAAACGGCAGGTCTCAACATTTTGTAAATAGTGCCTCATGAAAAGAACATCATCCATTCTCCATGGATTCCCATTTGAGTTTCCAAAGTATCTCTGTAACACCTGTCTGTCAATTGAACGTTCTGGTAACAAATCTAGCAGTACACCTCAGATTTGCTTTGTATCTCCCTTCAGTCTGACCTGATGGAGTTCCCAGACTCTCAAGCTGTACTCAGCAAATTGCCACACCAGTGTTCTGTATGCAGTCTCCTTTCGAGATGAGCTACAGTTTCCCAAAATTCTCCCAATAAAATAAAGTTAAACATTCACCTTCCCTACTACCACCCATCACGCTCATTCCATTTCATATCGCTTTGCAATGGTACACCTAGGCATTTAATCGACGGGACTGAGTCCAGTAACACTCAGCTAATACTGCATTCAGTCATTACAGCATTGTTTTGTTCCATTCATCTGCAGTAACTTACATTTTACTACATTTAGAGCAAGCTCCCATTCATCACACAAACTAAAAATTTTGTATAAGTCATTTTGTGTCCTCGTGCAGTCACTCGATGACAACACCTTCACGTACACCAAAGCATCATTAACAAAAAGCAACAAATTGCTGCTCACCCTATCTGTCTGGTCACTGATGTATACAGAGAATAAGAGAGGTCCTGGGGCACCCCTGACTATAGCCTTGTTTCTGTTGAATCCCCACTGCCGAGGAAAACATACTGGGTTCGGTCAAGAAGTGTTCAAGCCACTCACATATCTGGAAACCTAATCCACATCCTTGGACTTTTGTCAATAGTTTGCAGTAAGACAGTGTGTCAAATGCTTGTCAGAAATGTAGAAATGTGGAATCCAGCTGTTCTCCTTCGTCCTTAGTTCACAGTATCTTATGCAAGAAAAGGGCAAGCTGAGTTCTGCATGAGCAATGCCCTCTAAATCTGTGCTGAATTATGGACAGAAGCCTTTCTGTGTCACAGAAATTTATTATATTTGAAGTCAGAATCTCTTTGAGAATTCTGCAGCAAACTGATGTTAGGAGTACAGGGTAAGTTAAAAAGGAAGTACAGATTTCAGTTGCTTATGAGAGGCAAACTATGAAAGTTATAAACATATAAACATAATGTGCATGTCACTGGACAGAGGAAGGCTCAAAGTTTTATGTTGGTACAGACACTATACCACACACTCAACATGAGCACCGTGTGCTGCTCGAGAAAATCAAAACAGTAGTCCATTTCATTCCACACATGAATCAACATGTCCCTTGTGTATTGATTCAACATCTTCAACAGCCTGATTTCTAAGCTCTTGAAGAGTAGCTGCCATATGAGGGACAAAGACTATTGTCTCTTATGTCTGGACAAGTGGCTTTGATCTATTCATAAACTTAACATAAGACCAAAACTACTTAGGATTTTCTGTCAAATTGGTAGATACAGTGTGACTTTCAAATTTATTGACTACTTCGTGCACAACTCTCCTTATGCTAATTTTGTTTTCATTCAGTTTTTGTTTGTTTGTGACATTTTGGCTACATTTAAAATGACAGTGGAGTTCTCCTCACTTTTGCAGCAGTGTTCTAACATGGTAGAAGAACTATGGCAAGTCTTTTCTGTTTGTCCAAATTTGCTTACCACATACCTATCTAAAGCATGTTGTACAGTACTCTATAAATGTGTCCATAGATGCTCATCACATTCGAATCTGGAGGTGAATTTTTCATATTGACTGCTCAAGTAAACTGAAATCTGTTTTTTGTCTTTCTTGCTAAACAGAAATAGCTTCCTACCTTTCTTTACATTTCTTTTTACAGCCATATTCAGTGTTGCTGTAAGTGCCTTACAATCACCGATTCCCTGTCTAGTCGAAAAGATGGGGCCTGTCGGTGATCGGAAGACATAATGTGTTATCTGCACAAGCCAGTCCTCTGATTAGCTGCCCTTTTGAACATCTATCCATTCCATCCTTTGTGATGTATGACAGAATTATGTCATCAGTGAACCTCCAAGTTTTTGTTACTTCTCCCTGAACTTTACTTTCTTTTCTAAATTTCTCATAAGTTTTCTTTGCTATTTGCTGTACATATGCATTGAATAGTATCGTCTCACTCTCTTCTCAACTACGGATTCTGTTTTGTGCCATTCAATGCTTTTAACTCTGCATTTGTGTACAAGTTGTAGATAACTTTTCACTCCATCTATTTTATCCCTGATATCTTCAGAATTTCAAAGAGTGTATTTCAGTTAAGAATATCAAAAACTTTCTCTAACTCTACCAATGCTGTAACATAGATTTTCCTTTCTTCAGCCTGTCTTCTAAGATAAATCTTAGGGTCAGTGTTGCCTCACGTGTTTGTGGATTTCTCCCCAGAACCTATAGCGATATTGCCTGCAGTTAGCTTCAACCAGTTGTAACGTTGCTGTTCTTTCAATACAACAAAATTTAGTTTTTGTATTATGCTGCATCATTTGTGATTCTCATGTTTTTGCTATTTGAAATAAAGTTCTGTACAGATATTCTGACAATTTTCTTCATTTGTTCGTTTCAGATATCTAACTGCAAGTCCATTACAACTTGAACTAATAGCATACTGACCTACATTAACAACTCGGTAACAATTAATTGTTTTGGCCTGAAACCAGCCTTTATATGGAAAAGTAATAATTCATGGTACTTACAGTATTGTGTTAATTAATATGTTATGTAGTTTATAATGGAGGAAACGTGTACAGAATTATTTGTGTGTGGCTGTACACTCAGCAGAGAACATGGACACATTTTACATAAATCATTTTGTAAAAAAAAGTCTTCTAATTTGAATTTTGTAAGATGAAAATTTTTGACAATAAATGTTACAGTATGCAAGTTTTCATTAAAAATAACTTAATATTTTATTTACCTACAACAATAGGTACTCCAGTCCTAAAGCTTCATCATTCTCTACAAAAAACATTGCTCAAACTCATATTGAAGACTAACAACTCAAAGTTGGTTACAGTATGAACAATTGATATCATCATTTAAGAAGTTTGTATTGAGTACTATCCTTTGAAGTCTAATTATTACTCTTCACGACATTATACAGTGATTGGTGTGAGTTGAAATCAGAGCACGATCATACATATCTTTTTTTATGAAGCAAAATTATTGCATACTGCTTCTGGTGAATCCCAATCTGTTGCATTATATGGTCTTTCCATTCTTCTGTACATCATAGAATCTTAATATTATGCAGTCATGACTTATTAAACTGATGATTTGATGATATTCACAATGGTCAGCACTTTCATTCTTTGGATGTCTTCTTCAAGTCTGATGGTATTTTCTCAGTCTCGTATATATTACACATCAGGTGGAATAGTTTTCTTATGGCTTGTCTACTCAAGGGCTCTTGTTTCAATTTGAATCTTTCAGTGCTCTGTCAAATTGTTCTTGCAATATCATATCTCCCCACTTAATCTTCATGTTCTTCCTGGTCTCTTTTTATGATGTTATCTTCAAGTTTCTTCCATCTTTCAGCATTCTCATTTTTGGTGACTGCTGAACTATCATCTGAGTTCTTGATATTCTCTTTCTCTTTTTCTCTCAAGGTTTCTTAAATTTTCCTTTGTGTGGCACCTATGTTTCCTACGGTCATGCATTCATCTACAGCTATGAACACTACTGGCCATTAAAATTGCTACACCATGAAGATGACGTGCTACAGATGCAAAATTTAACCAACTGGAAGAAGATGCTGTGATATGCAAATGATTAGCTTTTCAGAGCGTTCACACAAGGTTGGCGCCGGTGGCGACACCTACAACGTGCTGACATGAGGAAAGTTTCCAACCGATTTCTCATACACAAACAGCAGTTGACCGGCGTTGCCTGGTGAAACATTTAAGGAGGAGAAATGCATACCATCACATTTCCGACTTTGATAAAGGTCGGATTGTAGCCTATCGTGATTGCGGTTTATCGTATCGCGACATTGCTACTCGCGTTGGTCGAGATCCAATGACTGTTAGCAGAATATGGAATCGTTGGGTTCAGGAAGGTAATACGGAACGCCGTGCTGGATCCCAATGGCCTCGTGTCACTAGCAGTCGAGATGACAGGCATCTTATCCGCATGGCTGTAACGGATCGTGCAGCCATGTCTCGATCCCTGAGTCAACAGATGGGGACGTTTGCAAGACAACAACCATCTGCACGAACAGTTCGATGACGTTTGCAGCAGCATGAACTATCAGCTCAGAGACCATGGCTGCGGTTACCCTTGACACTGCATCACAGACAGGAGCGCCTGCAATGGTGTACTCAACGATGAACCTGGGTGCACGAATGGCAATATGTCATTTTTTCAGATGAATCCAGGTTCTGTTTACAGCGTCATGATGGTCGCATCCGTGTTTGGCGGCATCGCGTTGAATGAACATTGGAAGCATGTATTCGTCATCGCCATACTAGCGTATCACCCAGAGTGATGGTATGAGGTGCCATTGGTTACACATCTCGGTCACCTCTTGTTCGCGTTGATGGCACTTGGAACAGTGGATGTTACATTTCAGATGTGTTACGAACCGTGGCTCTACCCTTCATTTGATCCCTGTGAAACCCTACATTTCAGCAGGATAATGCATGACCGCATGTTGCAGGTCCTGTACGGGCCTTTGTGGATACACAAAATGTTCGACTGCTGCCCTGGCCAGCACATTCTCCAGATCTCTCACCAATTGAAAAGTCTGGTCAATGGTGGCCGAGCAACTGGCTCATCACAATACGCCAGTCACTACTCTTGACGAACTGTGGTATCATGTTGAAGCTGCATGGGCAGCTGTACCTGTACATGCCATCCAAGCTCTGTTTGACTCAATGCCCAGGCGTATAAAGTCTGTTATTACGGCCAGAGGTGGTTGTTCTGGGTACTGATTTCTCAGGATCTATGCACCCAAATTGCGTGAAAATGTAATCACATGGGCCGGCCGGTGTGACCGAGCGGTTCTAGGCGCTTTGGACTGGAACCGCGCTGCTGCTACGGTCACAGGTTCGAATCCTGCTTCGGGCATGGATGTGTGTGATGTCCTTAGGTTAGTTAGGTTTAAGTAGTTATAAGTCTAGAGGACTGATGACCTCTGACGTTAAGTCCCATAGTACTTAGAGCCATTTGAACCATTTTGTAATCACATGTCAGTTCTAGTATATTTATCCAATGAATACCCGTTTATCATCTGCATTTCTTCTTGGTGTAGCAATGTTAATGGCAAGTAGTGTATTTTTCCTCTAGCCATTCCTGCTTGATCATTTTGCACTTCTTGCTCATATATTTTTTTAGACAAATATATTTCCATTTGCCTACTTCATTTACTATATTTTAAATATTTTCTCATTTCCATTGTGGTGTCTGCGGATCTATTCCATACACACAGCCTTATTTTACAAGTGTTAAACTAACTGTTGGCAGTGATTTAATTGTTCTACAAGGCAGGTTCCCCTTACACACCTTTCTCCCTTGTCCATGTTCCTCCAGTGTTTTTTCCTTCTCTTGCTTTGATTCATTTATTTATCTATTCCCATCAGCAAGAAGAATATTCAGGGATGTGGAACAAGTCATGGTGTACATTCACAAAAGACAAGCAAATCACAGTAACTTCATCTAATAATGGAAATCCAGGATAGAATAATGACAGTATTATGAAAAGGATAAATGGCTACTTATCACATATCGGAGATGTTGAGTCGCAGACAGGAACAACAAAAAGACTACTAAACTCAAAGCTTTACACTCTCTCTCTCTCTCTCTCTGTCTCTGGCTATTGAAGCCACACTTTTTGTAAAACTTTAGTTCATAACAATTGTGGAACACTGCCTGGCCTAAGCACACAGAGACAGTATGTGTGTGTGTGTGGGGGGGGGGGGGGGGGTGTTTGCGTGTTGTCTGTTTCAGAAGACCTTCTGGCTAAAAGTTTTTGTGTTTAGTAGTCTTTTTGTTATGCTCAACATCTCTGCTAGATGGTGAATAGCCATCTATCTTCTTCATAATATAGTAACTTAATCTGTATTCTATGGTGAGAATAAACTGTCACTATCCTACTTAATGCTATGCTTGATTGTGCCAGCTATGGCTGATGAAGTAAGTTAGGAAGGAAACAGCTATTTTGCAAGAAGCTACTGGCTACTGAATTATCCTAAATATCTTCTATCTGTTGCCTACTTGTAGTATGTTTACTGTACACTAGAACTTTCATTCAGCCCTGCAGTGAGCACTGCTACTTACCATGTAGCTAACAGGAATTGCAGTTGTGACAACACAATACAGTTTCACAGAATACGTTCTGGCATTTACATATCAAGTATTCTGTAAAACTTTTACCCATAATGGATATGGAACACTGTACGACATTTCCTTATTGAAAATTTTATAAAACTTTTATCTGTAATGGACGTGGAATGCTGTACCTGTGATGCATAGGTTTTTCCAGAAATAATTGCAATCAGTCACCTTTTGTGATTGTTCAACACCAGGATTAAACCTATGGACATTTATAGCGATGAGTAATCACCTCAAGTCGATTTTACAATGTAAATAATTCTTGGTACTTTGTCACGTTCAGTGGTTACTTGTTTCATTTTTTATGTCTTGCCACTGTTAGATGACCCCCACAATGAACAATCAGTATCAGTGTATACCATCTGAAGATGAGTTTTAGGTTATTCAAAACCGGTCACAGCTTAATAAAAATTGAACCACCACAAAAGTCAACTGGATGCAGTTATTTCTGAGTGTGTTCAAATATTTATACTATAAAAAGACTGCAAATATGTTCCTTGGCAGTTATTTGAGATTGCTGTGGATGGATGGATAAATGAGTGAAATGTCTAAAATAAAATATCGTAACATAACTCATGTAATGACCAATACTAAAGACAAGTAAATTATAGGAGTTAAATTGGAGGAAGCTGCAACAGAAACATAATTGCAAAAAGTCCACTTCTTGTATAAATAAACATTGAACCATATTTCAAAATGGTACATTTGAGCTACGACATTAAACCTAAAAATGACCTATAGTAAACAACACTCATAAAACTAATACACCACCATTAATAGCGTTGTCAATTATTCAAAGAAAATATTTGCTTTAGAAGTTTCTAGATCGAATATTGCACCTCGAGTGTATTATGAAGAAATATGGTGTGATGTTGTCCAATTTGAACAGTGAATTGCTCTGAATTATTTTTGTATACCAGCTCTCTTATGACCCTGTTTTTTTTTTTTTTTTTTTTTTTTTTTTTTTTCAAGTATGCTGCTGCTGTTTTTAGATAACTGCCTGTTAGAAGCATCTTTACTACATTTTACTTATGAATTTTGTTAAAACACCATTTGAAAATGGACTGTTTGTGTACAATAAAACACATGTACATAAGCCTGAATTCTACACATTGCTTCTGCATTGGCCACTGTGGTTATCCCAAAATTACAAAGAAAATTTGTTAGTGATAAGTAATGAAAAATCTTCTCATATAGGGGATGCTGTGAAAGAATCAGCAAACATTATTGAATTGTGTGACTAATTTCTGTATTTTTTTGTGTAAGAACTTGTTAATGGAAATATCCTTTTATGGTCATTAGCTCATCACAGCCATTACAAATGACTAATGGAAATATCCTTAGTTGAACCATTACAAATGAGTTCATTACACTATTTGGAAAGTGAAGAGATCTTAATTTCCC
This sequence comes from Schistocerca piceifrons, assembly GCF_021461385.2. Classification (NCBI taxonomy): domain Eukaryota; kingdom Metazoa; phylum Arthropoda; class Insecta; order Orthoptera; family Acrididae; genus Schistocerca; species Schistocerca piceifrons. Next base: position 137,732,533 of record NC_060147.1, read on the forward strand.
ACTCATACCGTAGTCAGTGGGCAATGGACATTTGTGCTGATAGTTCCACATTTAGGGTTATTTCTGAAAATGTTCTACTCGTATAATTGAAACTGAAGTCAAATCTCGTGCTCTCCGTACAGTTACAAAACGACCGAAGAGGAGGCCATTGTGACATTTTCTGTCGTGCACAGCTGCGGACTGTGATCCTGGACAAGGATATTTCACCTAGGGTATTGGAGACTCTGTCCTCTGGCTGTCCGCACCTCACCACTCTGCAGGTGACTTATCTGCAGGTGCTTACTTACTTGGTAAGTGTCCATGTCTGCATGCTAACCCAAATCTGATACAGTGTACCTCCAGTGGTACAAGAAGAGAGATGCTGTAGTGTTACATGTCATTTAGGCATATGACATTTCCCACTGCCTGTTTACAATGAGGAAAGATGATCGTGATAAAATAGTGAAGTAGTATTATGTAGGGAATAAGTCATGTAACAAATACTGTGCACACTCGTTTTGTTTCATATCTGGTGAATGGAGACGTGTGCGGTACAAGTACTCAGCAAGATGCGACAGTGAGTAAACGTCTTTACCTGCTGTGGGCGCGGCATTTTACATTTTGACATCGCAGCTCAGCAATGTCTCAACTGTCGAGGAGCAGACATCCACTATGAGAATGAAAACAGCAATGAACAAAGGAAGCTCTAAAATGAAATGCCTCTCGCTTATTGTCACGCCTTTGAGGTGGATGTTGTATTTAATTTATAATGTAACTGCTCAGAGTTATAAAGTGATTGTGATATGTACACAAGTTGAAAAAATACGAAACATTCAATGTTGAAATGTTGATATAATTTCGTAATTAGAGTAGGTATCGGTTTCCTTCCACCAATGATAGCTGCAACGGAGAGAGTCGAAGTCTTTCCAGGGCTACACACGGTTCTACTGAGATACTACTTTGCAGGACCTCCACATAAAGAAGATAATTAACAGTGACTGAGTTACGTTAAAAGTAAATTAACACATGTTACGTTGGGTGACAGATTGCATGCGTGTTTTCTGACTTGGTTCAAACACGTAAGAAGAAGGTTGAAAACACTTTAGTGCCTGGTGTGGAGCAAGCATCAAACTGTACAGCCTGTCCACCTAAGATAAAAGCAAAGTTGCTGTCCATGCATCAGCACGGGTTTAGAAAGCATCGCTCCTGCGAAACGCAACTCGCCCTTTTTTCACATGATATCTTGCGAACCATGGATGAAGGGTATCAGACGGATGCCATATTCCTTGACTTCCAGAAAGCGTTTGACTCGGTACCCCACTGCAGACTCCTAACTACGGTACAAGCAGATGGGATTGGTTCCCAAGCATGTGGGTGGCTCGAAGACTTCTTAAGTAATAGAACCCAGTACGTTATCCTCGATGGTGAGTGTTCATCGGAGGTGAGGGTATCATCTGGAGTGCCCCAGGTAAGTGTGGTAGGTCTGCTGTTGTTTTCTATCTACATAAATGATCTTTTGGATAGTGTGGATAGCAATGTGCGGCTGTTTGCTGATGATGCTGTGGTGTACGGGAAGGTGTCATCGTTGAGTGACTGTAGGAGGATACAAGATGACTTGGACAGGATTTGTGATTGGTGTAAAGAATGGCAGCTAACTCTAAATATAGATAAATGTAAGTTAATGCAGATGAATAGGAAAAAGAATCCTGTAATGTTTGAATACTCCGTTAGTAGTGTAGTGCTTGACACAGTCATGTCGATTAAATATTTGGGAGTAACATTGCAGAGCGATATGAAGTGGGACAAGCATGTAATGGCAGTTGTGGGGAAGGCGGATAGTCGTCTTTGGTTCATTGGTAGAATTTTGGGAAGATGTGGTTCATCTGTAAAGGAAACCATTTATAAAACACTAATACGACCTATTCTTGAGTACTGCTCGAGCGTTTGGGATCCCTATCAGGTCGGATTGAGGGAGGACATAGAAGGAATTCAGAGGCGGGCTGGTAGATTTGTTACTGGTAGGTCTGATCATCACGCGGATGTTACGGAAATGCTTCAGGAACTTGGGTGGCAGTCTCTGGAGGAAAGGAGGCGTTCTTTTCGTGAATCTCTACTGAGGAAATTAGAGAACCAGCATTTGAGGCTGACTGCAGTACAATTTTACTGCCGCCAACTTACATTTCGCGGAAAGACCACGAAGATAAGAGAGATTACGGCTCGTACAGAGGCATATAGGCAGTCATTTTTCCCTCGTTCTGTTTGCGAGTGGGAGAGAAGATGCTAGATGTGGTACAAGGTACCCTCCGCCACGCACCGTATGGTGGATTGCGGAGTATGTACGTACATGAAGTACATCTATTTAAAAAAGGAGATAAAAGTTCGCTTCAGGCCTTTCATCTCCATTCCTTCCAAAATGTTCACGTAAGTGTAGACAAGACGTGTCTGAAATTCACAGAAATAGTATCAGTGGTCTCTGAGAGATTTATACCGAATAAATTAATAAAACTGATCAGAACACTGTTGCAAAAGCAGTGACACAACCAAACCAAATTTTAAAGAATGCAAAATCTCTGAGATTGGTGGCATTTTACTGAAGTTTGAAACTTTGCACAGACTCCAGTGCGAAATGCTTTTAATAGTTTCTACAAGAAAACTGCCCTCAAATCTGGCATAGAACCGAAGAGATTCTGGTTGTACGTAAAGTTCACTAGTGACAAGGCCCTGTCAATACCTTCTGTTCTTGATAGCAATGTTACTAATACCATTGGCAGTGGCATCAAAGTGGAGTTGCTAAACATGGCTTTCTGAAATTCCCTCACCAAAAAATACGAAATAAATGTTCCAGAATTTGTATCAGGAACAGCTACCGATGTGACTAACTTAGAAGTAGATATCCTCAGTGTAGCGAGGCAACTTGATTCACTCAATGAAGGCATATCTTCCACTCCAGATTGTGTACGAATTAGGCTCCTTTCAGAGTATGTCGATACAGTAGCTCCGTACGTAGAAATCATATACCGCAGCTCGGTCCACATATAGACTGGAAACTTGCACAGGTCACAACAATACTCAAGAAAGAAAATAGAAGTAATCTGATAAATCACAGACCCGTATCACTGATGTCGAACTGCAGTAGGATGATGTAATATATGCTGTGCTCGAACGTTATGAATTACCTTGGGGTGGGGGTGGGGGTGAGGGGAAGAAAAAAAGAGCGTCTACTGAAACATAGTCACACAAGTTATGAAAATATGGTTCTTTTGAAAAACAAGTAGCTCTTTATTCTCATGCAGTAATGAGTGCTATAAACAAGGTATCTCAAATTGAATCCATATTTCTATTCGGCAGTGGAGTGTGCGCTGATATGAAACTATAATTATAATCACCCTGTACTTAATTTTCTTATCAATTTGAGGTTATTTTCAGCATATTATGAGTCCAACTGATGTCCATTCTACTCTTATGCAGGAAGCAGACAACTTCTTTGCTGGATGTAAAGAGATCCGCCTGCTGACCATTTCTGACTGCGGCCTCAGTGCGGATGCGAGGTTCTTTGATGCCTTGGCACATATTATATCTCTTAAAAAAATGTATGCTATTTATTTAGAGGAAACACTCTCCTGGTACATTTGTTTGTCCTTTGATTTATCGTGATATGTTAGTGATTTTTAGTTTTTACGTTTAGCTTTCAAAAAAATACAAAAGAGATATCATAAGCAAAATAATGAATTTGGTAGGTTGCCAATTACGTATTATATCTGGTTTTATCGAGCGCCAGGCTCCCTACAAATTACTGTAAATGCAACAGCGTAGTATTACTCAGCTCCAGTTCACTATCACAGAAAATAGACAAGTTTTAATAAAATTATTTCATTGTATTCCTTCAATTAATCTCACTGAATATTTTTACATAATTCCTTCCGCTCCGGCTATAAGACATTGTGCTGTGAAAAAATATTTTTAAATATACCGCGTAATGGCAGCTAATTGTTAACAGTCAGAGATCACTGTTACTCGATCCGCAGCAGCTGAAAACATGCTAAATAATTTTCATTAAATATTCTTTTCATAAGATTCTTGAAATAACATACGGAGATCACTTTATACTCATGTATTCTTACTAGGACACAGTTTACACCATTAAATATTTGCAATTGCGTTACGACAGAAACAAATGCTAGCGCAGCACAATAGCTTGCGTACCTTATTCCAGCTAACACCAGAACGAACAGAACAAAACAGACTAGACAGAAGAATGAGCATTGCATTGTATTTTATACTCTTACAAAGATAATATTTCTTTTAATTACTTACACATTATAATCTCATACAATAAAAATAATGTCTTTTCTGCATCTATCGATCTATATTGTATATTTTTACAGTTAGTGTTATTACCTTTCGCAGGTAAATCGATGTTTGCAATTCATTTTGAGTCACATACAGTCATTTTTATTTATGTTTCACGTCGATAATGGTGAATATTGCAAAAGGGACACTACACGGCCCCCTGGGCTACAAGGAACACACTACTTAATGTTTGGTCCTTGTAGACCACGAGTGTCACTTTTCTTTCGTTCGTTGGTCACTTTCAGTTCACTTTACAGTGTATTAGGTCATGGGTACACATTCATTTTGTCTCTTTTTACGTAACATGGCTGGGGACAGTTGCAATATAACAAGCTCTTCCATCTGGACGAGGGCCGCAGGGAAACCCCAGAAAAACCTCGGCAGAGCTGATAGATTTAACCCTTTGTGTTACTTACATAAGTTGGTTCTACATGTTTTGGTATTACAAGTATTTACATCAAATATAAAATTTTCTGAAAAAGAAACAAACATATAGTTTTTATATGAAAGTGTTCATCAAAATTTTTTATATTGTGTTGGTAATATTTTGAGTTTTTTTTATTTTTTGTCGTCGCATTTCTCATCGTGTGGTGTGGATGACGCTGTATGTAGCTACCGCGATGCCTCGTGCCCGTTGCCATGGAGCGTCGGCTGGAAACTGTTGTCTTCTTTCTTGTCCGTAGCCGGCGGTCAGGATGTGGAGTACTGATCGACGTTATTTTGTCTGCGTGGTGCGTCTGCATTGTTGCGCACCGCTCGTTGAAGTTTCCAGCACGGGAGAGGATGTTGACTCGTGCAAATCATGAAACAAATGCACATATGTTATAGGACGGATATTGTAAGATGTTATGGCTGTGGGTAAGAATTGATTAGTCAACATTATTGCATCATCGAGACACAGGCTCAGTTACTTTGTATTTTCGTGTTCGTTTGCACGTACTGGTGCTGAATGATGCAGGAGATATGATGCTGAAGTAAGCACTGCACATCCCTGTCGTCATCACTTCGCATGGAATATTTATGTTTCACAAGTTTTGTTTGACGGCGTTCCACCGTAGTTGCCGTTGCAGTAACATCCTACTACGTGGTCCGTGGCGTTATATTAATTGTTGGCGCACAGGAGGTAGCGTCCAAACTAAAAATGTTGTCTGTACAGTTTCGAACACACACTGATCAGTTTTGTGTTTTCGGTCACTGCACACAGATATGTGTTGTTAATGTTTGTACCTCGCGTTTTTTCAGTTGTACAACACATAAGTGTTCACTGTCCAAGTTGATCACTAATACAGTTCTCAAAGTTCACACTTCCTCCGCGAATACCGACACACTATTATAGTTCCTGTTAGTATTGCTTACAACATGACTTTGATACAATTGTATTACATGATTACGGGTTTTTTTTATATCACATAGTGACACAGATGTCTGTTCGTTTACACAATATGTTACAATGAAATTTCACCGATCAAAAGCACTTTTGTTCTGTTATTGCATACAATTAAGTGTTACATCATACATGCAACGGATTCTGGCCTGACTTGCAATACTTTTATATTTGAGCATTAATACCTTTGTCATAGAGTATATTCATTTCGGGATTAGGACCGCTGCGCATGTGCTTGCTCCATAAGCTGTTAGCGTAATCGTGTATCCTATAAAAGGTTTGCAACTGTCAAAAAGAGGCTCTAAAGAGGAGCTCTCATTTAATCTCAAATATTGTGGCTAGATGCTTATACTTTCTCTTTTAAGGTCAAAGCACAGCAGCACAGATGTCACGTGGTATGTGCACAGTCTTTTGCATACACCTTTCTGTTCATTTTTCATGTCACAGATTAGAATATTTAGTGCATTCTTTAAATAAACATTTATCACACAGCATAATAAAATTTATAGTTACTAACTCTAATAACAACCACTGAAAAACATCTTACACTTACTGATTATGTTTCTAAACAAATTCTATCATTGGACTGATGGTCCTTTAGCTTCTTTTTACTCATTTTTGAAGGCTGATGTGTAAATCATTCCTTGACATAAAGACCAAACATCTTACATACTAAGCACAAACAAAACATCAAATTCTTACAACTACACAAAAATATATATTGAAGTCTGCGCAAAACCTACATATTACACAAAAATACGGTAAACCATTCATGTCCTATTGTCAGGTACCACAAATTTCTTTAAGTCCTTATAGGGATACAATCCTTTGATCTTCCCGCTCATCACATCAGCTGTAAGGTAGCTACAACCGTGCAGTATTTGTATAATTTTAAAAGGTCCATTATACAGCATTTGCCATTTCTTGTTCTTCTTTGTTATGAGTGACGACTTAGGATGATTTCTTATCAAAACTAAGGCGTTTATCTGATATGGGACTGTCCGTTTTATTGACTTGTCATATCGACTCATTCCTTGACTAGCGCAGCTCGTCATGTTGCTGATGGCGTCCTGTATTTTATCCTCTTGCCTTTTATTTGTGCGCGGCAATTTTGGTAGCGGCGTGATCCATTAATTTAGTTCTGCAGTACTAAATAATAACTCATTGGGCGTGTATCCGGTAGCTGGATGAGGTAGATTGTTGTGTATATTTTCAAAGACGGGTAACAATTCCGGCCACTTTGTATGTTACTGATGAGTATATGTTCGAATAAATCTGTTGAGTTCCCGAAAAATTCTCTCTACGGGACTTGCTTCCGGGTGGAAACGTGCAACTAATATATGCTTTATGTTTTGGTCACGTAGGAACTCCTTCCACAGTTGACCAGTGAAATATCTAGCATTGTCTGTTAGAACGTTTAGTGGTTTTCGGTATGAATTCTTTTGATCTGCGTTGTATCATCTGTCTGCAGTAGTGGTTTTCATTGGAAACAATTTCACATACTTAGTAAACGTATCGTAAACAGCTAATATATATTTCATTCCACCGCGAGCCGTAGGTAATGGTCCTGCGATGTCCATTGACACAATTTGAAGTGGCTGTATCGGAATAATTGGATGCAATTCTGTTTTGTTGCTTCTATTGTTGGCTTCAGCATTCTGACAAACGTCACACGTTCGTAATATCTTTTGGACCACACGTTTACTATTCGGGATGTAACAATATCTTTGTAGATAATGGTCCTGCGATGTCCATTGACACAATTTGAAGTGGCTGTATCGGAATAATTGGATGCAATTCTGTTTTGTTGCTTCTATTGTTGGCTTCAGCATTCTGACAAACGTCACACGTTCGTAATATCTTTTGGACCACACGTTTACTATTCGGGATGTAACAATATCTTTGTATTCTTGCTACACACTTCTGTATTCCTAAATGTCCCCATGCGTAATGCGTGTACCAGATAAAATTTTGTATGTATTTGTACGGGATACACGCGCACCAGTTATCTGAGGCGGTGTCATTTCTGAGGTACAATATGTTGTTCTCCACTTTGTACCGCGAATTTTCGCTATTAGCTTGCTCTAATATTAGTGATCGTTTCACTTTCGTCCAGGTATGATCTTCGTCTTGCAGCTGTCCTACATTCTTGCACAGGTGCAAATATTCGCGACGGTATGGTTGCGACGTCATTAATAAAACTTTATATTCTGACGCTCTCTCGATCATTTCACCTAGCTGTGACATGCCTACTGGTAGACGTGATAAAGCGTCCGCAATGATATTATCTTTCCCTTTTACGTACATAATTTTTAAGTTGTATTCCTGTAGTACTAATGCCCAATGGGCTAGTCTGGCATGTAATAGTTTGCAGGATAATAGGAACCTTAGGCTTGGTGATCACAGAACAATTTAATTGATTTGCCATAAACATAATAATGAAATTTTTGCAGAGCCCATACAACACTGAGTGCTTCCATTTCGGTCACCGAATATGCTCTTTCACATTGAGTAAGCACTCGGCTGGCAAAAGCTATAACTCTTATTTCCCTGTTCCCATTGGTTTCTTCTACTTGAAACAGACATGCTCCTAAACCATAGGATGAAGAGTCGGTTGCTATACAAAAATCCCGGGTCATATCCGGATGGTAGAGCATTTGTGCATTCACTAAGGCTCCTTTGATCTCTTCATAAGCTTGCTGACACTCTGCGGACCAGTTCCATGTGACATTTTTTCGCAATAAGGTGAGCAAGGCTTCATTGTTGAGCAGCTGATTCGGCACAAAACGTCGGAAAAAGGAGACTAGTCCGATAAATGGTTTTAACTGTTTTTTGTTTGTGGGCTGTGGGAATTCTTTGATCGCTTGTATCTTCTTGGTATCAGGCATTATTCCGGAAGGTGATATGATGTGTCCAAGGAATTTAAGCTGATCCCTCCCAAATTTTGATTTTTCAAGATTTGCAGTTATTCCTGCTTCTGCGAGCTTATTTAACACTCTTTCCAGGATTTCTATATGTTCTTCCCATGTGCTTGTGGCCACTAGAAGGTCATCCACGTACAGAGTAACTTTTTCTAGCAAGTCTGCTCCTAGTGCTTGGTCCAATGCCGTAATGAATACGCCTGCGCTTACGTTGAGTCCAAAAGGTAACACTTTGAATTGATAACTCCTTCCATTGAAAATGAAGGAGGTGAATTTTCTAGATTCCTTGGTTAGCTGGATTTGCCAGTAACTACTTCGCATATCTATCGAGGTGAGTTATTTGACTCCATAGAATTTCTGTATTTGTTCTTCTAAATTCACCGGTCTCGTCCTAACGGGTACTATAATTTTATTAATGTTCCTGGCGTCTAGGACAAGTCTGATTTTTCCATCTGGCTTGGCTACAACTACCAGCGGACTGCTGCACGGCGAAAGGGATGGTTCTATTATACCCCATTGCAGCATTTATTGTATTTCTTTGTTAACTGCCTCCCTCTTCGTCCACGGTACTGAATATGATGCTTGGCAGAATATCACATGGGGAAACACATCTATATTATACATATACCCTTTGATGATTCCAGGTTTTTCAGAGAAAACATCACTGTAGTTATTCAATAACTGTGCGAGCTGCTTTCGTTGGGATTCAGTTAGATAACATGATTCTTGTGCTTTGTTGTTAAGGGTTTCGGTCCAGCGAAGCGTTTCGTTGTGAGCTACGTCCGAATAATATTCTCCCTGGCCCCTTAAATTGCTGCTTAATTGAAATATGGGCATCTCTTCGCTTTTTACTCTTACGCTCGGGTAATCTTTACCGGGTGTACCTACTGTTCGTGTTAAATCCAGTACATTCTGCTTATTTTCATTCACTAGGGAGATCTTCCCGCTGGAGAAATCAATTTTTGCTTTCTTCTCGCTCAGGCAACCTCCCTCCAGGATGCAGGTTACTCTCAATCCTTTGACTACGAGAAAGATACATTTTACGTTGTCTTCCCCTAGGCATAAATCTACCAGCACCTGATACTGAACATTCTGTGCTTGTGCTCCCAAGGCTCCAATGACACAGCAGTTTTGTACAGGAAATGTCGGTAAGTTGCTGTTTTGGCTCAAGGTTTTGAATAGATCATAGCTCATAACATTAGTAGTGGCACCTGTATCTATGTATATTTCTACTGGCAATTCATTAATTCTAGCTTTTATGATGGTTTGTACTTCAGTTATTTCTTTTTTGTTACATTGGTTTGATTCCATAAGTAAATCATGTTGTGTACTGTTTCCATCTTGGTACCTCAATAATAATATATTATCTTGTGTATTGTTTATAGGTGTGCCCCCTGTTTTTTCGCCGACCATCAATTGGGAGCTTGGCCGTTGTTCGTTTGACGGTCTTGAATTATGGTGGTTTCCGTCAGTGGACATTTCTACTATCCTTACGCTGCTATTCGAGTCTGTCCATGTTTGTGGTATTACATTAGTATTCTGCATAGAATTCCTATTGTCACACTGGTACTGGTTACCGTTAGGAGGCGGTGGTGGTGGCATAGAAGTTTGCATCCACTGCACCGGGTAAGTGCGGTTGTTGGCACTACTGCTTTGTTGCGGCCATTGACCTTCATTTCGACGTTTGTTATTGTAATTATTATTACTGTTACTGTAGCCGGGATGTCCTCTATCTTCGCACCTACGTTTTTGATTGTAAGATGGTTGACCGTTTCCGTTCTTCCTGTTTTGTTCTGCGGATTGATCTTGCTTTCCATTAGCGTGGCTTCCAAAATTGGAATTGCTGTTGCCATTTCTAAACTTGCGTGGTGAACCATTACTGTTCTCCCGGTCTTTATTTATCCCATTTTCTTCCTGGGAGAGATCGATTTCGTCCAGCACAGACAAGTACCGTTCCAGGTCATTTTCGGGTACATTTATTAATTTGTCTCGTATATGACCGGGCAATCGTAATTTTAAGATTCTGATCACATCACGGGCTGATATAGGGTCATCCCAATATCTAGTTTTGTTGACATATTTTTCAAAATATTTACGGAGTGTACCCTGTTTGTGATTGTACATTTGCGGGCTTATACTTCAGTCCTCAGGCGTTCTTGAATAGCCTTAGACCAGTAACTGTCTAGAAAAGATTTGTAAAGGATGAGCCAGACAGTAGGAGATTTTACTTTATTATATGAGCCTCCAAACGATAACTTCATTTTTCCATTGCGGCCAAGCCACGTCCGGCAGTGTTAGTTGCCTGTAAATTCTTTCCTCCAACGGTCTAGTAACAGGAAGTCAGCACCGAGGAAGGGCACCTTGATCACGCGCCTCTCTCATGTGCTTACGAGGTAACGCCGTCCCAGGCGTCGCTTAGCAGGTAACGCTCTGGAAAGTTCCATGCCGCCCGCACGGTTTGCTCGGTCCTGACCAATCAGGGCGGAGGAAGCCGCGTGGTGCGTCGAACATACCCGGCCGCCCGTCGCCGGGCTCGCTCTCTCTCGTATTCTTGCTCACCCGCGAGTCGGATGCGCGCCCTCTAGCATTGAGCATCTCCCGGTGCTGCGGCACTGTGGACTTAGTTTTGGCAGACAACAACTTTCGGTAGCTTCGCGAACAATGTTCGCCAAATTGCAAGCTCTGGCTCACCCTCATCCCCCTAGGCCTATGTAGCCCCGTTCAACATGCATTAGCCAATAAATGGCCTTTCTCTAAAAATTACCCTATTATTCCATAACGCCCACTGCCTGCCCATACGCCCATCCTGTACAGATTTTTCAGATTGTGCCAGACTATGGCAATTTTCTATGACTTCATTTGCCCATAAGGCAGCGTCGCCTTGTATGTGTGCGATTATGAACTGAATTTTTTGGCGTTCATTCCAGGCACTCGGTAATACATTTCGGAATCCTTTTATGAAGATTACCGGATGCACTGTCTTCTTTTTCCGCGTTAAATACTTGGAATTGTCTGTGTTTTATTAAGCTTTCATCAATGTTATTGCTTGTGGAAGTAGAAGCCGCCTCCACGGGGTTATGAATAGGAATGCTTCCTGTAAATTGTATGCTTTCTCTTTCCGAATCGCTTTTTTGTTGGTATGAACTGTACGTAATGTTCTCATTACCGTACACGTTCCTAACAGGCGTGCCACAGTTGACTAATAGCACCTATCGGTTTTACTGTTTTCGTCTGTTGGCTACTTCCTGGCATATCACCTGAAACTACATTGTTTACATTTTCTCCCCCCCCCCCCCCCCCCGATCGCTATTCATATTTAGTAAGTCAGTGTTACTATCCATATCGCTCAATAGTTGCACATTATTTGTAACATTGGACACATTATCTGGTTGCAAATCTAACACACGTCCAACTTTTCCCATAATGACGATAACTTTCACTGGGCTAACTACAGAAATTGTTCCAAACTACAAATGCGGACTAAGTTCACAAGTCAAACTGCTTATTGTTTCCAAAATTACAAAATATTAATATCTACACCACTGTACACCATGTACCATCTATGATACTATACTTCGATGATACGGGCCTGTGTAGCAAGCTTTTATGCATAGTGGTTCTTACCTTGATTTCTTTTTTCTTTTCTTTTCTTTTCTTTTTGCTATCTCGTCCTCTCAGGGTCTATACAGTTCTTCTCCGCTTTCCTCGTCCAAGTTTATACATGAAATGGAATTTGATAGACATTAGAATGCATACAATACATGTTAACAATTACATACATACAAACCCTAAAAAAAATATTTTATCTCTTCAGGCCCCACGCAACAGGGCGCTATTTATTATATCTCTTAAAAAAATAATGTATACTATTTATTTAGAGGAAACACTCGCCTAGTAAATTTGTTTGTCCTTTGATTTATCGTGATATGTTACTGATTTTTAGTTTTTACGTTTAGCTTTCAAAAAAATACAAAAGAGATATCATAAGCAAAATAATGAATTTGGTAGGTTGCCAATTACGTATTATATCTGGTTTTATCGAGCGCCAGGCTCCCTACAAATTACTGTAAATGCAACAGCGTAGTATTACTCAGCTCCAGTTCACTATCACAGAAAATAGACAAGTTTTAATAAAATTATTTCATTGTATTCCTTCAATTAATCTCACTGAATATTTTTACATAATTCCTTCCGCTCCGGCTATAAGACATTGTGCTGTGAAAAAATATTTTTAAATATACCGCGTAATGGCAGCTAATTGTTAACAGTCAGAGATCACTGTTACTCGATCCGCAGCAGCTGGAAACATGCTAAATAATTTTCATTAAATATTCTTTTCATAAGGTTCTTGTAATAACATACGGAGATCACTTTATACTCATGTATTCTTACTAGGACACAGTTTACACCATTAAATATTTGCAATTACGTTACGACAGAAACAAATGCTAGCGCAGCACAATAGCTTGCGTACCTTATTCCAGCTAACACCAGAACGAACAGAACAAAACAGACTAGACAGAAGAATGAGCATTGCATTGTATTTTATACTCTTACAAAGATAATATTTCTTTTAATTACTTACACATTATAATCTCATACAATAAAAATAATGTCTTTTCTGCATCTATCGATCTATATTGTATATTTTTACAGTTAGTGTTATTACCTTTCGCAGGTAAATCGATGTTTGCAATTCATTTTGAGTCACATACAGTCATTTTTATTTATGTTTCACCTCGATAATGGTGAATATTGCAAAAGGGACACTACGCACGGTTAACAGACCTCCGTGTTCTGCACCTAAAGGTTTCTCATCCTATGAAGGTGGCATTTCCACTGCACATTTTAGCTGATGTCTGTCCCCATTTGTGTGACTTGGAACTGGGGAGCTGTGGCAATATTTGCTACCAGATTCGAGATGCCGAGTATTTCATCAGTTCCCACAGACGAGTGCTCGAGTGCCTGAGTATCAATTGGATGTCAGTCGAAGGAAGGTGAGTCTAGAGTCATCCCGTGTTGTCACCTGTGCTGTATCTGCTCTTACCTTCCCTCAGTGTTGTTCACTTCTGGTGGATTCCTCTCATACTTGGAATTGTGCTATTTTGTTATTGTGTATATAATAATTTAATACATTATGATCCCTTAGATATATAAAAAATATATGAATATGTTAAAAAAATATTCATAACACTGGATTTGGCAAGTAACTACCATACTCAGATATGTTAAACTATATCTATACTATTATATATAAGGGTGGCTCAATTTGGTAAGTTCAGTAAATTTTCATGAAAGAGTGGAACATATTTGTTGTGCCCTCATGTTCGGTAAGTGCAATTATTTGCAAGTATCGTATAAACTATGAGGGCTATTCAGAAAGTAGGGAACGTTTATGTCTGACACCACTGGCGCGCACCGATCGTGTATATTTTGGTATGTGCATGCTCGGCAGCTCAGTCGGCATCCATCTATGACTGCGGGAACATCTCTGCACGTCTGGTGTTTGTTATATTCGAATTTTAAATGTGCACTGCAATCGAAAATCCCGCCAGTTGTGATGTGCGGTCTGTGATATGATTTTTGTTGGCAAAAAATCTAAAAACAATAGAAATTTATCGTGAACTGTGCGAAGTGTACAGAAACAACGTAATGAGTGAATGTTTTGTCCGGAAATGGTGCATTCAGTTTAAAAATGGGAGCCCAAAATACTTACAGAGCACCATAAAGAACAGCGAATGGGGACAGCTTTGACATTTCTGGAGGCCTACCACAAACATGATGATTCATTACTGGATCAGATCATAACCAGTGACAAGACTTGGGTGAAACACGTCAATTGCGAGATAAAATTACAGTCCACGGAGTGGGGGCACACAAGGTCCCCTCAAAAACTAAGAAAATGTTTGCAAACCTTGTCAGCAAGGAAGTTGATGGTGACAGTCTTTTGGGATGATTTTCTCGAACGTGGAGCAACCATAAATTCTGCCCGGTACTATCAAATTTTGCACAGCCTTAGAAGAGCACTTCAAAACAAACACCGAGGAAACCTGATGTCCAAAATTTTGTTTTTGCACGACAATGCCCGACCTTACACGGCAAAACGCACTAAAGAACTCCCTAATTCATTCAAATGGGAAATTTTCCCTCATCCACCCTACAGACCCGATCTTGCACAATGCGACTTCCACTTGTTTTCCAAGACGAAGAACTGGCTCACAACGCAGCGCTTTGATGACAATGTGGAATTCCAGGCGGGCATGACTCACTGGCCGAATCTCAAGCGGCAGAATTTTATGACGAAGGTCTTTCAGAGCTTGTCCACCACTATGATAAGTGCCTCAATGTGTTTGGTGACTATGTGGAAAAGTAGTATGTCAGTCGCTCTTTCAGGTGTATATAATAAAATGTATTTCTTGTACTTAGTTTTTTTTTAATGCCAAAACGTTCCCTACTTTCTGAATAGCCCTCGTTGGTGCAGCTTACAGTCCATTGTTGACAGCTGTTTGAATTGGTCATTGTGTCAACTGTGATTGGAAATGGAGAAAACAAAAGTTTGTGCGATCATTAAACATTTCCATTTGAAGGGTTGGACTGTACACAAATCAAAACAGAACTGGACGAAGTTCACACGGACTCTGCACTATCATAAAAGACCGTTCACTTTCGGATTAATGAATTTACGATGTACAGAGCTTCGAACTCAGGAGATGTTACTGTATTTCTACAGTGAAAAGGCATATTTTTTATGATGAAATGTATATGTGTCAGAGGATTTTAAAGCCTGACATGGGCTGAAACGAAATCTCTTGCAGTACCACTTGAAAATAGGCCAACGGCTGAAATTGCAATTGTGAAATAAATAACTACAGTCAACAACGAATACGATTTCTTAAAAAATTCTACATAACTGTGAATCCAGACTGTCAGAAATTAATCAGTTTAAACACGGTGGGGCAAGCACCTAATACGATGTGTGGTCTGTCCATCCGATTGAGGTCACCAAAGAGCAAGACATTGACAAAATCCGTGATTTTTTGATGCAAGCCCACCAAATAAAAATTCGTGAGACTGCTGAGAGTGCAGGCATGTCAACTGAGGGAGTGCATAATATCCTGCACGGAGAGCTGGCTGTGTACGAGGTGGCTGCCGACCAAAGCGAAGCCTGCACTCTCGATGTCTGGCAATGTTTAGTTACAATACGCAAGACCTTTTGGCCAATTTGTGACATTTGATGAAACCGGGCTCCATCATTATTCACCAGAGTCAAAATGGCAGTCAAAACATTGGATAAAGGCTGGTAAAATTGGACCAAAGAAGGTAAAGACCAATTTGGCAGCTGGGGAGATGGTGAAAACTGTTTTTCGGGATTCTTAAGAAATAATCCTCATCGATTACTTGGAAAAAGGCAGAACCATAACTGGACCCTATTATTCTTCACCGTTGCATCATTTGAAACTTGCGTTCACTGAAAAGAGTGAAATCGGCACACAAAAAAGTGCACTTTCACCGGGATAATGCGCCGTCCCACACAATGCCGATAACTGTGGCGAAAGTGCACGAATTGGGCTGCGATTTGGTTCCTCGTCCATCCTGTTCGGCAGACTTACCCCTGAGTGACTACTTCCTGTTCCCTGACGTGAAACTTTGGATTGTTGGGAAGAAATTTTCATCAAATGGGAAAGTCATAGTTGCCGCCAACAAGTATTTTGCAGAGTTTGAGAAAATCTTTTTTTCCAGTGGGATGAAAAATCTGGGAGATTGCTGGATCAAATGTATATTCCTCAAAGGAAGCTATTGAGCAGTAAGCTGAGTTGTTTACAGAACAAACATGTTTTGTTGCTTTTTTTACCAGAGTTATCAAACCATCCTGGTAAAGAGAAGTCACAGTTTAACACTGTCACCAGAAACCTCGAAAAGTTCTTAATAGACTTACGTAAGACTTTTACACATTGGTCTATTCGATATTATGGTACACATTTGTTTAATATATGTTGTTGTTGTTGTTGTTGTTGTGGTCTTCAGTCCTGAGACTGGTTTGATGCAGCTCTCCATGCTACTCTATCCTGTGCAAGCTTCTTCATCTCCCAGTACCTACTGCAACCTACATCCTTCTGAATCTGCTTAGTGTATTGATCTCTTGGTCTCCCTCTACGATTTTTACCCTCCACGCTGCCCTCCAATGCTAAATTTGTGATCCCTTGATGCCTCAAAACATGTCCTACCAACCGATCCCTTCTTCTAGTCAAGTTGTGCCACAAACTTCTCTTCTCCCCAATCCTATTCAATACCTCCTCATTAGTTATGTGCTCTACCCACCTTATCTTCAGCATTCTTCTGTAGCACCACATTTCGAAAGCTTCTATTCTCTTCTTGTCCAAACTGGTTATCGTCCATGTTTCACTTCCATACATGGCTACACTCCATACAAATACTTTCAGAAACGACTTCCTGACACTTAAATCTATACTCGATGTTAACAAATTTCTCTTCTTCAGAAACGATTTCCTTGCCATTGCCAGTCTACATTTTATATCCTCTCTACTTCGACCATCATCAGTTATTTTACTCCCTAAATAGCAAAACTCCTTTACTACTTTAAGTGTCTCATTTCCTAATCTAATCCCCTCAGCATCACCCGATTTAATTTGACTACATTCCATTATCCTCGTTTTGCTTTTGTTGATGTCCATCTTATATCCTCCTTTCAAGACACTGTCCATTCCATTCAACTGCTCTTCCAAGTCCTTTGCTGTCTCTGACAGAATTACAATGTCATCGGCGAACCTCAAAGTTTTTACTTCTTGTCCATGAATTTTAATACCTACTCCGAATTTTTCTTTTGTTTCCTTTACTGCTTGCTCAATATACAGATTGAATAACATCGGGGAGAGGCTACAACCCTGTCTCACTCCCTTCCCAACCACTGCTTCCCTTTCATGCCCCTCGACTCTTATAACTGCCATCTGGTTTCTGTACAAATTGTAAATAGCCTTTCGCTCCCTGTATTTTACCCCTGCCACCTTCAGAATTTGAAAGAGAGTATTCCAGTTAACGTTGTCAAAAGCTTTCTCTAAGTCTACAAATGCTAGAAACGTAGGTTTGCCTTTTCTTAATCTTTCTTCTAAGATAAGTCGTAAGGTTAGTATTGCCTCACGTGTTCCAACATTTCTACGGAATCCAAACTGATCTTCCCCGAGGTCCGCTTCTGCCAGTTTTTCCATTCGTCTATAAAGAATTCGCGTTAGTATTTTGCAGCTGTGACTTATTAAACTGATGTAGTATATAAATATGTGTAAACTATAAATGGGATAGGTTTTTACTAAGAAATCTCAGAAAGTAACAGAGAAGATCAGCACAGAGGGTCACAGGTTTCTTTGACCCGTGGGAAGGTTTCACAGAGATGCTGAAGAAACTGAACTGGCAGACTGTCGAAGATAGACATAAATTACCCAGAGAAAGTCTACTAACAGAGTTTCGAGACTCAGCTTTAAATGATAACTCCAGGAATATACTACAACCCCCTACATATCACTCACGTAGGAATTGTCAGATTGGAATAATTACTGCATTTACAGACGCATTCAGTCAGTCAGTCTTCCCGCACTCTGTATGTGAACGGAACCAGAAGAAATGCTAATAACTGGTACAATGGGATATACCGACTGCCATGCACTTCACTGTGGTTTGCACTGTGTAGAGTAGATGTAGATGTAGATGTAGTTCCAGAGCGATTGCTTTGGATTTTTTCACAATATGCTAATAAACATGCTGATGGACATATGCTATATATTCTTTTAAACAACACTGTACAGGATTTCTGTTCAAAGCAACTGTGAGGGGGGAAAAAAGCTGTGCTGTGCTGTGAAAATGTGTGGTTTAGTTGTTTTCCTCTTTGCCAAATTAACTGTGATATCAGGACATTTAAACCGTTATACAGATTGTTTCTCCCTCATATATTCTTTCTCCTTATATTTAATTTTATGTAAAGTGCATATACACACCAATGCGCTGTTTGTTTTATTCCTCACAGTCGGTTTCAACAGAAAATAAGAAAGTTGTAATTATGGCTTATCAACTTAAGATGAGTATACAGATTATCTGAAAATTTGTAATCCCACCCACTCGCAGATTAACACCGTGCGAAACACTGCCACCGGAGCCACTGTCCTTACAAATCTGGCAGCTGGAGAGGTCTCTCTCATACCCTATATACCAATGATTGCAACTGATTTACCGAGTCATTTTAAGCAACTTCAGTTTCCAACTGAGGTTTCCTTCGCAACCCAGTAGACGAGGCTCGATGTTGGAGAGAGGCAGGAGGGGGAGGGGGAGAGGGGGGAGCAGGAAATGGATACAGAGGGGGGGAGGAAACGAGACAGGGGAAGGGGAGATGGACAGAGAGAGGGAGGAGGCAGAGAACGACAGAGACTTATCACATTCGTGTTTTGGTATAGGGCTAAGACATGGATTACAGACAACAGGCTGAAGAGGAAAGAATTCCTTCAGGGAAAAGCAAGTATGAAGTAACATAGCAGTTAACTCGAGCTGCCTATATGGGAATCTCTCTGCCAAATTTGCAAAAGAGTGCAAATTATGCTGGGGATTTAAATTTATAGAAAAAATAAATTATTATATAAGGTCTTTTTTCCTAGTTTTAGCTAAATAAAATTAATATCAACATGTTAGTATTGGCTAGTCTCATTCTGTTCAAGGTAAATCTCTCCTAGCATTTTTGTAAGCCCATGTAAAGGGTTCCTTACATAAATCTTCCAAAACTTATTACACTGAAGAGCCAAAGAAACTGGTACATCTGCGTAATATCGTGTAGGGCCCCTGCGAGCATGCGGAAATGCCACAAGACAGCATGGCATGGACTTGGCAAATGTCTGAAGCAGTGCTGGAGGGAGTTGACACCATGAATCCTGCAGTGCTGTTCATAAATCCGTAACAGTAAGAGGGGATAGAGATCTCTTCCGAACAGCACGTTGCAGGGCATCCCAGATATGCTCAATAAAGTTCATGTGTGGGGAGTTTATTTACCAGTGGAAGTGTTTAAACTCAAAGAGCATTCCTGGAGCTACTCTGTAGCAATTGTGGATGTGCGGGACATCGCATTGTCCTGCTGGAATTACCCAAATCCGTTGGAATGCACAATGGACATGAACGCTTACGACAGGATGCTTACGAACATATCACCTGTCAGAGTCGTATCTAGACATATCAGGGATCCCATATCACTCCAAATGCACACGGCCCACACCATTACAGAGCATACACCATCTTGAAGAGCCCCCTGTTGACATGCAGGCTCCATGGATTCGTGAGGTTGTCTCCATACCTGTACACACCCATCCGCTTGATACAATTTAAAACGAGACTCATCCGACCAGGCAACATGTTTCCAGTCATCAACAGTCCAATGTTGCTGTTGACGGACCCAGAGAAGACATAAAACTTTGTGTCGTGCATTCATCAAGGGTACACGAGTGTTCCTTCCACTCTGAAAGCCCGTACAGTGATGTTTTGTTGACTGGTTCGCACACTGACACTCGTTGACGGCCCAGGATAGAAATCTGCAGAAATTTGTGGAAGGGTTGCACTTCTGTCACACTGAACGATTCTATACAGTCGTCATCGGTCGCGTTCGTGCAGGATCTTTTTCCGGCTGCAGCGATGTCGGAGATTTGATATTTTTGCCGGATTCCTGATATTCATGGTACATTCGTGAAATGGTCATACAGGAAAGTCCCCACGTCATCGCTACCTCGGAGATGCTGTGTCCCATCGCTTGTGCACCGACTATAACACAACGTTCAAACTCACTTAAATCTTGACAACAACTGTACCAGGCACTTGTTGTCTTACATAGGTGTCGCTGACCACAGTGTTATATTCTGCCTGTTTATCTCTGTATTTGAATACGTTTGCCTGTACCACTTTCTTTGGGGCTTCAGTATATATATGCTTTGATGTTGAATTATAATAAACTGAATACTACATTTAATGCACAGCATGCCCAAGTGCCTGGGAAAAATTTGTTCAGTTTTAGACTTACGCTTTGCTGCTAAACCGGTGATTGTATTTGACACTAAACTTTCTGTCGCAGCAGACGAAAACGTACGAATACGTAACTTTCAATATTTTATGAAAATAAGTAAATTTTTCAACCAAATTCTTTTTATTTATGAACTGATAAAAGATAGAAGCTTTTAGGCTAACGTTGCCTCAGGCAAGCCATTCAAACAAACATAATCATATAACTAAAGTAAATGAAAGTAAAATTCTTCAGGGTATCAGACCGCATCGTCATAATTTAAAATGCGTCAACGTTTCGGCCAGCGTTGCAGCTAGCCTTCATCAGGGCCTTACGTTAACTGCTAAATGAACACACTTGGTTCCTTAAATAGCTGCACGAGAAAACCGTGTCGTTACTTGATTGGCTGTAAAAGGAGGAGGAGGAGGGGTGAAAGGTAAGCTTTATTGGTGTTTCCTTTATTATCTGTCATTGGCTGAAATAGCTGTTTTCTATTGGTCTTTATATTAATCCACCCCATTGGAGGAGACGGACGAATAGCGAACAGGTGATGGCTGTGACGTCACACTGTTTCCATGCTGTCCAGAAGCCGGCTGCGGCGTGCCATTGCTTTGTGTCCTCGCGACCACTACTGCGGCTCTCCGCGTGTCTGCATGGGCCGCCACGGCTCTGCCGCCGCTCCGTAGCCCTGCTATTGCAGGCAGCCAAGACCTCGGAAGCTTGTACCTGTCCTCTCTATTCATGTTGGCGGGTCTTTTGGCTATTTCTATCGCCTCTCTAATCTTTCTTTTGAAAGTGAGAGGCTGTTTCGCCAGGACGCGGGCTTCTTAAAAAAATATTGATTTCCCGCACTCGTCTCGGTGTTCCGCCACTGCTGACTTAGTGTGTTGTTTCAGGCGGATATGTCTTTCATGTTCCGAGAGCCTTGTGCTAATCGGACGTCCTGTCTCACCTATGTAGACTAATCCACACGCACAACCAATTTCATACACGCCAGCTGTGTGTAGTTTGTCAACTGCATCCTTGGTAGAACCGAGCATGTCTGATATTTTGTTTCTGCTTCGGAAAATTGGTTTGATGTCGGCTTTTCGTAGAATTTTGCCAATACGTTCGGTGACCCCTTGTACATATGGTAACACAGCAATGCTCTGTGCCTCCTTCTCCTCTTCCCTATTAGTCTTCTCCCTTGTCGACATGGTGCTGTCTATCATCTGCTTCCCATAGCCATTAGTTCCGAAGATGGACCTGAGGCGTTCAAGTTCTGTCTTCAGATGTTCTTCGTCGCTTATCCTGTACGCTCTCTTCGTTAGCGTGTGCAGGGCGGACTTCTTCTGCGTGGGGTGATGGTGGCAGGAGGCGTGAAGGTACCTGTCCGTATTGGTTGGTTTCCTGTACACTTTGTGGCCAAGTTTACCATCAGGTTTTCGATAAACTTCCACGTCGAGAAAAGGCAGCACCCCATTCTTCTCTGTTTCCATTGTAAACTGAATTTTCCTATGCTGTTGGTTAAGGTGCTTGTGGAAGTTCTGTAACTCCTCTTCTCCGTGGGACCAGATGACGAAAGTATCATCGACATAGCGAAGCCAACAATTTGGACTTAATGGTGCGGACTGGAGGGCTGTTTCCTCAAATGCCTCCATGAAAATTTCTGCTGCGATAGGCGATAGGGGTGAGCCCGTAGCTACACCATCAGTTTGTTCATAACATTGACCTCTCCACTTGAAATAGGTGGTCGTCAGACAGTGGCGCACAAGCTCACATATATCAGGTGCCACGCGTTCTTCTAGGATGTTCACAGTATCTGACACTGGGACATTCGTGAATAGGGATTTGACGTCGAAACTAACCATCAGATCTTGGTCCGTAACACGCATTTCCTTTAGTGGAGACACGAAGTGAGTGGAATCCTTAACGTAGGACTCGGTTTGATGCACTAGGTGTCGGAGCCTAGGTGCCAGTTCTTTCGCTAGGTAGTAGGTCGGCGAATTTATGCTGTTTACTATGGGCCTTAAGGGGAAGTCGGTTTTGTGTACCTTCGGTACACCATATATCCTTGGTGCCTGTGTCACTTGTGGGATGAATCTTCTGGCCTTGTCGAAGTTGATTCTAGAGTGCTTGAGCAGTGCCTGCGTCGTTTTGATTACCTTGGCCGTCGGATCTCCCTGAAGTTTCTTGTAGATAGGTTCTGCGAGAATATCTTCCATTCGTTTGTTGTAATCAGTTGTGTCCAAGACTACAGCGGCGTTGCCCTTATCTGCCTGTACCACTACTAAGTGGGGGTTGTCCCTGAGTTCCTTGATGGCATGGTATTCCTCAGCGTTGATGTTTTGCTTCGGTGGCTTTGCTTTATTCAGAACTCTGACCGTTTCCTGCCGGATCTTCTCCGCCTCGGCCTGTGGCAGATGACGTACCGAAGCCTCTACGGATTCTATGATATCTTCTTTTGGAACTCGCTTAGGTGCGACTGCGAAATTCATCCCCTTGGCCAGAATTGCTGTGGTTGCTTCGCTCAAGGTGTGGCTGGAGAGGTTGACCACTGTCCGTCGCCTGTCCAGCGTCAATGTTTCGTCCGTGGCTTTCTGTTGTAGTTTGTCGTACTTTCTCATCTGGCGGTTAGTAATACTATTGCTGGTCCTTGATGCTTGCTGAAAGGTTAACCTGTCGACTTTATCCCAGTCTTCCATCTGAAGTTTTCCGGCCAGGAATAGGTGCAGATCACACAAATTCCTGTTGTGAGCATCGAGACTTATGCGGATGTGGCGGATCCTTTCCCGTAGCAATGCTTTACTGGCTTTAACACAGATATTCCTCGCCTTGTTCGTTTTTATGTGAGACGTCAACCGCAAAGAATACGGCACAACACTCGTGTCTCTGCATCTCTTCAAAAAAGCAAGGTCATTAAGCAGTTTACATCTTTTTAAAAGCAGTGCTTCTAACTTCTTGATGTTTCCGTGGATTTCCTGCCCATACAGGTTGGTTAAATGTAAGCGTAGGCTTCCGCGGCCGTTGTCTTCTTCAATAAACTTCTTCAGGGTATCAGACCGCATCGTCATAATTTAAAATGCGCCAACGTTTCGGCCAGCGTTGCAGCTAGCCTTCATCAGGGCCTTACGTTAACTGCTAAATGAACACACTTGGTTCCTTAAATAGCTGCACGAGAAAACCGTGTCGTTACTTGATTGGCTGTAAAAGGAGGAGGAGGAGGGGTGAAAGGTATGCTTTATTGGTGTTTCCTTTATTATCTGTCATTGGCTGAAATAGCTGTTTTCTATTGGTCTTTATATTAATCCACCCCATTGGAGGAGACGGACGAATAGCGAACAGGTGATGGCTGTGACGTCACACTGTTTCCATGCTGTCCAGAAGCCGGCTGCGGCGTGCCATTGCTTTGTGTGCTCGCGACCACTACTGCGGCTCTCCGCGTGTCTGCATGGGCCGCCACGGCTCTGCCGCCGCTCCGTAGCCCTGCTATTGCAGGCAGCCAAGACCTCGGAAGCTTGTACCCGTCCTCTCTATTCATGTTGGCGGGTCTTTTGGCTATTTCTATCGCCTCTCTAATCTTTCTTTTGAAAGTGAGAGGCTGTTTCGCCAGGACGCGGGCTTCTTGAAAAAATATTGGTTTCCCGCACTCGTCTCGGTGTTCCGCCACTGCTGACTTAGTGTGTTGTTTCAGGCGGATATATCTTTCATGTTCCGAGAGCCTTGTGTTAATCGGACGTCCCGTCTCACCTATGTAGACTAATCCACACGCACAACCAATTTCATACACGCCAGCTGTGTGTAGTTTGTCAACTGCATCCTTGGTAGAACCGAGCATGTCTGATATTTTGTTTCTAAGTCAGCAGTGGCGGAACACCGAGACGTGTGCGGGAAACTAATATTTTTTGAAGAAGCCCGCGTCCTGGCGAAACAGCCTCTCACTTTCAAAAGAAAGATTAGAGAGGCGATAGAAATAGCCAAAAGACCCGCCAACATGAATAGAGAAGACGGGTACAAGCTTCCGAGGTCTTGGCTGCCTGCAATAGCAGGGCTACGGAGCGGCGGCAGAGCCGTGGCGGCCCATGCAGACACGCGGAGAGCCGCAGTAGTGGTCGCGAGCACACAAAGCAATGGCACGCCGCAGCCGGCTTCTGGACAGCATGGAAACAGTGTGACGTCACAGCCATCACCTGTTCGCTATTCGTCCATCTCCTCCAATGGGGTGGATTAATATAAAGACCAATAGAAAACAGCTATTTCAGCCAATGACAGATAATAAAGGAATCACCAATAAAGCATACCTTTCACCCCTCCTCCTCCTCCTTTTACAGCCAATCAAGTAACGACACGGTTTTCTCGTGCAGCTATTTAAGGAACCAAGTGTGTTCATTTAGCAGTTAACGTAAGGCCCTGATGAAGGCTAGCTGCAACGCTGGCCGAAACGTTGGCGCATTTTAAATTATGACGATGCGGTCTGATACCCTGAAGAATTTTATTGAAGAAGACAACGGCCGCGGAAGCCTACGCTTACATTTAAATGAAAGTACTTTTGCCAGCGATGTGATCAATAATGTGAGGCACACTTTAGTGTAATGTGGGTTATTCATGGTTATTCATGAAAAAGACCTCTGTTCGACTGAAAATGCTCGTGCTGGTGAAAGGTGGTCTTGTCTTTTACAAACATTTTATGTAGTGTAAAAAATATTCTGTGCGGGCCCCAATCTGTGATCTCTGTGGATGGTGCGTATGCAGTGACGTAATGTGGCAGGGGCAAGGTGCAGTGTGGTGAGCACATTAGCACTTGCTGGATGTCGACATTCGTGCCTTGGCGACGCCTTGTGAAGCTGTCACAAACACCTCAGAGAAAACAGACATACCAGAATGTAAACACTAAAGACAAATGAAGACTGTTCATTTAAGACCTAAGTTGAGTTCAGTGTGGTCAGATGTACTGAAGGATGTATTTGAAGTTATGGGTCATTGATAACTGGATCTATCTTCACAATTAATGTACGTAGTTGAAAAAACCCAGAAGATTATGTTCGTATATGTATTTATCGTATAGTAGCCGGAAATAGTGAGACACACTCATACATCACCTCGCTGCCTGAGGACAAAGTCGATGGCCGTGGTATGGAGTAGACAGACCATGATAACAAAACGTAAAGGCGATTGTACCTGAAGAAGAGAAGTAAAAGGAAACTTTGACCACATCAGACAGACAGATCCGCCACGTAGTGTTCCTTAGTTGTGCTTGTGGAGTGACAGTGAAACGTTGTTGCTTTAATTTGTGTTGCTAGCGGTGCTGATAGCCAATAAAAGCGGGTTAAAAGCTGTGAGCTGTCTGGGGAAATTAATCTTGCATTACTAAGCAACTGTTTCATCAGGTATCTAGTCTAGGTTTACCAAATTCCCAACCAGACTTAACATTAATTATAATCTTTTAATAGTCATACAACAACTGGTAATATATATATATATATATATATATATATATATATATATATATATATATATAAAGGAGAATTTAAATAAAAAGAAAGAAATCAGTTTATATTTGGAAATTTATTTTTAAGATTGATCATTGAAATTTCAGCATATTAAACTTTATTCCTAACTAAACTGGTGTCTTATTTAGGATTGTGAAAATGTGAGATTGCAATCTTACAGAACACATCAAATATGGAGCCAAGATTGGGAGACTGCATACAACACTGCATTCATAAAACAACACACAAAGAATGTTGAAACGCATGCAAGAGAAAGTTAACCACTACCAACAGATTCAAATTTTCACCCAAAGAAATTACGTTCGTAGCACAATCCTGTCCGTCATGTAATTACCACACACTGGTATACTAAATTCATACTAACTCTCTGTGAAATCTTCCCAAAAAGAATAGCTGAGGGCTACTTTGATGATTACACCACATGCTTCACGTGGTCAACTTGGTTTACACAAAGCGTATAACTCCACAATAATTTTGATAATTAAAATAAATTAGATCGAAAAGCAATTTACAAAAGAAAAACCTCGAACTGGTTACTAACGTCTTACTGTTAACCTGACGGGTCAAACAGTTATATAAGCACATGGTACTGGTCTCGCAAAGTACACCCCACGTGGGTTGAACATAAAGAAAAGTTGCTATGTTGAAAAATATTGTCAAGACGAGACGTTATAATCACACAAGCATTCGCATTTAAGATTGATCTTAGTTAGAGTTACTGATTAACACGTGGTTCCACTTTACTCATAAAGTAGTGACAAAGCAACTACCGGAAAATAATCTGAACTACACACGAGAATTACACTGCGCTGCAATTTAAGATAACATTAGATATTTTAGAGCTAAACCTGAAATAAAGGTGATTAAATTTTCAGTTAGGCTGAACTTAAGAAATCCATTGTCCTACGGACTTAGCAGACACGCGCTTAGCCGGAGATCTTACCACTTCAGACGCTCGCCACGGACAGACTGCCCTGGCCCCTTCCTGAGGGTGGCTCACAAATACCAACGGAAGTGGCCAGGGGGGCAGCTTCCTATACCAACATGACAAGGGACGGACAGGACCATACTAAGAATGGAAACCTCTCTGCCTTTAGAAAGCGTAGCTACCTGTTCCGACGTTGGTCCCACTGTTCTCTAGCAGACAGGCTTGTCTGCTACCCTCAAGCATGCAACTAGAAACACATTTGCTCATTCATCCTCTCACACAGAAGGGAAGGTGGATGACAGTATCTTATCATATACAGTATATAAAAGAAAGCAGATGTAGGTTCCGTATGAGACTGTGTGACATGAATTACATATAAACTGTGTTTTAAAGTGTAGCAGTGTGACAGATCGTTCTTGTTTATGTGTAAAAGTAACACGTTCCACTACTCAGTCTCCTCCCAGATAGTCAGAAACGCCACAGTAAATTTAGAAGAGGAATTTATGCCGTAAATGACAACAGATTTAAGAAATTAAACATGAAAGGAATCCAACAGAGACCTTTCAACAGTCAAGTCAGCGCTCTCTCTCTCTCTCTCTCTCTCACACACACACACACACACACACACACACACACACAAACACACACACACACACACGCACACACACACACACAAACACGCGCGCACACGCGAAAGGGAAACACTGTAACACCACATGTGTAATGATATTTTGGTGTCCTCAGAATAAAATGTGATAGCCACCTCCATGTACAATAGAACAGATACATCTATACATTTCAGCTTTATATTAATTAGGACACCAGAAATAGCACAGATTCTGCTGCTTAGAAAGTTTCTTCCTTCAACTGATGATTATTGACACAGTCCCTTACATAAACTGCATTTGTAGTTTAATGCTGCATTTATACATAGTTCAAATACACATTAGAATAATGCTTCTAAATAATAAATATGTTAGAATCTATCCTACTAGTCAAACTTCCTGGACACACAAAGCATTTGACGCTTAATTCCTCCTCTGAATATACATTATTGTTTATATATTTTTTTATAGTTAGGCTTTCAATCATAATAAATGTGTTTAACAGTGAAGTTTACCTTGGGTACCACTGACTTAAATTGCTTCAAAAATGCTACTGGGTGTACAGAACCATCTGGTTTGAAATTTAAAAATTCCTTCTGGTGAGCTACAATATTGACCAAAGATCTGATGATTGTATCTATAGACCCAATGTTCTTTTGTACTTTTAGTTCAAGTAATTCTTAAGCTCCTCCAAACTAACCATAGTATTTGCGATAATACTTACTTCAGCACATTCTTTATTTTATTCTAGTGCCTCTACCTGATCTTATATCAATGAGATTTGGGAATGTATACTTCCAAATGTCTGTGTTAACTGTCAGTACCAGTTTGAATTACCGCGATTGACAGTTTAGCATCTGCGTGTGCTCATAGGCTAAATAAGGGAAGTAGGCTTGAGTCAGCTTGATGTAACAGTTTATTAACGAAGCCCTGCGGCCAGAACAGACAACAATACACTGCAGTCAATAACTTGTGCGAAGGCGTGAGTAAAGTTCAGTACGGTAAATTATTCCGTATCTAACACTCGGATTCATGCATTAGGTCAAGGAGTAAAACATGGAACAGAAAACTACAATCAAAGAGTAAATCACAGAACGAATGTCGCTTGTGTATAGCGTCTCTGGTGTTCAGCGGGTAAGTTTCGTGCACTGTACTTGCAAACACCCGTGCATGTCGTGGCGCTGGATGATGACAGACGACGCCACGTCAGCACCCATGGTGGAATCGGAGCGTCATTATAAATAGCGTGCAGGAAAATTGACATGTCACCCGTATCTTGAGGTGCGTGGTGGTGGGTCGACTGTGGCCTTCGGCTGCATCTGTGTCAGTGATGACATTGGCGGAGTGATTGCTGAGTGAGGCAGAAGTTTTGGTAGGTCAGGTGTCGGTGCTTCCGGAAAGACATACGCAGGTTTCATGCAGTCAGTGGAGACTGTAATCGGTTTCCCATTGATCAAGATGTCCACAGTCGTGCTTCCTCTGGTTACGACACAGTGTGGGCCGGAATACGATGGTTTTAGTGAGGGTTTAATACCATCCTTTTATAACATGGCGTGTGTGCAGGAGGAGAGGTCACAATGGACAAAAGTCATGAATATGCTCTAGAATAAACCAAAAGGAGTGATTATGGCTGTCTTTGGAATGTCACATTCAGCTACAGGTATCTGTGTGTAGGCCTTTGCACAGTCTAACACAGCGAACACTACTGAACCACTCAATGTGTAATTGTAATGGTGCAACAAGGGTACAGAATAACGATTGGGTATTGTCCGGGCGTTCAGGGCTCTATAATCACCGCACGGCCTCCATGCACCTTCCTTCTTTGGCACTAGATGTAATGGTGAGGACCAAGGGCTGTTGGAATGCCAGATTACACCTTCTCGCAACATTCTGCCTTTGCTATTTTGAGGCAACCTGGGTCTAAACGTCGTGGCCTGCAAGAGGTAAGGGGTCCATCAGTAGTCTGAGTACAATGGACGGTATCATGTTTTACCTCCTTAGGTGCCCCGGGTGGTCACATCAGGGCTGGAAATCCTCACATTAGCTCCGCGTAATAGCCATCCACTACCTGGATTACCTTGGCAGTATGGACAGCAGCATCTCAATGGAATCTGAAAGTTGTTAGGCCGGTGGTGTTGTCGACCAGACGAGAGTTCCTCATGTCAGGCAATAGGTTGTAGTGGGCAAGGAAGTTGGCTCCGATGATTGGTTCGGCGACGTCCGCGACCGTAAAGTTCCACGCGAAAGCACGCCGCAACCCGAGGTCGAGTTCCAAGTGCATCGTGCCATACGTCATAATCCGGGAGTTATTAGCAGCTGTGAGGCAAATGGGTGTAGACGGTCACTTCTGATGTAGCGTGGTTCGAGGAAAGATTGACAAATCTGAACCAGTGCCTACTGAGTACTTCCAGGTGGAACATCGGTCACCTACAAACAGGCGTCTGGATGTCGGACAGCAACTGGAGGAGCCGCTCACTTCTGATCGCCGCTGATCGCAGAGCGTCATACACTTACATGCTTGCTCGCCAAACATGCAATGGTACCAACAGACTGTTTGTTCTGTCCCTGTCGTAAACGAGGCTGTCGATGATCGGCTGCATGAGTGACGGCGGAATCAGTGTCGGCTCCTGTTGTCCGTGTCGCGGCAGTGTAACAGCTCACTGATTTGCCGTGATAACAAGTCCACTTTGTTGGCGAGAACATAATAATTTGCGCGTGAAACAGTTGTCGCCGCGCAGGCGCACTCCGCGGTGGTGGAGCTAACTATTGACAGTGTCATTGTCTCTTGGATCTAAGTGGCTAATTCAGCCACTGCATCTAAAGATGCATCAGTCTGCAACACCACGACTGCCTTCACTGGTGGCGGTAACCGGCTGCTCCAGACTGTGCGCAGTAAGCTGTCCGGGACAGTACCTGCATCTACCTTACTCCGCAGATGACATAGGTACTGTGAAGGTTTCTTGTCACCGATGTCCTCTTGGGTAAGCACCTGCCGGATTTGTTCTTCTTGCGAAGTGGACACATGCCATATTAGTTCTGCTTTCAATCAGTCATAGCTGTTCGTTCCCGGCAGTCTAATTATGATGTCTTGAACCTCGGCGGTGTACTGGTGATCTAGTTGGCTGACCACCAGTGCGAATTTTGTGGCGTTGACCGTGATACCCACGTATAAAAAAATTGTTTGAACTTGCGCAAACCACAGGGATGGATTGTGCGGCCAGAAGGGTGGTAGTCGCACCACTAGATGCACCACAGAAGTATTTGTCAGCTCCGGTGGATTCGCCATCTCAATTTCTTGCACGGACTTCTCATAAATTCAGCGGGCATGCAGAAGATCATGTCAGGGTCACCACCTTGTTACCGGTTTGAATTACCACGATCGACGGTTTAGCATCTACGTATGCTTGTAGGCTGAATAAGGGAAGTAGGCTTGACACAGCTTAATGTAACAATTTATTAACGAAGTCCTGCAGGCAGAACAGAGAATAATACACTGCAGTCAATAACTCGTGCGAAGGCATGAGAAAAGTTCAGTACAGTAAATTATTCCGTGTCTAACAATTGCATTCACACTTTACGTCAAGGAGTAGAACGTGAAACAGAAAACCACAATCAAAGAGTAAATCACAGAACAAATGTCGCATGTGTGTAGCGTCTTTGGCGTTCAGTGGGGAAGTTTCGCGGCACTGTACTTGCAAACACACCATGCGTGGCACGGCGCTGGACAATGACAGAAGATGCCACACTGACGATTTCTCCTACCCAATCTGTAACTTGTTAGGCAAATTTAATATTAGTGTTTCCTTATTAGAAATTTTATCTGCTTTCATAGGTATCTCCTCTAATGTTCACCCACAGTTTGTGATACTGGTTTTCACATCTTTAATACTAATAGATAATTCCTGTGTGGTTGTTTTAACACTGTCTGGCAATTCTTCTAACTTAGCAGTTAATACCACTAGATTTCCTCCCATTTTGCACATAGTGGCAGGCATACAGTAATAACAACAGCATACTCAATAAATAGCACTGAAACACAATTATGCACTTTTTCATACCAGTGCTTGACTCTAGAAGAAAGTACAGAAACAATTCCACACACTTAAAAAACAGGACAGGGCTTTTTACTGCTCACCTAATCTGGCACAAAGGAAGCTGTACTCCTCTGCCGATATGTCGCACGCTGGCACGTGTAGTTATCGCGTAGTCAGCTGACTGGCTGCCACACTGTGAAACAAAGTAGCGCAGCCGTAGCGTCGGGCAGCTGCCACAGGGATCGCCGCTGCACTCGTAGCCCCGATATCAGCACTCGGAATAGTTCTGTATTGTCGGTGTACTGCTTCTCAACTCGCGTGCCATAAGTTTTTAGCTCGAGTCCACGAATATAGCTTCCTGTTGACCTCATTGCTGTGGTGAACAATTTCCTTTCCTGCAGTTCTGTGTGACAATTGAAATTCCTTTGCTTTTCACCAAACGAAAATTTTTTATTCTTAAGTACTTCAGTTACTTCATTTGATTCTAAAGCATGTGCTCAAATATACTTCTTTCACTGTTTACCTCTATTGCTCTAGACATTGTTGCATTTCCTTTCCCCACATTTTGGAAATTATTCTTATTTGTGATAAAACTCTCTTCTCTTTGTCGCTCTTATCTGTGCTCTGCGCTTGAGGTGCAAAACTTCACTGTTACCTTCCAATTGATCTGTCATCCTGATGTTGTCCTGAATAATTTTTGCCTTAATTATTTTATAGTGTGACAGCCTTTCTTGAATTATCTCGATGCAGTGGGCTTGCTGTGCGGTGCCACTAATTCTTGCTATGAGACTACTTCTCCATCTGCAGAGGGTCGAGAGCTGGAAGGGAGTTTCAAAGTATTCGACCTACTAAATTACACGAACTTCTTCAATAACTCTTCTGTATTTTGTTGCTCCAATATAACAATTACACGGTTGGGTCAACACATCTCTTATAAATCAGTACCTCACATCATCATGTCAATACAGACTCCTAGAATGAACAAAATAGAGCCTCCAAACAGTTCGAATAGGATAGAAGCTGAAGTAATGAATTAAAATTTGTGCCAAGACTAGGACTTGAACCAGGGACTCCCACTTGCTAGGCTGTTGTGTTATCCACTTTTCTTTTTTTTAATTTTTTCGGTATTGTTATGTTCGTTTGGTCTGGGCAGACGTCACACAACATCCGTTCAAGTTGCTCGTCGATTCTTCTACTTAGTTCTTCTTTTATTACAGAGGACAATTGGCCCTCTGAAATCCACTAGACCACCCGGGCATTGTGGCTAGCACGGCTGCACAGACTGTCCTAGTCCAGTGCCATCCCTAACACAAATTTAGTCTCACACCTGAGTCCACAGAAGGAATTTTACTAGGATAATGAGTGCAGCCTTGCTAGCCACAGTGCCTGGGCAGTCTACTGGATAACACACCTGCCGAGTGAGCAGGAAACACGTGTTAAAGTCACGACCCGGGCACAAATTTTAATTCGTCACTTCGGCATCTATCCTTATCAAAGATACAGTTGAGATTCACTATGTCTCCAGAGATATATATTTGAGCCAGAGTAGAATAGACTGACATTTCCCTTCAGCTTCTTTCAACTGTTCTTAGGGCACTGTCACTGACAGCAGCACCTCTCGTCCTCTGCCTCCTGAGACACTGCCGAGCCACAGTGCCGAAGCGTAAGCGACCCTTCACGGCGGGTCGTGACACTCGATTGCAGTCACGCCCCAACTGTCGAAAGTTCTCGACATACTAACTGCTTAACAATGTTTTCACATGAACATTTTTCATCTGATTGTGAGGAAGTGGTGGAACGTGTTTCTCTGAATAATGAACATGTCACACCACAAATGCTACAGATGTCACTGAAAACAGATGACGAGAAGTTATCTGTCGAACCTGTTAGCAGTCAGATGTCACATATAGTTCCTGTAACATTAATGTCAAATGTGTGGGCGCGTGTCGTATTGGCAGTATTCCCTTGCTGCAACTGATTGTAATACAATACGCAATATACGTGTTCCGAGAAGAAGTACTTTCTTTTATTTTGTTCAAAGTTGCAGTCATTTCAAAATTTACAGGTCTTCAGCAGAAGACTCGACTGCAGAAGAAACAAAGTCCATCTTGCGGGACGTGCACAGTTGATCGAGATGAAAAACACGTAAAATCTTAAATGTAGTTCTTGCGCTAACAAAAGAACTTACTGATTTAAAGAAAAGAATAACCAAAAAGGTACAAAAATTTGAACAACACGCAATGGAATTTGTATAAAAAATCAGAAATAAATAATAAAATATCTAAACTAACATCAGCCATTTTAACTTTAACCCTCTTGTCACACGTGACACACATGTGTGCATTCAGCTTTTTCAGTGCAATTCCACGGGACACGCTGTTATCGTGTCAGACATAATATCTGGGCCGTTTGTATGTTGGAGGTCGCTACTTCCCTACTGAATCTTTCTCTGTTGCTCTGGAAGATCAGAAGTTGCTATTTTCCTATCTAAACTTTGTCTGTTGCTCTGGATTGTGGGAGTCATGTTTTACACATTCTCAAGTTTTACTGCCACTCTTACACATATACCTTCCTGCACCCGCAGTTTTGCAACTATTTTTGCAAGCTTGTGTATGTAACCTTGCTTCAAGATGTACCAAACTCAGAAAAATTATCAGTAAGCTTGTCCTGTGTGTGTGACACTGAATGCGGTTTTCACATTTCCCACACTATGTGTGTTAAATATCAATTGAAATAGTATATAAATTCAGTTTTTGGCGTTCTTGTTACATTCCTTTATTACAGTTATAACTATTATCATTATTGTTTAAAATTGGTCTGCAATTCTCAATAGAAAAATTGGAAAATTGACCACAGTTGGAGATGGGGATGTAACGGGCCTACTGTTGTTCAAGCAGTTTGGGAGTGGACTGAGGAGGCTAAAAGTTTTTGTGGTTGCCGTTACCTCTATACGCTGTTTCACTGGATCGTTCTATCTTGAGACCACAGACTTCGTTCTCGAAGGTGTCGAGTCAGTGCCAGATGGAAATCTCAAACACCAGTCACTATGAAATAAATTCAAATGCTGCTCCTTTATCATGTACCGTATTTACGCAAATCTGGTGCACACTTTTTTTTTTTACCGTATGAATTACTCAAAATTGGGTGCACATAAGATTCAATGGCGCATTAGATTCGAGTAGAAACTTGAATCGTTCACAGATATTACTTACCTATGTGATCTGAAGTAGCAAAATATTTATGAAACTCCAGAAAGAAAATATAGGTATGGTATCTGTGAATTAAAGAAAGGAAGACGTAAATCGGGTAAGAGGGTAAGAGGTTATCGAGTTAAAAAAGCTGGTATATATTTCCAGTTCTGAATTCTGTCCGCAGGCAGCGGAACAAAATCCATTACTGCCATGAGAGGAAATTTTCTTCAGTAGTCGGTTCAAATAGAACCTGTCTTTTTTTCCTCCGTTGAAATTTATGTACTTGAATCGTATCATCTTCAGCTTTGCCTAGGTGTGGTGTGTAGTCTTCTGGAGCCTTGGCTTGGCTCTGCCGCGATTGGTCCGTTTGCTTTTAAATTTCGGAGTGGGCGCTGCATTCTTAATAACTGAACCTAAAATATTATCTGTGGCTGAAATTTTATTCTGACCCAAGTGCAATAACGATCTTGTATTTTGCAATTTGTTGAGTGGTATTATTATTTAGATTTAGTACTGGCCGTCACATCTACTAAGTCAAAGATTTACGAAGGCCAGTGGGCGTCATTAACAGTTCCTGCCTAGATAGGCGTTATATTTTGAACCATGTGTTTCAATGTTTAGTAATTTTTATTTTGTGTGTTCTAGAGAGTTGCTGTCATGCCCTATGTGGACGATTCGCCACGTTGGTGAAGTTTCTAGTTGTTCTGCTGGTCTGTGCCATATTGCTAAAGCAGGCAGTCCTAGCACAGCTGATTGTACATTTTTCCTAACGGTGTGGAGCACGGACTGGTTTTAAGTGCTAACTCACTAACTTCAGTCATTCTCAAATATTTATTACGACTGATATTCAGGCCCTTCAGACCGAGTGGCGACGTCACTACCCCTTTTTGGTTATTAGTTTTATCTTGTTAGCTTGTTTCATTAATAAAACCTTTGGTATATGAATTTGTCTTTTGGTCTTTACTGCTCCTTTGGACGAAGTAAATTAACTGTTGGTTTTGCATTCTTGTAGCATTATCAAAACAGCATTTGTGGTTATATTTGATTGGCCCTTCTGGCCGAATGATTAAAGTAATTCCTTTCAGTAACTTATTGTATTGATCAATAATTAATCAAAAGTGTTGGGTCCTTCAGACCGTGATTATCTCCTTATTTTGAATCTTAAGGTTGTCATTCTGACATTACAGTTGTTGTGAATGTTCAGCGGCCCTTATACTATATAGGGAAACATTCCACGTGAGAAACAAAGATGCTGTAACTTACCAAACGAAATCGTTGGTGTGTTGATAGAGACAATAAAAAACACACAAACACACACACAAATTTCAAGCTTTCGCAACCCAAGGTTGCTTTATCAGGAAAGAGGGAAGGAGAGGGAAAGACGAAAGGGTGTGGGTTTTAAGTGAGAGGGTAAGGAGTCATTCC
Source organism: Schistocerca piceifrons (assembly GCF_021461385.2). Taxonomy (NCBI): domain Eukaryota; kingdom Metazoa; phylum Arthropoda; class Insecta; order Orthoptera; family Acrididae; genus Schistocerca; species Schistocerca piceifrons. The sequence goes on from NC_060147.1 coordinate 137,768,876, forward strand.
AATCCCGGGAGCGGAAAGACTTACACTAGGGGGAAAAAAAGGACAGGTATACACTCGCACACACGCGTATCGGTCCGCACATATACAGACACAGGCAGACATATGTAAATGCCAACTGTGTGATGAAGTGCGAAATAAAAGGTGCAGACATAGGATTCTGGATCCAAACACACCAAGAAAGAAAGCCGGACAGGGAACTGAAAGTGATCTGACCAATTATTGTGGCAGTTTGACAATGGCGAACGGTTTGGGCATGATGATGAGCACTCTGATTGGAGGAAACCAGCTCCAACGCGTCAAGTGTCAACTATCAAGTAATTTTAATCAGACTATAGTCAGACACAGGCAATGAGCGTGCTGTATGTGTTGGAATGGGGGAAGGCGTGCGATCTGTCTGAGATGGACCGAGGGCAGATTGTGATGGCCCGGTGGCTCGGCACGAGCATTATTGAAACTGCACGACTTTTTGGCTGTTCGACAAGTGATGTGAGAGTACCTTCAACACGTGGCGAAACCGAGGGGAAACCACGTCCAGTCGTCGTGGTGTTGGGCGGCCACCCCTCATTACAGATGTCGGATGTCTTGGGCTGGGCGAACTAGCAAAACTGGATAGCAGTGAACTGTGGTGGAACTAACATCAGACTATAACGCAGGGCAGAGTACAATTGTGACTGAATACACAGTGTACTGAACACTCATAACGATGGGCCTTCACAACTGACTACCGATGCACGTGCCGGCGTTAAAACCACGACATCGGTAACTGCGACTGAAATGGGCACGTGACCACTGGCATTGGACGTTGGCGCAGTGACAGAGTATTGTACGGTCTGATGGATCGTGATACCTTCTTCGTCATGCCGATGAGAGGGCACGAATCTGTCGTCTTCCAGGGGAACAACTCCTTGACACCTCTACTGCAGGATGGAGACAAGCTGGCGGTGGCTCTGTTATGCTCTGGGGAACATTCAAGTGGGCATCTATGGGTGCAGTGGAGCTCGTGCAAAGCACCATGACGGCCAAGGAGTACCATACACTGGTTTCAGACCACGTACATCCTTTCATGATGATCACGTTTTCCGACAACAATGGCATTTTGCAACAAGATGATGCACCGCGTAACCAGTGTGTGATGCAGTGGTTCGAGGAACACAGTGGCAAGTTCCAAATGATGTGCTGGCCTCCCAGTAACCCAGTTCTGAACCCAATAGAACACATCCGCGGAATTTACGGGATTTACGTGACTTTAGTGTGCAGATATATTGCCAACTCCCTCGAGCGACCTACCAAGGCCTCACTGCTTCCATGCCACGATGCACTGCCGTTGTTATCTGTGCCCAAGGTGGACATACCGGCTATTAGATAGGTGGTCATAATGTTCTAGCTGATCATGTACATGCAATGATAACAAGAACTGATGCCGGCCGCGGTGGTCTCGCGGTTCTAGGCGCGCAGTCCGGAACCGTGCGACTGCTACGGTCGCAGGTTCGAATCCTGCCTCGGGCATGGATGTGTGTGATGTCCTTAGGTTAGTTAGGTTTAAGTAGTTCTAAGTTCTAGGGGACTGATGACCACAGCAGTTGAGTCCCATAGTGCTCAGAGCCTTTTAAACCATTTTTTGAACTAGAACTGACACCTGTTCTATGGCTGTAAACATACAGTTATCATACTTCATTGTACAAAGTTTTCTTAGGCTACTTACCCTCCATTTGTTTACAGATCTGAAGATGGGTGTAGAAAACAACCAAAACAAGCCATCGTTCTTTAACAATATAATGAAAACTGCGCTTTATGCCTTAAAAGGTTTTTATATTAAAAAAAGTTTATTCAGTAAATCACATTAGGACCGCCGTCTCCTCCGTGACAGTGTCAGACTTCACTGAAACTGGTCAATACTGGAAACTATGGAATCTAATAAACTGGATTGGTAGCTTCGATGGAAGGCACGTCGGATTGAAGGTCCTGCTAAATCTGATTCAATTACAGTTCACAGCCTTGTTAAATGTTTCAGATGGAGATGGGTTATTCTTATCAATTAACATTGGAGAGTGTGGCTGCAGCAGCGTTGGAAGCGTGTAAAACGAATGTCATTTCCGTAAAGCATTTGTGGGATTTCGGTAGTGGTGGGTACACGGAATAATATTCAGATACTGTTGCCGCACATTACACACTTAACGAGCGAGGTGGAGCAGTGGTTAGCACACTGGACTCGCATTCGGGAGGACGACGGTTCAAACCCGCGTCCGGCCACCCTGATTTAGGTTTTTCGTGATTTCTCTAAATCGCTTCAGGCAAATGCCGGGATGGTTCCTTTGAAAGGGCACGGCCCCATCCTTACCTAATCCTCGCTGTTTGGTCCCATCCCCCGAATCAATTAACCAACCATTATACACTTTATTGATATGAATACACACACGCAGTAATAACAGCACAATTTGGACCATAGCATGTGATTAATTATGTCTCCACTATAAGATTCCATTGTTGCGTAAACTGAGTGGCATTCCGGTATGTTGATAATTTTTACTTGTGGACCGTCTGACAGGAATTGAATAAAACACAATTTCAGTGCCATACGCGTTTCGCCTTTATTTTCTGCAAGGCATCATCAGTGGCCTGGAATATGTACATATGTTAGCTATTTAATTTACATTTTTGTCACTGTGCCTGGTTGGTATTTCCTATTAAGTAGTAATGTTTTGAACTGTACTTACAGGTTGCGTGGACAATTTCTTACATATTACGCTCCTGTTGCATTTTTGGTGTTGTTCTTCTTCTTATGAATGCCAATTTGTGGTTTTTTCCCATTCCACAGCACTATGAACTGAACGCTTGTTTCGATGCAATGTTTTGGTTTCTGTTGTCGACTGTCAAATGTTTTTGCCAAAGATCGAATTTTATTGCCAAACTCTGGCCGTAATAACGGCCTTGATACGCCAGGGCATTGAGTCAAACAGAGCTTGGATGGCGTGTACGGGTACAGCTGCCCATGTGTGGGCTGACGAGAATCCGCACGCAATTGTGCAATCACGTCATCAACACAGATTTTGTGTGAACGTTTGGGCAGGCATTGTTGGTGATGTCTTGATTGGGCCCCATGTTCTTCCACCTACGCTCAATGGAGCACGTTATCATGATTTCATACGGGATACTCTACTTGTGCTGCTAGAACATGTGCCTTTACAAGTACGACGCAACATGTAGTTCATGCACGATGGAGCTCCTGCACATTTCAGTCGAAGTGTTCGTACGCTTCTCAACAACAGATTCGGTGACCGATGGATTAGTAGAGGTCGACCAATTCCATGGCCACCACGCTCACCTGACCTCAACCCTCTTGACTTTCATTTATGGGGGCATTTGGAAGCTCTTGACTACGCAACACCGGTACCAAAGGTAGAGACTCTTCGTGCTCATATTGTGGACGGCTGTGATACAATACGCCATACTCCAGGGCTGCATCAGCGCATCAGGGATTCCATGCGACGGAGGGTGGATGCATGTATCCTCGCTAACGGAGGACATTTTGAACATTTCCTGTAACAAAGTGTTTGAAGTCACGCTGGTACGTTCTGTTGCTGTGTGTTTCCATTCCATGATTAATGTGATTTGAAGAGAAGTAATAAAATGAGCTCTAACATGGAAAGTAAGCGTTTCCGGACACATGTCCACATAACATTTTCTTTCATTGTGTGTGAGGAATGTTTCCTGAAAGTTTGGCCGTACCTTTTTGTAACACCCTGTATATTACAGCGCTACTTGAAGGGTGTACATCCTCCGTTATTCAGATTATGCACCTGAAAGATATGACACAACAAACAATAACTAGTTACTACGGCATAAACAGACGAGCTAATTACTACAAACTACATACAGTACTTGTCATATGTTACTTACGGAAGAACACTGTATTCATTCACAAACGTATTTCATTCGGCGCATTAACGACGGAAAAATCACTACATGTATCCGCGAGGTTCGCGGCAGCCTCATGACAGAAAACAACTCTTTCCGATTGACTTCTATAAGGCTCGTGCTGGACGCCTTCACTCTTGCAGGTTCACACCTATGATATGACGAAGAGGCAACCGGGACAACATAACTCTCTCCGCGTGCATTCTGTCCCATGACTCGCTGTAAACAAACGTCGCGCAGTTGGCTATCTGTGATCCCTCGTGAGGAATTCGCAGCACTCTTACTCGGAGTTGTTTTCATGTGACAAGGCTTAAAAGTTTAATACTTTACTAACTCACGGCGTATGATGACGAAAAATGCTCAATTTACAATTACCTATCGATCTCTCCAATTTTGAGTTGATTGCTCGTCATAACCTTTAGGGGTGATTTTCTCAAAATTGCGGGGGTGTTCACCCAAAATATCTTAGAGTTCTTCGTTTTAGGTTGTACACAAGCGGCCTGCCAAATTTGAGCCGAATCGATTGGCCGTGTCTGAGGCCTTCCCCTTGTGAGTCAGTTTTGCTTTTTGAAGAAAAGCTCCGCATACTAACTACCTGTGTGTCAACAGTGTTAGAGGCTTTAAGAGACCTGGTCGTCACCAGATCTTAAGCACACGATGAAAGGTTTGTGAACTTCCCATTATTGAGCTTAATAAGAAGCTTGTGGCTCTTCATTTAAGATTAGAGCCGACATCTAAATTGTGCAGTTATCCTAGCCTTATTCCACAACAGGAATTGGTTACATCACAAGCTGAAAGTCTGGCTCAGTGCTTACATTTCGTGCGCGGGAATCATTCCCCTGTTACAGACGCGCGTGAGTTCTGTGGAAAAGATTTGAAATGGCGCACATCGTTATGCAGTCCATGTTTCATTCCGTTGCTAACTTTAATCTTGTCAAATTAGTGCAGCAGAAGCTGTTTCTGATTAATAAGACACATGCAAAAGAAAGATTTCACCCTTCGTACTTGTAAAAATGTGGGAGGTGTTATCAAGAATAAACGCAAATCCGTTTACTTTATGGTTTTATTATTGTTCCGACCGTCTCACTCCATTGGGTAGAGGGTCACATAAAAACTACGGAGCTTTCCAAAAACATTACAATAGTTGTACAACCTCTCAAATTATTTACTGCTAAGACGCAATTTGGTAGATATTAACCTTTAACTCACGAGGTGTATTATCTTAGTCCGCGCAAAAAATTTCTGACTCCGAGGTCAGTTCTGGCTCCCTGTCCTCCCCTGTCCTCCTCAAATCGGCAACCCTACAATGATTCCTTGCCGGTTGCAGCATCGCCTTCTTTGTCGCTGACACTTGTTGGGGCGTCCTAGACAGCACCTCCTAAACCACGTACTTGTTTACAAAATGTGTTCGCAGGATCGCGTCACTGTTAATGGTCCTAAGTTTGATTAAACTGTCAGTCGGTAGATAGACAAAGATGCCAGTATTAGATCAAGGAGCAGACGAAAAAGACGATGAGTTTACAAGACCAAGTGATCACAGTTCTGCTAACGGAGCCTCATTCAGCAGAAGAACTTAAGGACGATTCTAATGGGGACCTTTCTGTTCCTCCAGTAATGTACATAAGGTGTTAGTTAAAGCCAAATGTGTTCTGAGAGGTGACAAAGAAGAATGTAGATTCCTGCACTGAATGGCAATTTTGCAGACTTTCTTTTTGAACCTATGGAGGCCAGTTTTTACGAACAAGTTTAAATCCTGGCAGTTAGTTTTACGTGAAAATGTACTTGCTACAGAAATACCATAATTTTTTAGAACGTAAAATTCAGTTCTCTGACTTTCGTTTACAAGCACTATTCAAAAAATTGTAAAAAAATTATGTGATTTTGTGCGATAAAAAGGGAAAATACTATAGGCATTGTTTAGTGCAATAAATTCAAAAAGGAGCATTTAAACAGCTCTTAAATAATTGTAGAAATAAATGTTATATAAGTTAAATTACAAATTTCAAATGATTGGGGCATTTAATCTCACTTTAAACTGAAGTGTCTGAGACCCCACTTCGTAATATACGTTACAGAAAAGTTACCTCGTGAGTTAAGGGTTAACCTGTCACAATATTTACACTGTTTATAGAATGCGGTTTTTGGTGAAGCTGGAGGGAAGTTGGCCAGTGAGGAAGGCGGGTGAGGGGGAGGGGGGTAACATCTCTCAAGGGGAGGGGAGGCTGCAGCGGATTTTACAGGACAGATGCAGACGGTGAGCACGGGAGGGGGTTTTTCTTTTTTTACGTAAGCCGTGGGGGTTGTGGCGGGGAGAGGGGGGTGGGGAGGAAAAGAGGGAAGGCACCGTGGTCCATGAGTCGCCTCTTCGATGCCGCTCCCGAGACCGCAGATATTCGATAACTAACTGAGGACCGTTTTAACAAAACTCAACAAACGCCATTTACAGAATTTTACAAAAGATGTATTCTTTAGTTGTACTCAGTTTGACTGATTCGAACAATTTGAAAAATGTAATACTGGTCATCCATGTAGATAGGGGTCGATAGGGAAAAACCGAAGTTCATCTTTAACCTTCTTCATTGAGGAAAAAGAAGTTATAAATTACAATTTTTTACAAAACCCAACATATTCATGTCTGCACGCGCGTTTCTTTTCTTAGCTCTACTATTACTTTCACATTCTTATTCGTACCTTTGCCAAGGAGTGAGTGAATTTTAAAATATAGAAGCTCTTTGTACGCAGAGATTTATGATCTACACCTCTTGTGTAAGACACTTTTCATTTGGAGAAGCCCTTTTTGAGTTATTGGCCTAGGACCACGAGCATAACTCACATTCCCGCAAAACTGATAAAAATTTGAGATTTTTGACAGCCAATTGTGGCTAAACAGGTGAACCGCTAATAGATCTTGGGTAGAGAACTCTATGCGAAATTTTATGCTCTTTCATTCCGATTTTGTTAATTTTTGGTGGGATGTATCGTTATCGAGTTAATAAAAGAAAAAGTGTAGGATTTCAAAATTATCGTGGCTTTTCGGCCCTGAAAAGTTTAGCACAAGCAAGAAATCGTCGCAGACTCATTTATTGTGGATGCCTAACTTCCATTAGAATTATTTCCATCTTGCGCATATTTATTGACCAGGAAAAGTCTAATGTACTTATACTAAGCGTATACTAAGAGCAGTTGTCTTGTGACAGCCAGAGCGAGAGCACCAGCAGCAGCGAGTACTGTTTGTATAAAGCGTTTATTTTGCATTTTGTTTACGACCTTCCACTAAGGAAGGGATTCTATTTGTGTTTATCTGCTCTGCATAGTAACTAACAGTTCTTGATAAAACTTTACGTAGTTTTCGTGTTAGATTTCTTAGTGTTTTCTTGATCGTTTAGAACAGAAAGCGCCCTAAAACCGTCTTTTGTTTGTTTCGCGGCCGTTAGCCACTAGTCACTTGAATCAGCAGTTGTCTTGTGACAGCCAGAGCGAGAGCACCAGCAGCAGCGAGTACTGTTTGTATAAAGCGTTTTTGTACTTATTTGCTGCGCTTAGCTTTTAAATAGTTTTTCTGGGAAAACCTAGCGTAGTTTTCGCGTCTCGTATTTCAGTGAGTGTTTCTTGATTATCAGAGTAGCTCATCAGAAGATTATCTTGGGAATTTGTCACCGTATAGAGTAGGGTAAACATAGTCATGTGTAGGGACTGTGGTTGTTGTGAGCGGACGCAAGGAGAATTGGCCACTCTTCGGGGGGGCAGGTGGAGGCTTTGTCTGTTAGGCTCATCAAGCTCGAGGCGCAGGCGTCGGCTCGTAGTGGCGTTGGGGCAACTGTGGTGAGACCTATGCCTACTTCGGTGGCCTTGGAATCACATGGAACCCCTGATGTCGCTGCGTCTTCCGGCAGTGAGCATCTTACCGGTCAGCCATCACTCCAGGGTGAATGGCGGACAGTGGTGGGCTCGCGCGTGCCTGGCCGAAAGGCGAAGGTGGGATCTGGCCGCGTGGCAGCTGCCTTACCCCTTTCCAACAGGTACGGGGTGCTTCCTAGTGGTGATGACATCGTTTCCGAGCCACCACAGGATGCCTCGCCTGTTGGGCCAGTGGCCGATTCTCCGGCAAGGTCCCGACAGTCACAGAGGGCGGGCCTATTAGTTACAGGGAGCTCCAACGTTAGGCGGGTTATGGAGCCCCTCAGGAAAATAGCGGTCGGGGAAGAATGCTAGTGTGCACTCTGTGTGCTTGCCGGGGGGTCTCGTCCGTAATGTGGAGGAGGCCCTTCCGGCAGCTATTGAACGCACTGGGTGTGACCGGCTGCAGGTAGCAGCACATGTCGGAACGAATGACGCCTGCCGCTTGGGTTCTGAGGCCATCCTTGGTTCCTTCCGGCGGCTAGCTGATTTGGTGAAGACAACCAGCATCGCACGCGTAGTGCAAGCTGAGCTTAATATCTGCAGCATAGTGCCCAGAGTCGATCGCGGTCCTCTGGTTTGGAGCCGTGTGGAGGGTCTAAACCAGAGGCTCAGACGACTCTGCGACTATAATGGTTGCAAATTCATCGACCTCCGTTATTGGGTGGAGAACTGTAGGGCCCCCCTAGACAGGTCAGGCGTGCACTACACACCGGAAGCAGCTACTAGGGTAGCAGAGTACATGTGGCGTGCACACGGGGGTTTTTTAGGTTAGAGGGACCCCCCCTTGGGCGAAACGATAAAATACCTGACGGCTTACCAGAGAGGACATTATCATCGTTGATAAAGAACGTCCGTCCTCAGAGACCAAAAACAGGAAAAGTTAACGTAATATTGGTAAACTGCAGGAGTATCCAGGGCAAGGTTCCTGAATTAGTATCTCTTATTGAAGGAAATAGTGCGCATATAGTATTAGGAACGGAAAGTTGGTTAAAACCGGAAGTGAACAGTAACGAAATCCTAGACACAGAATGGAATATATACCGCAAGGATAGGATAAACGCCAATGGTGGAGGAGTATTTATAGCAGTAAAGAATTCAATAATATCCAGTGAAGTTATTAGCGAATGCGAATGTGAAATAATCTGGGTTAAGTTAAGTATCAAAGGTGGGTCAGATATGATAGTCGGATGCTTCTATAGACCACCTGCATCAGCAACCGTAGTAGTTGAGCGCCTCAGAGAGAACCTGCAGAACGTCGTGAAGAAGTTTCGTGATCATACTATTGTAATAGGGGGAGACTTCAATCTACCAGGTATAGAATGGGATAGTCACACAATCAGAACTGGAGCCAGGGACAGAGACTCTTGTGACATTATCCTGACTGCCTTGTCCGAGAATTACTTCGAGCAGATAGCTAGAGAACCAACTCGTGAAGCTAACGTTTTAGACCTCATAGCAACAAATAGACCGGAACTTTTCGACTCCGTGAATGTAGAAGAGGGTATCAGTGATCATAAGTCAGTGGTTGCATCAATGACTACAAGTGTAATAAGAAATGCCAAGAAAGGAAGGAAAATATATTTGCTTAACAAGAGTGATAGGGCACAAATCGCAGAATATCTGAGTGACCACCATCAAACGTTCATTTCTGAGGAAGAGGATGTGGAACAAAAATGGAAAAAATTCAGAAACATCGTCCAGTACGCCTTAGATAAGTTCGTACCGACTAAGGTCCAAAGCGAGGGGAAAGATCCACCGTGGTATAACAATCATGTACGAAAGGTACTACGGAAACAAAGAAAGCTTCATCATAGGTTTAAGAATAGTCGAATCATAGCTGATAAGGAAAAGCTGAACGAAGCGAAAAAGAGCGTAAAGAGAGCAATGAGAGAAGCATTCAACGAATTCGAACATAAAACATTGGCAAACAATCTAAACAAGAACCCTAAAAAGTTTTGGTCATATGTAAAATCGGTAAGCGGATCTAAATCCCCTATTCAGTCACTCGTTGACCACGATGGCACCGAAACAGAGGACGACCGAAGAAAGGCAGAAATACTGAATTCAGTGTTCCGAAACTGTTTCACTGCGGAAAATCGTAACACGGTCCCTGACTTCAGCCGTCGCACGGACGCCAAAATGGAAAATATTGAAATAAACGATATCGGAATTGAAAAACAACTGCTATCACTTAGTAGCGGAAAAGCATCCGGACCAGACGAGATACCCTTAAGATTCTACAGTGATTATGCTAAAGAACTTGCCCCCTTTCTATCAGCAATTTATCGTAGATCGCTGGAAGAACGTAAAGTACCTAGCGACTGGAAGAAAGCGCAGGTCGTTCCCATTTTCAAGAAGGGTCATAAATCAGATGCGAATAATTATAGGCCTATTTCGCTTACGTCAATCTGTTGTAGAATAATGGAACATGTTTTGTGTTCTCGTATTATGACGTTCTTAGATAATACAAATCTCCTTCATCATAACCAACATGGATTCCGCAAACAGAGATCATGTGAAACTCAGCTCGCCCTATTTGCCCAAGAAATTCACAGTGCCGTAGACACTGGCGAGCAGATTGATGCCGTATTCCTGGACTTCAGGAAGGCATTTGATACGGTTCCGCACTTACGTTTAGTGAAAAAAATACGAGCTTACGGAATATCGGACCAGGTTTGTGATTGGATTCAGGATTTCCTAGAAGAAAGAACACAACATGTCATTCTTAACGGTTCAAAATCTGCAGATGTAGAGGTAATTTCGGGAGTACCGCAGGGAAGCGTGATAGGACCTTTATTGTTTACAATATACATAAATGACTTAGTTGACAACATCGGTAGCTCCGTGAGGCTATTTGCAGATGACACGGTTGTCTACAAGAAAGTAGCAACATCAGAAGACTCGTACGTACTCCAGGAGGACCTGCAGAGGATTAATGCATGCTGCGACAGCTGGCAGCTTTGCCTAAACGTAGATAAATGTAATATAATGCGCATACATAGGGGCAGAAATCCATTCCAGTACGATTATGCCATAGGTGGTAAATCATTGGAAGCGGTAACGACCGTAAAATACTTAGGAGTTACCATCCGGAGCGATCTGAAGTGGAATGATCACATAAAACAAATAGTGGGAAAAGCAGGCGCCAGGTTGAGATTCATAGGAAGAATTCTAAGAAAATGTGACTCATCGACGAAAGAAGTAGCTTACAAAACGCTTGTTCGTCCGATTCTTATGTATTGCTCATCAGTATGGGACCCTTACCAGGTTGGATTAATAGAAGAGATAGACATGATCCAGCGAAAAGCAGCGCGATTCGTCATGGGGACATTTAGTCAGCGCGAGAGCGTTACGGAGATGCTGAACAAGCTCCAGTGGCGGACACTTCAAGAAAGGCGTTACGCAATACGGAGAGGTTTATTATCGAAATTACGAGAGAGCACATTCCGGGAAGAGATGGGCAACATATTACTACCGCCCACATATATCTCGCGTAATGACCACAACGAAAAGATCCGAGAAATTAGAGCAAATACGGAGACTTACAAGCAGTCGTTCTTCCCACGCACAATTCGTGAATGGAACAGGGAAGGGGGGATCAGATAGTGGTACAATAAGTACCCTCCGCCACACACCGTAAGGTGGCTCGCGGAGTATAGATGTAGATGTAGATGTAAGAAATCATCCTGTAAAATCTTTGTTTTGTTTACATACAGGCTAGCTCTAAAACGAATAAGATTATTGAAACACAAATATCCTGCTTCAGATGTTGTTTCACTACAGTTACATATTGAGATCTTCATTTGATGGTGCAACTGCGCACTTCTCTCTCTTGACGTTGACGACTCATGCTTTATCTTTTACTTTTCACCTCGTGAACTGTTTCAGAATCTCCCGAATGTTCTAACATCTTATTAATGATGTTTGAACAGGGGTATATTGCAGTAGCTACTTGTCTCGTAGTAAAACAGTGACTCAACACGGGAGCTAATTAAGTGGGACAATACGTATTGTTGTCCAAGAGACACTTAGCAAAGATCTAAGTTTCAAGGAGTTTTGCTATTTGGGGAGCAAACTAACTGATGATGGTCGAAGTAGAGAGGATATAAAATGTAGACTGTCAATGGCAAGGAAAGCGTTTCTGAAGAAGAGGAATTTGTTAACGTCGAGTATAGATTTAAGTGTGAGGAAGTCGTTTCTGAAAGTATTTGTGTGGAGTGTAGGCATGTATAGAAGTGAAACGTGGACGATAAATAGTTTGGACAAGAAGAGAATAGCTGCTTTTGAAATGTGGTGGTACAGAAGAATGCTGGAGATTAGATGGGTAGATCACATAACTAATGAGGAGGTATTGAATAGAATTGGGGAGAAGAGGAGTTTGTGGCACAACTTGACTAGAAGAAGGGATCGGCTGGTAGGACATGTTCTGAGGCATCAAGGGATCACCAATTTAGTATTGGAGGGCAGCGTGGAGGGTAAAAATCGTAGAGGGAGACCAAGAGGTGAATACACTAAGCAGATTCAGAAGGGTGTAGGTTGCAGTAGGTACTGGGCGATGCAGAAGCTTGCACAGTGTAAGGTAGCAGATTTTGTACCTTACATGATGCTAAATCAGTATTAATACACCGAATAATAATTGATAATTGATCCACCGGTAGGAGAGAATGGACACAGAAAAGGAAGTTGTGTGTGTCATGTCGACTAACGAGATGGCCGCGGCCGGACCCCTTTGTCGGCTGGCACTTCAGACCACCAGAGACGTTCGGAGAGGCTGGGCCATCACAACAAGAAGCTGCAAGGAGCTATATGCGGAAGAGAGAAAGACGATTTCGCGCCACAGTGGAAAATTTGTGGGATACTGTGACGGGATTGGCGCAGAGCGCGTAGAGATACGTGTTAAAAGTTTGGCGGCAATAGTAACCGCGGGAGAATTCCGTGTCGTGGTTGGGTACAAACGCGGACGGATCCATGGAAGTCTATGTCGTGATTGGCTACCAACGCGCACGGATCCATGCGGCGAAGAACGGCCAGGTTTGCAAAAACTCTGATGGCCGACTCTGGCGTTGGCTGTGGAAGAGAGCAGTCGCGGTGTCTGGCTGCCCTGCTTGGAGAGCGTGGAGAGAAGTAGGTTGGAGAAGTTACCGGCATTGAGTCCAGTGGTTACTCTCCCAGTCGGGATAGTTTAGAGCATACGACTCCACACACGTAGCATTTTCTGTTCCTCTGAGGAGAGAAACAGATTTGTACTAACTTGTGGTGTTCATATGCAATCTGAAGTGTACCTTTGCTGCCGCGCACTTGAGTCGACCAACTACTCGTGGCATATGTGCAAGTAGCTTGAGTATTGACTAGTGACGTACTGCGCAAATGAACACTTACGTACAGGAGTTTACGGACGCAAACCGCGTCCACGTTGGAGATCAAAGCCAAGCTCTCTCACGGGAGAGACGGCATCACGACGTTGTCTGGCCCGACCGTCGTAATCATCGCGGAGAATTACGGTGATATTAGCAATCATCAGCCAAAGTAGGGCACTGTAATACTAAATGAGTTCGTATTCCACTAGCTCATTGACTGGCGCTCTCTGAGTCTGTGTCCGTTCAGGCAGAACTTCAATAGAGTCACTTGAGGGTTCAGTGTTGACTTCAGGAGTTAGGAAAAGAGGATGCATTGTGCCAATGACAGGCTAGTTAGGTTAGCGATTGTATTGGATTGTCATGTTACGCTAGAAATATTGCTCATCCTGTTCTGAATCAATCTTAATTTGGTATCATATGCTAATCACCGCATTATTGATTTCGTAGCTAGCAATCACCATATTTTTGTTTAGTAATTAGAGTGTAATGATAATTTCGATGCAAATGATACTGGGGTCATAACCGCGCGTTTAAACAGAGCCAACGTATGTCAGAAAGCAACTCGAGGTCTTCTAAGACTACCAATAGATGTTTTTCAATATATCGATGATTTTACAATAAACTCCCGTACGTTGCAACAGGGTAGAGTAGCATGGAGAGCTGCATCAAACCAGTCTCAGGACTGAAGACCACAACAACAACAACAACAACAACAAGTTTCAACAATGGAGTATAGAACAAGATTGGTGGAGTTTTAAGAAAAATGGTCGAGTTTTATCAAAATTTACTACATTCGGGAGCATTTTACAAGAGCGAATATTCAGTTTTGTCGTATATTCTTTTAAACCATTGTGTGAGTCTTCTATAGAAGTACCAAAATCCGTTAACGTGCTGGCGTAAGCTTTCGCCAGTACACCGGTCGGAAAAGCTGAAGCGTAAAGATCGATAGTGGGCGCTAGATCGAGCGCGCCTATCGCGAGAGTTTGCGACCGACGTGTGGTCTGTTGTGCGTGTGTGTCTGGCGAGCTCGATGCAGCTCCTGCTACCGATCTTTGCGCTTCAGCTTTGACGACCGGTGTGCTGGCTAGAGTTTACGCCAGCACAGTTAAGGAACGAAAAAAAGTGGCGGCTGCCGAGTTTTGTCGAAACGGTCCCCAACTGCGGCGACGCCTGTCTCGAAGTGACGTGGGGCGGTGACTGCAGACGGCCCCGCAGCGCTCAGTCCTTCTTCTGGCTCTTCTTTCCCCGCACAGGTGCGGCGCCGGCTGTGCCGGAGAGTTTCCGCACGAGGAAGCGGACTGCGAGGGCGGCGGCCAGGGCGGCGGCCGCGGCGCACAGCAGCAGGAAGGCGGCGACGTCGAGCAGCAGCAGGCGGTACCAGGGCAGCTCGAGCGCCGCAGACCGCATGTGGCGCGCGCCCCGATGGCGCAGCACGTACTCGACGGAGCGCGCCGCCAGCTGCAGCGGCGGCTCCGGCCGGTCGTGGAACAGCCGCGAGCACTGGCGCGCCCTCTCCGCGTACCTGCCGGCAGTCACAGGGCGGGTGAGCGCGGCCGGTCAAGGAGGGGGGGGAGTGCCGTCTGATACGGGGCGCTCGCGTTCTATCGAGCTGGGAAACCGCCTCAGACTGGCCTACAAAAACCACACTCGCCACAGCATTTCGATCTACCAGGTGTACCCGTATGAAATGAGCGTTTTTCTTTGTCAAAATGAAACACTAATTTTGAATTGAAATCTCTGCCGATGACCAACTCCTCCGCCTCACTCATCTCCTCTCCTTCCAGCTTAACTCCCGTCGCTCCGCCATTTTTGTCTCCCTCGACCGCGAAAAGGCGTACGACCGTGTCTGGCATCCCCGTCTCCTGTTTAAACTCCAAACCTACGCCCTTCCTGTCGACTACATCAGTCTGATGGCCGCCTTCCTCTCCCGCCGCCTCTCCTATGTTACCAATTCCCACACCATCTACCCCTCTGCAGGTGTGCACCAGGGCTCTGTCCTCTCCCCTCTCCTCTACCTCCTGTACACGGCAGATATGCCCCAACCCCCGCCCCCCTCCGTACACCTCTCGCAATATGCCGATGACACCGCATTCCTCGCCCTCGCTCCTACCCTCCGACGGTCCCGACGCATTCCCCAGAATCACCTTCACATTTTTGCCGCACAGTGTAACCGGTGGCTCCTGAAAATCAATCCTTCTGAGACCTGGGCAATCATCGTAGGTCGTACCACTCGCCCCTTCCGGCTCCTGGATTTCTCCCTTACCGTCTGTGCCCGTCCTGTCCGGCTCACCCCCACCCTCACCCACCTTGGCCTCACCATTGACCGTCACCTCACCTGAATCCCTCATCTCCGCTCCATCCAATCCGAAGCCCACAAGCGCCTCTGACTCCTCAAACTCCTCTCTGGCCGGACATGAGGTTGCACCCCTCTACTGTCCTCCACACCTACAAATCCTTAATCCGTCCCATCCTCTGTTATGCCAGTCCCGCCTGGATTTCTGCCCCCCCCCCCTTAAATTCTGTAAGTCCCTCCAGATCCTTGAGCGTCATGCACTCCGCCTCACCTTCTGTATGCGCCTCCCGTCCCCCGCGCAGATCCTCTATGACCTCATTCCTTTCCCCCATCTGCTCCTATTTCTCGAACATATCCGCATCCTCTACACCTGCCTTGATCCCCCTCACCCCCTGGTTGCTCCTCTCCTCTCCCATGCCCGCCCCCTGCCACGTCTTCACTGTTGTGTCCCCCCTACCCTCCATCTCTACACCCTTCATCTCCTTTCCCAAGGTGGCTTCCATCAACTCCCCCTCCCGGATGATGCCCTCTCTCCCTCCTATCAACTCTGATCCTCACCCCCCCTCCTTTCCTCCATCCTTTTCTTGGGCTCCCTCTCCCCCCCTTCCATCCTCTTTTTTCCCCACCTACCCTCTCTCTGCCCCCCTTCTCTCCCTCGAGTCCTTTTGCATTTCTGTCCTCTGCCTTTCCCCATTCCCTCTCGCGTCTGCCCTGCCCCTCCCACCCTTATGAGTCCACTCCCTCCTGTGGTTCCCCCCCTTTCGTTTTTCCTCTTCTCCTTCCTTGTTTTCCCCCTCATCTGTCCAGGTCCACCCCCCCCCCCCCCCAAATCTGCCCTAGGCTATGGTGTGTCCTCTTTGTGCCAACATTTTAGTGCAGTGTTTACAGTGAGAGTTCAGTGTTGTGTATCTTTTCTGAAGTGTTGCGAACGGCCATCATACTGTCGCTGGGTGTGCTTTTATATCTCTTGCGAACAGAAACCAGACTGTCACCATGTTTTTTAATTGTGTGTCTACTATGTTACCTGTCTGCATCCTGTGTATTTTATTCGCTTTGCCAACCCTTTGCTTTATGTTTTAACTTTCCACAATTTTCCACCGTTTTACAATTTAAGTCTCCGTTTTATCGCCTGCTTTTATTGTTTCTTAACTTCTTCTTACGTTTTAAAAAGGTCTGTAGGCTGCAGAGCAGCGTAATAAGCTGCTGCCAGCCCGCCCCCTTCGGGGGGAATCGAAATACAATAAAGGAAAAAAGAAGAATTGAAAAGTAAAAACATTTTATTCAAAGTACTGACCATTGCTTTCTATACATTTTGACCACCTTTGCGGCAATTTGTGGACAGCACGCCAACAGAAATGTTCGTCTCTTCAAGCA
Source organism: Schistocerca piceifrons (assembly GCF_021461385.2). NCBI lineage: Eukaryota > Metazoa > Arthropoda > Insecta > Orthoptera > Acrididae > Schistocerca > Schistocerca piceifrons. The sequence goes on from NC_060147.1 coordinate 137,785,715, forward strand.
AACCAATCAGACACCCAATTTTCGACTTCTTCGTAGCAATCGAAGTGTTCCTCAGCCAATGCCTGTCCCATTGATGAAAAGAAATGGTACTCGGAAGGGGCCAAGTCTGGTGAATACAGCGGGTTGGGTAGCAGCTCCCAGCCAAGTGTTTTGATCGTATCCCGAAATAGTTTTGCGTTGTGTGCAGGTGCATTGTCGTGTAAAAAAATTACTTTTCCATGTCTTCTGGCCCATTATGGTCTTTTTTCGAGCAATGCGTAGTTAAAATTGATCATTCGTTGTAAGTAGCGATTAGTGTTCACAGTTTCACTGGCTTTTAGAAGCTCGCGATACACCACAACTTTCTGATCCCACCAAACACAGAGCACTGTCTTCTTGCCGAATCGATCTGGTTTTGCAGTCGATGTTGATGGTTGTCCCGGATTAACCCATGATTTTTACCGTTTAGGATTTTTTAATAAATCCATTTTTCATCGCCAGTAACAATTCGATGCAAAATTGATTTTCTTTCATGCCTTTGAAGCAAAATTTGGCAAATGGTTTTTCGGTTTTCCATCTGTCTTTCATTCAATTCATGTGGCACCCATTTTCCACACTTTTGGATCTTTCCCATAGCTTTCAAACGGTCAGAAATTGTTTGTTGTGCAACATTTAGCATTCCTGCCATTTGCTTCTGACTCAAAGTATCATCTTCATCCAATATTGCTTGCAATTCGGCGTCTTCCAACTTTTTTGGTGGTCTTCCACGTTCTTCATTTCTGAACCGTTGAAACCATCTTTTGCATGTTGCTTCTGATAGAGCATGATCACCATATGCCTCGACAAGCATTCGATGCTACTCTGCAGCACTTTTTTTTCAAATGAAAAAAAATTAATGCATTCCGCAAATCATCACTTTATGGTACAAAATTGGACATTGATAACAAGATGAAAACATATGATGTTTGTTCCATGACTTGATGTATACTAAATATCTTTGACAGATGTCATACGAACCAAACAAAAAAAATTATGGCTCGTTCACAACAAATGATCCCTATCGACACATTTGTATCTTAACGCTCATTTCATACCGGTACACCTGGTAATCCTACACGAGGGCGGAGTGGCGTCACTTTTAAGCCTCCTCACGACCCCCTTCCGAAAACCTCTCTCTCGGGCACGGTGACCCGCTTGCTGCAGCCCCATCCCAGTCAGGGTCTAGATAATAATAATAATAATAATAATAAACCTCGTAAAAAAAACCTGGGTCCATCTGGCTCCGGATGGTAGCACCCTGTGAGGGCCCCTGCCTAGGGTTACGGGTGAAAACCGGTCAACGGTCTCATAGGCGGATGAGGAATTTTTAACTCCCAACGGCGGAGAGAGCGGAGGAACCAAAAATCTATAACTGCAAGCGTCTGTACCCAGATTGAGCAGCTTGTGGGCAGCGTCTGTTCCTCATGTTAGAGGCGGATGTTTCAAGAAAACCTTCTAACGCTAACAACGTTAGTCGTATTCCTGGTAGGTTACGCAAGTAATCTCCCCAACTTTGAAGAATTTCAACAGTTACAATCTTAACGCATGATGGAAATGTCTTTCAATAACGAAACTACCCCAGGTGGCCAATCCACCATCGGCAACGACGCAAGCAGATCCATGGATTCTGGGGAGTCTGCAACACCATGCAAATCCAACAAGATTAAACCCAGAAAAATCTTCAACATAGCAACTCTCAACATAAACTCCCTTCTCAAAGTGGGAAAACTTAAGCACCTTACAGACCAGTTACACACGGAAGACATACAAATTGTGGCGCTACAAGAAACTCGCTTCACTGATGAAAACACATTTGAATCAAACAAATTCAGAATATTTAAAGGAAAACCTGGAAAAACTGTAATGAAGAAATGCCCTCAGCTTGGCACAGCTTTTGCTGTAAACACAAAAATTCTGAACTCTGTCGAACATTTTTGGTCAACATCATCGAGAACATCTTTCCCCACTTTTCGACGTGCAAATAAAAAATACACATTAATCAATGTTCACGCTCCCACAAATGACAAAAATAACGCTAAAAATAGGGAAGAAACAGATGAATTCTGGGAAAACCTTAAGGATCATATATCAGAAATCCCAGAAAACAATGCAAAAATACTTCTAGGAGATTTTAACGCTCAGATTGGAAAAGAAAAGAAATTCCGCGATATTGTCGGCAACTTTCCCGCACACAAACGAACCAACAAAAATGGAGAAAGGTTAATTATGCTCTGTAAGCAGTTTAAACTCAAGCTAATGTCAACACGTTTTAAACATTTTCCCAGAAAACAAAAAACCTGGGTATCTCCGATAAAGAGTATCGGAGAATTTCAAATAGATCACGTTGCCATCTCCTCCAAATGTGAAAGAGAAATATTGAACACATATTGAACCGGGTGCTCACCCAGCCCAGGCCGAAAGCACTTCGGTGATCTGAAGGGAAGCCGTGTTACCACTGCGAGTGGCCGAGCGGTTCTAGGCGCTACAGTCTGGAACCGCGCGACCGCTACGGTCGCAGGTTCGAATCCTGCCTCGGGCATGGATGTGTGTGATGTTCTTAGGTTAGTTAGGTTTAAGTAGTTCTAAGTTCTAGGGGACTGATGTCCTCAGATGTTAAGTCCCATAGTGCTCAGAGCCATTTTTACCATTTTTTGTTCCGTGCGCGCGCTTCACTAGGCAGCAGGAAGCGTCGCCGTCCCTTTTGACAGTACGTACTAACACCGCGACAGCCAGAGCACAAGTAGCGCTTGCAGAGACCCGCGACAGTATACGAGTTTTCGAATAAAAACTTCGCTGCTAATGTACGATTAAGAAAAACGCTGATGGCTCTTAATACGTTGGAATATCTTAAAGTTTCACCCACAGTCACATAGGTACCTAGCACGTAAGATGGACGTACTTCAAAGAGCGTAAGAATACGAGTGTACTTGTGCTGCGGCTACTGCCCAATCGTGGCGTTTGTGTCTGTTTACATCCATTTTATTGGTATGACGAAGGAAGCGCAGCGGCTTCGCCCCACCTATCGCATCCGTCTCCCCTCACCCACGCGGATCCTGTACGACCTTATTCCGTCCCCCACCTCCTCCTTTTCCTCGAACGGATGCGGATCCTCGACACCTCCCGTAAACTCGATCCTCCTCACCCGCTGGTCTCTCCCATCCTCTCCCGCCCCCACCCACTGCCGCGCCTGTACTCCCACGTCCCACCTGATCTCCATCTCTCCACTCTCCACACCCTCTCCCAAGGTGGCTTCCGCCAGCTCCCCGTCCGTGATGGTGCCCTCCTCCCCTCCATCTACCCCTCCTACCAACTTTGATCCTCCCTCCCTCTACCTCTGTTTGTTCCTTTGGGCACCCTCTCTCCCTTCTCTCCCCATTCCTTCCCTCCTCCCTTTCTCCCTACTCATCCCCCGGGCTTCCCCTACCCCCATACCTCCATTCCTCCTCCCATCTCCTCTCCCATTGGCATCTTTGCTCTCCCTCCCCCTCCCCCTTCTTCCCCTCTTGACAGGTCCCCGGACTCGCACACGTTACGTGGACATTCGCGCGCCGGAAATCATCGCCATGTGTGCCATCGTGTTGGTGTTTAGTGTTCACCGTCACGCTCCTACGTTCACCTGTGCCGACGAAGTCGTCAGTGTTAGTGCGCCCTGCCGACAGTTTTAGTGTGTTTTTCGTCGAGTGTGAACGGCTTCGTGTTTTTTTGTATTCTGTGTCAACTGTCTTTTGCCCGTCAATTTTTCAGTCTTTTCTGTGTCATCATTATATTTTTTCACTGTCGACCTGTGGCTGAAGAGCGGCGTAGGATGCTGCTGACAGCCCACCTTTTGGGCTCAAATGGCTCTGAGCACTATGGGACTTAACTTCTGAGGTCATCAGTCGCCTAGAACTTAGAACTAACTAAACCTAACTAACCTAAGGACATCACACACATCCATGCTCGAGGCAGGATTCGAACCTGCGACCGTAACGGTCGCGCGGTTCCAGACTGTAGCGCCTAGAACCGCACGGCCACTCCGGCCACAATAAAGGGAAAAAAAAGCGCAGCGGGTAGCCGGCGTCCTCGGGGCCCCTGCCGGCCGGCTCGCGCTGCCTACCTGGGGTCGCCGAGCAGCTGGTCGAGGGCCCAGCCGAGCGACTGCTCGGTGATGTTGTGGATGTGCAGCAGCAGGCCGAAGCCGGCGTCGCGCGCCCGCACCAGGTTGGCCTCCTGGTCGCCGAAGATGGGGAAGCCGAGCAGCGGCACGCCGGCGTACAGCGCCTCCTGCAGGCTCATCATGCCGCCGTGCGTCACGAACAGCCGCACGTTGCGGTGCACTGCAACAGGTCAGCGCCCGCCGTCAACCTCACCGCTACAGCTGCGAAGCCTAACTACTATCGTTCTATTTGCATTTGTATTTACACTGAAGAGCCAAAGAAACTGGTGCTCCTACCTAATATCACATAGGGCCCCTGCGAGCACCAAAAGTGCCTCAACACGACGTGGCATGGACTCGACTTATCTCTAAAGTCTTCGTTGATCCTTTATGGATAGTGGGACGACGGCTAGCATGAATTCCTTGATGCAATAATTTACCAACAGCCGTATGTATTGTAGAAATTTATTTTATTTTATGAACTTCTATGTGCTACCAGTTTCGGCATTGTATTGATGCCATCTTCAGGCCCCACTCGTCATAGTCGTAAAATCACTATATACAGAAGGAGCCATATAACTGGATCTGTGAATCAATTCGTTCTGCAACAGCTCTTGGTGGCCAGGCGCTTGCAGGACGAATTGATTCACGGATACAGTTATATGGCTCCTTCTGTATATAGTGATTTTACGACTATGACGAATGGGGCCTGAAGATGGCATCAATATAATGCCGAAACTGGTAGCACATAGAAGGTCATAAAATAAAATAAATTTCTACAATACATACGGCTGTTGGTAAATTATTGCATCAAGAATCTCTGAGGTAGTGCTGGAGGGAACTGACACCACGAATCCTGCAGGAATGTCCATAAATCCGTACGAGGGGGTGGAGATCTCTTCCGAACAGCACGTTAGAAGGCATCCCACATAAGCTCAATAATGTTCGTGTCTGGAGAGTTCGGTGGCCAGCGGAAGTGTTTAAACTCAGAAGAGTGTCACTGGAACCACTCCGTAGCAATTCTGGACCTGTGGCGCGACGCATTGTCCTGCTGGAATTGCCCTAGTCCGTCGGAATGCACAATGGACGCGAATGGATGCAGGTGACCAGACAGGATCCTTACGTACGTGTCACCTGTCAGAGTCGTACCTAGAGGTATCAGGCGCCCCATATCACTCCAACTGCACACGCCCCACACCATTACAGAGCTTCCTCCAGCTTTAACAGTCTGCTGCTGACATGCAGGATCCACGGATTCATCAGGTTGTCTCCATACCCGTACAGGTCCATCCACTCTATACAATTTGAAACAAGATTCATCCGACCAGGCAACATGTTTCCAGCCATCAACAGCCCAATATCGGTGTTGACTGACCCAGGCGAGACGTAAAGCTTTGCGTTGTGCAGTCATCAATCGTACGCGCGTTGGCCTTCGGTTCCGAAAGCCCATATCGATGGTGTTTCGTTGAATGGTTCCGACGCTGACACTTGTTGATGGCCCAGTACTGAAATCTGCAGCAATTTGCGGAAGAGTTGCACTTCTATCACACTGAACGAGTCTCTTTAGTCGTTATTGGTCCCGTTCTTGCAGGGTCTTTTTCCGACCGCAGCGATGTCGGAGATTTGATGTTTTACCGGATTCCTGATATTCACGGTACGCTAGTGAAATGGTCGTACGGGAAAATCCCCACTTCATCGCTACCTCGGAGATGCTGTGTCCCATCGATCGTGCGCCGGCTATAACACCACGTTCAAACTCATTTAAATCTTGATAACCTGCCATTCTAGCAGCAGTAACCGATCTAACGACTGCGCCAGACACTTGTTGTCTTATATAGACCTTGCCGACCGCAGCGCCGTATTCTGCCTGTTTACATCTCTCTGTATTTGAATACGCAAGCATATTCCTGTTTCTTTGACACTTCAGTATAATTACACTGTACCAAAACAATTTCATAATGACAGAACGTGTAGCAGCTACACGTAAAGATTGTCACACTCGAGGGCCGTGAGGATGCGGAGGGGCGAAGTGTTGTTTCCTTTCAGTGCTCACAATGTGAAAATATGAATGCCGGTGTGTTTGAGCTAGCAGCAGAAAGATTAACCAAAGGTACAGTGGGTGTGGTGGTCTGGAAAGAGGAAAGAGTAGGGACGACTGGGCAAAGAGACTGGCGGGCGCTAACGCCAGCGTGGCGAGTGTCGGTGGGCGGAGAGGCAGGCAGGCAGTGAGGCGGCCCGGCCATTTTCGGCAGTGTTCCAGGCCGGCTGACGAGGAAGACGTCTCCGTGGTCGAGGTCACGGTGGTAACAAAATTGTCCGAAAAATGAGTCACAGAATCGTTTATGTTGCGAGAAATGCGTGCTTTATAGTCAATGTCGGCGGGGAAAAGGGTGAAATACGATTATTTTGGCAATTTTTGATTATTTCACTGGTGGTAAGATGGGGACTTGGGTTCCTGAGATGGAGTACTAGCCGTCCGTTTGGTACTCAGGTAAGTCAACAATTAATAAAGTTTTTTAGTGCAAAGCCCAAGTGAAATGGTGCGATCTCATGTGCGGTTTGTAATGCTTTAATGATAATTTTACATACTTTTCTTTGTATCATAGTAGGGAATACATCTGGCCTTGAGCCATGAAAATTCTCAAATTTCTTCCACCGTTCTGCAAGAAACGTTTTACATATTTGTGTGATTAAGTATCGTTGGTTAAAAACAGCGAAGTTGAGATTTTTGCAGAATTCTTTGTTTTGTGTACTGGTGTATCTGTTTTTTTTCCACATTGTGATAATGAACAGTACCTTCGGGCCTTATGTGTGAAATAACTGAATAGTTAGCCGAGATAGCTGCGAATTCGAGCTCAACCTAATGTGGGATAATTTTCGGTGTTTTGGGCCGTTCTCTTTGTACTTAACTTATGGGAGCACACTTTGCACCAAATCCGTTAGTGTTTTTGAGTTCGCTCAAATCCTCCAGTTTGTTTATAAGTTTAGGTGTTCTTTAAAGGGAATTACAGCCCCGTGATTGTGTTTAAATGATTTCATAATGCCTACCTCGTGTGATTTCTTTATGAAGAGTTGAAGTCGACGTGCCTCGCCCCCCGCCCCCCCCCCCCCCCCACACACACACACACACACACACACACACTCACACACACACACACACACACACACACACACACACACACACACACACACACACACCAGCTTGCATTACGTGCCCTGCGCGAAGGCTTTCGCTATGAGAACGTAAGGGAGGAAATAAATCGATGTGGCTATGCAACTGACGTCGCGTGGAAAATCCACTGGTAGATTTTGACCATTAATGTTTTTCAGTTCTAAGAAGCGTCATGGACATCAGTCGCTTGTAATGTTTCAATGATTCAAAATAATAATAAAAGAATAATTTTCAATCCAAGGTACTTTATCGTGCTTGGTGGCGTTCCCGAAAGCGTTCGCATAACCAGTCAGATGTAATTAGAGGTACAAATCGTAGAATAATCAAAGTTTCTTTCCATTATATTAAAATAACTTGAGTTTTGCCGTGATAACTTTACTGAGCGCTAAAACAGTTTATTAGGCGTTATTCTGCTAGGTTCAACTTGCTTGATCAACCCCTGCACAATCTTTATAGAATTGCACTAGCTTAGATTACCCTGCGGTTTGCAGACCTGTGTCTTCAGTCTGAAACAGTTTCCGCCACATGATTATGTATTGCCCTTGATTCTTTTATTGTCTGACACTCTTAATTAAAGATTAGGGGACCCATTGACAGTACACTTAAAGTAATAAACCATTAATTTTGCGTATATAGAAAGTGAATTAAACACAAGAAATGTTTTTAAAATAGTAAATAAATTGTGTATGTGTGCCCTAATCTCCCACAGTAGTCACGATTTTAAATTAAGCCCAGCCATTACATGAGATCTGAGTTAAAATAGTTCATTAAGCAGGAAACAGACTGGCAAATGCAAAAACCTCACCCCCCCCCCTCCAGTTGCTCGCTCTGTATGTAGACAAGAGCGAGGAGCGTTGTCCATTGAGCACTCTCGTTCCAGCCTCAACGAGGGACAAAGTTGTCATTTTGCCTTTTGAGCCGTTAATAAAGAAATACCTTGCTGCCTAACGTTCACAACGTGCGAGGAGAGGTAGCCTCCAGAATCAGATCAAATAGTATCACGCTCAAACGTAACGAATTTATAAGGGGCGTGACAATAACGATCAGTTCGAAGGTAGGTCTGTAACAGGATGAACATGTCCACTCCAGTACTGGTATGTTCCGAGGAACAACAATAAGTAGTGATTGATTTCTTTTGTTGGTAAGGGTGAAACTGGCAGAAATTCATTATGGACTTTCAGCACAATATGGGGACAATGCCGTGTCACATAAAAGTGCTTATTTATGGATCTAGATGTTCGAAAGTGATTGGGCAAGTGTGACACACGAACAGCCCATCTGTGTCCATTGCTGGCCAAGAGATTCAGCAAGCTCAGCAGATGGTTTTAGCGGATGGCGAGTTCCCATCAATGTGGTAACTTCTTCTTTGGACACGAGTCACAGTTCTGCCCATCAGATCATCCGCAATGATCTTGGCTTGCATAAAGTTTCTTTATGATGGGTACTGCAACAGCTTACTTAAGAACTCGAGGGTTGGCATCTGCCAGCTCTTAATTATGTGTTTCAACAGGGAAGGCGACTAGTTTTTGACAAAGATAGTCACTGCTGATTAATCGTAGGTTCGCCACAATGAGCCAGAATCAAAACGCCAGAGTATGGAGTGAGAAAACTCTGGATCGGTGGGAAAGAGGAGCAAATGGGCTTGAAATTATTATAGTACACGATAAAGGGATCAATCATCAAGGAAGAGTCTGTGAATCGTTGGGAAACGAGCTAAGATCACCAAATCACATCAGACAAGGTGGTCTGATGTCACAGAAAGTACTGCTGTTGCATGACAACACCTGCCCCAGCCCCACGCTGTTGAAACTATCGAGAGGCTGGGTACTAAGTTGCTGGAACACTCACCCTACTTCCCAGATCTGGCCGCCTCCAACTTTCAGTTGTTGGCCCGCGCAAGGCTGCTAAGGGAGGTATTAGATTTCCCTCAGTTGTGGAGTTACAGGAAGCTGTGCAAAAATGGCTTCACGACCAGCCAAAAACCTTCTTTTCGGCAGGAACAGACAAGCTTGTCGACCTCTGGACCAATTGCATTGAAAAGGAAGGAGAATATGTTGCAAAATAATATATAAGTCGAACCATCTTTTGTTTTTGTAAATTCATTGTGGAGCTAAAGGTGTAGGTAAAATTTTATTCTCTCACGTATTTAATTCATATACCATTTTGGAAAGTGTTGCAAGAATTGTGGGTAAGATGTTGTTCAATTCTGGGCATTGCAGTTGGTAGATGGCGCTCCCGCAGAGGGTATTGTTAGATTGTTCTGGGCCAGGATGTAGTTTAATTCATCTTTTTTTGCAAAACATTTATTTACTAAGTCCCCCCACCCTCAAAATCTGTCGGTCCACTGCAGTAAACTTACCGAGCAGGTCGCTCTGTGGAAACCACTTGCTGATCCTCAGGTTGGGCGGCTGGTTCGGCAGTGAGTCGTCCTCGAACTTCCAGAGCACCTTCTGCTTCAGCTTGGCGAACGTCTTCAGGAAGACCGCCCGCAACTCCTCGGACAGGTCGGCGCTCTTGATGTTGCTACCCATGCTGAAGTAGACCACACCCTCGGTGGCGGCGTCCATGAACTCCTGCAAGTCCTGGACAGGGGAAACCCAGCTGCTAGTTCATCGTATGATTGATTTTATAAGGGCTCCGTGTGCAGATAAAAAAATTTGTGGCACGAAGTCAGTATATATTTCTTGGATATGTAGTATTCAGCAACTCAGAAAATTGAATTGGTTAACTTGTTTGGAGTTGCTAGTTCTCCATTTTAGTTTGATCGATCCAGTAGGGATCCTGTTGAGGGATGTAACTTTGGTCTTAGGTGGAAAGATTGTGAAATTATAGATCCAAAATCATTGTTCATGAAATTCTCATTGCTTCCTGGTACGATATGACAGTAGCTCTCATGTCCAACATAAAGCAATTATGTATGAAAATGAAAAAAAGTTGTCTTCAGTTCTCTTATGGAATTTCAGGTATTAAAATGGAATTCTTGTATAAAATAGTAAGCAAACGCCTCTTGTACCATACGCTGGCTTCTTTTGTTAATGCAGTTCCACGCCAACACTGTACATATTGCTGTAGCCCAAAGATCACCCCCAGTCACTTCATCAAAAGCAGTAGGATGTGCCTCATCTGAATCATTTCATATTTTGTTCCGTCCATACTGTGAACCAACACTGTTTAATTTATGAACAGAAAAAAATGTGTGGTTATTAAACTCGTCATCTTTTGACTTCTCTTACAATAAAAATGTTGTTGATACATTACTGTCTTGCTCCTAAGATTCTGACTCTTCTAAAAAGAGTGAGGCTACCACAAAAAAATTTGTTGCAGAGCTAAACTATAAAAACCAGAATATGCAGTCATTAGAAAACAAAGTTCATGAAATAAACATACTTCTTTGCAGTCAACAGAAGGATGTCTCAGTTTTACGTTTTTGTAAAACACGGTCACAAAATTTCTATTTTCAACACTTAAAATATTAGCTTTTAACATTACAAACTGTTTACTTAGAACAGAATCTAAATATTGGGGAACTTGCATTTATGTAAAGAACATTTAAATTATAAGAGTGTAGCAGCTCTGTGTAATTTTTGTTGTGAGAGTGGTTTTGAACCCGATTGAATAGGTGGCAGAAAAAAACTGTTACTTTATGTGTGTACAGATTTTCTGATAGCAATATGGGTGACTTTTTGTTTCAAACAACAGGCCTGGGTCTAGGCTATCTAAAGATTATTGCGAAAATAACGGTAATCTGTGCAGATTTTAAGACTGATTTTCTGAGCCAAAGCGCTCACAGAGAAAAATTCTTTGATACAACAAAAGCCTAAAATCTGTGTTTGGCTGTTAGCTGTCTTACTCACATAACAAAAACTGGTGCCACTCGTATGTGTAAAGTGAATGCCAGAAACCTCTGATACCAGCTACAGCGACCGCTTCTAGCAGTTACCAAATGTAAATCACCTTTTAACCTGTGCGGAAAATGTCTTGCATAAAAGGAGCTACAGTCAGAGAAATAGTGACCATTTCCGGAAGCTAGATAGTGGAACAGGCTTGGCTACAAGTGCAGTATATGGTAGCTCTGTTACCAATGAAAAGATTGCACATTTTTTGAACATTTTCAAGGCTAACTTAGAAAATACTGTTCCAAAAATAAAGTAATTTTTTCAGAAATACAGATTAAAAAATGGATAACTCGAGGTGTTATGGTCTCTTGTAAAACGAAGTGCGAACTTTTTTTACTCTAAAAAACAAACAGAGGCTTAGAGTTTCTATGTTACTTACAGAAATACAAGTTACTTCTGAATGTGTCATAGGAAAGAGAAAAATGAAGGAAAATGATAATTATATTACAAAACTAAGTTCAGGTGAAAAATTATGCAGAGTCTTATAAGGAAGAAGACAGCTCTCAAAAATATAGTCTTATCACAGGATAGAAGAAATGTCGCTGATCCTAGGTCAACTGAGAACAATTTCAGTTCTTGTTACAAAATCTTTGTTGACAAATTAGTGAAGGAAACATGTGCAAATTTACCGAACACAACACTAAAGAGCTTTAATGTATTCAAAGAAACAATCTATCCTAGTTTTTTTTTCTCTCTTCAGTCCAGCGGGATGTGATGAACTTGTAAATACTATTAATTCGCTGAGGAGTAAATATTCAGTTGGTATCTATGACATCCCGGATAATTTTGTAAAAAAGTCAGCAAGGCACATGAGGCCTCCTTTGTCAAATATATGCAATTCATCATCACTCTCAAGTGGCGTTTTCCCAATCCAGCTAAAAACAGCAAGGGTAATACTGTCACATAAAAAAGCTGACCAGCAGTGTAAAGCTTACTGTAGGTCTGTGTCACTCTCGTCAGGGGTTTTAAAAATTGTTGAAAAAGTCTTCCTTTCACAACTGACTACATTCTTCATAAAAAATAATATTATTTCTGGACGTCCAGGAGGCTGCGGTCCAGAGCAGGCTGGCGTCAGTAATGCTCGCCAACACTATCCCAACACAACACGATGCCATGCCAGGCAGCCTGCATCTCAGGGGCTGAAAAACAGTTTTTTTGCCCCTACCTCTGGTCCTATTTACTATGGGGCAAGTGATAAGTGTGCCAAATTCGGTTGCAAACGATCCAGTAATTTTGATGAAGGTGCTGGACATTCACACATACTTCCTACTTTTTATATATGTTGTTTATTGTCTAGCTTTGTGTCTCGTATGCACAGCACATACCTTTGGGAGGACCTTAGGAGGCCTGATGTGCATCCCAGCGACCTGTACAGCATTGGGCACCAACGGCCTCGCGTAGTCGAAGCTGAAGTGATTGTTGAGCAGTAGCAGGGACGTGTTGCGCTCCATCTCCGCCAGGGGGGGCATGCTCGGGTCACCGAAGGCCTTGCGCACGATCTCGTCTAGGGCCGGGAAGTAGACCAGATCCCGGTAGAGGTTGAGTGCGAGGGAGAGCAGAGAGTTGTAGGTCTTCTGGAAGAGGCTCATACGGGTCGTGTAGGCCACGCCGCCCTCGGGCAGGTAGGACAGCGGGAACGGGTTCCCGACCGCGTAGTTGATCCACGTGTTGCCGCCGCCGAAGGCGCAAGCGAGCACGGTCGGCGCCCGGTACTTGTGCGAGAGGGCGAAGAAGCAGTCGTGGTAGAACGTCTCCATGATGAGCAGGTCGTACGTCCGCTCCTGGGAGTCGATCAGCTCGCGAACGACCGGGTCGTCCATCAGGCGCTGGCAGAAGTCCGTGCCCATGTGGAACAGGATCACGAACTGTGTGAACGTCGAGAGCGACCCGTACCCCAGGAAGTCGAACTCTGTCGAGGAGATAGAACACTGTCCCTTCATCTACATACATGTAAATTTATGTGAACGTGTGTGTGTGTGGCAGGGGATTCTGTAATGAGGATAATGGACAAGGAGTTGTGTGAGAAAAAGTTCAGAATTTGGATCTGATGGGAAGAGTGCTAGGGTAGTTCGTGCAATCGTGATCACCTCTGTGTCCGGATGGCTTAGTGGTCAGAGCATCTGCCTACTAAGCAGGCAACCCAGGTTCGAGCCCTAGTCTGGCACAAATTTTCAACTTTCTTCATTGGTTTCAATCAATACCCATTTGCAGCCAGTCGCTTAATTCTTATTTGTCCTTGTCATCTGTGATACACTGAATGATCTTTGCTTTTTACAATGTCACTTCCTAGTGTCGATCACTGGAATACACGGAATGAGCTTCCCTTTTTATGACACTCTCTTCTAGGGTCGATGTAAAGGGTGGGGGGGGGGGGATGAAAGGCAGTTGCAGGATCAATCTTCCACCCCATCTCTCATTCTGGGGGGAACTCTACCCACGGCACTTCCTCCCACTGCCTTGTCTGCGCATTTTCTTCATCTTCTTTTATCGACACTCCGCGTTCCATGTTCTCCGTAAGTCACTTATTGTGGCAGTGTCACAGCTCTTCCCCAAGCTCTGTCCGTAATACTCCCAGAACTCTCCTTTTAGCTCGCCGACTATTATGGGGATAAAGGAACTAATAACCACGCAGGTAAGCTCCTCTTAAACCCTATCGAGCGTCATAATCGTCGTCAGATGGGCGGCATTCGAATGTGATCGGGAAGTGGCATCTGCCTCTCCACTAAGGCACAGTCCGCCTTTGTACCTGGTCTGGAGTGTCGAATGAATGCTGCACCTTCCCAAGCAACCAATTTGCTAATCTGAACCACGAATGCCGAACTCTGTCGTGGTTCTCAAACAGAGCGGGTTGGTTGTTGCGGCCCACTCCCCTGCCTCGCAGTTGAGCTGCGACCGGAAACGGCCAGTCGAGTAGAACTCGTCGACGACGTCCCACTGGTATCTGAAGGGAAAAACTTACGAATAAATTCATTTTGAAACGAATCTCGCAGACAGGACACTGTCTAATCAATGGCAAAATAGAACTCTTGGTCAGACATAGAAAAATTTAACTATTTGACTGGAGACAGAAGAAAGCCATTGATTAGGAAATCTGCTGAATGGTGGACCTTGCACGAAATTAAAATAAGGAAATAAGATGCCTTACCGGTATTCCTAGCCCCATTCAGCTACAGAGAAGAAAACGTACTAATCTGTGCCAGTATTGTAAAATATGAAGTTTCTGCAAATCTGAAGGCTGAAATGAAGACTTTGCTCAATCGGTATGCATGCGACAGATATGAATGTAATATGTTGCAAAACGCCGCTCATAAAAACTGGATTTTCCGGTGCTCATACTTCGGGTTCTGTTGGTGATAAAAAGGTAGGGTCAGGTGTTTCGGATAGCCCTTCGGCTAGGGACCATTGTATGTTCAACACGAGGATCGTTCTTAGTGTCACTATCCTACAGTACACGGTCAAAGTATGAGTATTACACACTTCCTACTGTTTAAGCAAATGGAGCAAATCGGTACGTTCTTTTTTACTTTTGATGTGGTCTCCTGTGGACTTGACGAGGCTTGTGGAGGTTACATTAGTTCATGGGCGCTACCCCGGAAAACCCCACAAAAAACGTGTCTTTACTATATTTCCAAGGGACTGAAGACCCTGTAGTTTGGTCCCTTTCTCTCCAAACCAACCAGATAACTATATTTCCGCCGTCACCTGCGGACCAAAATCTAGCCGAGGATTCCAAGAAAACGTCTGAAATTTTTTCTATATATTCCGAAGATCCAGATCTCGAACAGCCTTGGAAATTTTCTGGATATCTTCATCCGTTTCCAAGACACGGAGGTTCAAAGTTACCCTACTTCTATGCGAAACATCCGGTATGAGGCGAAATCTACATTATAAAAAACCGCAACAATTTGTCATATTTTAAACGTATATTCTCTGGGGGTCTAGGAGAGCCATCTCCTTGTTTTCAAAAATCATTATCCGTTATCGAGAAACACCCCAAAAACTTCAAACTTCCTGGCAGTTTCAAACTGTGTGCCGGACCGAGACTCGAAATAGGGACCTTTGCCTTTCGCGGGTAAGTGCTCTACCAACTGAGCTACCCAAGCACGACTCACGTCCCGTCCTCACAGCTTTACTTCTGCCAGTACCTCGTCTCCTACCTTCCAAACTTCACAGAAGCTCTCCTACGAACCTTGCAGAACTAGCATTCCTGAAAGAAAGGATATTGCGGAGACATGGCTTAGCCACAGCCTTGGGGATGTTTCCAGAATGAGATTTTCACTCTGCAGCGGAGTGTGCGCTGATATGAAACTTCCTGGCAGATTAAAACTGTGTGCCGGACCGAGACTCGAAATCGGGACCTTTGCCTTTCGCGGGTAAGTGCTCTACCAACTGAGCTACCCAAGCACGACTCACGTCCCGTCCTCACAGCTTTACTTCTGGCAGTACCTCGTCTCCTACCTTCCAAACTTCACAGAAGCTCTCCTACGAACCTTGCAGAACTAGCATTCCTGAAAGAAAGGATATTGCGGAGACATGGCTTAGCCACAGCCTTGGGGATGTTTCCAGAATGAGATTTTCACTCTGCAGCGGAGTGTGCGCTGATATGAAACTTCCTGGCAGATTAAAACTGTGTGCCGGACCGAGACTCGAAATCGGGACCTTTGCCTTTCGCGGGTAAGTGCTCTACCAACTGAGCTACCCAAGCACGACTCACGTCCCGTCCTCACAGCTTTACTTCTGGCAGTACCTCGTCTCCTACCTTCCAAACTTCACAGAAGCTCTCCTACGAACCTTGCAGAACTAGCATTCCTGAAAGAAAGGATATTGCGGAGACATGGCTTAGCCACAGCCTTGGGGATGTTTCCAGAATGAGATTTTCACTCTGCAGCGGAGTGTGCGCTGATATGAAACTTCCTGGCAGATTAAAACTGTGTGCCGGACCGAGACTCGAAATCGGGACCTTTGCCTTTCGCGGGTAAGTGCTCTACCAACTGAGCTACCCAAGCACGACTCACGTCCCGTCCTCACAGCTTTACTTCTGGCAGTACCTCGTCTCCTACCTTCCAAACTTCACAGAAGCTCTCCTACGAACCTTGCAGAACTAGCATTCCTGAAAGAAAGGATATTGCGGAGACATGGCTTAGCCACAGCCTTGGGGATGTTTCCAGAATGAGATTTTCACTCTGCAGCGGAGTCTGCGCTGATATGAAACTTCCTGGCAGATTAAAACTGTGTGCCGGACCGAGACTCGAAATCGGGACCTTTGCCTTTCGCGGGTAAGTGCTCTACCAACTGAGCTACCCAAGCACGACTCACGTCCCGTCCTCACAGCTTTACTTCTGCCAGTACCTCGTCTCCTACCTTCCAAAGGCTGTGAGGACGGGGCGTGAGTCGTGCTTGGGTATCTCAGATGGTAGAGCACTTGCCCGCAAAAGGCAAAGGTCCCGAGTTCGAGTCTCGGTCCAGCACACAGATTGAAACTGCCAGGAAGTTTCATATCAGCGCACACTCCGCTGCAGAGTGAAAATCTCATTCTGGAAACAGCCCAAAAACTTATTTTTTGGGTACCAAAACCAGTCGCGAATTCCGAGATGGCTATGCACAGCAGATGACGATATATTCCTAAGATGCCCTTCTCGAACTAACTTTAAAATTTTTTTTATATCTTCATCCATTTCCGAGATACAGGGGTTCAAAGTTATCCTATTATTACACGTAAAATCCGATGTGAGGCGAAAACGTAATTTAAAAAGGGACGTAGCACTGTGAAATATACTGTTCAGTGGCTCCGTTATCATCTGGGAACCCCATGTTGTAGCACTGAAGCACATGCGCATTTTTGTGCGCGTAAAATCCGGTCTGGGGAGTAAGATTAGTTTTGCATTATTCCAGTTTACTTATGTCAAAGTAAACTAAATTTTAATGAAAAATGCATTCCTTTTCATATGAGTCACAGGGGAAAGAAGGAAACCAACGGAAAAATTCTTCTCTCAGAGCAGAAAAATAGCGAATACGTTCCTGTTTGTTTAAAAGAATCTGACTAAAAAGTGGGATACCAGCTGCGTCATTCTACATTCCTCAGCATCTTTAAATTTTTACCAAAAATTTTGGCACACAAACATATTCCCGCTTTTTTATGCTGAGAAAGAAGAAGACGGTGCAAGTGGCAAAGAGACGGAAAAGTAATAAACACGGGAAGATAGTAGACAGTGGTTGAGTCATACAAAGTGCGAAGCAGACAATGGCAGTGTGAGAGAAAGACAGGCAACAGTGGCAGTGGAACGTAGTTGACAGTAACGGAACAGCACTAGGAAAAGAGTGAAGCAGACAGCGCCAGCGGAACAGGAACAAAGAGAAAGTGGAGGTGGGTGAGAGCAAGTGATAATGAGAGACAGTCTGTGGCAATGACAACGACGAAGAGAGATACAGCAGCAGTGAGAAGAGACAGCAGCAGAGGGAAGGAAGGAAAGCGGTAGTAGCAGTAAGAGAGCAAGAGCGGGATAGGAGACTGTAGTAGTAGGACAGAACGGATGAGCAGGAACAATGACAGAGACACGAAAAGATAATGACAATAAGTCGGGCCGAATGAGTGAGTGAGAAAGGGCAACTAGGGGTAGATGGGTGTGAGCGACCTAGAGCGATGGACTAGTAGGGGTGAGTGAGCCACAGTTAGGGGAGTGAGATGCATGTTAAAAAGAGTGCGAATATGTCGCCAGCGAAAACTTTTTGAAAAAAAACTTTAAAGGTGCTAAAGAAAGTAGAATGAAGTAGCTTTTATCCCACTTTTCGGTCAGCCTCCATTAAATGAACAGGAACATATTCGCATTTTTTTTGTGCTCCGATAGGAGCATTTTTCCGCTGGTACTATTATCTTGAATTTGACGAAGATTTATACGGATCGAACGGAGAACATAGACGGCGACAATGTAGGATGAGCGGGATACAACACAACGGAAAGTTATCAATTGTCTGCCTAAGGAGGCAGCAGTCTATTACACGGAAGCTATCCCAGTTAGAGAAGCAGTAAAGTACGGCAGATCTCGCACGCGAGGGAGGGTGGTGGTATTAACCGTTTCCATAAGTGTACTAAAGAGTCTTTGTTGTTGTTGTTGTTGTTGTGGTCTTCAGTCCTGAGACTGGTTTGATGCAGCTCTCCATGCTACTCTATCCTGTGCAAGCTTTTTCATCTCCCAGTACCTACTGCAACCTACATCCTTCTGAATCTGCTTAGTGTATTCATCTCTTGGTCTCCCTCTACGATTTTTACCCTCCACGCTGCCCTCCAATACTAAATTGGTGATCCCTTGATGCCTCAGAACATGTCCTACCAACCGATCCCTTCTTCTGGTCAAGTTGTGCCACAAACTTCTCTCCTCCCCAATCCTATGCAATACCTCCTCATTAGTTATGTGATCTACCCATCTAATCTTCAGCATTCTTCTGTAGCACCACATTTCGAAAGCTTCTATTCTCTTCTTGTCCAAACTATTTATCGTCCATGTTTCACTTCCATACATGGCTACACTCCATACGAATACTTTCAGAAATGACTTCCTGACACTTAAATCAATACTGGATGTTAACAAATTTCTCTTCTTCAGAAACGCTTTCCTTGCCATTGCCAGCCTACATTTTATATCCTCTCTACTTCGATCATCATCAGTTATTTTGCTCCCCAAATAGCAAAACTCCTTTACTACTTTAAGTGCCTCATTTCCTAATCTAATTCCCTCAGCATCACCCGACTTAATTAGACTACATTCCATTATTCTCGTTTTGCTTTTGTTGATGTTCATCTTATATCCTCCTTTCAAGACACTGTCCATTCCATTCAACTGCTCTTCCAAGTCCTTTGCTGTCTCTGACAGAATTACAATGTCATCGGCGAACCTCAAAGTTTTTATTTCTTCTCCATGAATTTTAATACCTACTCCGAATTTTTCTTTTGTTTCCTTTACTGCTTGCTCAATATACAGATTGAACAACATCGGGGAGAGGCTACAACCCTGTCTTACTCCCTTCCCAACCACTGCTTCCCTTTCATGTCCCTCGACTCTTATAACTGCCATCTGGTTTCTGTACAAATTGTAAATAGCTTCTCGCTCCCTGTATTTTACCCCTGCCACCTTTAGAATTTGAAAGAGAGTATTCCAGTCAACATTGTCAAAAGCTTTCTCTAAGTCTACAAATGCTAGAAACGTAGGTTTGCCTTTCCTTAATCTTTCTTCTAAGATAAGTCGTAAGGTCAGTATTGCCTCACGTGTTCCAGTGTTTCTACGGAATCCAAACTGATCTTCCCCGAGGTTGGCTTCTACTAGTTTTTCCATTCGTCTGTAAAGAATTCGTGTTAGTATTTTGCAGCTGTGACTTATTAAGCTGATAGTTCGGTAATTTTCACATCTGTCAACACCTGCTTTCTTTGGGATTGGAATTATTATATTCTTCTTGAAGTCTGATGGTATTTCGCCTGTTTCATACATCTTGCTCGCCAGATGGTAGAGTTTTGTCAGGACTGGCTCTCCCACGGCCGTCAGTAGTTCCAATGGAATGTTGTCTACTCCGGGGGCCTTGTTTCGACTCAGGTCTTTCAGTGCTCTGTCAAACTCTTCACGCAGTATCATATCTCCCATTTCATCTTCATCTACATCCTCTTCCATTTCCATAATATTGTCCTCAAGTACATCGCCCTTGTATAGACCCTCTATATACTCCTTCCACCTTTCTGCTTTCCCTTCTTTGCTTAGAACTGGGTTTCCATCTGAGCTCTTGATATTCATACAAGTCGTTCTCTTATTTCCAAAGGTCTCTTTAATTTTCCTGTAGGCGGTATCTATCTTACCCCTAGTGAGATAGGCCTCTACATCCTTACATTTGTCCTCTAGCCATCCCTGCTTAGCCATTTTGCACTTCCTGACGATCTCATTTTTGAGACGTTTGTATTCCTTTTTGCCTGCTTCATTTACTGCATTTTTATATTTTCTCCTTTCATCAATTAAATTCAATATTTCTTCTGTTACCCAAGGATTTCTACTAGCCCTCGTCTTTTTACCTACTTGATCCTCTGCTGCCTTCACTACTTCATCCCTCAAAGCTACCCATTCTTCTTCTACTGTATTTCTTTCCCCCCATTCCTGTCAATTGTTCCCTGATGCTCTCCCTGAATCTCTGTACAACCTCTGGTTCTTTCAGTTTATCCAGGTCCCATCTCCTTAAATTCCCACCTTTTTGCAGTTTCTTCAGTTTTAATCTACAGGTCATAACCAATAGATTGTGGTCAGAGTCCACATCTGCCCCTGGAAATGTCTTACAATTTAAAACCTGGTTCCTAAATCTCTGTCTTACCATTATATAATCTATCTGATACCTTTTAGTATCTCCAGGGTTCTTCCATGTATACAACCTTCTTTCATGATTCTTAAACTAAGTGTTAGTTATGATTATGTTGTGCTCTGTGCAAAATTCGACGAGGCGGCTTGCTCTTTCATTTCTGTCCCCCAATCCATATTCACCTACTATGTTTCCTTCTCTCCCTTTTCCTACACTCGAATTCCAGTCACCCATGACTATTAAATTTTCGTCTCCCTTCACAATCTGAATAATTTCTTTTATTTCATCATACATTTCTTCAATTTCTTCGTCATCTGCAGAGCTAGTTGGCATATAAACTTGTACTACTGTAGTAGGCGTGGGCTTCGTATCTATCTTGGCCACAATAATGTGTTCACTATGCTGTTTGTAGTAGCTTACCCGCATTCCTATTTTCCTATTCATTATTAAACCTACTCCTGCATTACCCCTATTTGATTTTGTGTTTATAACCCTGTAGTCACCTGACCAGAAGTCTTGTTCCTCCTGCCACCGAACTTCACTAATTCCCACTATATCTAACTTCAACCTATCCATTTCCCTTTTTAAATTTTCTAACCTACCTGCCCGATTAAGGGATCTGACATTCCACGCTCCGATCCGTAGAACGCCAGTTTTCTTTCTCCTGATAACGACATCCTCTTGAGTAGTCCCCGCCCGGAGATCCGAATGGGGGACTATTTTACCTCCGGAATATTTTACCCAAGAGGACGCCATCATCATGTAATCATACAGTAAAGCTGCATGCCCTCGGGAAAAATTACGGCTGTAGTTTCCCCTTGCTTTCAGCCGTTCGCAGTACCAGCACAGCAAGGCCGTTTTGGTTATTGTTACAAGGCCAGATCAGTCAATCATCCAGACTGTTGCCCTTGCAACTACTGAAAAGGCTGCTGCCCCTCTTCAGGAACCACACGTTTGTCTGGCCTCTCAACAGATACCCCTCCGTTGTGGTTGCACCTACGGTACGGCTATCTGTATCGCTGAGGCACGCAAGCCTCCCCACCAACGGCAAGGTCCATGGTTCATGGGGGGGGGGGGGTAAAGAGTCTTATGAAACCAAAATGGAACGGAAGTGAATCGTCTATAATTATGAACACTATTAAAGAAATCGTTATAGATAAGCAATCAGGAATAGTTACAAATATCCTGTGGATTAGAGGGCACAGTGGTATCTATCATAATTATATAATAGACAGCCAAGTGAACAATGAACTGAGGTGAAATCCTAAATAATAGACTTCCTTATCAAGAAAAGCAGGGCACAGACAGTGAGAAAGCGAGAAACGACTGGTAGGCGCATTGGGATTCGACCAAGACAGCAAAAAGAGTACAGTACGACCAGCTGCCACTAAAAGTAGCGTTATCCCCTTGGTTTAGTGATTGGAAAGGAGCAAATGAATCACAGCAACTAATACTCTCGTGCCCTTAAATCTTGCCAAATTCCCAACCCGTCTGTTCTGCAAAGGGCGGAAGGAATCTCTGTCATGTGATTTTTTCAATGAAGACGGAATGTGAATCATGTACTATTCTCGTGTAGCAGATACAAGGCTGTGGCGCCACCAGCGTAGACGTTGACACCATCTCAGACAGTATGACGCAACTGCTACCAATCGGAAGCCGTCCTTGGGCTATATAAGGCCACCACAGCAGCAATTTTGCCAGTCCGCGCTCTACACGCGCAGTATGAGCGCGCAGCTGGTGCGCAGCCGCCTGCGACGAGATCAGAGCGTGGGCTACCAAATGGCGGCTCGAGTTCAATCCTGGGATGAGCCTGGCTGTGGTGTTTACGCGCAGCCGCATTCTCGGTGCGCTGCAGCAAGTGCGGATCGTGGGGGCCCCCACTCCGTGGCCTCGCACTGGAAAATACCTCTGCGTCACCTCGGACCGGTGCCTCACCTGGGGACCACGCATCCAGGGGCTGAGAGGCCGAGCGCTCGGAAAGATCCTCTGCTCGGCCCCACAAATACTCTGCCCACCCTGTGCGGCATCTCGCTGTACGTAGCACTCGTCTGGCCGGTGCTCGAATAAGAGGCCGTGGTGTGGGGAAACGCGGCAGAAACCCGTCTGCAGACACTGCAGAGAGTGCAGAATAAAGCCTTCCGGCTGGCGCACCATCTGCCGAGGACACGAGGCAGCTCCAAGACATCGCGGGAAATAAATGGTTCAAAAGGCTCTGAGCACTATGCTGCGGTCATCAGTCGCCTAGAATTTAGAACTACTTAAACCTAACTAACCTAAGGACATCCATGCCCGAGGCAGGATTCTAATCTGCGACCGTAGCAGTCGCGCGGTTCCGGACTGAAGCGCCTAGAACCGCTCGGCCACACCGGCCGGCCATCGTGGGAATCCCGACGCTTCCGACGAGGTTCTACGCGTCGGCGAGGACATCCAGAAACATGCTGGTCAGTGGACTGGGAAACCAACTTCATTATCGCCCGGCTACCTGATGGCCTGACCTACGCCTGGAATGATAAGCCGGCAGCGAGAGGAGAAGAATACAGCCGACTGACAACCGAGAAGACGGGCCGAAAAGAGAAGAAAACGAATACACTACGATTCACCGAAATAGGAACAGCAGGCTCTGCTTAACCTGCATCGACCGTGCATGGCCTGCACGTGTGTCACGTCTGCGAGTCTGTTGCTCCTGACGAAGACAATGGTGGAAATCGTCAGAAGCTCGAGTTTAAAACCCTGAAGTGATGCGGCGGAAGGCCGTATACAACATCGTGACCGGGACAAACGTCTCACGAAATAAGCGTCAAACGAAATAAAAATAAAGGGAACGAAACTTGTCTAGCTTGAAGGGGGAAACCAGATGGCGCTATGGTTGGCCCGCTAGATGGTGCTGCCCTAGGTCAAACGGATATCAACTGCGTTTTTTAAAATAGTAACCCACATTTTTTATTACATATTCTTGTACTACGTAAAGAAATGTGAATGTTTTAGTTGGACCACTTTTTTCGCTCTGTGATAAATGGCGCTGTAATAGTCACAAACATATGGCTCACAATTTTAGACGAACAGTTGATAAGAGGTAGGTTTCTTAAATTAAACTACAGATAGTAGGTACGTTTGAACATTTTATTTCGGTTGTTCCAATGTGATACATGTACCTTTCTGAACTTGTCATTTCTGAGAACGCATGCTGTTACACCGTGATTACCTGTAAATACCACATAAATGCAATAAATGCTCAAAATGATGTCCGTCAACCTCAGTGCATTTGGCAGTACGTGTAACGACATTCCTCTCAACTGCGAGTAGTTCGCCTTCCGCAATGTTCGCACATGCATTGACAATGCGCTGACGAATGTTACCCGTTGTCGGTGGGTCACGATAGCAAATGTCCTTCAACTTTCCCCACAGAAAGAAATCCGGGGACGTCAAATCCGGTGAACGGGATGGTGCTTCGACGACCAATCCACCTGTCATGAAATATCCTACTACAGTGGTTCCCAACAGGTGGTCCGCGGACCCCCAGGGGTCCGCGAGCTATGCCAGAGGGGTCCGCAAGATGCTATTAGAATGAAAAATATATTAAATATATTTCGTATGATAAGAGATTTTTTGTTTTGGCCGCTTCCTGCATGAGCAGAGCTTTAGCGAACGCTAACTTTTGCGTCTAGCGTCTTCCTAGAGCCAACTGACACTAGCACACTCTAGTGCAAAACTAGAATTAGATAGAGGCAAATAGTTTTGCTGTATGCCGTTAAACTGCACGCGCTGTCTCTTTGCAGCTGACAACTGACAGTCACTTTACACAGAAACTCGCATTTCAGACGACAATCGGCCATTGTTAATTTATTGCCACTGCATTCACAGACCGTCTTGTTTACATATTCAATATTCTGTATTAAAACAGTAGTGTTTGTAAAGCGTTGTTTTTCGCGGAAGCTACAGTTCGGGTAGTTAAAAATGGACCGTTGGTTAAAAAGGTACCAATCATGCTCGATGAGTGGTCCTCGAAAAAATATTGTTGGGAACCCCTGTGTTATTCAGTACCGCTCCAATCGCACGCGAGCTATGTGCCGGACATCCGTCATGTTGGAAGTACATCGCCATTCTGTCATACGGTGAAACATCTTGTAGTAACATCGGTAGAACATTACGTAGGAAATCAGCATACATTGCACCATTTAGATTGCCGTCGATAAGATGGGGGCCAATTATCCTTCCTCTCATAATGCCGCACCATACTTTAACCCGCCAAGGTCACTGATGTACCACTTGCCGCAGCCATCGTGCCTAATAGTGCATATTATGCCGGTCTACGTTACCGATGTTGGTGAATGACGCTTCGTCGCTAAATAGAACGCGTGCAAAATATGTGTCATCGTCCCGTAATTTCTCTTGCGCCCAGTGGCAGAACTGTACACGACTTTCAAAGTCGTCGCCATGCAATTCCTGGTGCATATAAATATGGTACGGGTACAATCGATGTTGATGCAGCATTCTCAACACCGACGTTTTTGAGATTCCCGATTCTCGCGCAATATGTCTGCTACTGATCTGTGGATTAGCCGTGTCAGCAGCTAAAACACCTACTTGGGCATCATCATTTGTTGCAGGTCGTGGTTGACGTTTCACATGTGTCTGAACACTTCCTGTTTCCTTAAATAACGTAACTGTCCGGCGAACGGTTCAGACACTTGGATGATGTCGTCCAGGATACCGAGCAGCATACATAGCACAGGCCCGTTGGGCATTTTGATCACAATAGCCATACATCAACACGATATCGACCTTTTCCGCAATTGGTAAACGGTCGATTTTAACACGGGTAATGTATCACGAAGCAAATACCGTCCGCACTGGCGAAATGTTACGTGATACCACATACGTATACGTTTGTGACTATTACGGCGCCATCTATTACGAAGTGAAAAAAGTGGTCCAACTAAAACTATCATATTTCTTTACGTACTACACGAATATGTAATACAAATTGGGAGTTCCTATTTAAAAAAACGCAGTTGATATCCGTTTGACCTATGGCAGCGCCGTGTAGCGGGCCAACCATAGCGCCATCTGGTTTCCTCCTTCAAGCTAGACGAGTTTCGTTCTTTGCAGTTTTTTCGTTTGATGCTTATTTCGTGAGATATTTGGCCCGGTCACGATCAGTGGACCACCCTGTATACATGTACAACAGTGCCGTCGCGAAAGACTTCGTTCTCGTGTGACACATCGTAACCGAAAATCCCAGTTAGCGAAAAGTAAGATTAACAGAAACGACAGCGAGCGGACTCACTGCGGCTGCCCGCCAGCTGCGCGGTGGGCTTGACGAGCTCCCAGGGGTCGCCCGGCTCGTGGAAGGGCGTCAGCACGGTCAGGTTGTGGCCGCGGCGCGCCAGCTCCACCAGCAGCTCGCGGTTCACGATCCAGTGGCTGCGGCCCTCCATCGGGAACACGGCCAGGATGTTGGCACCCCTGGCGGCGGGGAGCCACCCGCAGCACCACGCCGCCGCCGCCCACACCGCCAGCGCCACAGCCGACGTCTGCAACACCGACCACGCGTCAACACTCCTCGGTCAGCAACTCGGTACAAGAAACAACAAAAAAAGACAAAATCAGCCTAAGTGCAAGAAGGACTCGCGCATCGTGGATTCTATACTAACTTGCCATCTTAACGATTATGCGTTATACACTGAAGAGCCAAAGAAATTGGTACACCTACCTAACATCGTGTAGCGGCTCCGCGGGCACGCAGAAGTCCTACAACATGACATGGTATGGACTCGACTAATGTCTGAAGTAGTGCTGGAGGGAATGGACACCATAAATCCTGCAGGGCTGCCCATAAATCCGTAAGAGGGGGTGGAGATCTCTTCTGAAGAGCACGTTGCAAGACATCCCAGATGTGCTCAATAATGTCCCTGTTTGGAGAGAGTGGTGGCCATCGGAAGTGTTTAAACTCAGAATAGTGTTCGTGCAGCCACTGTATAGCACTTCTGGACTTGTGGCGCATCGCATTGTCCTGCTGGAATTGCCCGAGTCCGTCGGAATGCACAGTGGACATGAACGGACGCATGTGATCAGACAGGACGCTTACATACGTGTCACCTGTCAGAGTCGTATCTAGAGGTATCACGGGTCCCATATCACTCCAACTGAACACTCCCCACTCCGTTACAGAGCCTCCACCAATTTGAACAGTCCCCTGCTGACATGCAGGATTCGTGAAGTAGTCTGCATACTCGTATACGCCTATCCGCTCAATACAATTTGAAACGAGACTCGTCCGACCATGCAACATGTTTCCCGTCATCAACAGCCAAATGTCGGTGTTGACGGGCCCAGGCGAGGAGCAAATTTGTGCGCCGTGCAGTCATCGAAGGTACACGAGTGGGCCTTCGGCTCCAATAGGCCATGTCAATGATTTTCCGTCGAATGGTTCGCACGCTGACACTTGTTGATGGCCCAGCATTGTAATCTGCAGCGATTTGCGGAAGGGTTGCACACCTGTAACGTTTAACGTTTCTCTTCAGCCGTCGTTGGTCCCTTTCTTGCAGGATCTTTTTCCAGCCGTAGCGATGTCGGAGATTTGATGTTTTACCGGATCCCTGATATTCACAGTAAACTCGTGATATGGTCGTACGGGAGAATTCACACTTGATCGCTACCTCGGAGATCTGTGTTCTATCCCTCGTGAACTGACTATAAGATCACTTTCAAACTCACTTGAATCTAGGGTGACCAGATGCAACTGTTTAAAAAGGAGGACAAACACCTTCAAAAAGGACGGCAAAAGAAGAAAAAAGAGGACACATCAAACGGGTCAACTGCAGATGAGGATACCACCCGTCAGCTTTGGACAAGTCACGTGACTGCCGGGAATTACCGGTAAAACTAGTAGTTAATTGTTACTGATGGTCAGGTGGTGGTTAACTGAACAATATAAAAAAAATTAAAACAATGATTGTGGTGACAGTGTGGCGTCAATTGCTTTGTTATGTCAACAACACGGAATTGTTTACAAAGCGAAAAACGTAAGACCATTCACCTCCCTTCATTCGACGCATCGCTACCAACATCTACAATTCAAGCAGCAGCTGACGACATGTAAACTGCACTTTAACCTTCTGAATACAAATAAATTGAATGAGTATGAAACGATGAAATAAAACCATGACAATCAGTCGAGTTATTTCTTACCTTTATTGGCCACTGAGACGTAGGCTACGTTCCAAATTCATTTCTCCCTTTCTTCAAGCCGGATATTTGCAGGAAAGGACATTAGAAAATGTACACTTTCGTTTAGGCATAGCCAAATATTTTACGTAACTCACTCGGTTAAAAATTACACTCACAAATCACAAATGCACTACAGGAAACCAAGCCACTACAAAGTGAAGATACGAAACGAAAATTTTAAATAATCGATATTTGCATTCGCTTGTAGGTAGATCGACGATAACATGGACGATGCTGGTGCCGCCTACTAACACCGCCTTCGTGCGAGTTTATCACGAAGGCTGTGCCAATAGTTAAAGTACTTAAGAAAAGAACGGGACGAATTGTAAATTTAACTGTATTACGCTCAACTTTGCGAAAAACCCGGACACTGGAAAAATCCGCCCGGGCCCCGGACAAAGAACTAAAAAGGAGGACATGTCCAGATTAATCCGGACGTCCGGTCACCCTACTTGAATCTTGTTAACCTGCCATTGTAGCAGCACTAACCTATCTAACAACTGCGCCAGACACTTCTTGCCTTATACAGGTGTTGCCTACCGCAACGCCGTATTCTGCCTGTTTACATATCTCTGTATTTCAATACGCATACTATACCAGTTTCTTTGGCGCTTCTGTGTACACAGGTAGAACACCAACCCCGCGAATCGATAATCTCGACGATTTTTGTCTGTCATCGACATCAATTCCCGATAAAAACAGATCTTAACTCTTTGAGGAGCAGGTAAACGCCATAAAAATAAAACCTACAGATGCATGAAGAGTAATTTACATATTTCAAATTTGATCCACTTGTTATACTTCAGTTTTATTATTGTGAAACGTTTTCTACAGTGGGTTTGTAAAAATTCGCCTTAACAACAGAAAAGGTCTAAGCATTAGATGTAGTCACCGCAGCTAAACATCACCTCATTACAGCATACGATAGTTGGTGGTTGAACTGTGGTAGAACTTTCTTTTAATTTTCGTGGTATCTCTTGAAACTGTTCTTATCTGCTCTCAGGCAGGAAGGTGCACTGCACACTGAAAATGTTCACATAGTTCACACAAGGGTCTTTCTTGAACAGCAAATTTCATATCTTCTAGATGGTGAGATAATAGCCTGATGTTTACTGCTTTCGTGGCGAATACTTTCGTCTACGTATGGTTTGTGTGCATCGATCTGAGATGATTATTTTTGTATACAGAGGATGAAGCAGCAGCCACTGAAACTATTTTCGGGGCCTACAAACTTTTTTACACCTCTCGACGAAAGGGAATGTCGATCACTGTCATGAATTGCATCACGGTCAACTCTGTTGTCACTAGAAGGAATTTCATCAAATCATATTGGATAACATTCTTCCTCTGTTGTTTTTCAGCGAGACATACTGGTTGGAGAAGAAGGTCGTTGGTTAGCGCCGCTTGTAAGGTGTCAGGCAAATCCAACACCTTCCATGAAAACCCTGACATGATAAGCAAATCCAGTAGCATGTCACATAGCTCCGAATAAATCGTGACATTAAATTAACCAAAGTAATACGAGTAACAAGTGAGCAAATGGAATACCACATACTAACACAAGAATGCCTGAATGCATGTCATACCTTCCCACCGTGAGACAGACGCAGTTCCGAGGGGAGAAACGAGAACAGAAGCCGAGAGCAGAGCCGTGTTAAGCTGGAAGGCCCTACGATAAGGGACGGACGGACACCCACGTCGGCAGCTAACCGCTAGGACCACCCCCCAGCCCATGTTAAAAGCAGAAGAACAGTATAGATCTTACGATAACACTAAAAGGCAGCTGCAAGTTTTAGCGTGAGACTTTTTCGCGTCTCTGTTACGTTGCAAACTTTAAAAACATTGCCCCACCACGAAAAGTATAACGTTTCTCATTGGATAGACAAATTTTGTAGGCGGAGCTTAAGGTTAACATTGAGACCCTGATTGATCAAATGAAAACACAGCCAAATAGTTTTTTTTTAAACCAACTTCAGTAAATTGTAGTAAGGAGAAGTTAGGAGAGAATTGCTTCCGAGACGGCGAGGTGAGCGGAGCTGTGCTGCCTGCCGCCCCCTGACGAACACCGACAAGGTAATGAACGCACGCGATGCCGCATAACAGCGCATAAAGCTTCACTCAGAACTGCAGAAGTCTCATCTGTTACATCCCCTTTTTGCGTAATACTAGTGTCGATCGTCAATTAAAGCTCATGGTGTTCACATTTGCTACTTGAAGTAAAAATCTGAAACGTGACGATTTTTCTGTTATATAGTTATTGAGAAACCACATCAGCCACTGTAATTTACGACAAGTTATATAAGTAATTAAAGATAATTGAGGGTCACTGTAGACCATTTTGATAGTTTTCTCTTTTGTGAAACTTAATTTAAACCTAGGTTATAGATGTGATATGGCATAGGTCATCCTTCGATCCATTGTAGAACTTGGAAACCCATTCAGGGAATATTCGTTCACATTTTTGTTGAACGCAGTTGGTTTTTACCATCCTGTATTAAAAAATTTCCTTTTATCAATAGTGCAATTTATAAACAATGTTTTGTGAGTAGAATAAAATTTCCAATGGTAAACTTAACTGCTTTTCGACGTTATTTTACCAGCTAACTAAAAATAGGAAAGCCTTGAACCCCTTCCACTAAATTTAGTTAGTATTAAGATTCTTTTACAGGGAGCGCAGTGGAGCTGACACTGAAATCATTAAGTATTTGGTTATATCATCACTAGTCTCACTGAACTCTTCTGAACTCTACATGTCATGTGTGGTCTGACGTCTCCTTACCAGCAACAGGTCCCAGGTTCAAACTAGTCAATTCCCTGAAAAACACGCTCAGAGCATTGTTGCGCGAAAGTGGTGGGGAGACACGACATAGAACAAACAGACACTACGCAGAATGTTAGAAAATGGCGACCCTGCCGGGATGGTAGAATACCATGATTGAAGGTCGACCACATGCCTAACTAGGTCAGAAAAATATCCTGTTAAAAAATTTTCGTAATAAAAAAAAATTTTCTTTTGAAAGGCATAAATAGTTGAAACAGTACTTGCAGCGATAGTGAGACATTCTAGCAGAGACAATAGCATAAATAAGTTATGAATTTTAAAAATTGTTAGAATTAAGTTTTCTCCTCAATGCAAGCGCACAGGTGGCGGATACATCGTTGACAAGTTGGTTCTGACCCAACAAGTAAGTGAATTGATTGTCAAGTCGTGTGAGCAAAAAGTTTATGAAACGCGTGAGATCGTATGATCGCACGTTGACTCGAAGTAGGGCGCGTGAATTGCTTTTAAAACAGAAAATAAGGGATTCGGAAAGATTAGCAATGGCAGATCGAGACCTTGACCGAATTGAGGTAGAGACCCAGCATGAAAATGGACAGAGAATAGAGGACAGTACAACAGACGATGCAGTATCGCGAGAAATAGGACATATAACGCACCATAAAGAGGATAATGTACGTCAAGGCACAGAGAACATAAGTCAGCATACGACAGAGGAGCAGGAATGTAGAGAAAGAGTCGATGAGGATTCTAACTTGCGTCTTGAATACGTAGAACCCATAGTACAAGTAATCAGAGCTCCCTCACCACAGAGTACAAGGAATGCGAGCAGAAACGTGTCACAGCACAGTTCAATGCAATCGGTTGCGAACCAACACTTGGGCGAAAACACAGAGCGTAGGACGTCGGAAGAAAACGCAATAGGACACACCAATCTGGCAGAATTATTACAACAAATTACGGAAAGCATGACAAGGCAAAAAGAAGACATAGCGAACCAAATTCAAATTCAGAATGCAGAAATCATGAGACAAATGTGTGAGATTAAAGAACAAAAAAAAAATTCAGTTACACCTAAGTCATATTGAAAGACGAGGCAAAAGAATCTCGAGAAGTGATAGGAAACTTACTAACAGGTTACAATCAATTGAGAACAGGCATTGACAAGGTACAAGTGGACGTACAAACATTGCGTAATGACATTCAGGACGAGATCAAAACATTACATAACAACACCCAGGGAGAAGTCCAGAAACTACAGAAACAGATAAACGTAATTACTAGACAAGCAGCTGGTGCAGCGCGTGAAATTGTTGAAAACAGTGTGTTACACAAACGTATCACAAAGGCAGCGCTGAAAAGATATGATAACCGCATAGTCAAAATAGAAGCGCAAACGAAGCGACAATTTCAGAAATTGCGAACAGAGTTGTTGCAAACCATCGAAGAGCGTAGTGAACAGGATCGAACAAGCACAGAGTCTGCAACCACATCCACATCTGTAACAGTACCGGAAAAACAAGCAATTAACGAAGATATTACGCATTTGCGATTCCAATCACAGGCGGAAAGTAACATACGTGAAATCAGACAGCCTGCAAAGCAACAAACACGTTTCGAAATTCTTGATGAACAAACGTCATCACAAACACATGCGGAACCACAAATGTATGTTTCAAGACAGTTTGGATCGTGCAATGAAGCAGCAAGGTTAGCCAGACAAGATACCGAACCAATACCTGACAATGGAAAACCAGGTCGCGAAGAGTACAGTGCAATGCATTCAGCTACACGTTCACATCCGATGGAAGAAAATTATTGCGTACCACTCCAACGATACTACGCAAGGGTTGGCGAAAGTTACAGTGGACAATATCCAATGGATCTACCACAACCGGAAAGAACGACGGGAGAAATGATCAGAAACAAAAGTGGTGAAGAATCGCGAATTTCATATGGAACTATGACGAAGTTCGACAACGATCATTTTCTCCCAGTCAGAAAATTTCAACACTTTCGAGAAGGAAACTCATTACATCCACGAACTTTTATTGATCAATTCAGAGTAGGATTACCAGAACACTGGACGCTAGCACACAAATTAGACTTTATATGTGCACACATGTCAGGAACAGTCGCAGAAACCATGCAGAATGTTGCAGCGACATGCCGATCGTACGAAGATTTCAGAGAGAAGTTTCTCTCACGATATTGGTCCAGCGAACCACAGAACAGAGTGAAGTACGAATTGTTGCAGAACCCATATTTTGAAAATTCGGGAGAGAAGAGTCCGTGAAATTTTTCGAATTAATGGCAAAGAAAAATCAATGCTTAGATGTACCATACAATGACGGAGGGTTGATTAAATTATGCGCGATGAAGCTACCATTGAAATACCAGCAATCATTAGTAGGTCGCGGAGGCAATGACGTCGAAGCATTTAAAGGTATTCTAAGGGAACTAGAGTTCATATTTTCTGAAGATGACGCAAGAAAAAGACGAGGCGCACGTGAAAACGAAAGCAAAAAGCAGTGGAATCCACAAGACACAGTACGAGGAAACAATAATTACGAACCATGTGATAACTTCGCACCAAGAAACGACAATAGATTTCAACAAAGAACCGGTTATGGATTTAGTAGAGAATATGGCAATAACTATAATTCACCCAGGAACGGCAACAACTATTACAGAGGGAATAACGACAACCGGAACGGGTACCGGAGAACCAATAGACCGACAAATTATCAACAAAGAAACCACTATCAACAAGCTGAACAAGAAAAGAGAATACAGATAGAAGAGGTGGAGGTAAGACCACCAAACCTCGAAAAACGTTCGAATTGACAGCTAAGCGCCCATGCCAAAGAGAATGATGCACCGACCCAGGACAATTGCAGCACCTTGAACAGAGAAGTAAAAATCTTATCACGAGAAGAGAAGAAGGAAGAAACAAATCCGCAGGGACCAGATGAAAACGAAGACAAAATAATAATATCGTGTTGGGACGAAATTAATTGGGAGAATACTGACGAGGAAGATGAATTACCAGAGGCATGCACAACGAATGTAGGAGGAAAGGACGAAGTAATGAGTATTGCAGAGCTATTTGAGATGGAAACCAGGGAAAGCGAATTCAATGAGGATAATGCGCAGTCGACAGAAGTTGAAAATAAGTTACGAGTGGGCACACAACCCAACGTATATAATGAAGGAAGTTATGAAGCGATAATTAGAGCATTTAGATGCGATTATGTGGAAGTAGCGACGAAGAAGGAGAAGATAGACGAGGATGAAGAAAAAGTAGAGGATGTTGAAGAAAGTGTAAACGAAGGAGGAAATAGAGAAGAGGAAATAAAAGAGAGAGAAGTAGCAGTCGAAGCTTATCCTACAGAAAGTTCGAATTCACAAGGGAAATTCCTAAAAAGACTCATGTATGATTCAGTGGAGGATTCGTTGATGCAAGAAGAAGAAGAAGAAGAAGAAGAACAGAACCAACCCTTTCAAATTTAACCAATTGTGAAGGCCATGGTAAAGCATATCCCAGTCAATATTGTAATTGATAGCGGAAGTGAACTGACTGCGATCTCAGAAAATTTATTCATGCAGTGTAATGCCAACGAGGAATTGCCAGTTCTGAAAACACATAAGATTAAAGTAAGAGGTCATATTAGAAATAATTCTGCGGAAGTTATGAGACAAACAAGGTTAACTCTTTCGTGTCAAGGTCAAAAGATCGAAGCCAACTTCGTGATTATACCTAAACTAACTGCAGATTTGATTATAGGTGCAGATTTCTTAAATGAGAGACGAGCGATAATGGATATGGGGAAAGGTAGCGTAACATTCGGGAATGTCACACTTCTCTTTCAGCAAAAGCTAAAATTAGAAGAAATACCAGTTATAAACAAACAATTAAAAATGATGCGAGATAAAGAGGATGAAGAATTAGAATGGTATGCACAAAAGGGGGAATCGCCTCAACTCATGTTAGAAGTCCATAAAGAAATCGACGAAAAATTGCAAGAAGTTCAAGGTATATCGGAACACAGTAAAAGAGAATTAGAAGGTATTTTATGAGATAAAGCAGAAGTATTTTTACCTAAGACTGGCAGTATTAAACACTTTCAGTACAAGTTTGAAGATTAATTTTATTACTGGTAAATAATCAGCACAATATTTCAAGATTATGTTCTACATCTACATCTACATTTATACTCCGCAAGCCACCCAACGGTGTGTGGCGGAGGGCACTTTACGTGCCACTGTCATTACCTCCCTTTCCTGTTCCAGTCGCGTATGGTTCGCGGGAAGAACGACTGTCTGAAAGCCTCCGTGCGCGCTCTAATCTCTCTAATTTTACATTCGTGATCTCCTCGGGAGGTATAAGTAGGGGGAAGCAATATATTCGATACCTCATCCAGAAACGCACCCTCTCGAAACCTGGACAGCAAGCTACACCGCGATGCAGAGTGCCTCTCTTGCAGAGTCTGCCACTTGAGTTTATTAAACATCTCCGTAACGCTATCACGGTTACCAAATAACCCTGTGACGAAACGCGCCGCTCTTCCTTGGATCTTCTCTATCTCCTCCGTCAACCCGATCTGGTACGGATCCCACACTGATGAGCAATACTCAAGTATAGGTCGAACGAGTGTTTTGTAAGCCACCTCCTTTGTTGATGGACTACATTTTCTAAGCACTCTCCCAATGAATCTCAACCTGGTACCCGCCTTACCAACAATTAATTTTATATGATCATTCCACTTCAAATCGTTCCGCACGCATACTCCCAGATATTTTACAGAAGTAACTGCTACCAGTGTTTGTTCCGCTATCATATAATCATACAATAAAGAATCCTTCTATCTATGTATTCGGAATACATTACATTTGTCTATGTTAAGGGACAGTTGCCACTCCCTGCACTAAGTGCCTATTCGGTGCAGATCTTCCTGCATTTCGCTACAATTTTCTAATGCTGCAACTTCTCTGTATACTACAGCATCATCCGCGAAAAGCCGCATGGAACTTCCGACACTATCTACTAGGTCATTCATATATATTGTGAAAAGCAATGGTACCGTAACACTCCCCTGTGGCACGCCAGAGGTTACTTTAACGTCTGTAGGCGTCTCTCCATTGATAACAACATGCTGTGTTCTGTTTGCTAAAAACTCTTCAATCCAGCCACACAGCTGGTCTGATATTCCGTAGGCTCTTACTTTGTTTATCAGGCGACAGTGCAGAACTGTATCGAACGCCTTCCGGAGGTCAAGAAAAATAGCATCTACCTGGGAGCCTGTATCTAATATTTTCTGGGGCTCATGAACAAATAAAGCGAGTTGGGTCTCTCACGATCGCTGTTTCCGGAATCCATGTTGATTCCTACATAGTAGATTCTGGGTTTCCAAAAACGACATGATACTCGAGCAAAAAACATGTTCTAAAATTCTACAGCAAATCGACGTCAGAGATATAGGTCTATAGTTTTGCGCATCTGCTCGACGACCCTTCTTGGAGACTGGGACTATCTGTGCTCTTTTCCAAACATTTGGAACCCTTCGTTCCTCTAGAGACTTGCGGTACACGACTGTTAGAAGGGGGGCAAGTTCTTTCGCGTACTCTGTGTAGACTCGAATTGGTATCCCGTCAGGTCCAGTGGACTTTCCTCTGTTGAGTGATTCCAGTTGCTTTCCTATTCCTTGGACACTTATTTCGATGTCAGCCATTTTTTCGTTTGTGCGAGGATTTAGAGAAGGAACTGCAGTGCGGTCTTCCTCTGTGAAACAGCTTTGGAAAAAGGTGTCTAGTATTTCAGCTTTACGCGTGTCATCCCCTGTTTCAATGCCATCATCATCCCGGAGTGTCTGGATATGTTGTTTGGATCCACTTACTGATTTAACGTAAGACCAGAACTTCCTAGGATTTTCTGTCAAGTTGGTACATAGAATTTTACTTTCGAATTCACTGAACGCTTCACGCATAGCCCTCCTTACGCTAACTTTGACATCGTTTAGCTTCTGTTTGTCAGAGGTTTTGGCTGCGTTTAAACTTGGAGTTTAAAACTTTGTTGTTGTACCACGGTGGGTTTTTCCCGTCCCTCACAGTTTTACTCGGCACGTACCTGTCTAAAACGCATTTTACGATTGCGTTGAACTTTTTCCATAAACACTCAACATTGTCAGTGTCGGAACAGAAATTTTCGTTTTGATCTGTTAGGTAGTCTGAAATCTGCCTTCTATTGCTCTTGCTAAACAGATAAACCTTCCTCCCTTTTTTTATATTCCTACTAACTTCCATATTCAGGGATGCTGCAACGGCCTTATGATCACTGATTCCCTGTTCTGTACATACAGAGTCGAAAAGTTCGGGTCTGTTTGTTATCAGTAGGTCCAAGATGTTATCTCCACGAGTCAGTTCTCTGTTTAATTGCTCGAGGTAATTTTCGGATAGTGCACTCAGTATAATGTCACTCGATGCTCTATCCCTACCACCCGTCCTAAACATCTGAGTGTCCCAGTCTATATCTGGTAAATTGAAATCTCCACCTAAGACTATAACATGCTGAGAAAATTTATGTGAAATGTATTCCAAATTTTCTCTCAGTTGTTCTGCCACTAATGCTGCTGAGTCGGGAGGTCGGTAAAAGGAGCCAATTATTAACCTAGCTCGGTTGTTGAGTGTAACCTCCACCCATAATAATTCACAGGAACTATCCACTTCTACTTCACTACAGGATAAACTGCTACTAACAATGACGAACACCATCGGTTGCATGCAATCTATTCTTTCTAAACACCGTCTGTACCTTTGTAAAAATTTCGGCAGAATTTATCTCTGGCTTCAGCCAGCTTTCTGTACCTATAACGATTTCAGCTTCGGTGCTTTCTATCAGCGCTTGAAGTTCTGGTACTTTACCAACGCAGCTTCGACAGTTGACAATTACAATACCGATTGCTGCTTGGTCCCCGCATGTCCTGACTTTGCCCCACACCCATTGAGGCTGTTGCCCTTTCTGTACTTGCCCAAGGCCATCTAACCTAAAAAACCGCCCAGCCCACGCCACACAACCCCTGCTACCCATGTAGCCGCTTGTTGCGTGTAGTGGAATCCTGACCTATCCAGCGGAACCCGAAACCCCACCACCCTATGGCGCAAGTCGAGGAATTAGCAACCCACATGGTCGCAGAACCGTCTCAGCCTCTGATTCAGACCCTCCACTCGGCTCTGTACCAAAGGTCCGCAGTCAGTCCTGTCGATGATGCTGCAGATGGTGAGCTCTGCTTTCATCCCGCTAACGAGACTGGCAGTCTTCACCAAATCAGATAGCCGCCGGAAGCCAGAGAGGATTTCCTCCGATCCATAGCGACACACATCATTGGTGCCGACATGAGCGACCACCTGCAGATGGGTGCACCCTGTACTCTTCATGGCATCCAGAAGGACCCTTTCCATATCTGGAATGACTCCCCCTGGTATGCACACGGAGTGCACATTGGTTTTCTTCCCCTCTCTTGCTGCCATTTCCCTAAGGGGCCCCATTATGCGCCTGACGTTGGAGCTCCCAACTACCAGTAAGCCCACCCTCTGCGACCGCCCGGATCATGCAGACTGAGGGGCAACCTCTGGAACAGGACAAGCAGCCATGTCAGGCCGAAGATCAGTATCAGCCTGAGACAGAGCCTGAAACTGCTTCGTCAGACAAACTGGAGAGGCCTTCCGTTCAGCCCTCCGGAATGTCTTTCGCCCCCTGCCACACCTCGAGACGACCTCCCACTCTACCACAGGTGAGGGATCAGCCTCAATGCGGGCAGTATCCCAGGCAACCACAGTCTTAGTCCGATCGGGGGATGCGTCGGATGAGCTGGCCGTCCCCGACAAACCCCCATCTGGACCCCCCACTGTGATGCCCATTGGCAACAGCCTCAAACTGTGTGATCGAAGCCAACACTGCCTGAAGCTGGGAGTGAAGGGATGCCAACTCAGCCTGCATCCGAACACAGCAGTTGCAGTCCCTATCCATGCTAAAAACTGTTGTGCAAAGAACATCTGAACTAATCTACAGAGAGCGCAAACAAATCGACAAAATTTAAATGGTTATTAAAATACAAAATTGCCTAGTAAATGCAGTAATGCCTCTACTTGCGCACTGCTGACACTGCTCGGCGGCAGAAGGAGACTAAGCGATTTTACACTATTCAGGTACTAAAACGTGATGCTACAACTCTCAAATACTATAATACGCCCGAAATTTATGAATTAAACAATGCACGTACCAAAAACACACAAAGAAATTAAGAATTAAACTATGTAACAAATGAGTGAGCTAGGAGTATACGACTTGCTGCTGCAGCTGCTTATCCAACGGCGGCAGGGAGCACACTTGCAGATAAGATCATCAGGAGAAAGAAGAATGAAGAGAGAGGAAGGTGGGAAAAAGAAAGTAGTTTCAATAAAAACAAAAATAACACCAATAGTACCATAGATTAAGGTGAAGGGATAAAGCATAGATAAGTCTAACAGCATGAAATACTGAAATGCTATACACCACGACACTACACAAAAATAAAAAAACGAATTGAAGTTAAGACTCAAAATATCTTAGAATTGCAACATGGAAAGGGCGCCGAAATTTGTGAAGCTTTTTAAGAAGGCGTAAAACAATGTAGGTACTAGACATATGTTAGATGATTATAAGTAAAACTTTTTGTAAGAACCATTGTAAAAACTCCAACAAAGACCAGATGCAACGAACTACAAGTTGCAATGCGAAAAGTATCAAGAAAGAAAAGGACGTAATTAGCAAGACACGATTCTTACAAGGCAGAAGCATCGAGAGAAGGGAAAGGACAGAGAGACCAACAGAGGGTAGCTGAAGTGGGCAGTAAATCTGCTGGACCACAGGGTGACGGAACCCTGCTGGGACAGAACACGGAACCACAGAGTGACGGAACACGGAAGGGACCGGTGCAGGGACTGACAAGCAAACACCACCGGACTTTCACCGCTCATAAACCCCGGGACGCCCCAACTCAGCGGAGCGAGCAAAAAATGGCCCGACGAGAAGACCGCTTGGGCAAGCCACCACTGGCAAAAAAAAAAAAAAGTGTAAAAGTCACACTACAGCTATTAAACAGCATGCTGATGCACGAAACTGAAGAAAACTTCCACAAAGTAAAAATGACATGCCCAAACAATTTATCAAACTGTTATTAAGAGAACTTCAAAGCGACTAGTTATCGATAAATATTTCCATATCCTGCCCAGAGAAGAACCAAGAAGCAAGTAAGAAGCAGAGAAAAAACAGGAAGAACAGAAGTTGAAGATTCGCAAGATTGAGACCAAGAAAGAAGATGGGCAAAGAATAGACGACATACCTTCCCAAATCCCGATCCTATTGTAAACTAGTCGTCTGCGAAGTATTACAACAAAAAACGACCGCTTTTAGCGACACATAACGATGCCTTTCACGCATACAAAGCCAGTAAACCACGAGATTCTGCACTCACAGCTCCATTCCATTATGGGACCTCCACAACAGCAACACACACTTGAAAAGTCAACAAGGAACCACGAACGAAGCTGTACATCAAATACTTGCTCACATCCATCTCGCTCAAGTCCATCACCTTTGTGCAAAAAAAACATTCACCAACCTCATGCTTAAACATTCATAGGATTGTGTGAATGTGTGAAATCAAATTATGTGATGTAGGAATTGTGCAAAAGAAACATGTGAAAAACTAAATAAGTTAAGCACACCAGACAGCTAATAAACTACAAAATAACAGTCATTGACTATGGACTTAAGTAAAAAATAGACTATCGATAAAAATAAGTCATTAGTTCAGAAATGGACAGTATATAAAGAACAAAAGTAAGGCATAATAAACACTAAAACTATATGCCACTTATTTTGGTTCAAAATGGTTCAAATGGCTCTGAGCACTATGGGACTTAACTTCTGTCGTCATCAGTCCCCTAGAACTTAGAACTACTTAAACCTAACTAACCTAAGGACATCACACACATCCATGCCCGAGGCAGGATTCGAACCTGCGACCGTAGCGGTCGTGCGGTTCCAGACTGCAGCGCCTTTAACCGCATGGCCACTTCGGCCGGCCCACTTATTTTCTCCTCATAAAAATAAAAGAATAACTATATTTTACTTATTTTCTCCTAATAAAAACAAAGAATATAAAATTATCTTGTTGGATGTTTCCCTTTTTTTTAACATTTGTGCCATTTGTTAGGATAATATCTCAATACTTGTGTATGTATATTTCTTTGTCAAAGCAATTCTTGGAAATAATTCTTATTTGTTAGTGTAACAATGTTGAAATGAGTGTCTAGAAACAAAAACATTTTACTTCTACATGATATTTAGAAAATGTGTTGGGAATAGATTTTACTTAACTACTACATTTATAAAAACAATATTTCTAAGAAAATCGATGTGAAAGACTCCTCACTTTCGATAACAAACTTCTCAAAAAACAAACTTCACAATTAAATAAAGAAAGAAAATAATTAAAAAATTATAATTATAATACAATAAAAATATTCTTCCCTTGTCAATATAAACATATTTTTGATAATAATGTGGAAGAATATAAAAATATAACTTAGAAATACAAACTAGCATAGAACAGAATAACGTGGCTGAACAGTAGGCAACAAAATTTAGATAACGGAATAATTTTTGACTGGCTTGGACAATGATTCAATCATTGCCTAACTTCAGTACAAAAATTAAGTTCGAAGGGTGGTGATATGTAAGGTGTCAGGCAAATCCAACACCTTCCATGAAAACCCTGACATGATAAGCAAATCCAGTAGTATGTCACATAGCTCCGAATAAATCGTGACATTAAATTAACCAAAGTAATACGAGTAACGAGTGAGCAAATGGAATACCACAGACTAACACAAGAATGCCTAAATGCATGTCATACCTTCCCACCGTGAGACAGACGCAGTTCCGAGGGGAGAAACGAGAACAGAAGGCGAGAGCAGAATCGTGTTAAGTTGGAAGGCCCTACGATAAGGGACGGACGGACACCCACGTCGCCAGCTAACCGCTAGGACCACACCACCCTGCAAGTTTTAGCGTGAGACTTTTTCGCGTCTCTGTTACGCTAGGACCACCCCTAGCCCATGTTAAAAGCTAGAGCCCTCCAGAAGAACAGTATAGATCTTACGATAACATTAAAAGGACCACACCAGCTGCAAGTTTTAGCGTGAGACTTTTTCGCGTCTCTGTTACGTTGCAAACTTTAAAAACATTGCCCCACCACGAAAAGTATAACGTTTCTCATTGGATAGACAAATTTTGTAGGCGGAGCTTAAGGTTAACATTGAGACCCTGATTGGTCAGATGAAAACACAGCCAAATAGTTTTTTTTTAAACCAACTTCAGTAAATTGTAGTAAGGAGAATTAGGAGAGAGTTGCTTCCGAGACGGCGAGGTGAGCGGAGCTGTGCTGCCTGCCGCCCCCTGACGAACACCGACAAGGTAATGAACGCACGCGATGCCGCATAACAGCGCATAAAGCTTCACTCAGAACTGCAGAAGTCTCATCTGTTACATCCCCTTTTTGCGTAATACTAGTGTCGATCGTCAATTAAAGCTCATGGTGTTCACATTTGCTACTTGAAGTAAAAATCTGAAACGTGACGATTTTTCTGTTATATAGCTATTGAGAAACCACATCAGCCACTGTAATTTACGACAAGTTATAAGTAATTAAAGATAATTGAGGGTCACTGTAGACCATTTTGATAGTTTTCTCTTTTGTGAAACTTAATTTAAACCTAGGTTATAGATGTGATATGGCATAGGTCATCCTTCGATCCATTGTAGAACTTGGAAACCCATTCAGGGAATATTAGTTCACATTTTTGTTGAACGCAGTTGGTTTTTACCATCCTGTATTAAAAAATTTCCTTTTATCAATAGTGCAATTTATAAACAATGTTTTGTGAGTAGAATAAAATTTCCAATGGTAAACTTAACTGCTTTTTCGACGTTATTTTACCAGCTAACTAAAAATAGGAAAGCCTTGAACCCCTTCCACTAAATTTAGTTAGTATTAAGATTCTTTTACAGGGAGTGCAGTGGAGCTGACACTGAAATCATTAAGTATTTAGTTATATCATCGCTAGTCTCACTGAACTCTTCTGAACTCTACATGTCATGTGTGGTCTCGCGTCTCCTTACCAGCAACAGGTCCCAGGTTCAAACTAGTCAATTCCCTAAAAAACACGCTCAGAGCGTCGTTGCGCGAAAGTGGTAGGGAGACACGATATAGAACAAACAGACACCACGCAGAATGTTAGACACTGACCACACAGAAATCCGATATCGCAGTGCCTGTGTTATTCCGATTACGACGCAAAGTTGCATGTGCAAAGGAACAGGTACTACGGCGACCACAGACTTTACGAAACACATCAAATGAATTCTCCACCGCGAATAAGGACTATCATAAGCTGTAGAATGCAATGGCGAAAATGAAAATTTGTGCCGGATCGGGACATGAACCTGTATTTCCCGCTTATCGCGTGCGGTCGCCTTACCATGTGTGTATCCGTGCACGACTCACAGCTGCACCCAAACTTCCATATGTCGTCAACCGTGCGCCTACGCCCTGTACTCGCACATCCGTTATGTATGTTCCCGTACACGTCAGACGTATTTCAAACTCGCTTGCCCGTCATCGGCAGATACATACGATTTTGCAGTGCCTGTGTTATTCTGATCACGAAGTGTAGTTCCTTTCGACATGTATGCATGCATGCAGGTCCAAAGGACGCATAGTTGACGACATATGGAAGTTTGGCTCTGGCCGTGAATTGTGCTCAGATACCCAAAATGGTAGCCTGCACGGTAGCTCAGCATGTTCGGTCAGAGGGCTGCTCGCTCTGTGTAATAAAAGAACTGAGTAAATGAATCAACGATCAACTTGAACAGATATCCTGTGACGTTCGCCCAGACCAAACACAGCGAACAATACTAGACTAAATGAGAAGAAAAAAAGGTGGTAAGGCGACCGCTCGCGATAAACGGAAAATACTCGTTCGAGTCCCGGTCCGGCACAAATTTTCGTTGTTCCAACGTTCCTGGAAAGGAAAAAGTTCAAATTTTTATGCATTCAATGTGAGCACCATGTGTTACATGACAAATATCGAAACGATGGCTCATTTCCTACCGCACACGAAGTGGCTGGTCTCTCGTTATCGAATTCACAGCTTCAACAATGCGATGTCGCAGACGTTGAGTAGTGTCGGCTATAAGGGGGATAAAAACGCGGTCTTGTACGTAACCCCACAGACAAAAGTCGCAGGGTGTGACGTCTGGGACGTTGGATTAGAAGAGGAGGAGCAGAGGATGAACTTCGTCGCCGGTTGCCTCCTAGGTCTCCACACTCCACATCTACATCTACATTTATACCCCGCAAGCCACCCGACGGTGTGTGGCGGAGGGCACTTTACGTGCCACTGTCATTACCTCCCTTTCCTGTTCCAGTCGCGTACGGTTCGCGGGAAAAAAGACTACCGGAAAGCCTCCGTGCGCGCTCGAATCTCTCTAATTTTACATTCGTGATCTCCTCGGGAGGTATAAGTAGGGGGAAGCAATATATACGATACATCATCCAGAAACGCACCCTCTCGAAACCTGGACAGCAAGCTACACCGCGATGCAGAGCGCCTCTCTTGCAGAGTCTGCCACTTGAGTTTGCTAAACATCTCTGTAACGCTATCACGCTTACCAAATAACCCTGTGAAGAAACGGGCCGCTCTTCTTTCGACCTTCTCCTTTGTCAACCCGATCTGGTACGGATCCCACACTGATGAGCAATACTCAAGTATAGGTCGAACGAGTGTTTTGTAAGCCACCTCCTTTGTTGATGGACTACATTTTTTAAGGACTCTCCCAATGACTCTCA
Organism: Schistocerca piceifrons; assembly: GCF_021461385.2. Taxonomy (NCBI): domain Eukaryota; kingdom Metazoa; phylum Arthropoda; class Insecta; order Orthoptera; family Acrididae; genus Schistocerca; species Schistocerca piceifrons. The sequence continues at coordinate 137,830,224 of NC_060147.1, forward strand.
ACCTGGTACCCGCCTTGTGACTTTTGTCTGTGGGGTTGCGTAAAAGACAGCGTTTTTTATCCCTGCTATGCCTGACACTCTTGAAAGTCACCGACATCGCGTTGCTGGCGCTGTGGATTCGGTAAGGAGAGACAAGCTGCCTCCGGTGTGACAGGAAATGTGCCACCGTTTTGATATTTGTCGTGTAACATACGATGTTCACATTGAATGCATAAAAATTTGAACTTCTCTCTTTCCAGAAACGTTGGAATTGTATTTCTATCTTTTGTAGTTTGGAAGTAATAAATGCTTCAAATCTGTTCATTCTTTTTTAACAGCCCTGTACATATAAATGGCAGAGTGCCAGGTGAACGAAAATTTAAGGGTAGAGTTTCTGGAGAAATTTGTAGACTGTACAGCTTCGTGAGACACGACGTTCGAGGAGTATAGCAACATAGATGCGAGGAATGAAGCACTTTTTTCATTTTTTAAGGACTCCATATTGGTTTCTACATCCCTGTTTGTAGGTTTTATTTCCGATACTTATAGGAAATGAAATCTAAAAACCTAAAATCAACATTTCATCGACTATTATTCATAAAATATACTTCCAGCGTTGTTATGTGTTAAAAAGTCCATCCTGTAACCAAGCCCTCTGCTACGAAGAGTAAAGTGTGGAAGTGTTTTTCAGAGTTCTGACAATTGCCAAATGCTTCATTTCTTATGCGTCTGTTGTATTTATTATATGAGTGCGCCACTACCATAGTCTTCGAATTTGAAATAATTTCTTTAAACTTACAGGAACATAAACAAAATAATTGAGTTCACACTAACTTTTTTTTGCTTTATTCATTTTGCTTTACCATGAGGTATTTCCTCAGTCAACTACCAATCACGTTGCAGCTTTCAGGAATCATTTTAGTTAATAATTGTGAGGATACCACTACAGCGAATCTGAGGTCCACTTAACTTCTGCCAGTGATTAGAAATGGTAATGAAGCTAACAGTTCCTCCTTGCAGCTTACAGACTCTCTCATGACTATTTTAATCATTAAATATAACACGATGATGAGCAACAGCTCCGAAGCGCATGATTCACCCATTCTTAAGTAATTACGAAAATTATCGGGTCCCAGCTGCTTAACTAACAGAAGGTGGGTGAATTTCTTTCCTTGCATTAATCACTTCTTTGCCCACAGTGTTTTTCGTTTTGTTTGTCCTCGTTGCTTCTAAAACAGCCAAGGCAAACCTCTGTGTTTGTTCCTGTGTAAAACCAAGTGGGATATCTTAGAACGAACTCACAAGGGGAGGCCGCCAATTGTGAAATTCAGATTCGATTCATACTGTGCATAATAAAAGCTCATGGCCAGAGGTGTAATGTGGCAAGGCACCAAGATGCACTTCTCAACCGTTGTCGAGAAAATCGACAGTTAAAAGAAACCGTTGCGGTGAAATACTCTCTAAGATTAATAATTCTCTACAGCGTCGTGGCGCAGCGGTAAGCTCTCGGGTTCGTAATCCGTAGGTCGCCGGATCGAATCTCGCGCTATGCAACCTTTTTTTTAGTATTTGTTTTTTATAATTCATATATATATATATATATATATATATATATATATAAAAAATTCCCGGCAATCAGTTGCAACAATTATGCATATAATAAGTTGTTGAAAGTCGTTTGTCGTGGAAAAACTGGCCACTTCGAACATCATTATGTTTTCCGCAAACAAAGTTGTATTTCACAAATGTTATTAATTGTCTTCATAATGTTAACCACGTATAGTTAACGGAAGACGTAGAAACGATATTCCGAAACGAATACGTATAGCGTAAGTCAAACGTTCGAATTAGAATAGAGACCCCACGAACACAAATTTGCTGTGGCAGGTATGAAATATAAACTCCGTTACTCGCTCGTTACACTTGAATGACAGATGTTGAATGGGCCGAAACGAGCCGCCGCATAACAGCGTAGTTGCCTGCCAACTTCGAAAGAAGGTAGATGCGGTCCCTAGCGCAACTTATAACATTGTCGAAAATCAGTGCGGACGGGAGAGCTTTGGTACACCCTGTTAAAAAAAAAAAAAAAAAACGGAAAAATGGAGGCGGTACAATTGGAAAAATTGCATGGCGCGAGATTAGATCCGGCGACCTCCGGATTGCGAACCCGAGCGCTTACCGCTGCGCCACGACGCTGTAGAAAATTTTTAATCGTCGAGAGCATTTCACCGAACGGTTTCTTTTAACTGTCGATTTTCTCGACAACGGCTGAGAAGTGCATCTTCGTGCTTTGCCACATTACACCTCTGGCCATGAGCTTTTATTATGCACACTATGAATCGAATCTGAATTTCACAATTGGCGGCCTCCCCTTGTCAGTGAATCGGTCGGTAAGTGTACAGGATGCCACAAGTTGGTTGGTTGGTTGGTCGGTCCGTCAGTTGATCGGTCTGTTGGTTGGTCGGGCTGTCGGGTGGTCGGTCTCAGTTGATCGGTCTGTTGGTTGGTCGGTTGGGCCGTCTGCGTATTGTCGGTTGATCGGTCTGTCTGCCGGATGGTCGGTGTGTCGGTTTGTCTGTCGGCTGGCCGGCAAATTAATGCCTTTAACCTCACACGTGAACACGTGAGGCAATACTGACCTTACGACTTATCTTAGAAGCATTTGCAGACTTAGAGAAAGCTTTTGACAATGTTGACTGGAATACTCTGTTTCAAATTCTAAAGTTGGCTGGGGTAAAATACAGGGATGGAAAGGCTATTTACAATTTGTACAGAAACCAGACGGCAGTTATAAGAGTTGAGGGGCATGAAAGGTTCAAATGGTTCAAATGGCTCTGAGCACTATGGGACTCAACTTCTGAGGTCATTAGTCCCCTAGAACTTAGAACTAGTTAAACCTAACTAACCTAAGGACATCACATACATCCATGCCCGTGGCAGGATTCGAACCCGCGACCGTAGCAGTCGCGCAGTTCCGGACTGAGCGCCTAGAACCGCTAGACCACCGCGGCCGGCGGCATGAAAGGGAAGCAGTGGTTGGGAAAGGAGTGAGACAGGGCTGTAGCCTCTCCCCGATGTTATTCAATCTGTATATTGAGCAAGCAGTAAAGGAAACAAAAGAAAAATTCGGAGTAGGTATTAAAATCCATGGAGAAGAAATAAAAACTTTGAAGTTCGCCGATGACATTGTAATTCTGTCAGAGACAGCAAAGGACTTGGAAGAGCAGTTGAAGGGAATGGATAGTGTCTTGAAAGGAGGATATAACATGAACATCAACAAAAGCAAAACAAGGATAATGGAATGTAGTAGAATTAAGTCAGGTGATGCTGAGGGAATTAAATTAGGAGTTTTGCTATTTGAGGAGCGAAATAACTGATGATGGTCGAAGTAGAGGGGATATAAAATGTAGACTGGCAATGGCAAGGAAAGCGTTTCTTAAGAAGAGAAATATGTTAACATAGAGTGTAGTTATAAGTGTCAGGAAGTCGTTTCTGAAAGTATTTGTATGGAGTGTAGCCATGTATGTAAGTGAAACATGGACGATAAATAGTTTGAACAAGAAGAGAATAGAAGCTTTCGAAATGTGGTGCTACAGAAGAATACTGAAGATTAGATGAGTAGATCACATAACTAATGAGGAGGTATTGAATAGGATTGGGGAGAAGAGGAGTTTGTGGCACAACTTGACTAGAGGAAGGGATCGGTTGGTAGGACATGTTCTGAGGCGTCAAGGGACCACAAATTTAGCATTGGAGGGCAGCGTGGTGGGTAAAAATCGTAGAGGGAGACCAAGAGATGAATAAACTAAGCAGTTTCAGAAGGATGTAGGTTGCAGTAAGTACTGGGAGATGAAGAACCTTGCAGAGGATAGGGTAGCATGGAGAGCTGCATCAAACCAGTTTCAGGACTGAAGACTACAACAACAACAACAACAACAACAATAACAACCTCATTTATATAGGTGCCCTAGCATCAAGGATATGTTATAAAAGCACGCAAAAAGATTTAAGACGAAAAGGCTCAACTGCAAGTGTCAATATACACTTTAAGTTAATGGGTTAACAAAAGCCTGGTGTAGAATTTTTATTTATTAAAAAATTGACAATGGCGCCATGTGCCGATAGTGTGGTAGCAGTTCATCGTACTTTCCAATAACCTGGAGACGTAGCTGGTAGCTGCTGTGCGGAGGACCGGGGCTCGGTTCCCGGTATTGCCATGGTTCTCCATGGTGGGGTGGGGAGTGGGCGGGGGAGTTCGGCCCATGGTGCACTCTGTCTCGTGAGGCCAGATGAAGAGCTACGTGGTGGAGAGGTAGCGGCTCGAAGGTCGGAGCGTCGACAACGGCCGGGAGTGAGGTGAGCTAACACTGTGCCCCTCCATACAGCAAATCTTGAGACCAAGACCTTAAAATGATATATACGGTGTACAGAGTATGAGTAAAACACAAGACACTAGCGCAACTTCAACTGTTGCAGTTTAACTGTGAGGAGAAGGGAGCACGTAAAAACGTGAGCACGGCACATGTACATCCCGTCCACTATCCCAAGCTTACTAACAGCAACATCAGACGCTACTTACGGGCTCTACACAGGCAACAACCAAACGACCGACCGACCGACAAATTGGACATGTGTAGACGCTTTGGCCAACTGACCAACCAAATTTTCTTGCTGCAATGCTCCCAAAAAAGCCACCTTCCCACCACTCCACCCAACAAATTGTGGTGTGTGTAGCACGTTGTGCCAACCGCCCTAAAAAAGTTCGTTTTTGTCTCTGCGTACAGGATTAAATGCTGCTCTAATATACATGACAGGGTGCCAAGCGGGCGAAAGTTTAAGGGCAGGCATTGCCTGCAGGGGCGAGCGACTGTTAAAACTGAGTTTCTGAAAACAACCACAAGTCGCAGTTTTTTTATTTATTTACCGGTTTCTCTCTTCAAATGAACACGAGGATCATCAGAATACGAAGTGTAAAAGATACAAATCGAGATAATATTGAAAACCTACATTTATGTAACGTAAATTATATGTTCTATTTCCAGTACGGCGACTTACGTTTGAAGCTGACTGACAGTATTAAACTACTGATTGTACTACAATACTTACGTTTAAAGTACAGTAGTAAATGATGAAATTGACAACGCCAAAGACTGAACTGAGTGTACAGCAGTACTTGTAACATACTTGCTATAGTGATCCAAAGATAATTTACGAGTACAGAAAACGAAATTTATGTTTTATTCGCCTCTCTTGTGGGCATCTCATATTTTTATATGTCTGCTTTATCTTTCAAAAATAAGAGTACATCTGTAAAGATTAAAATATCTTAAAACATTATAAAAATACATATAAAAAAATATATTTACCAAAAGGCATTCTAAACTACCGTTTTTAAAAGTATATCTGTTAGGATAATATGGCCGGTTTTGTATATTTTGTAGCTTATCTATAGCACTTCATCAAATAACTGGGATGACCCATGTAAATTAAATGCGTTTTGTTCCTTTAATAAATTTTGCGAGTTTTTCTTCTTTTCTGAAAAATTTCTAATTCTTCTAAAACAGTTTAAAAAAATGGCCGTTATCTGCGATGTGGATAACTTTCTTACTATCTTGAATCTCATCTAATGTATCTTTAGTTGTTCTCAAATGTTCACTCTGTGCTGACGATTTGAGTTTAAATTGCAATGTCCCTAAAAACATATTTTAAATGATCTTCCAGTTTGTCCGTTGTACGTGCTCTGAGAATTTTGGTAGTTTATTTTACATACCCCTGAATTACTGTATCTGTTGTGTACATTCTCTTTGTCTATTAGTGCATGTCTAAGGAAGCTGCTAGTTCAAACGGCTACTTTAACTTTTTGTCGTGGGAAGCATCTCGCAATACGATCTGTTACAGGACCTTTGTATGTGAGTGTAATATATCTTTTATTTTCTACTGGCTTGCCTGTACAGTTGGTTTTTATTTCGTTTAATATTTTCTGTATAGTGTGGTACAATTTCACTGTATCACGTTCTTGGTGATTGTTCCTTAACGTTATTTTTCGATTGTCTGTAATTCTGTAGCTCTGTCCTGGTCTGTGAGTGGTAACTGTAACATTCTGTGTAAAGCTGAATAGAAGTATGCTCTTTCGTGCTGTGTTGGATGATATGAATTATTCCTAGTAATTGTATCTGAATATGTAGGCTTCCTGTAAACTCTAAAAGTACGTTTCCTGTTCGATCTACTAATTGATAAATGGAGAAAACTGATGCTGCTGTCAGTTTCATGTTCAACCGTGAACTTAATTTTTGGGTGCAGTTGGCTGAGTTTGTCTGCTTCTGCATTTAAGTATTCTGTGGTTCCCTTAAATAGGACTATCTACTGTCGGTAACGTACCTGTTATAATACAGTATTTTCAGTTTTATATCTGGAAATTTACCAAAAAATCTAATTTCCAAGTCATTAAGAAAAGTTCTGATAAGAAGCTACATAAACTATAGCTATTGCTAGACCGTCTCCCATGCGATAATTTTTTCCATTAAAGGCAAAATTGCTGAATTCAGGGCTAAATTGCAAAATGTCTAACAGCTCTAAAATCTCATCTACTATCATAATTTTATGATATAGTACATTACCGTAATTATGTCTGTTTCGTCAGTTGGTATAGGGAGGAATTTAAGACTGGAGATCTTTTTGGGCACGTCTTCCAAGGAGCATAGCAATATAGGTGCAAGGAATGAAGCACATGTTTAATTTTTTTAATAAATCCATATTGGTTTCGTGTCACACATAAGAAGGTCTGGTGACATTCTGTATTTCCGTTTGTAGGTTTTATTTCCGATGCTTGTAGGAAATGAAATATAAAAACTGAAATATCGACATACTGTCATAGTTGTTAAAAGTCCAGCCCATATCCGAATCCTCTGTTATGAAGAGCGCAGTGTGAGATTGTTTTAGAATTATAAGTTACTAAATGCCTCATTTCTTGTGTATCTGTTATTTTATTTAATAGATGATGTGCGCCACCACCATGTGTAACGTTTCTTCTTCGAATTTGAAATGAGTTTCTTAAGTTTACCGGTAATAGTTTATGCCACATACATAGATAGATTAATAATGTTTACATGAACACCTTGTGTTTTATTTATTTTGCTTTGCCATGATGTATTTGCTCAGACAACGATATACTACGTTCCAGGTTTCAGAAATCATTTTTGTTAATAATTCTTCTAATGGCTGGAAATTGTAAGCTTACAGACTCTCTCGTCACTGTTAAGAATAGTTTAATGATGATCAGAAACTCCGAAACAGAAGACTGATTCTTTTTTTAGATAACTACGACAATTATCGCCTGCCATGTGCTTAAGTAGCAGAACGGAACGTGGGTGAATTTCTTTCCTTGTACAGTCGACTTCTTTGCCCACAGCTTTATTTTTTGTCCTTGTTACCTCTGAAACAGCCGAGGCAAACCCCTGTTTTTTGTTTGTGTTAAACCAAACGGGCTCTCGTAAAATATAAACTTAGTGAATTTATGATAAACAAATCACAACATGACGGCGCTGTAATCGCAGAGTGCAGTCGGTCGGTACGCTTGTGGGCTGGCACGAAATTGGTCAGTCGGCCGATAAACTGGTGCGTATAAGGGGCATTTAGTAGTGCGCGATGAGTGGAGAATTCGGGTCGGATAGAAAGCGTATTCGGATATCCGAAGCGGTTAAAGGCGACCGCTGGCATAATTTTCAACTTTCGCCCCCTGAATTATTTCAACGCCCAACTGCGGCTGACGTCGGAACCTCCATCGAAATATGCAAAGTAATTTAGCAAGTGAAATGTGAAGTGCAATAAAGGAACGTCGTGCCGGCAAACAGTCTGTTGCACGTCAGAAAATCAGGGAACAACAAATGAGATGCAGAGTACGCCAGGGCAATGAGGGACCGTGGCGCCCACGATGATCTCGCCGCAGCCACCAGGGGTCGCTTTCCGCGCTTCCGCGGTCAGTCTCCGTGTGAGTGCAGGGCGGCCAGCGCCGAAGCAACCACGCCGTCTTCACACAGGGCGGTAAGCGGCGGAATTTTGTTCCGGAAATTATTTCGTAATTTACTAATGATCAATTAACTTTCTGGCTGTATAACATTCCTTTCCTGCACCTCGCATTATATTTGTTGAATTACTTTGTAATTTACTAACGGCAAGTGCCCCAAGCTGATAACCCAACATCTTCGCTCAGTGAAAGACGGGTGAAAATAAGCGAACACGTGTCTCGGACTACCCATAGATATTCGACCACATCTGAGAAAAACGACGGTCAAAATTTTCGAGGTAATTTGTGTACGTTTTAGCGAGTGTACAGAACAAACGAAGCGGTAGCATAGTGGCTAGCTGTGCATAAGTTTTGTGCCCCGCGTTCGAAACAAGATTTCTATTTTTATTTATATATTGATGGCCGTAGAAGATAAATACGCGAATGTTTTCCAATGTATATTGAAATAATGTTTTTCCTCTACTAATTGTACATCCGGTGAATGACTTTAAAAGAAAGAACAACATAAAGAAATGTAAACATTATTTGAAAGTGTTTTCGGTGAAATTCCTGTAGTGTATTTTCATTCATAAAAACTGTAAGCGCCAGTTTACGGAAAGAGAGATCCATTATGCGTGGTTTGCCTCGAAATTATTGCCAACGCCTGCAAGTTTTCAGCAACGTTGGCGTCGTTTCTTTCTCTAGTGACAGTCAAGCGAAGGAACGTCGCTCTGGCAAAACTGCCTTCGTGCGATGCTCCTAATGCCGGAAATTCTGTTTAGAGTGTTTCTACGATCGGTATCATCCAAGGAAATGCGCCAAATATCCCTGAATAATAAATATAAGAATTTATAACGAAGAATTTAAGAATTCAGAACGAAATATAAGAATGAGAATTTAGAAAGGTTGTAACCCCTTGAAATAACACACCTGTATAAAATACAATAACTGCAAGAAACTTATTGAGAAACCCAGTTATAATTTTACAGGTAACGTAACGACCTTGTATCCCATAACTTGACAATAAAAGTTCGTGTATTAACCTACAAATGTGGCTAGATAAGTGAAGAAATAAAACAAGTAAAAACAATAGTTGGGTTTTGAACTCAGGACGCAAAGGTGAGAAGCCGTGACGCTGACCGTTCTGCCACCAGCTGAGCTGTGCTTGCCGCGCGCTAAAAGGCATCTGAATTACGTTGAAAACTTTGATGGTCGTTTTCTCGAAAACGATCGAGTATCTGTGAATGAGCCGCAAATTTTGACACCTCTTCCATTGAGCGAAGTTTCTGGGGAATCAGGCTACGGCACGTGCGTGTTCTCCTCATAAGGAGCACCTTCCCCTGTCAGTTACCAGCTAAGTCACTAAAATGGTTGTTTCATATTTACATACTCTGCATATTTCATTATTTTCAGCTGTCGAACTCTCTTATTACTGCGAGTTAGCCTGACAGTTTACTTTTATATACTGTTCAGTTTTGTTTATGAATTGTTTCGTAACTGTACATACAGCGCTGTCCTCTAGCTGATGCACGTTTGTTTTTTACATTATGTAGTAACATCACGATACTCACAGTATTCTTAATAACTCGGTACTTGATTGGGACTTGCTACACTTTTTAACGATATTATATGGTACCTTCTTTTGCACTTTTTATTATACATATTGGAATAACATTTTGTGAACATTATTTCCTCTATTTTATGATATGAAAGATGACTGCTAGTACAATTGAAACCTTTTGTATCATTACATGTAAAATTCGCGCAATCTAGGCAAGTTAGTTGTATGGAAGTAACGGCGCAACGTATCAAACTTTCTTTATAGAATTATTTTGCAGCAAAGCGTACCCTGCAATAATAGTAAAAGATTTTCAGACTTTCTTACCACCCTGTGTGTACATAAGCTAAAACTCCGTCCGAATAGGACCTTGAGGGCCAAACGATACCGCCCGACCGCCGTGTCATCCTCACCGTCACTGGATGTGGATATGGAAGGAGTGACACACACACACACACACACACACACACACACACACACACACACACACACACACACACACACACACACACACACACACCCCTGACATACGGCCAGGAGAGCTGTGTACTGACACATGCCCTCATATCCGCATCCAGTGACGGTGAGGATGACACGGCGGTCGGTCGGTATCGTTTGGCCCCTCGAGGTCCTATTCGGACGGAGTTAAGTTTATATATACACAGGGGGATAAAGCTTGAAAAGCTGCTACTAATACTGCAGGATACATTCAGCTGAGAAATAATTGTTAAGAAAAGAATTTTGATATGTTACGTCGTTTGAGTTGACTAGCATTGGAGTCAGCCACCTAGACTCTTGCA